>NC_046301.1:27217713-27892213 GCF_004115265.2 Rhinolophus ferrumequinum
TATCACTCACGTGGAATGGCTATTTTAATATGCCTCACGTGAAGAAACCATCACATTTCCGTAAGTTTTGACAGAAAAGCTTACGCTTCTCTAGTTTAAAAATGTAAAGGATCTATCTTTCCCTTCATAGAAGACCATTTACTTTCATTAAGCCTCCCCACCAAATAAAATTAATTTAGGGTCTTAAACAATTATTAACATGCAGTAGTTATTTTTAAGAATTTTATTCTTGTTATTTCTGCAAGTAAGACTTTGTGTAGCACTTGGTATTTTACTAAGTGCTTTGAAAACGTAGTTATTGTATTTCACAGAAGGGAAAGAGAAACATAGGGTTTGACAGCAACCAATTGCATTGAACATGGTGACATGAGGTAGGTTTCATGATGTTCTTCACTAAATTTAGCTGTCCCTTATCATAAATTTGAAGACAATACAATATAATTTTAGTGCATTTCTCCTGATTAGGAATGTTGGAGGTGCAATTTGTTTTAATAATAAATGTTAGAATGACCAAATTGCAGACTAATTGCTTCCATATTGTACTTAAAGTGAGTTTTTAAAAATGAGAAAGATGACTATATACAATCAATGCTATTTATGGTATTTCTGGACCTACTCTTCTAAAAATCGTTAACTTACCGATTTTTCTGTCAAGCTTGAACTAATGTAAATAATTGAAATAATGTAAAGTTATATTTTCATGTTTTTATAGATACAACATGACAAGAATACCTAATGTAAGAGTATTTCAACTATGGATAATGTTGAATGGATAATGCACATCTCAGTTACAAGCAGTAATCATAGTTTAATATCCATGTAACGGTGCATCAATATATTGCTATATAAATATGTCTGTGTGCATATAAGTGAAAAGTGGTCAAACAAGAGTGATGACAGCTGTCTAAGGTTTTTTTATTCATTTTATATAAAAACTGTTATGGAAAGACCAAAATGTTTATGAACTATTCTTATGTAAATTTACAACTGTCCTTTACTGTACTTTTTTGTTTACAGTATAGTACCTTATTTTCTGCTGTGTTAAGTGGGTGTCAAACTCCAAGGAGACATACACTTTCTATAACTTCTATTGAAGATATTGGAATTTCCAATTTTTCATGTGTACTATGTCAGAAAATGCTTTTGATTTTATTTTTAAATCTAACATCGGATGGCTTTTTTTGGAGTGTTGTAAAAACTTCAATCATACATAAAACATGTTCTTACAAAATGCAAAGATCTTTATTTTTTTTTTACTTAATAGTTCTTCAAACTAATAATATGAGAAACAAAACGTGTATTTAAATTTATTTCCAAACAAACTCAGCTGTTTCTACAGAACAAGACTTCTTTGCTCACTTTCTATGTCAGATACAAATGTAACAAAATAGAAATAACTTTCATGTTTTAGCTAAAATGATTAATATTTTCGATATTCTAAATCTACAGTCATTAAGAGCTTTGAGCACATGTAGAAATATGACTATTACTTAATTGCAGTCCTCGTTTTGCGATAGATACACATTACTGATAAAACATCCTGCATTATTGTCATCCATTGAACTGTACAGTGTCAGTTCAATTAGAGTTATAGTCATATTAAAGAGAAAAACGGTGATTTGTTCTAAAAATTCCATAAGGTAACACATTTCCAGATGTACAAGTTTCCAAAAATGCATTCATTGATTGTTATACTGAAAGAAAGTATTAATGGGAAGCTAAAATTCTTGCAATTTTGACTGCCTTTTTACAAAGGTCATTATTTTAATAGTGAGACAGTCCTTTTTAGGAATATTCTAAAATTATTAAGATATTTCAGTTCTTCAAAATTGCACATTAAAATTTATTTTATGACATTTTGTAGGTTTTAATATATTTAATAGATAAATATACCAATGCATCTGTTTAAAAAGAGAGTGATCCTGACTTTCCATTCTGCAAACACTCTCAATATTTTGATGGTCATGACAGTAAATTCAACAAAGAGAAGTATTAACAATAACCCTACAGGATGATTTCAATACAATACCTTGATAATACTGTTTTAAAAAAGTAACTCTGCTGAAACTAATTAGAATAAAAAACAATGTGATTTCTCCTTTTTCCTCTATCCCCTATCTCTTCGCCTCCTAGATTATCAGTCTAGTAAATTTAAATAAATACTCAAATATCACCTCTACCTTAAAATGTATTTCTGGGTATTTATACTTGTTTTCAGGCTGGACTGAGTTTATTATATGGGGCACTTTGAGAACTCACTAGCATGTCATGGAAAACGCAGTATAATTCAGGCAAACATTTTATTTTTTTTCTAATTCAAATGAAATTAAGTAAGTGAATTGAATTAGTTGCACACATTCTTTATATTATCAATTTTAATTGATTAATATATAGTTTATTAATAATATACCATAAACTCTGGAGAGTTTATTGGTTGTTTAACAAATTTTATATGAACTCTCAAAAGCTTTTTAACTAGAAGAATAATGTAACTATTAAAAAGTAGAGTAAATTTTGTGCAAAGGATTCTAATACTGCTTTATTTTTAAACACCAGCATGAAAGACAGGTAAGTAGAACTGAATCATCATGCTATTGTGAATGAGAATTTTGGGATGCATTAACTGGTTTGTGAAGGTTGTATCAAAGTTTTTAAAAAGAGGGTTTCATTCTCTTACTGTGTTGTTTAAGCTAGACCATAACACTGGAAATTCTATTAAGTACTAATCAATAAATTATACTTTGTTTCTATGTTTTAAAATGACAACTCATAGACAGCATATCACAGGCACTCTAAGTACATGAAGGTTGAAACATATTTATATAAACCTGATGATATTCAAGCATAGAGACGAACAATAAAATGACCTAATATCCAATGCAAGTAAAAAAGTGCCTAGTGTAAATCTGGATACGAATTTGTGTTTTATATATCCTGTCTCTATTTATTTCCTTCTTGCTGTACCATTTTACTTTCTCTCCCTGCCCTTAAGTACAACAGCCATTTTTCATATATTATACTTCAAATGGTATCTCATTTTTTAATTTCATCCATCTCACTTCTTGCTTTTTTTCTATGTTATCCCATCTATTTCTGGCTTGTCCTTCATGAGAGATTTTGCTTTGAGGGCACTTAGAATGCAATCCATTTTGTCAAAGATAGGACTGACAGTTTCAGAGTCTTCTTAATAACTGTAATACATGATGAAGAATTTCTCAAGTAAAATAAAAATTTCCTGCTGAGCTTTATTTCTGCCTCACTCACATATTCAGTCCCAATAATTGCAAATTTCTTATATTCCTCCATGTACTTACAGTGCCCCACAATTCAAAAAGTTTCTCCAGGAAACTCTTTGATGAGGCAGGAAGAGTGAAAACTCTGTTTTTAATGTTTGCTCATCAGAATTCCTTTTTAAAGCCACTCTACAATGAGCACAAGCAAATTCTCTATTTTAATTCTACTCTCTAGTACTTACAGATTATTCTTCAGTTGTCTCTTTTTTTCTCACAAAGTGTCTAAGTCAATTTTGCCAGTTCAGAACGAAATTCCTTTTGGGATATGCCTAATCTCACTGTTACTTCTTTGGAAATGCCTGAATTTACTGAATGACTTTGGTCATTTTTTTTCTTTTCTTTTCTTTTCCTTTTAGGTAAATGTGCCAATTTCATTTTATTGTAAATTGGAATGTGGGGGAATGGATTAAGCACTTGGGAGGGAGTCAAAACCAGGATTCTAGCTTTATCTTCCCTTGTTTCAAGCCCTCCTTTGTCTCTGTCTTCTCAACTGGAGTACATGGAACTAGGACTGTCTCATGGGAATGATGAAAGGAAATATGATTATTTAAAACACAATGACATTGTCTTTTCTTAAAAAATAATGGTTTGAAGAAATGAGTCCATGCACTGGAGTGCCACTTGGTGCAGAAAAAAATTTTTTTATTCAGTTCCAAATTTGTTTTATCATCTCAAAATATTAGAAAAGCTGTTCTACACAATAACTTTCATTTAATAATTCAGTTATTCATTAATTCTACCTAACAAATATTTATTGAATATATCTTGAATGAATAGAATATAAACTGAAGTAAAAGCTACATTTGAAACCTCTATTCTGAGGATTAAGTATTGTATTTTTCTTAAAGTATGTAGTACTTTAATTCCACTCACTTAGAAATAATAAGTATGTATGGGTAATAATCAAGAGTTACATATTTCTGCCCCCAAATTTTTAATTCAAGATATTCAAACTTTAATTTGGAACAAATATTTCACTAACATGCATCAATAGTCTCCTTAACTATGGACTCATATTTTCCTCTCAAGAAAACGTGTTAGATTTTGTATAGTGTGCTTGTCCATAAATTTATTTGGCACCCAATCAAAATTCCTATCTACATTTTCAAAGAGAAATTAAATCCATTAACAAATATCACAGTTGGACAATTCTAAATGGCTGTTGACTACATGGTTTATGTGTATCTAGAATCTACTTCTTTGGTTAAGAGTTTAATTCAAATATCATTCAACATATATATGGTCAGCAGCTAAACAGCAGCTCATATTTAAGCTGAAATAAAAATTAAAGAAAAAAATACATATTAAAAACAGGCTGGTAATTTCTCAACTATGAGCCTGCCAATTGAGAATTCATTCATGAATGTGCTTAAAATGAATATCACTACTTTTCATTTAAAAAAAAAATTTTTTTAATTTACATTAAATCACACCAAAATTCAATGAGTGTTTTATTTCAGATGGAAAGGATTTTGGAGGAATTCATACTTTTGTTGGATTTCCAAAATCAAAGAGAAATATATTTTAAAATTAGGAATTTATATAGTACAGCTATGGTATTTAATTATTATCACTTATTATATTGCCAATATTAATAGGTAAGGAAGCCCATTTGTTAAGAATCAGATCCAAAATCAATTATAAATTAATTTATGCACATTTTCCTTTTCTTTCTTTTTTTTTCTTTTGACTTATAATGTAAGTTAGAAGTTTTTCAGGTAAAACTCACCTCTTCACCCCCTGCCCCTGGCATTTTGTGGTCAAGAATTTTGTGTTACAAAAAATTCCTGTGCTTATTATAATTTTAATCTATTGGATATATTTGACCCATATCTAAAAACACTTTTTGTGTAAATATTTACAGTTTTAAAAGGAAAGGAAACAGCCTTATAAAAATGATTTGCAAGGTTCTTGAAATAATTGTGAAAATAGACACCTATACTATTATGAATTATATACTCATATTTTGCTTATGCCTTTCTCCCTCTCCAGCCAAATTAGACTTTGTTTGGCCGGTGATCTCAACTGATCGGAGGACAATTTCACTGAAGTCTAAGTCAGGAGTTGCAATCACATGTAGCAGTTAATTTTACCTGATTCTGAGATCACAGATGGCATATCCATTCTTACACATCCTTCTTGCAAATATGTGCCTTAGTTCTCAGTGAGAGTTAATATGGATGATCAGTGTCAAGCCATCATCTTTATTTGGGGTTCTTTTTAAATTAAAATGCATTTTCAGATTTATAACTATATTTAGTATGTATCTTAAAGGCCTTCCAAGTCTGTTTCACGTGTATTATCTTGTCAGCTATTTGTGTTAAAGAGATAAACATGCCTTTGTTTATTTTTATTTAACGTTGTCTGTGTTTACGTGCGTGTGTATGTTCATGTGTTTATTAAAGAAATTCCACATCCTCTATAGCATTTATTCTGCAATTATTTATAACATTGTTAACATTCCTTTTAAGTTTTTTTGTTTGTTTGTTTTGTTTTGTTTTGTTTTAACTCAAAAACATTCCAGGGATTGGAGTAAATTATTATGGAGGTTTTCAAAAGAAAATTAAGCCACTATGTAGGTAGCATCTATAAAAGTCAACATAACTAAACTCAAGCCTAAAATGATGCTTTTCTTTTTTAATTGGAAAATTTTTAAACATATTTGAATCTTCAAAATTGACCTTTCAAGATTTGAATTTCATAATTAGTTGCTAAAGCATCTCCACATGGCAAAATATTTTTCAGTCATGTTTACACCATGTCTCATTTTGTCCTTTTCTTCATTAAAAAAATAATAAGTACGGGGAATAAAACTGTGCTTCATATCGGGAAATGGTTTTCTGGATATAGGCAAGAAGTATGTATCACACGTATCTGAATAACAAGTTTCCAACATCAAAGGATAATTGGTTACCAGTATAATCTTCAAAGTGTCATAATCATCTTCAGGAAACTTATTTCCCCATGATATACTGACCAAGTCACACACAGGTTAAAGTCATTAGCCAACTGTATACAGCTGATGAAGGACAGGTCCAGACCATACCCAGGGCTGATTCTATATTCCAGTCCTTTTCCCCCCACTTCACCTGATAGGATCTCTTTCGCTTGCATACACACAGAGTTATCTAGTGAAAGGGTAGGAATTCTCTATTCAGAGGGACACTTCCTTTTTTCATAACTAATGGCTTAACTTTTAAATTAGGATGCACTCTCACGATTGAATTTCTATCCAGAAACTTTTCTTAGGTTGAGTGGGATATGTGGCATAGAACTGGCCAGAGAAACAGTATGATAGACTATTACTGCTACATATGTTTTGTTTTGTTTTGTTTTAATGGAAGTACAGACATTTATTTTTCTTGATGTCTTAAGTATTTGGGAGGAAAACATAATGAATCATTCAGTTTAATAAGAAATATACATGCCCATATGTGCTTGGTGGCTGTCCTAAAACCATTTTTGAAAAAGGTGGGATTATAAATACAAACACAATTTGTCATTACTACATGTTCATCTGCTTCAAAAAAATGTGAAAACCTTTTGCAAATGAAAGTGCGAAGAACTGCTTAAGATTACAGATTGAGTATGTAATGTCAAATATATATGTGAATGTTTATTTTTAAATATATTTGTAAAGACAGTGATTTTTAGTTTCATTAGATTATAAAATACTAATTTCTGGGTTTGTAGTTTATGTAAAACTTCTACATAGGAAAAATTAGTATTGTACAGCAATATATAAATTACAAAGCATTTTCGTGTTTCTCAGGTTAATATGCATTATTCATACATATCACTTTATTCTTATTACCATATTATCTTCCCCAAGACAATGACAAAACAAGAAAACATTTCCACAAGCATAAAATTTACCATTTTATGTCTGAAAACATGTCTAATTTACTGTTTGCACTTTCTCTGTTTCATCTTTATATTTTCCAAACTATGCCTTACCCATTTGGCCAGCTGTGTTTCACAGGCATCCACATGATGATTGTTTGGGCTTTTTATTTCTTCTTCCTTATTAATAAGACTCCATAAAAGTCTTTCCCATACATAATTTAGCATAAGCCTACTAATCTCTCAAGTAGCATATAAAAATTATCCTTTCTTGCTACACCTAACCTGGATCTCTCACCCCTGGTGGACTCCAAAGCTGATAATTTTGTTGTGGTGATAGTTGTTCGAATTATGTACCTAGTAGAAATCTAATACAACAAGGATGCTGTGTTCTGAGTTATTTGTTTAAACATCTATTTCCTTATTATAGTGCGAGCTTCCTAAATAGGGGATAAATATATCGTATTCATCTTTGAGGACTTAAACTTCTTCAAAATGATGATAATGATGGCTTACACTTACAAAGTACATATTATGTTCAAGGCACCATGCTATGAAGTGCACCCTGGTGTTATAGTTCTCATTTGACAAATAAGGTATCTGAGGCAGAAATGCACAAAGAGGTTAAATAATTGGTTCAGTCACATAGCTAGTCAAAGACAGTTCCATATCGGGGCATGATGGTTTCAGAGTTAGCCCTTGTAACCTTTGCATGGGAAGATACAGATCACCATACAATACCATGTGACAAAAATGTATTCTAAAAATAAAAGTGAATTGGGATTGAATGCACTAAACAACCAGAAAGGTGCCAGAGTATATAGATCTATAAAAAACACTCGAGCATCACTGGAAACATTACTTGACATGTAATAAAGAGGAGAAAGAGTATTTAGTGAAATTCCCATGAGATAGTAGCATGTGTAGTTAGAGAGACTAATAAGTCACTTAGGCTAGAGCGAGATCCCTGACAGATGAGCTCCATTAATAATAGAGAATAGCTGAAGTACCATCTAAAGAGAGTACGTCATATTAGCTTTTGTTTTGCTGAATTTGGAGCCATAGCAGAAAAGCTAAGAAAATGGAGGCAAAGTTCAACATGAATCATCATCTTCTCCAAAGAAAAAATTTTATAGGACATTATTTCTACATAATGCTGTGTTTTGTTTTGTTTTTTAAAATACATTTTATGATCAGATTCCTGCAAGTATCTTCTAACTCAATAGATATTTAGGTTGTTTAGCAATCTTTGTAATGATTTCCTTTCAAAAAGGCCTGTATTGTTTCCATTTCTTCTTAGCCTCCTTCACTGAATAAACCCTTACAATCCACAGTACAAATATGAGTATCCTTGGGAGTATCCTTTTTTCCTGTCTAGCTCAACTCTTCACAAATAATTCTCTCTACCCCTCTCCTTCTCTCTCTCAATCCATTTTTCCCTATAGATTTAATCATTACCTCTCTGCTGAGTTTTCTCAGATATGTGTATATAGCCTTGATCTCTTTGATCAGTTCTAGACCTATAAATTTAATGGTCTAGTAAAAATAATATTATTAATATCATTAATATTAATAATAATGGCTAATGTTCACTGAATATCATTTAGTTTCCACTCACTATTTTAAACATCTTACATATATCAGTACTTTTACTATGCGTGTAATGAGTATGATATTATTACCATATCCATAACACCTTAATAAAATAGAGGTGAAAGAGATTACATAGCTGGCCCTAAGTCTCAACTCCAGCTAGAAACTTCCTTGGCCACTTCAAACTGAACAGACTAAAAACTGAATATATTATCTTTATAGTAAAAATTGTTTCTCCCTCAGGTAAGTCCCATTTTGGTTGCATTTGGCCCTTAGGCTACTATTGTAAATGTGAACCTTCTTACATGCAAAAAGACATAAATACATTTTCATCATTTTTGTAAATGTAAGAAAAACCCTTTTAAAGCCAATCTTTTCCCCCTTCACACTTCACATTTATGAATGTATACAAACACTAATCAAAGTATTTTGAACATCCATATACCCAATTGGAAAAAATCCCCAAATAATCCTTAATATTTTTGTTCTTTAAAGTATAATTCATTTTATTCTAACAATTAAGAATTGTTTTTGTGTTAAAAATCACATCTGGATTGTCTCATGTGAGAGTCCAAAAGGGTTCGTGTTAACTGTCTGTATATTCATTTAATTATATATTTATTTAATCAATGAATATATATTGAATCTGTATTGTGTGACAGGCCTTATACCATACAATAATACATGGTACTTCAGGCAGTTATGTTTCATCTGTTTTATATGAAAAAGCAAATTGTTCAAGATTTTCTTTAACTTTCTTTACTTTTCACTTGTCCCTTACATATGTCTCAGTGTCTCTGCTGTCACCTTGCTATATTCTAATTCTTCTGAGATGTGGATTTAAATTATTTGTTAATTTATCCAACAAATATTTATTGAGCACCGTCATGTATGAGTCATCTGTAGTATGATACCATGATGATAAAGTGTAGAATAAAGGACACATAGTCCTTGCCCTTTTAGAATGTCCAGTGTAACTGATAAGAGAGACTTTAGACTTTGCACAAGGAATCATAATAAAAGCTGCGGGTTAGGAAAAAGAAGAATGCACCATGGGAACAGGGTGGGCCTAATCTAGTTTGAGTGCTCACTGGCACAACTCCTTGGAAGAAATGACCTTTAAGCTGAGACTTAAAGGACAAGTAGGAGTTACGGAAAAGGGGAGAATGTGTTGGAGGAAGAAATGTCAGGCAGAGAAGACAGCGTGGAGCAAATCTTGGAAATTGGCAATAGCAGGTAAGTCTGGAGTATAGAACACCAAGGGGAATACACCTGAATGATCTCTCTCTTGCTCACCAGCTCCCTCATGCTCTTTCTACCCTATACCTCTCTGTAGCCCCTGAAGTATTTCATTCAGTTTCTACCTATCAGCAAGGGCCATATTGCCTCCTTGCGAGAGTGTGGTGTCCACTTGAACAAAGGTGATATTCGTTTGTTCCTTACAGCAATCAGTCCTATTAGATTGGAGTCATCACTATAAGCCTGACTAACGAAGAGCAGATAAGAACTATGCCCATAGTTCAGAGAGCTAGGAAGTGTCAGAACCACAACTACATAAGTCAGATCTCTGGCCTCCAGCTCCTGACCTTTCTATGTATCACAGTGTTCTCCTCTCCAGTGAGTAAACAGTAGTGTGGTTAGAGCTACACGCTCACTTTCCTATGCAGGTCAGAACGAATAGGTCACCTTTCAGGTGAATGCACTTCTCAAGCATTATGTTGTCTCTACTCTGGAATCAAATTTAGTACACTTGAATAGATGGAAACACCTGTCTTCAATAAATTTTTCTTCTTTGTTCTTGAAAAGATCAAATGAATCTTTGTATCTTCCCTTTTGGTAGCAAAAATGTCTCGATTAATTTTTTGAACAGAGATAATGTCTGTTATTTCTTTCAAGCTAGATTTGTCAAGGAAAATTTCAAATGAAATCCACTTCTGACAATATAAACTCCTAGAGAAGCAGCAAGGAAAATCCGAGGATAAGAAATACGGACAGCCATAAGCACGTTAAGGTCTGACCATTTATTAAAGCACTTTTCTGGATCTTCCAGTCTGTTCCACAAGCCAGATTCTACTAGGTACTATGACGCCACTCTGATTTTCAGTTTGATGACCTCTATGGGTTCTCTCAAATGTTAATTATCTTTGCCATTGGAATGCAGGCTTAAGGCCATTAATAATCCATGGAAAAGACATCACCATATTGAGGTCAAGGAGAATCTCACATGTTCAACTGAGGCTACCGAGTTTGTGTCAATAACTACTCAAAACATAAGCTAATTGTCTTTTAATAATTGGGTCTATTTTTAGGTGTTAAAAGTACTGATAGCTACTACTATGCAATTAATTATTCATATACATAGTATGTAACCTGTACTTAGTGAATCAAAGAGAACAAATATTTATCAGAGATGATCATCAGGGAAGAAAAGAAGTAGTTTAGATCCTCTGTACATTAAATATTTGGTTTCCCAGTTGTACGGAGTTGCATCTACATTCACCTTCCATAATTACATCCTCCTTGGGAATGCCCTTATAATTACATTATGTTCATTCATTTACTAATAAATTCTCACAAATATTTATTAAGTTCTCATTATGCATTAAGTGATGAAAATAGAGAGGTTGACGTCTATTGGGGAGATAGGCATATTAAAAAGATAATTATAATAATAAGTTTTATGTAATCCTTCATTCACCAAATACTGATTGTACACCTGTGAGTACTAGGAACTATTTCTGGTGCCAGAAATATGGAGGCGAACAAAAAAATCAGGTGCTACTGAGACTGGAAATAAGAGGGAGCAGGAGTAACTGGATTGTTTTGTTTTGTTTTGGTTTTTTTCCATCCATCATTTGATGCTGTTCTTTGGATGGGGTGGAAAATCAAGAAGCTTATTCTGGTCACAGAATTTTAAAACACGTATTTAGAACTGCAAGCGAGACCATCAAGTGGGCATTTGGATATAGTCATGCCGAGATACAAAATTTGAGAGCCATCAGCTTAGAGATTGTATTTAAAGCTCTGAGAGTGGATAAAATATTACCAAAGTAGCGTTAAATGATGAGTCTCAGACACTAATGTTTAGAAGTGAGGAATTGAGGAGAAATCAGTAAAGAAAACCGAGCACAGCGGCCAGTGAGGTAGGAAGAAAATGGGGAGAGTCTGGTGTCCTAACTCTTAAAGTAGACATATTAATGCTGTATGAGGAAGAGTGGAGCTTATGGAATTCCTACAGCAGGTAACAGCGAGGATGAACCAGATAAGCTGAAGCTGGTCACATAGAGAAAAGCAAAATACATATCCCCTTAGATGCCTCTACAAACAACATGTAAAATTAATAAATACAGAAGATGCCAAAAAATGTATACACATTTTAAGAAAGGAAAAAACTGTTATCAAAATTGGAATACTCAATTTGTACTGATAAGAAAAGATGAATACGAGTCATGTGTATACATTTTTTGGCACCCCCAGCATTGAATATCATGTTTACATTATTCAGTGAGTACCAAAAACAAGGACAAATGTGTAAAAATACAGTACAAATTTACAGTTAAAATGTTCAAGAAACCTTCACTGACTGTGGCGTCATGGTCACTAAAACAGGAGTTTTGCAAAGCCCTAATTTCTTATGTTAATGAGATACCAGTATTGCATATTTCTAAACCCATCAGAATTACTGTGCCTTGTTATTTAAGTTTCTGCATGGAACGATACTGGTTCTAAGTGTTCTGTTTGCTTCACAGTAGCATGAGAGCAACAGACAATTAAAAAAGGAAATCCAATCACCCTGAAGTAGTTAAATCGAATATTTGTAAAGATTCTAAGGAAAAGGGGGCAAGTCACGATTAAGAGCCTGACTTCTGGAAGCAGACACACTAGGTTCAAATCAAATAGGTGCTCTATTATCTGTTGTGTGTTACTTGGAAATGCATTTAATCTCTCCATTCTTAACATACAGGAAAATGGACATAAAAGTAGTACCCATTTCTTAGAATGGTGAAAACTACATGATATAATACATTCAAGTACATACACAGTTCCTGGCCTAAGGGAGGGCTTGCATTGCACCATGTCAGTTTATAATATGATATCACGAGTCCGTGACAACATTATTTTAAGGGCTTATGAACGATTATGTTCACATAAGTATTTCCCCACCAGCGAGCATGAAGGCTATGTTTAAATTTATGATACCATTAATAACATTTCTCTGAATAACATTTTACAGATCATTATCTACATGTTTGATTGGCATTTCTTTATAACTTTAATTTCTTTGCTTCTATTCTGGATGACTATTTATATTTCATGAAACCAAATTACAATTTCACGATAATAGCTATGGACTTATCTCACTTATTTACTGATTTTTCTGCCCAATACTTACGACAAAGAATCACAAAGCATTATAATGTGCCTTTGAACTATATTTTTCTTAAATTAAAAGGGACAATGAAAAAGGAAGTTAACTGCATTCCAGAAACTCCTGAAGCATCTAAAGACACCTTTACGAAGCTAATTTAGCCCACATAGGAATTTACTTAAGACAAAGGAAATCTCCTCCACTACACATTTTAGGGAGAAGCATAAATCCTGAATCTCTTTCATTTGGGTTACTATTACATTCTTCGGGACATCTGAAGAGTATGATTTTCTAGCAAAATGGTTGTTGGTGTTTTAGGGAAATTGATGTTCAAATAACAAGAGAGATTCCTCTTCTTGAACAGATAAAATGGAATGAATTGAATCGCTTTATAAGGCAGCTGTTAAAGAAACTGGAAGTTCAATAGTCAGAAATGCATCAGTTAGAAAAAGTGTTATTTTTGTTTGATTTGAAACATAGCTCCTCTGTTATTATCTTTTTAATAAAATATAATTTAACTAGATATTACTGCACAGGTTTCTCAGCCTATATGCAGTGAGGTGTCCTTCCTGAATTGCTTTGGAAGTCACACCACTGTTGACCTTCCTCTCTGCTGTTGTCTTAGGATGGAAGACAAAGAAAAGTTCATTGGAGGTCAAGCCCCAGGAGCTTGAAATGATTATTCCTTCCTCAGAGCAAGGTGATCTACCAGTGATGGCATCTATTTACAACTCTTCCTTCCTGATTTTATTTTAGGCACTGGAAGGAGACTTCAGAGAAAGGCAATAAAACTGCTATTAATAGTGGCAAAATTGATCTAATGGCAGATATCAGATATTACACTTGTATGCTTACAATCCTTAGCAATGGAAAGAAATACTGGCTTTTCAGTCAAGCAAGCATGCGTATAGAATTGCTTTATACTCCTAAGACCTATAGAAAAATGAAATACTTCTTTCAAAAACATATCTTCTATTACAAAACAAATACAACCAACTCAAAAATCAAGTTTTGTTTTGTTTTGTTTTAATTCTATTTTCGAAACACTGGGCAGTGAGCTAGAATCTTTTCTTGTGAGGAAACAATTGTAGCTTCAAATATTTTAATGATTATAATATAGCTGGGGGATTAGGTTTTGTATGGGAGCCTCGTAGCACCAACAAGAAGTCAGAAGGCAGATTCCAGCAACAATTTAAACAATGATGCCAAATGTAATGGGTTCTGGTGAGTCCCCCCAGGAATTGAAATTCTCAAGTAGAGTCTAGGTTTTGTAGAATGAACCAATTCTTTGAGTGGATTACTGGAAGCTAATGTCAGATATTCCTGCTAATTCTAACTTTTGCCTACTGGATGCTCTGATGTTCAGCTCATCCTGGTGGGTTGTTATTTACTAATCTAGTCAAAGCAGCTCTGAAAAATTTAAAGGTGCATTGTTACTAAGTGCGATGATACTGTGGAAATAAATACTCATAGATTGCTCTTTAAATATGAATCTTAATGCTGCCATTCACTGGCTATGTGACATTAGGCAAGTCCCTTTTCTACCTGAACATCACTTTCATCATCTGTGACATCAGAATTTTAATGCCTACCTGGCAGTCCTGTTAGGTTGGTGCAAAAGTAATTGTGGTTTAAAAGATTAAAAACAATTGTAAAAACTGCAATTACTTTTGTACCAACCTAATAGAATGAGAAATCAGTGAGACATGGTGTAGCACCAATAAAAACTAAGCCGAAAAACTAAAGTGTTATTCTTAACACCCCTCCCCCCATAATCTTCCAAATCCTAAATCCAACAAATAAGCGAGGACTGTCAGCTCTACCTTCAAATTATATTCCAACCCTAGCCACCTGACTTTGTCTCCTCCGTGTTATCACATTAGTCTAACAACCATCATTTTTCTTCTAAGTATTGAATTTGCCTCCTCAGTGGTCACTCTGCTTCCATTCTTGCTCCCTCAGTCCTAGCATTTTGTATATTATCTCCAGAGTGGCCACTCTGTATTAAAAATACAAATACAATATTATACATACGCTTGCTTAAATTAAAACCCTCTAGTGAATTTCCATCTCATTCAGAAAACAAAACAAGACAAAACAAAACAACTTCCTCTCAAGTTCTACAAGTTCTCCCATCTCCTTGACTTTTTGCCTCTCTCACTGTGATCCTGTCACACTGGTCCCTTGCCATCCCTTGAAAAGACCCCTTGAATTTGCATTGGGGCTTCTGCCCATTCTGTCCCCTTTGCTTGAAAAACTTCCCCTGATCTCCCTACAAGGCTTTCCTTGTCATTTGGGTTTTAGTCTTCCCTAGCGTATATCTTCTAAAAGCTACCCCTCCAGTCATTTTCTATTAGGTTACCCTGTTTTACTTTCTGCCTATGACTGCAAATGTCTTATTTACTTACTTTCCTGTTTACTATCGCTCTCTCTCCCCCACGGAAATGCAGGGTCACTAAGGGGCCGAGTTTGTTTCTATTCACCATCAGATTTTCAGCACAAAGGATAGTGTCTTACAGACAGTAACTACTTAAAACATGTAAGATTAATGAATACATAAATCCTCTACTATGTTTGACACAGAGTAAATGTTCAATTAGAATTATTGTCATATAGCCTTGTATTCAATTTCCAGCTGGTGATTCTACTTAAGGCAGAAGTGTAGGTGTTTCAATACTAACTAATATCTCCTGGAAAACTTAAAAATAAGTTTAGCCTTCAGTATTGACATTATTACTTCTCACTTGGATAGATGTTGTAATCTACGTGCTCATAAATTCTATACAATTACTGCTTCATATTATAAATTAAACATTTATCCAGAGTAAGAAAGTACAATGTTTTATCATCTTCAATCAGCAGATTATTTTGGCTGGTACCTCATTAATGAGAATTATACATTTATTTAACCAAAAATGGGGGAAGCAATGGATTGGAGTTATTTCCTTTAGACTTCTTAGATACCGTGTTTGTTGTGTTATTTTAGTAGTTTCTTTGGGATTTGTAGTATTTCTCTTTCACTTAATATAATCTTTGTACACGTAATATGTTTTTAAGATATTTAAATAAGATAAACAAGTCTTTTTATTTACCCATTTCCTGTGTTCTTTGGTTTTTTTGAATAGATATATATTTCCAACTTATATTATTTTCTTCTTTCTACAGAGCTTCTTTGAATATTTATTGTAGTCAAGATCTGCTGGTGATGATTTTAATTTTTCTATGCCTAAAACACCTTTATTTCACTGTCATTTTAATAACATATTTTTTTTTAAGTTTAAAAATCTAGGTATATACCAGGGGTGCCAAAAAAAATGTATGCACATGACTCGTATCCATCTTTTGTTAATCAGTATATATTGAATATTACAAATTTAATACAGTTTTTTTCCTTTCTTAAAATGTGTATATATTTTTGGCACCTCTGTATATTTGGTGCATTAAAGTTAAAGTTCCAACCTGTCTTGTAATTTACATTGTTTTGGGCCAGAAATATGTTACTTTTATCTTTGTTCTTCTATGTGAAATGAATCTTTCATTAGGTGCTTTATTTTATTTTCTATTTATCATTTATTTTAAGCAATTCATCATGATAAGCTTTAATGTACTTTATATGTTTGTGTTTTGAGTTCATTGAGGTTCTTAGCTCTGTCATTTTATAGTTTTCACCAAATTTCGAAAAAAAAAAACACCATTAATTGTAAAATATATATATTTTTGTCACCCTGCCCTTACTTTGGAGATTCCAACTATACATATTTTGGCCACATTAAGTTTTCCAAAAGTTCACTAATTTTTTTCAGGTAGTTTGTTTCTTGTGTTTCATTTTGATAGTTTCATTTGCTACATTCAATTTACTAAATCTTCTTTAATGTCTAATCTGCGGTTAATCCCATTCAGTGTATTTTTCATCCCAGACACTGTAGATTTCATCTAGAGAAGTGTAAGTCCTCTTAGCAAATCTCTTCCATGTCTTTACTCAATATGGTTAGTCTTCCTTGTAGCTTCTTAAATATATGGAATATATACAAATAACATTTATCAATCTCCTTGTTTATTAATTCTGTGCTCTGTGTCATTTCTGGTTCAGTTTTAATTGGCTGACATTTTTCCTTAATATGGACTGTATTTTCTTGCTTCCTTGCATGCATGCCCGATAAATTTTTAATGAAATATCAGATATGTGAATTTTACCTTGTTGGATGCTGAGTTGTTTTGGTCTTTAAAAAAAAAAAAATACTATTTATCTGTGTTTTGCAACACAGTTACATTACTCAGGATCAGTCTGATGATCATTTTGGGCCTTGGTTTTAGGTTTTGTTAGGCAAGACCAGAGCACCACTAAGTCCAGAGTTATTTTTTTTCCTACATTACTGAAGCAACACCCTTCTAATTGATGACGCATAATTACGACGTATTCATTTTGGCTACTGGGAACAGGCTCTATTCTTGGTCTTCTGATCTCCAGGCATGATTTTTTTCTACTTTTTTTAGTGGTTCATTTTGGTTTCGAGTAGTTTGCTTACACATGTATCATGATTGGTATTCAAGTGAACACTCAAGGGAATCCCCCTGTGGATATTTAGAGTTCTCTCTCTGTGCAGCTCTCTTCCCTTTAGTTCTCTCTTGTGTGAATTCTATCCACCTTGGTAACCCTGGACTTTCAGCTTTATATCCTTACTCAGAGAGTACAGAATTTGTCCGGATTTCTATTTTGTATACTGTATTCTAGATACTCTCCAGTTATCGGGGCTTAACTCATTAGTTTTCCTTCTTTCTGGAATAAATCTTCTTCATTCCCTGATGTCAACTGTCATATGAAATGATTTCTTATGTTTCATCCAGTTTTTATTTTTTTTTTTTATTTTTCAAGGCTGGAAGGTAAATCTGATCCCCGTTTCTTCATCTTGATCAAATTAAACATCAACTGTAAAGCTCACTATTAATAGGTTTTTGTGAACATTTAATAAAACTACTGATCACACACCCTGAAGATTAAAAAAAAAATCTAAATAACATGATAAATACCCACTCATGATATTCCCAAATACTAGCAACTAAGGAAATAGAACAAGAATAAAAAGAAACTCTAAATAGTGAGGGATGGAGCATAATGAATTATGAAAAAGAAAATAAGGTTTGGAAACACAGCCATCCTTAAGAAGAAAGATGACTAGAAGCAACAGGGGAAGGGTTATAAAACCAACTGGGTGAGAAGGAGACACTGGCCTTCCTAGGAGGCACAGTTAATGTTTTCCCTCAGCACTCACAGAGGTGGCAGATTCACCATGGTTACTTGGTTTCCCCTGGCATATTTACTCCCTTCATCGTCTTTATTGGTATTCTTCCACCACCTACAGATTCAAGCTCGGAATCAGGCTACCACTGGACAGCTGGCTCAGACATCTGCAGCCATAGTTAAGAGGTAACTGAAGCAAGGAATTATTTAAGTGATCCTAGTCATTTTCCCTTTCCTGCTAACTTGACTGTTAAATCATATTGGGGCGCATTCACCACACGTGGTGTGCTATTAACTAAATACATATAACGATATTTATCTGCCCTATCATCAGTTTTGTTCTACCTTTAGTGATCTACCATCTTGTGGAAACATTTAAATTCCCGTGTGAATCAGATTGTTTGGTCCCATAAAATAATACTTAAGATGACAGTTATTCATTTAGTTACTCCACAAATATTTGTTAGGCATCTAATTTCCTGATATTTGAATTATTATTGAGTTTTGCTAATTCCACTCTTTGATAACTTGAAACACAATTAATCAGGGCTGCCATTCTCTATCTTTGTAGAAGCTGTTTAGTCAATTCAAAGAAAATATTTATTATCCCAAAAGAGTAACATAGTAGATTTTGCTTTTATTTCATGTTGCAGAGACAGGAAAGATCTGTTTGAAATCAAATCTATTCAGAAAACAAGGGCAACTTTTCAAAACCTTTAAAATAAGATGAAGACACTCCTCCTTACTGAGAAATATATTTAATCCATATATATTTACAATAATCATTCTGTCATAAATGTATCTACTCTTCTAAGAATGATTATTTTATTTTTTTTAAATCCTATTTCCCACATTAATGTTTTATTTGTTTATTCTAGATTTACTTGATCCACATATTTGATGCTATAGGTTTCCATATGTTTTATCCAGGCCATGGATATAGAATG
This sequence comes from Rhinolophus ferrumequinum, assembly GCF_004115265.2. Lineage (NCBI taxonomy): Eukaryota > Metazoa > Chordata > Mammalia > Chiroptera > Rhinolophidae > Rhinolophus > Rhinolophus ferrumequinum. Next base: position 27,236,998 of record NC_046301.1, read on the forward strand.
ATAAAAATATTACATAGGAATCAGTTACATTGTGGTGACTAAATCTTAAATTTGACCTGCATCTATTTCCTTAGCTTGATCCTTTATTTCCCATTGCCTACTACACCTCTAATTTTAGGCTCATATAGACACCAAAATTATGATTTATTTTCTTAAACATAAGCCTAGATAATTCAATATTTTTTTTCCAGCTTCTGGAAAAGAGTCATTGGTGTGCTGGTAATCTGGGTGGTAAACAGGAACTTCCTCAACTTCATAAAGAGCATTCACAAAAAAAATCCTAAAACTAACACTACACTTAATGGAGAAAGATTGAATTTTTCCCTCTAATATTGAGAACAAGCAAAGATGCCCACTCTCACCACTCTTTTTCAAAAAAGTTTTGGAAGTTCTAAGCAATAAAGCAAGAAAAGGAAAATAAGGTATACAAATTAGAAAGGAAGGAAGGAAGGAAGGAAGGAAGGAAGGAAGGAAGGAAGGAAGGAAGGAAGGAAGGAAGGAAGGAAGGAAAGAAGGGAAGGAAGGAAAAGAAAGAAAGAAAATTGTCGCTATTTGCAGGTGGTATGGTCAACTATATAGAAAATCTCAAGGAACATACAAAAAACAAACAAAAACCTCTTATTATTTACAATTGAGTTGAGCAAGGATGCAGGATAAAAGATCAGCACACAAAAATCAACTGCACTTTGATATACCAACAATGAACATGTGGAAGCAGAAATGAAAAGCACAATATCATTTATAATTGCTCACATAATAAAATATTTAAGTATAAATCTAACACAATATGTATAGGATTTGTATACTGGAAACTGTACAATGTCGAAGGAAAAAAATATTAAAAGATCTAAATAAATGGAGAAAAATGCCATGTTAATAGACTGTAAGAGTCAACATAGTAAAGATGTCTGTTCTTCACAAATTGATACACAGGGTTAATGTGATTCCTATCAAAGTGCCAACAAGATTTCCTGGAGAACAAGCTCATACCGAAATGCAAGGGATCTAAACAGAAAAAACAATTTTGAAAAAGAAGAGTAAATTTGGAGGAATCAGTTACTTAATTTTAAAACCTATTATATAGTAACAGTAAATATGACCCTGTGGTATTGGTGGATAGACATAGATCACAGAATTGAACAGAATATCTAGAAATAGACCGACAAAAATATGTTCAACTAATTTCGGTAAAAATGAAAAAAAATCAATGAAATGGAGGAAAGATAGTATTTTCAACAAATGATACTGGAATTGGACATCCATAGGGGGGGAAAAATCATTATGTAATTTTCACAACTGATACAAAATTGTCTCAAAGTGAATCATGTAATTAAACAAAAAAACTATAAGAGTTTTAAAAAATAGGAGAAAATCTTCAAAATGTAGGGTTAGGCAAGCATTTTTAGATTTCATACAAAAACATCGTTCATAAAATTAAAAATTGGAAGACTGGACTTCATTATAATTTAAAACTTTGTTCTGCAAAAGAAAATAAAAGGGCAAGCTACAAAGTCAGTGAAAATATTTGCAAAACACACATAGGACAATGAACTAGTATCTAGAATATATAAAGAGCCCTCAAAACTCAACAGTAAAAAGATAAACATCCCAATTAGAAAATGGGCAATTCTACAGTAAGAGACATTTCAATGAAGATACCCAGATGGCAGATAAGCACATGAAAACATGCTCATTATCATAGGCCATTAGAAAAATGCAAATTAAAACATGAATGAAATAGTACTACACACCTATCAGAATGGCTGAAATAGAAAATAGTGACACTATTAAATACCTGCAAGAATGAATACAAGCTTGAGCACTCATACATTGCCTGTGGGTATATAAAATGGTACCACCATACTGGAAAACAGGTTGACAGTGTCTTAAAAAACTAAACATGCAGCTACCATGTGATCCAGCAATTGCACTCCTAGGCTTTTATCCAGGAAAATGAAGATTTATGTTCATATAAATTGCTGTCCATGCAATGCTATGGTAACTCTATTTGCAATAACCCAAAGCTGTAAACAACCTAGATGTCCTTCATTGGCTGAATGGGTGAATGGTTAAACAAACTGTGGTATATCCACACCATGGAATGCTATTAAGCATAAAAAAGAAAAACAAACAAACGACAAAACCAAAAAATGGGTACCTGCAAGAATCTGAATATATCTCAAAGGAATTATACTGAGTGAAAAAAGGTAATCCAAAAGTTACATATCATATAATTTCATTTATGTAATATTTTATTAGTGATTGCACAGAGTTAAGGAAAGGATGAAGAAGGAGGAAAGTGGGCAACATAAGGTAAGCTTATCATGATGGAAAATTTTTGTATCTTGACTAAGTCAATGACAATATTCTGGTTGTGATGTTGTACTATAATTTTCAAAATGCTATCATGAAGGAAAATGGGTAAAAGGGCATTATTTATTACAACTGCGTGGAAATCTACAATTATATCAAAATAAAAAGGTTATTAAAATGAGTTAAATAATTCACTTTCAAAAGAAAGTTAATGTAGATTTAAAAATTTAGCCAGTTGAGAAGAATGTTTCAAAAAGGGTGTTGGCTTTCAATTATAAAAGCAGATCAGTAGAACCTAGACTGTGTCAGAAGCCCACTGTATTTTTGTCTAAGTAGAAAGAAAGCCTGTAAAGGTTGTGAAATATTGGCACAATGGCTTGTTTCTTTAACAAAATAAATGGAACAAGTGAACGGTTACTTTTGTGAATGATCCTTAGTTCCACTTAGGACTTGGGTTAAGGTGACCTCCTAAGGCTCTTTTTAGTTCTATGAATACAATAGCTTTTAGTTTTACTATAGGGGGGAAAAAAGGTTAATATAATTAATCTTGGAAAAGTACCAAATAGCATTTCAGGGACAAAATATAATAATGATTTTGAAAGGTCTGACACGAAATAGAAAAGAAGACCTTAAATCCATAGCTATAAATATAACACTGAAATATAAAATATATAATGGCCTTTTTCCAGAAAACAAGATTACTATCCTTAAGAGTTCCAGTAAAATATACACTTTTACTGACAATACATTTCAAGAAATAGCTTTGATTTTTTTGACTGTGTTATAGAGCTTTTGACCAGGAGCTGTGGTGGAGTGATTATCAAAATAAAGAGCCAAAAAACCCTCTTTGTTCCCAAGTACTTCATTACATACAAGTAACTCATGAAAAAGCAGATAGAAGAAAATATGTGATAAATGCTGATAAAAACAATATGCTCACTATCTCAGTCCGTTCAGGCTGTTATACCAAAACTACTATCGACTGGATAGCTTACAAACAACAGAAATATATTTCTCACAGACTGGAATATGGGAAGTCCAAAATCCAGGCTTGGGCAGATTCAGTGTCTGGTGAGAGCCCACTTTTTTGTTCTGGATGGCTGGCTGTCTTCTCACTGTTTCGACACATGATAGAAGGGGAAAACAAAGGAGCTCTCTGGAATTGCTTAAATAAGGTCTCTAATCTCATTCAAATGAAGTTTTAGGGGGATAAAAACAATCAGTCTATAGCACTTCCATTCTCCTGAGAAGTGCCTTCAACAAATCATTTTCATACCTGCTCAGTTTATAAGGCAGCCAACCTAAGAAAGGAACCACAGAGATGTGTGGTACATTCCAAAAATGGCAAGTCCCCTTGGGAATGAAGTACACAATATGTGCAATGTATACTGATAGATGAAGTTGGAAAAGTCATTTATAGTTGGATCAAAACTGCTTTGAAATTCATATGAAGGATTTAGGATGCATTTTTTCCCTAAGCACAACATGTTTGTGACAAGAACTGTATCCAACAGTGCAGAGAGGGTTTTTAAAGCTTCCAGAAAACAATGTGAAAAGCAAAAAACAAATTGAGAGCTAGCACTCTTACAGAGTTGAAAAATAAATGTTCACCTAAAAAAAGAGAGATTGAGAGGCGAAAAAGAAAGAATAACAGGAACTGATGGCAAATAGCAAAATTACTTAAAAATTAGATTACGAAGAATTATTGAAAACATACTATATCCTAGGCAGTGCTTTGCAGACTGAGACAAGCACTGCCGCCCTCAGGAGCTTACATGTCTTTAGGAAAATAGATGTAAAAACACATTTAAATTAAAGGCCAATGCCTGAAAGGACAGTATACAAGTGTGTATATAATATATATATATAAGTATGTAAGTCAAGTGAGCTTATAAAGATATAATATGTTACATATTTATAAGCTCACTTGACTATTACATACTTTTCTTCAAACCCTATTAAAGGAGTTTGAAGAAAACAGGCCATCTTGATTTTATCTAGAAAATGGACAGGGATTTTTCAGGAAACAGTTCACTGAGCACTGTAATCTTGTAAAGAAACATCGGATGTGTGAAGGAAAACAGAATTTGTGCCATTAGAGTATTGTTTCTCAGATTTGAATCTTACACAACTATCAATAATCTGAGGCTTAAAATAGATCCCCGAAAATCTTATTTCCATTCAAAATACACAATGGATTCTTATTTGTTGTTGAATTTCAGCACTGTAAGAATGTGCATTATAGATACAATTGCTAACATTACACAATTAAATGGGAATAATAGTCTGTTGCAAATATATGAAGACTCATTATGTAGATAGAGTTGAACATCTGTTCTTTCCCCAGAGGATCACAAATAAGAAAAAGTAATAGAAAGTATTTAGTTTTACAACATTGGTGCTTATGACAATGGCAGTTATAAGATTTAACTTTTGATAACTTAACGAAAGAAGAGACCAGTTTTTTCTCTGAGCATAATTCCTTGCTGCAGATAAGGCAAAAAAAAGTCTAACTGTCAATTTATGAACCTGTTAGGACAAATACATGGTCTTATGTACCATGTTTTCCTAAAAAGAAGACCTAGCCAGACCATCAGCTCTGATGCATCTTTTGGAGAAAAAATTAATATAATAAGACCCAGTCTTATGTAATATAATATAAAATAAGACCAGGTCTTAGATAATATGATACGATATAATATAATATAATATAATATAACATAATATAATATAATATAATACCAGGTCTTATATTAATTTTTGCCCCAAAAGATGCATTAGAGCTGATGGTCATGTTAGGTATTATTTTGGGGGAAACATGGTCCATCTAATATATAATTATAATGACTACAGTTACTATAATTATTTATCTTTAAGACAACTTTTAATATCCTGTATTTTACCCAGGTATCCAAGACTAAGAATCTGCCAGTTTTAATACAGGCTAACTAAATTCTTAATTATCCAGGTGTTTTCTTCATCAGAGCCCTAATTCTTATACTATAATTAGATTTAAGTACATAATATTGATCTAATAGTAATTAAATCTGTACAAATGTTAGGCTGCTTATATTGGTTACAGACAAGAGTTTCAAGTTAATTGCTTTCTAGCAAACATTTTAAATAAGTTAAGATGTTCTGATTATGCTGTAGATCAAGAGTAGGAATTACAAAAAATTTAAGTAAGAAAAACACATTAAAAAAAAGGTTTTTAAAAATCATATGATAGTGATCCAAGGAGAACACTTTTGTGTAAAATGAGACCATGAAGTTGAAAAATAAATGTCTCTAGTACTAGTCGATTCTTTTTACAAATGTGCTTTAAAGAATATCTCAAAACCCCTCAAGGGTTAAGCTTTGGGTGGCATGGCCCTTTTAGTCTATAATGCAATATGAGCCATGTGTCGCTTCAGAATGCTCTGAGATTTTGCTCTAGAAGTATTAATATTACTCTCCTCAGTGTTTATCAAAATAGAAGTGTTCTGAGATCCTCTTGGTTTAGAATCACTCAAGGTGTTTGTTTAAAATTCAGATTCCTGGATCTCTCCTAAAATTCACAGAAACAGAGTATCTGTTCGCGTGCTCAGTACATTTCATTTTAACAACAGCTTTAAGTGCTTCTTACAAAGTTAATAGTTTGAAACCTCTTGGGCTATGTTAATCAAATTCCTTTAAAGTAGATACTTTTTATTTGATATGTGTGATAAGTCTCTCAAGTGTTTGTTTAAACATGCTCTGATTCCTTATCAGTGATAGATACTTTCGTGCTTGCTTTGAACTTCGATACATTGAACTATTTCTGTTAAAAAAACATGGCAGCAACTCAGGCCACCTTCTGGTAAGAAGTGATCGTTTAGCCAAGTCAGATGCCATACCTATAATAGATAAAGTGTTTTGTTTTGTTTTTTTCCCCAAAGAGTGTCTGTGCCCACCTTTTTGCAGTGCTCTCACCCTCTGTAAGCTTGACACAGTTCTGGGAAGCTCGGAAGGTCTCCTTTGTGCACCAAAGACCAGTTCTGACTGGTTCACAACATCTCTCATACTCTTGCTCTGACTTGCTGTGATGATATTCTTATGCTGCCACTGTCTGTTGAGAACAGCACTCTAACTGGTGCCAGGCAGGTGACAGCACTGCTTGCTGACAAGTCCCACTGCCCAATTTCAAGAGCACTGCCTGACATTTTCATAGGAAGTTTTCCGTTATTGCCAAAGATGTTGGCATTGAAGCCAGGTTCATTGCACTCTCATCATCCCACAGAAGTGATGGTGATGAAAAACAAACATAATTACTACTGACTCTTATTTTAGTCCTCTAATTTAGAGAAGTCGGGCTAGAAAAATGTGATAGACACAACCTTGCATAGGCAATTATTAGGTTCCTCTGATGTCGTTGAAGCAATCACCTGTACTGTCACTCTCCCTGACAATGCATTCTTCCTCAGAAGTAAAATACTACCTTCTCACACTTATAATAGCCAATACTGCATAAATTCCATATATATTTTCAAATTTGTATTATACTTATAGGGTTATAATTTACATACAGTAAAATTCATCAATTTTAAGTGCATGATTTTCTTAGTTGTATAACGAACATGAGAATCATGATATTTTCAAACCCTCAGAAAATTCCCATTGGTTTTAGCCATCAATTCTTATTTTCCACCCCTGGTCATTGGCAACCACTGATCAGTTTTCTGTCCTTATAGATGTGCCTTTTCTAGAACGTCATATGAATGGAATCATATTACATGGTGTTTTTTTAAATATGTCCAGAAATTCTTTGGTATTCCTCCCTTCAAAAGGGAATGCTTAATTCCTCTCCACTTCAGTGAGGGTTGAACTCACTGACTAGCTTTTAATGAGTAGGAATGTTGTAGAATTATGCATTTGACTCCTAACTAAGGTTTGGTAACAGAAAGGCTAGTTTCTACCTGGCTTTCTCTCTCTCTTGGATCGTTGTCTCTGAGAGAAGCCAACCACCATGCTGAGCACCCTCAAGCAGCCTGTGCAAAGGCCCAGCAAGGGAAAAACTGAGCCCTCACACTAAAACCAGTCCTAAATTGTCACTTATGTGACAACTGGAAGTGGATCCTTTCAGGGACTGTGAAAAGTTTTAAACTTTCCCCTACATTTTATCCTATTTTTACCTTTCTTGAAAGCTACCAAGTTAGCCTGCCACTGTTTTATGATTGCTGGCAAAACACAAGAGACTTCTGGGTTAGAAACAAAGAACAATGTATTTATTACTCATTGCAATAGCAGTCACCAGAATATCAGTATTTGCTCTGGTTGCCTCAGCCTCAATTCCCATGTCTGATCACTCAGCGGGTTTTGTGACAGGCAATCTCAAGCTTAGGAAACTACAATGTATTATAATGGGATGTTTCCTATCCATTTACTTTTACCCCATTTGCAGATACAAAATTAGAATGTTGTTTTTTGGGGTTTTTTTGTAGATAGTATATAGTTGTGTCTTTTAAAAAATTACCTATGATAATCTGGTTTGTAGTTTGAGTGTTTAAACCAATTACATTTATTATAACTATTGATATAGCTGAGTTGAAAACTATCATTTTGCTAGTTGCTTTCTATCTATTCCATCTAATTTTTGTTTTCAATCTTTCCCTACTATCATTTGCATTAATTGAGTTTTCAATTATTCATTATTTTCTCCACTGTTTGATTCTCTTTCTCTCATCTCTATCTTTATAACTCTTTCCCTTTGGTGGTCACACTCTATTTTTAAGTAATATTTTCCCACTTTATGCATACTCTATGAACCTTACAACAATGAACTTCCCTTTTACTACTTCATCTTTATAGCTATTGATGTCATGCGTTTTACTTCTATGTGTGTTATAAGATTCAAAGTACATTGTTATTATTTTTTGTGTTAAACAGTCATTTTTTTAAAATAGGTTAAAAATTAGTTTGTCTTCTATATTTATGCACATATTAATAATGTCTGGCTCTCTTAAATCCTTGCAAAGATTCAAATTTTTATCTGATATCATTTTTCTTCTTTCTGAATTTTATTTACCATATCTTATAGTACAGATCCACTGACAATATTTTTTCAACATTTGTCTAAAAAATATTTGTCCTCTTTTTAAGGGTATTTTTATTGAATCAAGAATTTCATTTTTTTTAATTAATTTACATTATGATTGCCTCTCCAGTCTCCTTTGACTTACATGATTTCTGACAAACTGTTGTCATTTGTGAATATTAGAATTAAGTGCTAGATTGCAGTGAATTCAAGCATAGTTTTCAAAAAGGTAAAATCATGACTGATAACAATGAACTCTTGTCAACAAATTGATTCAACTCATCAATTATAAGGAAAATGTTATGGATGGTACAAAAAGTATTTGATAAGTAGTTATTTATAGACAACAAAGAAATGTTAGGAGTCCTGGGTTAAATACAAAACTGATTAGTATCTGATAGCGCCATAAACTCTAACCTCTGGAATTATCAGTTTCACCAGACAGAAATAAATTTTGCAATTTGAAGACAAAATTCACAATTTAACTTCAGCTCCAATATATTTTTTAATTTCCCCGTTAATAGAAAGTCAAGTTCAGCAGTGCAATGAAAAACACCCGGTAATCTTTTCTGCTTGTTTCCAATTTTCAGATGAGTTGAAGAGTGAATGTGGAATTGGAGAAGTAATTGTTTTGATAAAATCAATGTAGATCTCACTTTTTAAAAATTGTGTGAGGGATGCATATATAGTGTTCTGAAAATTAAATCCATACTATTTTCAGGCAACCAATAAACCCTATATTCAATTTTCACTACAACTCTATGAGATATTCTAAAAATTTTCAACATTATTCAGATAGTGACACTGAGGCCCAAAATACAAAATGTTAAAAAAAAAAAAAAAAAAAAAAAAAGATTCTTCCCTTTCTTATCAGCTTTAAAATATGTTTAAACGTAATCGCTTTGGGTGGCCAGATGGCTCAGTTGGTTAGCGCATGAGCTATGAACAGCAGAGTTGCCAGTTTGATTCCGACATGGGCCAGTGAACTGCGCCCTCCACAACCAGATTGAAGACAATGAGCTGCCGCCGAGCTTCTGGAGGAGCAGCCACATGATTCAGTTGGTTAGAGCGCAAGCTTTTAACAACAAGGTTGCCGGTTCAATTCCCACATGAGATGGTAGGCTGCGCCCCCTGCAACTGAAGATTGAAAAGGGCGACTGGACCTAGAGCTGAGCTGAACCCTCCACAACTAGATTGAAGAACGACTTAGAGCTGATGGGCCCTGGAGAAGCATACTGTTTCCCAATATTCCCTAATAAAATTAAATATATATATATATATATATATACACACACACACATATATGTGTATATGTATGTGTGTATATATCTGTGTGTGTGTTTGTGTGTGTGTGTGTGTGTGTGTGTGTATAATCACCTTAAAAGTAGAACAATAACCTTTTTGCGGTTCTACCTCTACTTCCAGCTCCTGCCCTGACTTATGTCCTGATATCATCTTCCATAATTTTGACCTTGAAGCCAGAGTACTTGAAGATCTGGATTCATGTAGCCTGGCTCCTGAGTATGTAGGTTACGAAGGGGTCACTGTGGAAAAAGAGAAAAGAGAGAACTTGCTCTTGTGGAATAGTTCAGAATGGCTGTGCTTTTAGGACGGAGTTGAAGCAGCTATTTAATTTATAATAGATAGTAGTAGCCATTTGCTTTTTGATGGAGTTTTGCCATTGATGTTGTTTTGTGTTTTTGGTTTTTGTTGTTTGTTTTAACCAACTCTCAGCAGCCTAGGAGATTTCTCAACCAAGGCAATCAGCTAGGTTTATCTTTTTTTTTTTTTTTTTTTTAAAGATTTTTTTTGGGAAGGGGAACAGGACTTTATTGGGGGAACAGTGTGTACTTCCAGGACTTTTTTTTCCAAGTCAAGTTGTCCTTTCAATCTTAGTTGTGGAGGGTGCCATTCAGCTTCAAGTTGTTGTCCTTTTAGTCTTAGTTGTGCAGAACGCAACTCAGCTCCAGGTCCAGTTGCCAGTTGCAGGGGGCGCAGCCCACCATCTCTTGCAGAAGTTGTGCGGGCAACCTTGTGGTTGAGAGGACATGCTCCAACCAACTGAGCCATCTAAGAAGAGATCAGCGGCAGCTCAGCTCAAGGTGCCGTGTTCAATCTTAGTTGCAGGGGGCGCTGACCAACATCCCTTGCGGGACTCAAAGAATCGAACTGGCAACATTGTGGTTGAGAGCCCACTGGCCCATGTGGGAATCGAACCGGCAGCCTTCGGAGTTAGGAGCATGGAGCTCTAACCACCTGAGTCACTGGGCCAGCCCCGGTTTATCTTTTTTAATGGGAGAGGAAGAGAAGAAAATTTGTAAGGACACGGGTAAATTGGCTTGCTTAAATGCTGAGAGTCTGATGGAGTCAATTATTTTTTTAATTTGAAAATGGATTATCTGCTAAGTGAGGAGTTGCTGGTAGAGTTGGAGATTTATGACAAAACACAATTCTTACAAGTGTGAACCCATAGTCTTCTTCCTCTCAGGGATCTCCCTGTTCTTGTGGATACACTGAACAAAAAGCATATGACCAAGGGAAGAATTCAAAGGAACCCATCTGTTCAAGAGAGTTCAAAGAATGAGAAGCTGAAGAGGAAATGAAAGGCTTCTTTAGTCCAAAAGATTGCAGTAGAACCAGGAAAATCAAAGGAGAACAGTTTTACGGTGTAGGCCAGGGAACAAGACCACCTGCTACAGACAGTTAACGTAGGAGAAGTGAACAGTGTTTGACCACGAGGATGTTCATAGCAAGAGCAGTTTTTGTAGTAAAGGTAGGAGAAAACAGATTTTTTAAAATTTGAGAAGAATGGAAAGAAACATACACAGTGCTTTAAACTATTCTTCCCAAATCATTGACATATACTATAGCAATTTGGAATATCTAGTCTCATTTGCACAGTTGGACCAATCTCCCTCATCCTCCTTATACCAGATTTGTAGCATTTTTATTGTATTATTTCTTGCAGCAGGATAAGAAAATCACTTCACATAGAAAGAGAAATAAATATTTTGAATAACAACTTACATTGGGAAATTTACTAGATAACTCTGTACCAAAAAATCATAGAAGTTTAGATAATTTACTTATATTTCTGTTTCGGCAGTGCTTACTACACTGTTTACCATATAGCAGAGACTTCAAATTTTGTCGGTGTGTGATTTTGGGTAGATGTGGTCTCTTTTATTTGAGTTATAAATATTTTGCATTAGTTTTTTGTCACTTAAATAATGACATCGAAAATATTGCTTCTGCTATTTTTGCCCAAATGACAAATTATCTGTCTATCTATCTATCTATCTATCTATCTATCTATCTATCTATCTATCTATTTATCTATCATGTATCAACATTAGGATATATACTTGCCAACACAACTTAATAAATGACTTAAACTGTTACTAAAACAAAAAGTCTTTTCTTGTCTCCTTTTCTTCTCATTTTAATTAACATATTTATTGAATATTTAAACATACTGCAAATGATGGAATAAACATCTGAGGTGTCAAAAAACAACAACATCTAAAGTGTGGAGAAGGAACAAAATGAAAGAAATTGGAAGTCTTTTACTTATTTATATACATCAAAATAAAAATCACAAGCCATTCAAGAGCTAAAATAGTCAAACAAACAAACAACAACAACAAAAACAAGCAGAGACTACATACAAGACCCTTCCCCAGGGAGAAGGCAAAGGTAAACAAAGGGTGACAAGTCACTTAGATAGTTAATTATCTTGTCTGGCCTCAGAAAGGGCTTTCTTTGAATCTACAGGGAATGAAAGGTCATTTTAATATATCTTCAGTATAAAACAAATCACATTTCACTGGGTGGGTAAGAAAGACAAACTGCAAACAGCAAAGCATTGCAGGGAACCATTTGAGACTACTCAAAAAATAAAACCCTTACCTCCCCAGAGCACATCTAAGCCAAGTAGAGTTTGAAATGCCACACCTATGGAGCAGATTCATCTCCTAGGTTTTCCACCCAAATGCCAAAGCATAATAGAATATCGTAACACAACTTTGCAGGAAATAAGAAAGTGCAGCTTGTTCTTTACACGATTTTCAAAGAATCATGTGGAATTGAAACTGCATGACTCTGATTAGAAGAAACAAAAGTCATGCAGCTTAGTACACATCCACAGTCAAAAAATGAAGAGGCAGGGGTTTATCTATCTACTCAAACAAGTAGGGAAAACATGAATAAAGAAGAGGAAAATCAAGCAGTGTTCACCCTTTTATATGCCAGTCTTGACATAAAAATCAGAGCTGATAAGAATTGTCTAAGTATTTTCCATAATGCGATTGCCTCTAATTTGCAGTTGACATTACATTTTATTTTGCGTGTTTGTTAGCAGAAAGGACTCTATTTAAAATGTTAGGAAAATAACTCAACAATTGACAATTCCTTCAATCACTCCCTACTTCAGTTTTTAAATTAATGTTTTGCTCTTTCTGCTTATAAACTGCAACACAGGAGAGAAGGTTAAAATGGCTTCCATTGACTATTTGCTCCAGAATATTTCTTTCAAAACTCAAATACATACAGTGTTTATACACAAAGACTGCCTGTTATATTTCATACTCCTACCAGTTTACCTTCATGAGCGCTGAGTTTAGACATATTTAGTAGGATCCAAAGGTCCTCTATTTTGAAAAGAGCTGTCCATGAAAAAAAGAGTATCAACATCACCTACCATGTTTCCCCAAAAATAAGACCTATCGGGACCAGCTCTAATGCATCTTTTGGAGCAAAAATTAGTATAAGACCCGGTCTTATTTTACTATAATATAAGACTGGGTCTTATACAATAATATAATATAATACAATACAACACAACACAGCACAACACAACACGATACAATATAATACCGGGTCTTATTTTACTATAAGACTGAGTCTTTATAATAGAATAGAATAGAATAGAATAGAATAGAATAGAATACAATACAATACAATACAATACAATACAATACAATACAATACAATACAATAGAAGATCGGGTCTTATATAATTTTTGCTCCAAAAGACACATTAGAGCTGATTGTCCAGTGAGGTCTTATTTTCGGGGAAACACGGTAGGAACTTGTTAGGATAAGAATCTGTATTTTACCAAGATCCTGGGTGATCCTGGGTACACTAAAGTTTGAGAAGCACTGCCCTATATAACTGACTTACAAATACAAGCTGGGGAAAGGCAGCATGGGGAATAATAATCTGTTTTTTTTTGGGGGGGGGATTGTAATTTATGGTCTTATCTATGTGTGATTTTACATAAATCCACTGATATGTTGTATGCATGTGTACACCGAAGCATTACAGCTCTGTAGTGCATCCCTATGGGATAAGAATAAAGATTCAAATGATTATCCACATTTTTATTTTATAATCAGATTATTAGCACTATTACTATAAGATAATACTACTCATTTCTATATTTTGAAAAAATAATTAAGTTGTTAAAAATGACCATTTATTGGTTTATTTAACTCTTAATTTAGTATTATTTTAAAAATACAAACTACATATTTATAAATCAAAGGTTAGATTTAATTATGAAGTATAACCATAGTCAAGTCCTAAATATGTTATTGTTGTTGTTTTTTCTTCCTCTTTCTACATTGGACTTTGGTCTTTAACAAGTGTTAATGTTATACTGTCTTAATACTGAAAATTGGAGGTATTTTAAGTTTTGTGCTAGATTCACTTTCAGTTTCTTTCCTTTATGGAGGTATCATTGAACTCTGCTGTACAATTTAAATCACTGGAGGGTTACCTCTGTTTTCAAACTATGTTGGCCACACATCATAAAACTAATAATAGGAGGCAAATGCTGATATCTGCTATACAACCATCACTTTATATTTAGAATACTGTAGAATTATTACTCTCTGGCATATGTACTGACTCTAAGGATTTTCTTCATTTCTTTGTTTTCATTCATAGTGAAATTAGGATTCGTATTTTAGTAAGAACACAGAACAATTAGGACATTTTATTTATATTTTGTTTATGAGGCATAATAATACACTACGAAGCATAAGAATTTCATTTCAATTTATTAGAAATTAAAGAAATAATGCTAACCATATTAAGCCAAACCCTGCAAATGTCCCCTCACGTAGCATAACTTTTTCCTGTAAGACTATCGTTACACAACATTAACAAAAAATCTCACTTTTTTTTTTCTGATAATAGAGGTATAAATGATTGTTTTGATGCTTTGTAAAAGGAGTCAGGACAGGTATTTGCTTGAATGTGAATTTGTTATTTTCCTCATCCAACTCCAGTCCCACCATCCTCCCATCTTCAATTAGTGGAATAGTTTCTGGGGCAGCTGAACAGGGCTACGAGATTTAGGTAAAGCTTCTGGTGCTACCAGGTCCTGAGAGAGGAAAAAGGCACTGGTCTTACTCGTTCCTCGGGCCCAAGTGGAACTCAGTGACCAGCAGTAAAGAGTTCAGCAGCAACAATGAGATATGCACAGATTCTATAGAGAGCTTAGTACTCTGACTTCATGGATCTTCACAGAGGAAAGAGGGTAACGCCAGACTGTGTCATTGTTCCTGAGAGGACCCTGTGGCTCAGAGTGGCTGCTGAGAACCTGAACCTCTATTTGGATCGTCCCTACTCCTGAGGCTCACAGAGAAGTTTTATTTGCACTTGGCTTCAACTGGGAGTTCATTACCAGATTACATATTAAGCCCAGACTTGCTGTTATTTTGAATAAAGCCCAACATAAATCTGAAATTTACATCATAAATTGGTAAAGAAAAGTAACATTTCAACTAGGAGTATTCAGCAACTAGAAAGAGAAATAAGAAGCAAAACACCCAATTCTTAATGATTTGGATCTGCTGGTGAAGGCAGGCTATAACTTGATGATTAAGTGAATAAACTATTTTAGTAGATTTGATTAGAGCAACCAAAACTATTGGGACACAAAATATTCCATGAATAATTTGGAATATCAAAATTTTAGGTATGATTTAAAGGGCTGGAGTGTCACTGCTGAGACCAAAACAACAACAAAAAAAAAACCTAGAAAATGAAATAGAAGAAATGTCTCAAACAGAGCAAAAGTGCAAATAAATGGAATTGATGAGGGACAAGATACAGACTTGTAAAATGGATCCATAAGAATTCAAAAAAGAAGAAAAAAGAAAGAAAAAGTTGAAGAAAAGTTAAAAATCAGAAGTGAGGAAAATTTTGTCTTAAGCAGGATTGATGTTTTTTTCCTGATAAAATTCATGAAGTCATGACTAAAAAAGGTAATGTTATAAACTTTTGGACAAAAGAAGCTAGGTAAAACGGAAACAAATAATTAATTTGGCAACAAGCTTCTCACTGACAATACTGGAAGCTAGAATACTGTGGGAGAGAATTACAGGCTAAACTACTGAAAGATACGGACTGCCACTCAAAGATCCCATGTCCAGTTAAGTTATCATTTATCAGGTTGAGTGAAAGAGATATGGATTTATTTGTGGAGGGATTTACTGACTATATCACCACAGAAGGAAATGTTCAAACACTGACTATAAGTTAATCAAGACTCTTCAAGATGGTACAGATAAAACAGAGAAAACACTAGTGAACAATACATATATGGAGCATTACAGTGACTAGAATGTTGTAACAAGATGTTTCATGAAGATGCTTCATACAGATGGAACATAATGCAAGAACAAATAGTAATTGAAAGTAAAAGTACAAAATCACCTCAGCGAAAATATAACCTGGTGGGTGGGGAAAATGGAGAAGTAAAAGCATTTCAGAAGAGAATCAGGATACTAGAACGTTTGGGGGAGGCAAAAGATGTGGTGTTTGCATTTATATAATAATATCGATATAGTCGTTAATTCTATAAATGTTAATTGTCTACTATGTGCCAAGCACATAATTACATTATTAACAGACAGTGAAAACTGTTACGTTCAGTATATGTGCATTTGGTGATGATGTGTAAAAAAGCAAGGTAACCACTAATGGAATTGCAAAGAATAGAAAAAATATCCCACATTTATATAGGAGACAGGAAAAAAAGAACAGTAATTTGATTAACTAGCAAAATTAAGATGAGGGGGGAAAAAGAATTGATAAAATTAGAAAGAAAAAAATAAAATCTGCATTATAAATTGTACACAGCATATAAAGATGGTTAGTTCTTATATAAAAATATTGATTCATATTCCATTTTTTCTTGTTGTGATTACAGGTATGTATATTGTGACAATTCATAGAGAAGTATACTTATAATTCACCACCTTTGTACATGTATATTATACTTCCATAAAAGTAAATTTAAAAACATATAGACACAAAATAGAAAATGGTTGCAGAGTTTATCTTACTTTTTCCCATTCTCTGATTTACTGTTAGATATTGAGGTTGTATTGTATCCATGTGTGTGCATGCATGCATTCATGCCATGGACATCTTTGGCCAGAAATCTTTCAGTAAAATCTTTGATTATTTCCTAAAGCACAAACTGATTCGATTTGACTTTGGGATGAAAATTTCATTGAATGGATGAAAGAAAAACAAGAGCTCTGTTACATATATCAAGTGTTATTCCAAGACAGTTTTCTGAGACTAATCGTCATAAAAATAGTTCCAATTTCTTTCTATCTTTTGTGGGGTTTTTTTGTTTGTTTGTTTTTTGGGGTATTTTTGTTCATTTGTTCTAATAAAGAGCATTTTCTAGAATAATAGAAAAAAGTCTGACCCCTCGAAGCAGGCAGTAGTAGAATGGTGCACCTTTATCTCAGAGCTATCTTTCTGAGAAGTGCTTGAGCATCTCAATTGCAACAAACATGTCTTTTACACAGTAGGTGAGAAAAGGAATAACGAGGACAACAAAGTCTTGAAGGAAACTGTTCACGGTTGTACATACAAGAAAATAGTCACCCATGTGCTGAAACCCTTCAAGAAGAGAATACTCGACAGGAACGACACAGTAGGTTTTCACTGGAGAGAACCTGCAGAAATCAACATAAAAAGCCCAACTTCCAACAGGAGCCTTATGTGAAATGAATCAGATGAATGTCTGGCATCCACGTATTCTCTATTTTGTCTAGCTCTTGAAAACTCATATCAAATGATTTCACCATGAATGAACATCAGGTATGAAGGAAATCGTGACTGCATATTGACGGAAATATTTATTTAAAGCACTGATAAGTATTTCCCTCATTTCCAATTGAATAGAAAATAGATCCTGGTAGAAATAACAATCACTTCTTAAAGGGAGAATGATTTTTTTTGAATACAGGAGCAAAATAATCACACTCTTGCAAAAATCATTCACGTAAATGCTGGATAATGATGCTTATATTGCACTACCAATTTTCACCATTTTATGTAATTCCCTTTCAAAGCCCTTTGAAGAACTGCCATTTGTTGTTATTTCAAAACAAACCTAAAATAAAAATAAATTTGAAGAGCAGAATATTTCTTTAAAATCTATTCATCAGTTGAATGATTTAAAACTATAGATGAGGGCACAGAATTGTCAATAAACATTCATAAGGTAATATATGAAAATAGGGAAGAGCTCAGTTACTGAAGGAGCTTCTCTAGTGATTATCCAGATATGATTCCAAACCAGATTGTTCTCCTGAGCCTTAAGTGTCTCAAATCTCATACTGGACTTCTCCACACTTATGATGAATTAAACTAGGGTTTCTAAGTCTCAGGATTATTGACATTTTGGGTAATTCTTTGATGTAGGGATTTGTTTTGTGTGCATTGTAGATGTTTAGCAGTATACCTGGCTTTGACACACTAGATGATAGTAGCACATCCCTCAGTTGCTACAACAAAAAAATGTTTCCAGACATTGTAAAATATCTCCTGAAGGGGAAAAAAAAGTCACCCCGTTGAGAACCACTAAATTAAACAATGCCCCAAACTAAATTCACTGCATTTTCTTCTACAAATGATTCTTTTCCTATGTTTCATATATCCGTGCTGATGTCCAAATCAGAAACGTGGGAGTGTTCACTTATATCTCACAAAATTTTTCCACACAAACCTGCTTTTCGTGTGTGTATGTGTGTTTATAGAAACTATGCTATCTGTAGAAGAAACTGCTCGAGTAAGAATTATAATAAATAAGTCAGAAGACATTTTAAGATGGGAAAGATGAAGCAGAGAGTAAATACTGATGAACAATAAATATATATAGAGAGAGATCATGATAACTGACTGGAAGGGTGCAATAAAATATCCCATAAGGATGCTTGATGTAGATGAAACATAAGTCAAGAAAAAAAAATAGTACTGAAGTTAAAAGTATAAAGTAAGTTTGCTGGTTTATACTGAACAAAGCTGGTTCAACCATTTTGCCATATGATTATGAAATAGAACACTGATTTAATTACTTGTATATTTGTACACTGGAGTCAGATCTTAGAGATTGGGAACAAATTTTAAATTTTCTCTTGGTTGTTCTCTGATAGGACTGCAGGAACAAAATCAGTAAGAAAGAAAATAAAATTTTATTATGAAATGACCTTCCTTCTTTCTTTCATTCCTTCCTTTCCCACTTCCGACTCACCCCTTTCTTATTTCTTTCTTGTATTCCTTCCTTATAGAGATGTTTACAGTGACTTATATAATGTGCCATTTTTTCCCTATAAAGATTTCAGAATATTTATTTCTACACTTAGAAAGTATTAGAACTCACTTTCTAAGAAGTGGGGCAAATATAAATATCGAAGGCTATTTCCCCTCCAGGTTGAACTGAAATAATCACTCCTTCATCTAAATTTCCTTCCTCTCCTTTTTGTTATTCTGTTTTATCTCTTGTCTGTTATTTTTGCTATAGACTAATAGATCCATTAACACAATTCAATGTCATGTATCATTCTACACGAATGAGAATAGATTGTAGAATTCTAACAAAGTGACGCAAGATGGAAAAGAGTCCTCTGTAGAAAACAAAGATGAAAAAGATCTGCTAGATTTTAATTCAAATCCTAACACTAAGATTGTTCTGCCATGCAATAATACTAAAAGCCTACTTCCCAATTACATTCTTCTGTGGTTGAATGCTCTCTCTCTTTTTGCAGAGTTATAGTATAGTTATTTTGTGTCCAGTGTTTTCAAATTGTATGACAGTATGCCTTAATAAATGGATATTGTATTATATTGTGCTAAACAATCAGTGGATTGTTTTTTTCAATCTGGAAGATTTTTGTCTTTCAAGTTGGAACTTTTTCTTAATTTATTATGTTAATTTTCAGTTTCTAGAAAACTATTACTCAGATTTTGTTCTTCCATTAACTCATCTTCTAACTATACCCTTTCCCTGTTTTCCAACCCAAATTTTATTTTTGCTTTACCTTCTAGAAGATTTTTCAAATTTATCTTTCTCCTCATTCATTTGAATTTGTCATTTCTGTTTTCACATTTTAATTACCAAGAGCACGTTTTGTTCTACAGTCTTTTTTTATTCTAATCTTGTTTCTTGGGTGGAAAGCACTTTCTCTCTCCTCTCTCTCTCTCTCTCTAGTGATAATAGTTTTGTTTGTTTGTTTGTTTGTTTTTTAAGTTTTCCCACAACCTTCATAATCTGTTTCCTTAAAGTTGCTATTTTAATATTTGTTTGTTTTGGTCTCTTTTTAATAAAAGAAGATTTTCTCAAATGTCTACTGATCATTGGTGCTCTGTTCATATTTATGAATGAGACACTGAGAGATTTATTAAAATTCTGAACACATATGTACAACTGGTCAACCACAGGCTTACTACAGCTAGTCAGATACTCAAGGAAGACTTCCAGGTTCAAAAAGACTTCTAGGAGCTGAGTGGGTTACCATGGTTTATGCAAGGTCTCACTTTATTCCCCCATTTCTAGTGTGATATTCCCACAATGCCTGATGTCCTGCATTAGAGACACTGGACTTTCATTTCTCTCCAGTTTTCTTGATAGACCATTTATCTGATGTAGATTATCTATTTATGTTCATATGATTACAATTCATTTGGACTTAAGAGGACTTTCAGAATTGATTTAATAGATATAAATTGTAAGTGAACTAAAAGATCTCATCAAACTGTAGGAGAATGACCTAAAGTAATATACACCTAAGATAAACATTCCTCTACTACCATTACTCATCACACAATTCAAATTAAATGATTCAAATAAATGAAAATGTCAAAACTTTCAGACTAATCACAGTGTCATATATTATTAAAATGCATGTCCAATAAATTGCTAGGTGTATTGTCAGGCATACAATTACAACTTTGCCTTCACATTTCTCATTCTCCTAAAGTAATATAATAATTCTAATGTTTGCTGAATTTTATTCTACTTGTTATACTTTAGATTTTTATTTCTTGGTAGAAAAACAAAAAATTATTACCTATAGTTTTTCTTGTCAGGCATATAAGAGTTTTAACATTTTCAACATTTAAAATGGTATTAAATACAAATGAAAATATGAGAGGTTATAAATTAAACAAAAACAAATTAATCTCCTATGGCAAATGCAAGTACTACGTCTGACAATTAAGTTTGCAAACTCATCCTAGAAAAAGTGCTACATAGTTCACTGCTGAATATCACTAGGATCACCTTCAAAGTACTCGCTTTGGGAAACTGCACCAATGCCAGTGCCTAGTCCACCCTTCAAATCAATTTTGGAACTCTTTGTCTGGAATGGCCATCAGAGCTGCCATTGTATTACCCTTCATGTCCTGAATGTCATCAAAATGTCTTCCTTTAAATATTTCCTTTATCTTCGGATAAAGAAGGAAGTCATTGGGGGCCAGATCAGGTGAGTAGGGAGGGTGTTCCAATACAGTTATGTTTACTGATTAAAAACTCCCTCACAGACAGCGCCGTGTGAGCTGGTGCATTGTTGTGATGCAAATGCCATGAATTGCTGGTGAAAAATTCAGGGTGTCTAACTTTTTCACGTAGCCTTTTCAGCACTTATAAATAGTAAACTTGGTTAACTGTTTGTCCAGTTGGTACAAATTCATAATGAATAATCCCTCTGATATCAAAAAAGGCTAGCAACATTGTTACAAGTTTGTGAACTTAATTTCCAGACCTATAGAGTGCTTTCTTACTCAGAACCAATGTAAGATTACCTTTAAATATAATTATATTTATCTTATTATATATTAATTTCCACATCTATAATATTTAATGTGGGGCAATTTGTTAGCTATTATCATTCTTCATCTGTATCAATTAATATTTGTGTTAGAAAATATCCCAATATGATATATAATACATATATGATATGTATTTTATTAAAATGCAGACAAAATTAAAATTAAAAATCATATAATTGGATCTTTGTGCGGTTCAAAGAGCAGAGGACTTGGTTCACATAGACTAATCATTATATAGATGTGGAGTTAACAAAAAATTAATTGGGGGAGGATTTGCATTTTTCTATTGTTACACAGTGCACTTCACGAAGTAGAACACAAACAAATCTTGTAAAATTACTAATCATTATAATAAGATGATTTAAATCAAACAGGAAGAAAGTCATTTATTACACTGCTTATATTACACAGAGGTGTCAATTTCCTTTCTAGGAATATAATTGCCACCTATTAAATTTTCATATGCAAGTTTAATCTGGATAAAATGCATAAGATACATGTTTAATGTGTGTGCAATTATAAGAAATACTGTCTTTTACGTTTTAGACCAAAAATGTGCAGGACAACCATATCTGGAAATATGGGGAAAAGTGACAGCCCTGACTTTTTTTCTGGATATACTTCTAGGCTGCAGTATATGGGTCTGAGTCTCTCTGAGTAGAAAAGACAGAAATTGGAGTTTGGTATTACTGAGATGGCTGGAGTTTACGGACAGGATAGTGCAGTAAAGGGACTTACAGGAAGAAAGAAATATGCACAGGAGACTCAGAACAGTTGTGCCTCTTTGTAAGACAAAATTCCACTGTAGCTGAATTTGTCATCATTAAATTAGGATCAAAAATAATAACATATGTGTACATTTACTTTCTTAATTTAGGCAATGACGGTAAATTATAAAAAAGACTTCATTAAAAAATGTAAATTATTGATAAGAAATTTTCTCATAGTTTTATATACTTTTAGATTACAGGTGACAAGTAACTGAAATAGCACACATGATAATGTGTTTCTAGCTACTGCCAGGGAGAAGTATGTAGCTTATCTGCAAATTGTACGATACCTGGACTAGTCCATAGCTTACGTTCACTGAATATGATGAGTATGCTAATCACATGCTTTGTGGCTCTAGAAGTTTCTAAATGCTTACTCTTGATGTATATAACAGTTCATGAAAAGCATCAGTCTGTGGACTGTACTGTAGATTTTAGTAGATAAAAAATGCAGACACCAGAAGTAGGAATAGCAAACACTTTTTCTTTGAAATACGTAACAACTCTTTTTCTGTATGTGCAATTTGAACATGATGGTTATAGGAAGTAAGAATTGCTTTTTTCAGCTTTATTTCCTAAAAACACAAGTAAATGAAGTATGACTATAAATTATATTGACACAAAAAGTGGCTTGAATTTAAATTTTGTGTTGGATTGTGTTTGGATGGCACTGTTGCAATAACATTCTCGCGTAGTTATCCAGATTAAGGAGTTGGTATCCAGATTAAGGAGTTGGTACGTCCTTCATCAAGCAAGTATGCTATAAATATAAAAGGCAGCTAAATTAAACAGTGAGTTTAGTAAAAATTTTGAACTTTGCAAATTCTAATACAATAAACTAGAGAATTTTGTCTGTGTTATTTGCTAATGTGGAAGTCAATTAAAAAACACCACCACTGCACAGTGAGATTCAATGGTTTTGGAGGGAAAAATTTCTATGAAAGTCTGCTTTTGGTATTTATACAAAACCAGAAATCAGTCTGATTCTATGTTTTTAAAGACGTAAATTATACAGTGGCTTGCTTAAGTGTTTATTGTCTGAGGTATTTTTAATTATATTAACACTCTTATGGAAAAAAAACATTCAGAATACTTTTCAATGATAAGACAAAATCACAAGACAATAATAAAAGTAGGAAGTTTAAAAGAACAGAGTTTCTACACATTTTTATGGCATGTTTCACAATTTAACAATAACTTATTTTTGCAATAGGTAAAATGTATGGTATTTTAATACATTTTACTAAGAAAAGTTATTTAACTACTTAGAAATTTGATAGAAATATTTAAAATTTGCATTTAAAAGTAGATTCGGATATAGGAAATCTCTGTAATTCATTACTTTTAACAAAACATAATTTAAATTTATTTAAAACTTCACAAGATAAATTATTGAAAATGGCCACTGATTAAGAATTAAAGATAAATTTTCAAAATATGGGCCACTTACTTCAGTTTGGGGTAACATTTTTAAATGAACGTTGTAAAATTTATTTAAAATATATTGTTCTATTTGGTTTCTCTACTATCCATTTTATTTAAAATAAATGAAATAGTTTAAGTAAGTATTGTCCCCCAAAATCATGCTGTTAATCCAATTTAGATGAAATAAACTAACAAATTAATAAACAAAATGCAAACTTACTTATGATATTAAATACTTTAAACACTGATATACATGGTGTTTGTTTAAAATATGCTTCTGGGATATAACGGGTTTATTATCAGTTATTGCTACAGTTATAATGTATAAAAGATTTTTCTAATACTCGGTTTAAAATTATATATTTGTTTTGCTCATGAATCTGAATTTGATTTCTTAGGCGTTAAAAATAAGCTGTGTGCCAGATGATGGCCTACGGGGTAGTGGGTCCACTAGACCAATTATTTTAAAGAACAATACTAAAGCAGAAGGAAGTTCAAAGAAGTCTTAGAAACTGGGGCATATAATAGAACAGAATTAGAACACTTACAAAAATATCTCTGTCAAGAGCCAGGACTACCAGAGACTCAATACCTCCTAAATCTATATCTGAAAGCAATAGACATCATCTTTTTTTTTTTAGCAGCACAAGAAGTAAAGCTGAAATATTAGAATATTAAAGTCAATTCAATGTCTGTGAACAAGAAAGTTTCCAAATCCCTTTTTTTTTAATATCAGTATGTGAAACAAAGCCATTCTCATGTAACCTACAGCACCCAGACCTTGGAAAAAGTATACCAGAAATCATCAGATGGGTAACTGGATTAAGAATGATTAAATAAACATATGAAGAAAACCTAAATCGATACCTGCAATCTTTATATATGTGGCTAATAGCAAGCATAAATTAAGAAAATACAAATGAAGTCCATACAACTAACAGAAGAAAAAATAAACAGCGCTATGGAACGTAAGAGCTGCTGAAGACATTGAAGGCTTAATGCACGTATGGGAATGATGCCATAGGATAATAACTCTGCTTTTAAAGCTAAGCTTAAGAAACAAAAGAAAAATGAACAGACTATTTTGAAGCAGGCATTATTTATAATAAGTTGGATAGAAAAGCTACTTAGAAGGCACTGTTAGAAAGAAGCATCCCCAAAGAGGCAAAGGATGGAATGTCCATAGACATTATGTTTAAAATGCTAGGAAATGATAGCAATATAATTAAATGGAGGGTAAAATGATGGATTCAGGTTATGAGATGGCCTCTAAGACAATGCAAAGTAATAGTTACTCCAACAAATAAATGTATAATAGCAATGAATAGTATTAGGATTGATTTTCAAAATACATGATAGAAAATAAAACCTAATAGGCTCATGAAAGTAAGATAGGCCAAATGGGTACCTATAACTCTCTAAAACCCAGCTCAGAATGTAAACACCCTGCAACATAAAGTAAAAAAGGATTTAAGAAAATAGTAAAATACCAAAAGATGTTTTAGAAGAAGAGATAAAACACCGTATTACAATATAATTCAAAAGTGTAGCTTGTTAATAAAAAGCTTCTGTAAAATGGAGATTTTTTTCATAGCCTTTAGAAATGTAAAAATATGTAGCAAAATTGGCAAGACCTATATGAGATGTAGGAAAAGTAATTTGTATGATTTCATTACTGCAAAGAAATACATATTCTGAATTTATTTGTACCATGTTCTTTGTAATTTGTGGCTAAAGACCACCCAAATCAATTCACATTTACATGAAAAGGGCCCAATATGCTTTCATTAGATATTTCCAAGGGTTATTTCAATTGATCAATGATAGTAAAGAGAAAAAAAAATCAATGCAGGCAAATTTAAATATAATAGATATTTGAGAATAATATTACAATCATAAAAGAAAATGAAGAAAATGTATTAGGAAGGATAATGAAATAATAGAAATTTTACGAAAGCAGAATAAGCAACAGCATTTAATAAAAAAGTACAAATTAAACCCCAGTTCTTGGGCTTAATCCAATACATTCCAGTTCTTGGAATCTGGTCTTTCAAGGAACAAAAATGCCCTACTAAACCAAACAATAATGGAAATAGTGATCTCTGAAAATAAAAAGGAAATACAAAAATTATGTATTTTTAAATATTTCCCCCTTTGGCTTGGGAGAAAAAAAAATTTTTAATATGGAAAATCTATTTTAACATTACAATAAATAGCCAAAAAAGGACTCCCCAAAACAAAAGTCAAGTTTGCAAAAACTGGTTTTAACCAGTGAGTCTTGAATTGACTCTGATGTGGAGCACATTTTATCACTCTCCTATGTAAGATGGAGATTCCCCTGCCAACTTCTAGGCCCCAAAGCTGGAAATCTCACACAGCTTCAGGACAAATTAACATTTTGCCTCTGTGTTCTGATTCTGGTCCAAAGAAATGTTCACTTACATCTAAACCCAATTATGTCACTTTGCTTTTACCTTTTTATATCTCATCTATTCATGTTCCTGGAATGAAGGGGCTTATAAAAAGATGAAATTCCATCATGAGAAAAAAATGGTTACAATTTTTCTAAAACAGTTTTTGAGAAAGTAATGAACGTGATTAATAAAACAAAACAAAAAAGAAAAAAACTACCACCCAAAACTTATATCTTACTTTACTATAAACAATTCAAGTAAAGTAAAAAAAATAATAATAATAAATCATATTTTTGGTAGCCAGGTTACATGTCTGGTATAGACTATAAAAAACTTAAACTACATCAAAATAAAAACTTAAGGTGTTAGCTTTTGATAGCCTGCCAAGTGCTATAAAAATGACGGATATTAATTATATCTATACGTAGCAACCAAAGTTAAGGGGAAAAAAGCAACAATTAAGAAAATTCAAATCACTCAAATCCGATAAAGATAAAAATCGTATATAACATTAGATTTGTCCTACACAGTTCAGGCTACAAAATAACATGCTCCAGTTTATCTCCAGTCAAACTACTGATGTCCTCGTCTGGTAAGGAAGTTGAGTCTGTTCCTCTTCGAAGGTCTATTCTCTTTTCCGTGTTCTGTCCTGGCATAATTCTTAAGGGAGTTGTTGGGAGTTGTGCATTCTGGCCTGATTTTGTCATCAGCTATTGACTATAACAGCACAGGCAAAAGTAGGCCTTACTAGTGATGTCAAAAATGCTTTTGTTTTGTTTTGTTTTTTAAAAATGTTATATCTCGAAGTATATTAGGTCCTCAAATAACGTTGTTTTATTCACCACTGTTTTGTTTCATCATTGCTGAGGTGCTGTACGAACTGAACTCATGTTTCTAGCAATTGGCTTATGGTAAAATTGATGTCATTATATATCACTTCAATAAATATTGCAGAATCTATCAACGATGTTAAGTGAGGACTTACTGTATTAGCTTCTACAATGGACACAGATGCCAATTCCAAGAGGAACTGGCTCGTCGATTTTAAGTTTCTAAACTCTATTGGCAAATACTTCTCAAATGGGAACTTACTTCCATATAAATATTATCTTTTATCAGATGCTAATATGCAAACACACAATTTTGAAGGTCAGTCTTAGATTAGCTCTCTCAGCAAGAACAAAAATTTCACTATAATCCTAGGAGAAAATTCTATTCTTACACCTCTGAATTGGACTGGAGAGAATATTGGCAAATTGTGTTTGCGTATCTTGACCATTTTCTGCTAAGCATCACCAGATAAGTGGCAAATCCTAGTACATAGCATAAGGTTAAGTTTAAAGATAAAGAGGCAACTAACAGTAAAAAGGAATCCAGGCAGCTTGCAAAACAGTGCTGTTTCTTTTTCCACAACAGTGGTGTTGTTCTTATAAACAAATGGCCATATTCTCCATCAGTCAGCATTCATCTATATTCTCTTCGGCAGTACAAACATTAAGTAATTAGAGAATAAAGGTTACAAGTGTTGTGTTAGCATTTGAGAAGTAATAATCACTACAAGCATGCATATTACAAAGCTCTAGGGTGAGAGCCAAGCCTTAATATAGCACATCGTTTCATAGAGGACTTTAAACAATCCAAATCCAATATGCAGAAAATATGGGAAGGAGAAACACCAAGAGAAAGACATTCAGGTCTGCAGGATATAATTCCACATCAGATATTTTTTAAGTTTTCATATGGAAGAATTCTAAATACTTGCATTATTTTGTTTTTAGTTCATTTAAAAAGATGTATTCAGGAACCTACAAAATGGTTTCTATCAATTTGTAAAACTAATACATCATACTAGATTTAGCTCTTTGTAAATAATCAAGCCAGACTTCTCAAGCTCAACCAACAGAGAGCAGTCATAGAAAAGGATACTTCAAAAAAGCATTCTAGATGAATGGGTAATAGCATTTATCACTTCTCATCATCGTTAGTTGTTTGATCTTAGGCTTCACTTTGAAAAAAACGTGTTTAAAAGAATTACCTCTGTCCATTTGACAATAAAGTGAGCTTTATCATTATAGCATCACTGGTCAAAGAGAATATAGCCCATTTATGGGCTGTAGCCAAAGTTTTGGTTGGATGGTTAGGGACTACGAAGAAATATGATTGAAAAATCGGTGACAAAGAAATCTGAGAAAAATGTGTGTGATATTCCTCTCACAAAGGGCAAAAGACAAAGATATTTGTATCCCAGAGCAGACACAAATATCTCAGAAGAGGAAGATTGTAATAATCAAGTAGATAGGATGACCTGTTCTGTAGATACCAGTCAGCCTCTTCCCCCAGCCACCTTCATCATTCATTGCCCAATGAGCTCACAAAGTGCCATGGTGGCAGAGACAGAAGTTATGCATGGATTCAGCAACATAAATTTAAACTCACCAAGACTCACCTGGCTGTAGCTACCACTAAGTGCCCAATCTGCCAGCAGTAGAGACCAACACTGGGCCTCTGATATGATACCACTTTCCAGTGTGATCAACCAGCTACCTCGTAACAGGTTGAATACACTGGACCAGTTCCATTGTGGAAAGGGCAGTATATCATTCTTATTGGAATAAACACTCTGGATACAAATTGGCATTTTCCACATGCAGTGCTTCCATCAAAACTACGATCTCTAGATTTATAGAATTACTTATCCACCCTCATTTCACACAACTATATGGCAAGTATACAACTGTTTTTGGATAAATTCAGATTAAAAAAAATAAAGTTAGTGTTATCAATGTCATTTTCAAATAGCAAGGGAAGACAAAATAAGCATGAAAGGAAAATATAACATTTCTTTGGCCTCTAATACTGGTTGGTGTTATTCTGTCCTATTCAATTAAGCTTTATAAAAAAATTTATGAAACTTATTATAGGTATATGAAATGACTAGCATTTTGTCTACTATGTTATGGGCCATCACCCATATTTTATAGGCATCATAATGAAGCATCTAAAGAGTCCCGAAACAAGACAGTAAATTACTGATTTAATGAATTGCAATATATTTTGGCTGATAATCTAAAAGAGAAAATTCACTAACAAAAAAGAACGTCCACTCTTATTTGTGGAGGATATAGCAGCATAGGTGTGCAGCAGTGAGTTAAAGTTTTGTGAGGAATACAGATTGAATGTGGTGTATGATAAAATAAAAAAATAATTTATTACACTAATATGGTGCTGAATGATATCAGAAACCCAAAGTTCAGACAGAGATAACTACAAATAAATGTTTTATTAGTACCAATGACCAAGGCATGAAAATATCAAGGAGATAACGGAAAAGTCGAGAAATCTAACTTAAGCTAAGGAACTTAGATAAATATCTACCTATCTATAGGGACTTACTATCTATGCAGCATAGATTGATTGTCACTGGTCACAACAAAAGTTTAATAAAACCAACGACATTACAGTCATCAACAAAAAATACCAAAATATTGCTAAGCTTGTTTTGTTTTCCCAAGTGTCAGTGGTAAACTTTTCCAAGAGTTCATTGCACAGCTGAGAAAAGACTATAAATAGCCTTCATTATTCTGATGTCACTTTGCTCATGAATTTCTTTCTTCCTGCATGTAGGAAGCAAAATTGTTGATATATCATTTATGTTCATCAGTGAGCTCAAGTTTAGTTTTCATGTGTTCCTCGTAAAGATTCATGGGCTGGCTAAAACATAACAAAAGATAAAATGGAGATTTTTTAAAATAAAAACATACGTCATTTCTGACAGGCCCTTGCAGGTAATGGGAGAAAAAAAGTAAATCTTTCCTAGTTCTCATCATCATCTCTGGCCAGTCGAATTGTTTTATGTT
The DNA here is from genome assembly GCF_004115265.2 of Rhinolophus ferrumequinum. NCBI lineage: Eukaryota > Metazoa > Chordata > Mammalia > Chiroptera > Rhinolophidae > Rhinolophus > Rhinolophus ferrumequinum. Next base: position 27,266,970 of record NC_046301.1, read on the forward strand.
CTTTACTCTGTCACCATATTGGAGTGCTTATGTGGACATGCATCTGTTTATTGGTAGGGTTTATGCCCTACCCATAAGGTGGAAGGTTACACTTTGTAGAGATTAGACCAAGTGAAAAAATGGAGTGGGTTCACTCTTCTGTCAATTTTTAAAAGAAAATCCACATATAGCGGGGAAGGGGGAAAAGAGAAACAAACACAAAATACCAGGTTAAAAGTTAAAAGTCTTATGAAACAACTTGCCTCTACATTTGAGATTTTTTTTTGAGGTCAATTTATTGCAGCATATGAAAGATGAGTGGAGCATCTCACACTACAAAAGAGAAAGTAAAAACCTCAAGCACTGAGCATGTTCCATGGTATGACAGGTGAGAGCAGTGCTAAGTCAGACTGCAGGTCCAGCTCAGAGTTCTTCCGGTTGCACAAATGGTTTTGAACCAATATGGAAGATTCTAAGTAATGCCAAGTTTCCCTGGAAATAAGACCTAACCTGGAAATAAGCCCTAGCATGATTTTTCAGGATGACATCCCCTGAACATAAGCCCTAATGCGTCTTTAGGAGAAAAAATTAATATAAGATCTGGTCTTATTTTGGGGGAAATGCAGTATCAAGCTGCCCAAGAAATTGACACATCCAACTGAGTGAATGATTCATTAATTTTGTGAGTCAATGATCATTTTACTCAATAAAATAACAAGCATAACACATTTAATGACAGTTTATTAAGGATCAGTCACTGTGTGAGGATCTGTCGATACAAAAATGAATAACATACAGTGCCACCCTCGAAAAGTTTTCAGCTTCACAAAATGTATCTGCTTTATTTGCTACCCATGATTTTCTTTTTCTAAATTGTATTCTGTTATATAGTTTCTTTACTTCTTCTTCATTTAATCCCTGAGTTAATCTCCCTGATTAATGAGAAAAAAAATACTCTGCTAATATTTCATGATTAAACATTTTCTCTCTTGAATAATATCTGTCTTCCTAGCTTTATAAAATAAAGTCAATATGAATTAAAATTTTAACAACCTTGAATTATAGTAAATTAGGTTTTAATTATCATACTGAATTATGAATTTTATTTATGTATTTGCTTTGCGAAGCAACCATATACAAGTATGTCAACAAAGATAAAGGAAAGTTAGTGAGCTGAGTATTCAGAGCAACTGCAAGGTAAAAAGATATAAATTCAAGGGAATATCCCTTAAGCTTATTTTAAAAAAGTGGAAGTATAATACATATGTTAAGAAGTGTTTTATTAAAAAATATTTCTAAAAGCACTGATGAAAGGAGAGAATAAACTGATTAAAACTTGATTATTTTTCTTTTGTTTTTGAATAGGCTGTGAACAAAGTATAGAGCTTGAGTTCATATAAGTGGAAGGTACTCAGATCAAAGATCCTACTCCTAAAAGGCTGCCTTTCATTGAGCACCTGAAAGTAAATTGAAATTCGCCATCTTGAGATACTTGGGATCCAATGGAACATTCATTAACTGATACAGATCTTGAGTTCCAAGTTCTTTTGAAATTGATTGAATTCTGGCTTAGTCTTAAACTTGTCTTTTAGACTCTTGTCATTAGTCTCTTCTGGTCAGTTTAACAGAACATGAGTCCAAGATAAGAGGTTCACTGAATAAGTTAGTTGGTAATATGCTATTGTATCTTTCAAATCCACTGATTTTTTTATCAGTCAATTTAAGTATTATCTTGAAGATTAATTTTTGTCATATAGCAAATGAAATCAACAACATCGAATAATGACAAAAGAATTTTTTAAAATAAATTTAAAATAATGGGAAGGTTTACGTGGCTGAAGCAGGGAAAATGTCATGTACTTATGATAAAACCACAGCAAGAATTGCTTAAAATGGAGTAAGAATTCATTTAAAAATAAAACATATGCATGTTAAATAAGGTAGGTGGAGCCCACTCCTGCTCATTTTGAAGAAATATTCTGATTATACATTATTCCTCGATTATTTTTAAAGAAATTAAACTAGAAAGAACAGTGCACAAATGTCTCTAATATTTGATATAGTATCCAAAAATACACTAATATTTATATAACATTTGTTCTTTTCATTAATTAATATCATTTGACAAAGACACCAAAATTATTTTGTAATATGTGTCTAACGATACACCCCAGCTGACTAAAGATGAAAATAAATAATTACCATGAGAAATAGTCTCTCTTACAATCCTTTCCCAGCTTTGTCCAATTTTTATTTGATAGATTCTTCTCCTTATCATGATTGGGGAACAAAGGGGACTTCTAGTGTCATCAAAGATGTAGTTTCTATTTAGATTTCTCAGTCCTATCATTTTGATTGGTTTAAAAGATGAAAACATGCAAAAAGTTTACTCTGCAATTTCAAGCTGAAATTTACCTAAGATTTTTATTGGGATACCTAACTTTTTATGGATTTGGATCTAAGATTACAAAGATAAAATTTCCATAATTTATTTAAAAAACATTTATTGCTTCATTGTTAAATAAAATGTAAAATCACATTATTTGTATATTTCAAACGCATTATTTTAAGCACTATTAAAATCAAATGGATATCTTCTTTTGAAAGTGTTTCCCAGATTTAAGTTATTAATAAAAAATATAAAAATCAAAATGACATATAGAAAGACATAGAAATTGTAGGTTGCCTAGAGAATTCAGTACAGAATCCCTATATTCTAGCAAAAGAGAGCAGTCTGGGATGACTGAAAATTTTATTATCTATTCATTTTAAATAAGTGTCAGACTATGACTCTCCACAGGAGCTATCTGGAGAAGACAAAACCTTGATCAAATTGTTCAGTTACCCAGACTGGCCTCTTTGAAACTGGATTTTAAAATACTTAATGAACTGAAGCATTCCAAATTTGAAGTTGTTTGCAAGAAGATAAGTGAAGTCACTTTCCTCTCTGAAGGATGTGCTTAAAATAGCAAGATTTCCTATAGTAGCACAGTGGAAAATTGATACCCTTTTATCTTTTTCTTTCTTTTTTGTAGAAAAGCTTGTATCTGGCACTATTTCAAACTAAAACTGGAGTTGTGAATACTATCTGTAAAGTAATACAAGTCTCTAAAAAATTTAAAACTTCATGGACTTCAATTGTAAAGTATGATTAATGTCTGTGAGATATATTTTTCTGATAAATAACCAAATTCTCACATCTTTATAAAATACAATTTCCATAAGATTCAATGATGACCATGTGCTATAGGTGGCCTGCTATACTAATAATATATTTAACTTTAGCAGCAATCATGTATTAAGCATATGAAAACACACTCCACCTCATATGTCATCAGGGAAATACAAATGAAAACAGTAATGAGATTCCACCACACACCTACTGGATAAACCAAAATCTGGAACACTGAAAACATCAAATTCTGGGAAGGATATAGAGCTGGTGGCAATGCAAAACAGTACAGCCACTCTGGAAGACAGTTTCGTGGTTCCTTATAAAACATAATATGCTCTTACCGTACGATCCAGCAATCTCTCTCCTTGGTACTCAACCCAAAGAGGTGAAAACATTACACTAAAACCTGTACATGAATATCTCTACCAGCTTTATTTATAACTGCCAAAATTTGGAAGCAACCAAGATGTCCTCCAGTAGATAAATGAATAAACTGCGGTACATCCAGACAATGAAATAATATTCATTGCTAAGAAATGAGATCTGAAGTCACAAAAAGACAGGGGGGAACATTAAATGCATATCACTAAATGAAAGAAGCCAATCTGAACAGGTTATATTCTGTATGATTCCAATTATATGACATTCTGAAGAAGGCAAAGTATTACGACAGTAAACGATCAGTGGATTCAGGGGTGGGGAGTTGGGGAGATGAATAAGTCTATCATAGAGGACTTTTAGGGCAGTGAAAATACTCTACATGATACTATACGGATGACGTGTCGTTATACATGTGTCTAAACCCACAGACTATATACCACAAGTGAGTCGTAATGTAAACTATGGATTTGGGGTGATTATAACATAGCAATGTAGATGTATCTATCTGATGGGGGTGTTGATAATGGGGGAGGCAGTGCATGTGTCGGGGCAGAAAGTATATGGGAAATCTCTGCACCTTCTGCTCAATTTTGCAGTGAACGTACAACTGCTCTAAAACAATAGTCATATGTATTATATATGACTATTTTATACATTAATATATTATGTATATATTATATATAGTCATTTATAGGTGACTATGTATGAAGCAACATTTTGCCAAAAGAATTATGTGAAAAAAAGGCTATCATGAGCTACTTTGTAATGTAGAGATATGACAGATGAAGTTCAGCCTTGTTGTTACTAATCAAAAAATAGAACATAAAAAATAAAAATGTAAATATTCCAATAATCATTGATTTCACGTCATTAAAAATAAAAACTCTGTTTAGGATTTTATTCATCAAACAATATTTTCACAACCAGTGGTATGCTGGTAAACTATTCAGAAAAAAATCTCCTAATTTATGCTGTTTGCTGATGTCCATTGTATAAATACTCCCATGATGGCTGATTTCAAGCAGTGTACATAATGCCATTGAATAAAGACTTGGAAGAGACATGCACAGTCAGCTTTTGCCAACTTGCTTCAGCAAGCTTTAGAGTGCCACTCTAACAACCCTGTGCTCTCAATATCTACTTAAATTTATGTTATGTTTCATTTTAAAATATTTCCAAACATGTATTTGTGAGTAGGAGTCACAAGGATTGGGAAAAATACTAGAAGCTTCCTTGGTACGCTCGTTTCTGAAATGAAACAAAAAACTTGGACTAGAATTATGCTGAAATATTTAAACTAATATTTCCAACATTAACTTAGAATGTAGTTACAGTGCAGTTGGGATCTGTTACAAGTGAATAAGCAAGTTTTGTTATTGAATTTGAAAAAAAAAGAAGAAGAAGAAAACGACTTTGCACACAAGGGAGAGACTGGGATAGCAATAAATGTAATTAACTCTGTCCTGTTACAGAAATGTCACCATATATATTTATATTTGGCTTTCTACATAAGTGGATGGTGGCCTCAACTGGTTATACTGTGTTTCAGCTTTCTAAAATAACTACTTCTAAATTAACTATCAGAGATTTTTAGAATTCTAATTTACCGAGTTTTTGAAAAACTTTTATATGATTTATTTGATCTTCTTGAAAGTCAAGCTTATTGTTCCCTTTTTTAAATTGGAAAGACTTTTTGATGTGTTTGGTTAACTGAAATGCTTACGAGAGAGGTTGGCTACTCAGATTCCAGTGTGCTTTCATGATTACGAGCTTTGCATTTGCAGCCACATCCACGGACCAAATTGCCTGTATTTCCTTCTCACAATCAATTCCAACTTATAGTTGTGTCTTTATTTTTCTGAGAATATTCTTACTTATTAAGCCAAAAAGCAAAGTTTTAGGCATATATAGCACAAAACCAAAGCAACGCATTTTCTGATGATTCAGGAAAAAACAATATCTTTCCATAATTCTATCTCATCTTAATTCACAGACTTACATTAATATGCTGCACAACTCTTTTTTGTTTTGTTTTGTTTTTTTATTGTTTTAGAGATTGTAAGGGAGTGAAGAATGCGTATTCCTTTAATAAGTAGCAAAACATTTTTTATAAAATGAGAAGTGATAAACACATGGTCTGTGTAGCCAAAATTAAAGGAATAGTAAAAATAAAGAATTTTGTTAAGTCCTACAGATTCAGGTATTCATATATTATGATTACGATATTCCTAAATTCTTTGACATTGTTTAATGATCTACCGAACTGCCTGGTTTTCAAACTTCTTCTGTATTGGGAGGAATTCTTATCTATATAAGATAATATGGAGTTTATCCAGAAAATAATACACTGAAAAGTGTTAGATACACAGATTCAGTTGATGAAATATTTAATAATTAGTACAGTTTTGTGTGTATGAAGTAAATGACACTTAAAAGATATTTTTCATCACTACAAACTTCAGTTTACAGAGTTCATCCAACTTTTGTAGTTCTCTTCATCTAAGCCTTTTGTATATTTTGTTAGATGTATATCTAAGGATTTCATTCTGGGGGGTGGTAATGTAAAGGGAACTGCACTTTTAATTTCACATTCTGCTTCTACTCCTGCTCAAGACCCCTGTCAGCGCCGCACGGTTTCAGGCCATTGTCCATGACTGGAATTCCTTCATCAGAGAGGGATATTGGTGTATTCCTCATGCAAATCATCATTTTAATGCTCAACTAAGTTGGGTTCTACTTAGCAGTAGGGGGAGTTGGGTACTCCTTAGAAGTAGGGGAGAAGAACAACCTCTGTACCAATTTTGTGTGCACGCGCACACACACACACACACACACACACACTCCAAACTTTCAGAAATATCTCTGTCACTACTTTTCACTGACGTTCAAAAGCATCAAGGGAAGGACCAAACCCTCTGCATATAATTTATTCTTCTTTTTTCCCTTCTTTCTTCCTGGCACCTTAATTACCTACCCATAACTCAACATTACCAAACCGTAATTTTCTTTGTTCATCTACAATTGTAAAATACCTACTTCCATGCCTGGAAAGCAGACAACCCCACTGCTAGAATACTAGAGTGCCGGGGTACATGTGTGCATGCAAGGACACATCATAGGTGGTGAGGGAAATGGGGACTGAGTGATTTTTTCTACCTAATTCAGAATCAAAGATATCAAACGGCCTGTCACACTACATGTCAATGTGATAAATCAATGGGAAGAGATACAGATATCACCTGGGATGGTGAAGCAAAATTTGTGGGATGGCATGGCCATTCACTTATAGGAAAGAATATGTTTGCTACGTTATATTAAAAGTTATATTTGGAATTGGGAACTAAAGCACAGTGGAGAATATCATTGATAGGAACCATCCAAACCCCACTGTTATCAAGAAGCAAACATCTATTTTTCTAATCAAGAGGCAACACAGAATGATCATGGATGGATGTTTAAATTGATTTAAAGTTCTTTCATTGAATTGATTAACTTTAACTTTAAGAACTCATATTCCTTATAGTAACACTGTTTTGTGCTTTCCGTTTATTATATTATCTTTGGGACTCAGATAAAATGAAATTGACTTATTATTGGACTCACCCATACCTGGTAAGAAAACTGAAACATGCTTCTGAGATATGACACTGAACATTCGATTGTAAAAATCAGTCACAATAACCTTTACATAGATAGATGCCAAAACTACAACGACAATAGAGTTTATGATATGCCTTGTGTCAGTCCATTAATATTAACAAATAAAAGGAGACAGTGTAGATATGTGTGGAAACCCAGCTGGGAACATTCACTATTCAAGCATACTCCTTTCCTTCTTGGACACTGGCAGGAACCTTCCTCTCCAACACCAAGTCCCCTGGTTCTCCCATCCCCCACCTTCCTAATGTCCAGCAGACCCACCAGAAGGAAAAAGAGAGAGAACTGGTGATAACAAAGTTACTTTGGGCCCCTGTAGATAATTCTATTTGGTCCTAAATTAGAACTAAGTTATAAAGAGTTAACCATTCACACTTTTATGGGGATCTGATCCTATAATACCAACAAACGTGTTGAAAACTGCATGACAAAATGTTTAATCACAACATTTTGATTTTATTTTCCCAAATTGGGCTAATTGTCCTCAGACAATTGAGTCTCTCTGTCCCTCAAACCCTTTAAATGTACTCTCTATTTAATTTCTTTGAAGCACTTTCTTTGGAGACTGTCTTCTGTACTCTGTGTCAGCTAAAATAAAATTATGCTAAGTGAAATAAGTCAGAATGAGAAAGACAAACACCATATGATCTCACTTATATGTGGAATCTAAAGAGCAGAATAAACAAGCAAACAAAACAGAAATAGACTCAGAAATACAGAGGAAAAACTGAAGGTTGCTAAATGGGAAGGTGATCAGGGCATGGGGGAGAAGGTGAAAGTACAAATTGGGAGTCACAAAATAGTCACAGGGATGTGAATTACTGCATGGAGAATATAATCACAATGTTGTAAAGATTATGTAGGGTTCCTGATGGGTACTGGACTTATCGGGGGGATCACTTAATAGATTGTGTAGATGCCTGACCAATACGCTACTATATACCTGAAGCTGAAGTAGAATAATATTGAATGTCAATATAATTAAATACATGTATGTGTATGTATATATACATATATATATACACATATATATGCATATATATATATATAGTCACGGGATATAAAGTACAGCATAGGGAATATAATCAATGGTATAGTAACAGCTATATATGATGTCAGATGGGTAGTAGACTTGGGGGGGTTATCACTGTGTGAGAGTGTAAATGTCTAACCACTATGTTATTTTGTACGCCTGAAACTAATACAAAAAAAACTTTTTTTTTAAGTTTTAGTTTCTTCAGATCTCTTGTTTTATTTCAACAGACAAGAGTCGGAAATGAAAATTCAGAGCTTTTAATATATTTTATAAATACGTAAGAAACGTGATTTTATTTTTTAAAAGAAAATAGTAGATAATTGCAACTCAGCTAAATTGAAAATTTTTTTTTTGCTTCCATTATCTATACAATTGACTCAACTCCTCAGTTTCTTTTTCAATTGGCAAGTGGAGAGGCAGATGTATATATTGTTTAATGATAAAAATTATAACAAAAAATGTGAAGATATATTAAGTTTCACTGAGATTGTTATCATTTTGAAGTTAGAATGCAATTGTTAACCTGAACATTTTATGGAAGTAGAAATAATTGTTCCTCCTTCCAAATCTAAGTATACAATTTTCTTCTGCCAACGGTTTTGAAAGGTTAGATATTACTTTCAGGATTTACTCTTCTGTGCACAGAAATACACTGTTGATAAAAAATATCTTTTAAGGCGATCTGGCTTTCTCCATACGGATGGATATTTGATCACAAAGTCAACCTTTAGAGACAACATCGCCATCTTCCTACTTTCCAACATATGTTTTTAATTTATGGATTCATAAAAACAGAATTGTTAATGTGGCTAAAATTTGGACAAATATAATAATTACCATTATAATTTGTTTCCACAATCGATTGTGAAAAAAATTCCAAACCTGTATGTGTTAATTTGAATAAGATATTTCACAAGTGACACTATGTGGATTTCATATCAACTTTTCAAACATTTCAAAATAAATGTGTGGTTGAATTATCTAGATGATTGTCGTAATATTCCATGCTACTTATATCTGTCAATTTTTATTAAAATCCAACAAATACACAGACAACTAGTTCTAAACACTAAGGAAAGCACACAAATGGATCAAACTATTTATGCACACTTTTTATTTGATTGAAGTGTCATTTTTAAATAAGTGTAGATATAATGGCTCAATTCATAAAAGTTATTAAACAGTTGGATTACAATATGGGATAAAATTGTATCCCATATAATATAATATTAATCTCTACATATATACAAAATATAGGATAACTAAGAAAAATTTGAATAAGCCAATGGAAATATGAACCAAATTTAAACAATTTCCACAGTATGAACTATCAATGGTCAGTAGACATATTAAAGTATATTCAAGGTATAGTGAAAACAAATGCAAATTTAAAATGTTCTATTTTTGCCCACAGGTTTTTAGATTAGAATAAGTGATAATGCTCATTGCAGTAGTGAAGGAACAGATATTCTCACGTAACTCTAACAGGCTATTGGCATTTTTCTGGAGGTCATTAAACAATACTAATCCAAATGTTGCACATATATCCTCTATGATAGAGGAATCCTACTTAGAGAAACTTACACTAAGGAAATTATGAAAGTTTGAAAACACACACACACACACACACACTCACATACACACACTTTCCCCCCAGTTTAGATAAATAGAGTGCCCCATTTTTGTTCATATGTCCATTGAGATGTTTTTTTAAATAAAGAAAACATTCTGCATGGTAGTACATATATTATTCCTATAGTATAGTCACAGTGCTAAAGGATATAGAACATATGATGCGTACAAGGTCTGACAATTAAGTTCAAAAACTCATCCTAGAAAAAGTGCTACATACTTCACTGCTGAATATCACTATGGTCACCTACGAAGTCCTCCCCTTGGGAAGCTATGCACTGACACCAGTGACCAGTCCACTCTTCAAAGCAATTTTGGAACTCTTTCTCTGGAATGGCCATCAGAACTGTCACTGTATTACCCTTGATGTCCTGAATGTCATCAAAATGTCTTCCTTTCAGTATTTCCTTTATCTTCCAGTAAAGAAAGAGGTTATTGGGAGCCAGATCAGGTGAGTAGGGAGGGTGTTCCAATACAGTTATTTGTTTCCTGGCTAAAAACTCCCTCACAGACAGTGCAGTGCTGTGAGTTGGTGCATTGTTGTGATACAAGAGCCATGAATTGTTGGCAAAAAGTTCAGGTCGTCTAACTTTTTCAAGCAGTCTTTTCAGCACTTCCACATAGTACACTTGGTTAACTGTTTGTCCAGTTGGTACAAATTCATAATGAATAATCCCTCTGATATCAAAAAAGGTTAGCAACATCATTGCAACAAGTTTGCAAACTTAATTGTCCAACCTTGTATTCTGGTAAATAGAATAACTGTCTTAGAGATTATTAGAATTTGGCTGGTTATACATGCCGCCTTACTTAAATTTTAAAATCTAATGTGTTTTTACAGGGGCCTGATGTTTATATGAAAAGAAATTGTTTATAATGCATGGTGTTTTAAATACTGAGTCTCTTTTTCATCTGTATTGCTCCATTCTTAGTTTAGAATACAGCTTCTTCTTTTTAAGTACCTTTGTATGGGGATACATACAATATATAATATGTGTTCTAATTATTATGTTTTTAGAAGCAAAAAAGAAAGTAAGAAAAAGATTTAAAAAAATATATCAGAATAGTGTTTAGTCCAGAGAGGAGGCAGGATGATAGGATAGTGGATAGAAATAAAAAAGATAGAAAGAGATTACAAAGATATAAATAGTTTCAACATAGCTGGTAATATCTAATGCTTAAGCTTATTTGTAGGTTCATACATGTTTATTTTATTATTTTGCTTTATAGCTTACATATATGCTACATACATGTTTATATACATTACATTGTTAGTATAAATTAAAATAAAAAAGATAATACTTCTCCATTAAGGAAAATACATAAATATTTAATTCTTTGCAATGCTAATTTAGTAATACTTCAAATTACTATGGTAATTAGTAATAATCAGAATAAAACTAAACAAATCCAATGGTTACATATGTACAAACTTGCTAAAAATATGTTCTAAGTTTACCTAAAAGAATTAATAATGCCTCAATATAATAACAGTCAAAAATAACATTTTCAAAATTCTATAGGATATTATGTAATTAGCACAGAAAATAATACTCTTGAATTCTTCATGTGGATAGAATTTAGCACAATTGAGTACTAGTTAGGATAATGGCATTGAAACATCCTGTTTGGATAGCAAGATCCTAGACTATCCATTTAGTTAGGATCTTTGTCCCCGGAATAACAGGGAAGGATGGGTCTAGGAATAGATTCAAAATTTTGAACGGACTTTAAAAGTGACTTAGTCCAACTCACCACCAAGTATCTGATTATCTTAACCCCCCCATATGGTATAATTTACCTCCTTGGCAAGACCATTCCATTATGGATGGACCTATTCAAACTTCTTTGATTTAAAGTCAATGAAGATTTTTTTTATTTAATCACCTATAAAATTTTCTCCATTTTTGTAACTTCATAAGATACATATTTCACCTTCCTCAGACTGAGAAAAAAAAAATAATTGAAACCATGCATATCTCATTATAAACTATTATTTTTTTTCAAGGGGAGAGGAGAGTTTTGCTTTCTATCCACTCCAAATGTATAAAATAGCTCCCTGTTTTCCAACCTCTTTCTTGGCCTGTCACCAGGTGCTGTCTTAAAAGCTGACACGTCACTCTGAAGTCCTTTATGTGACGGGACATTTCTTTATCGATTCTGAAGGTGAGAAACTTCTCTCCTAATTCTGCATAACCTCAAAGTTATGATTTTTGTCATTTCTGCATGTTTGGGAAGATAAAAGTCTGAAAGAAATATTTTAAAACATATAAAATGAGAGCAGCAGGCTTTTTTGACCTAAAAATCTATAGTGTCCATGACCAGGCTACGTTTTCTCCTCAGTCATAGTTAGGAGAGAAAGCCAAAGAGGAAGCTATACTCCTAGTATCTCAGAGACATTGCAGAAAATGGTCTGAACTCATATTTAGCTAGAATTTCTAAAATCCATTTGTTAAAGAATTTTCCTAGGCCATTTTCATTACTAGGAAGTATAGGATCTTTCTGAAGGGAGTAACAACAATTAGCCTCTATTGTAGGATAGCAAATAAACTAGGAGACGATGGAGAAGAAATATAAGTTGTGGAATGCATCCTAGGGCGGATGATATCATTTCTACCCCTGGCTGCAAAGTATATGAAAATGATCAAACTCTGTTCCTTAATAACGGCATTGCTGACTGATTCTCGTTATCCAGTCCTATACATTCACAACATAAAGTGATTTAGAACCATGGGGCTGTAAAAGTTATGATTGCCAATGCTCTAAGCCACAAATTTTACCTGAAAAACAAGAAAATTGGAACCCAGTGACAGGTAAGGATTTTTCAAAACCACACAGTATCACAGACTCTGGGCTCCCGGGCATTTGTTCTTAGCACTGATAACTCATTTTTTTCTTAATTCAAGTTTATCGAGGTGACAATGGTTAGTGAAGTTACATAGGTTTCAAGTGTACAATTCTGTAATACATCATCTATATATCACATTGTGTGTTCCATTACCCAGAGTCAGTTCTCCTTCCATCACCATAAATTTGATCCCATTTACCCTCATCTACCACCTCCCTACCCTTTACCCTCTGGTAACCACCAAACTATTATTGTCTGTGTCTATGAGTCACTTTTAATCCGTTAGATTTACAAGCTCACACACAACTTTCTAATTTATCTTCTAAACTTTTATACATAGTGGTTCTTATAAGAATACACGAATATTGAACTTGTGCACATTTCTTTATTTGGAGAACCTGTGAAAGATTGCCCCTACAGTGTGTCACACATTTGGCCAAGGCAAAACATTCCTGCCATTCTACTTTGTAATCGAGCTGCTTAAAAGTGGTACTGTGACTTCAGAAATAAGTGAATCAGCCTTTACATAATCATATTTGTTTCATAAGTTGGAAAATTGTTTTGAAGTTTAGAACTCCCCTTTGAACAGTGATGCTGTCTAGGCCACTGAAGATTAAATTGCAGCATTAAAAATTGTAAATAGTTTCAAATCCTTGGTGGCTGAGTTACAGACTGCCATTTGCAGATGGGTATAGCTATCTGTACTATACCCTGAAGACCTTAATGAAAACGTAATGATTTGAAGAATATTAAAGTACTTTTGTTATTTTAATACAAAACCATCTAGGTCACTTTCTTATTCTATTTCCACCACAACTTTCATTCTCTATGTGAGAATTATATGAACTGAGGTGGAAATAGACAAATATAATTATGCAGGATACTGTACAATATTTTTTAAATGCTCAGCCTTTTCTATTTCTTTGATATAAACTACATCAAACACACACTTTTAAAGGTAGACCACACATTTATAAAAGGATATATTGTTTAATTTTTGCACAGAGTTTTTATGTTGACCTGTAAGTACTGCAACTACCTCAATAGATATAGTCAATCCTATCAATCTCTGTGCTGCTCTGAAGAATGTTACAAAAAGGGGAGCATCCTTCAGCTGGTCAGCATGTGCTCAGGGGTGGACCAAACAGGGGAAGGGTTTACAAATGGTTTCTTTCAACTCTGTTTCTCTATGTAGGTTAACTTTGAAATGACCTAGATATCACAGCGTGATAATTATCTACTTTATGTTCCTGGAGATAGTTCAACAAAGCTAACATTTTATTAGTCTTTCATAGTCATGATGAGAATGGAATGGTAGGATTTTGTTTTTATTAGACATCAGGTAGTTTTTGTTAACACAACAGTGTGCCACACTGAATGACACTATGTTTTACATTACAAGCCCCACACCTTTGTAACACCAGATGAATCTGAACAAAGGGGCTAACATTATTCCCTCAGAGAGACAGAGAGACAGAGAGACAGAGACAGAGAGACCTTAAAGCAAAGCAACGTTGAGCTATCTCGTAACATAGTACTTTGTTTTTGGGAAAATTAGTTGAAATATGTTAGGGTGCTCTCTCTAAAATTCCCATTATATCTCTTTGCTTGTACTTAGGAAAACACTGTTTACTGGTAGTACTTTGAAGATTAAAGGAAGAAGAGCACAATGAAACAGAAAAAGATAAAACTTACCTTTATCACTATTCCCCAAGTTTCAGTTACATGTTCAAGTACTGTTTCTATGTATACAACACTGAATAAATAGCTACAATTCTGACTTTTCCCTTAAGTTTCTACTAAGCTATATACTTAGATGTTATAAACCACTGTCCCAAACCTACATCTCTCCGCCAAACAAGATGTTTTCATTTCATTGTCTGATTTTGTCAACAGCACTACAATTTTCTAGGTCACCCAAGATTAAATTTTGGAGTTTTTACTTTTCCTCTCCTTCTCAAACAAACTCTCTCTACTTTGACATCTAAATAATTGCCCAGATCTGCTCAAGTTACTTTTATACCTCATATTCATTCCACTTTCATTCCCACTCTTGCAACAATCTTTGTAACCCTTCCAAATAGTTATAGTGTTGTTGTTTTTTACCAGCTAACCCTTTTAATAACACAACTTTCAGAAGAATTAGAGAACATTTATGGCCAAACCAGCCACGTCATAGTATTTTTTAAACAAATATTTATGATGCGCCCTCAGTTTCTCATAATGGTTAACACAGGCATGCCATGCTTGAGCTGCAAGGAACTGCTTGCAATGCTGTATCACACCAACCCTTTAAGTCCTAGCTTTGCTTCTGACCTCCCCTTATCCAGAGATTCCTCTACTCACACTGGTGCCCGCCCCCCATGCAAAATCAACCTGTCAAATTTCTACCCAAATATAAAGGCAAAGCTCAAGTGTCTTTCCCTAACATGAAACTATGAGTTTCCAGGATGAAAGGATATTCTCCTTCCTTGGATTTTTAAGCAGTTATTTATTTTTTCTCAACTTTCCTGGAAAAATTACTGGAATCCATTTGTTATATCTCTCAGTAAAGATATTATTATCCCTAGGAGACTAAAAGCCCAATGAAAAAAATGATTATGTCTCATTTAATGTTGAATATTCTCCACAGAATCAATCTCAATCTCTCTCTCTCTCTCTCTCTCTCTCTCTCTCTCTCTCTCTCTCTCTCTCTCTCTCTCTCTCTTTCTCCTATCTGTCTGTCTGTGTATCTCTCTACCTATTTATCTATCTATACTTCTATGTCTCCTAACTGTATTGAAGTATAATTGAAGTACAATAAAGTAAACATAATTAAAATGTATACTTTGATCAGTGTTAATATATGCATGCAGTAATGAAACCATCACCGCACTCGAGACAATGAACATTTCCATCACGCCTCAATAATTCTCTGTGCCCCTTTGTATCCCATTCCTGCTTCCAGCCCATTGTCAAGCTACCACTAATGTGCTTTCAGTCACTATACATTAGAGTGTGTACAGTATATTTTCTAGTGTTATGTAATAAAAGTCATACAGTATGCACTTGTTAACCTATCCCCTTTATCTCAACATAATAATTTCGAGACTCATTCAGAATACTCTATGTATCTATAGCTCATTTATTTTTATGTCCGAGTAATACTCTATTATACAAATATACCAAAATGTAATTATTTTTTTCTCAAAAGATGGACATTTCCATATTTGGCTACTACAAATAAAGTTGCTAAGAATATTTCCATACAAGCCTTTCTGTAGACCTGTCTTTTCATTTGTCTTGGATAAATAATTAGGAATTGAAAAGCTGCATCACTTGATTTGTCTATGCTTCACTTTTTAAGAAAATTCCAAACTGTCTTCCAAGGTGATAAACTAAATTCCCTGTGGAAGTTTCAGTTGCACAATAGCCTCAGTGACACTTGATTTGATCAGTCCTATTTTCAGTCCATCTAAACGGTATGTAGTGCTATCCCAATTTTTGTTTTTAATTTGCATTTGCATGAAAACTACTTTTTTCTATGCTTGAGCCATAAAGTTATTCATGTATGCTGGATACAAATCTTTTGTCTGATATGTATGCTGTGAGCATTTCCTAATGGCTTGCCTTTTATTTCCTTATGGTGTCTTTCAAAGAGCAAAATAATTTAATTTTAATAAAGTCCAATTTATCAATTTTTCTTTTATGTTTTGTACTTTTAAGTTTTATAGAAAAAAACCTTTCCTACCTCAAGATCGTGATGATTTTCTAGTTTAATTTAGAATTTCCATAATTTTAAGTATGACATTTAGGTCTATAATTCATGAAGTTACTCATTCTTTATTGTGTTGAGGAATAATGCTTTTTTGTTGTTTTTCCAATACGCATATCCAGTTGATCCAGCATTATCTGTGGAAAGGCTCTCCTTTCTTAACTGAGTTGTCTGGCATCTTTGCTGAAAATCAATTAACCACATGTAGGCAAGGTTTATTTCCAGATTCTCTACATGTGCCAATTGATTTATACATCCATCTTCTTAATAATATCAAACTGTCTTGATTCCTGTAGATTTACAGTAAGTCTTGAAGTCAGGTAAGTCAACCGTGTTCATTTTTAAATACATGTATTTCATTATATATTTATCATATATATCACATATGTTTCTTACATATGTAACCTATGTAATTACTCTGGTTATTCTAAGTTCTTTGCATTCCTATATAAATTTCAAATCAGCTTGCGACTTTTGCAAAAAAAAAAAAAAAACTGTTGGAATTTTGACAGGAATTATGTTGCTAATACAGTTCCATTTCAGGATAATTGCCATCTTAACAAGATTTTAATCTAGGAAGGTGATGCATCACCCAATTTAAGTGGGTCTTCTTTGTTACCTCTTAGTAACAAATTTTAGTTTCTATATATAAGTATTAGGTTTCTTTTGATAAAAATGTTTTTAGATATTTTGTTTTTTGGGGTATTACTACAAATTGATTTTTCTCTAAATTTTATTTTCCAATGCTTTTTACCTGTGTAAAAGAATAACTGATTTAAAGTTTTTGTCTCATAGTTTCAACATATTGGGGTTAGCATCGATTGATCATATTTTCCCATGAGAATTTGTTGCATTTTTTATAGCTCTTTGTACATAGAATAAATTTGAATTACAGCTGGACATTGTGAATGTTACATTGTGTAGTCTAGAGATCCGCTGTACAACATTGTACCTATAGTTAATGATACTGTATTATGTGCACTTAAAATTTTGTTAAGAGGATAGATTACCCATTAAGTATTCTTACCACAATGAAAAAAAACAAAATCCAAATGTGTGGTCTGTCTCAAAGCGATCACTCTGGGAGGCTTTGCTTATGATACCACTCTCTAGAGTTCCTCTTGGCGTACTTCCTTCAATGTCAGTTAATGGGTCTGTTATCAAAGCCAGCAAATGCCTTACCTACAGTAGGTGATTCATTTGTTAATTTGCTGATTTGTCAATTTAGTGATGGATTTATTGAATAGGTTGATGAGATTGTATGTAATCAATAGAGGACTTTGATTACTCATAACATCCTATAGCTTAGTAAAAATTGCCTATGATGAATTGGAAAGGGAAGCCAGAAGGGAACTGCTGAATCAGAACTGATCTGAAGAACCATAATGTACCTAGTCTACTTTTCTTGTCATTTTTCTTTAGCTTTCCTACCCTCCTCCATCCCAGTCTTGGTTTCTACTCTCCCATGACATCCTTTTTGCCTGTGATAACAATAAAACCCTTGTTCTTACTCTGTCTTTTACAGAGAAGCACATTCTTTGGGGTTTTAAATGATGTAGGAGCTCTTTGTTTTACTAGCAACTCATTATAGCTTATTATGAAAGGCTACATTGCTTGACAGTTCTGAAAAATATATCACTTGTTAGCTCTAAAAATATAATCCTTTCAGTTCAGATATTTTATTCTCTCAACAATAATGGGAACTTTTGTTAAATGAAGAGCACATCACTTAAAATGTAATAATTGTTAATGGTAATAATTCTAATAATTCTAATGGAAATTACAGCATAAATAAATATTGTAACCTTGAAACTTTTTCCCTTGCATAGACATTTTGCTGACTTCTGTTTTTATTATCTTTCCACTTTGAACAATCCATTGAATCTTTAACAAAATATATTAAAATCACATTGTTCAGATTACGTGTGCTAGACATTCAATCTTAAAACTGGCAAATATTGGTTTCAACTAGTACAAAGGGGATTTAAGCTTAATAAAATTAAAGCTCAAATGCTAGCATAGATAGAGAATAATAAGCTAGCCAGAAATTCCATTTGCAAATGTTTGGACTCCTACTAGGCATTTCCTGCACATTCAGTGTGTATTACAAAAATCTCCAATTAGCACCAGAGGACACTGTAAAATGAAAAAAAAAAAAAAAAAGAGCACTGGTGTGCATTTGGACACACATGCTGCTCCCAAACAAAGGCAAGACTGCATGGCAGCCTACACAGACGGCAACCTTGTTTTACTAGATAGATGTACAGGTTAAGAAAAGACAGAGAATATTTGCAACATGCTTTTCAGTATTCATTAAATAGGAAAAAAATCCACTTATTCTTCCAGCTATCATTTTTTGTGAATTTTACGTTCTGCATGATTGTATCATTTCAAGTACCAAAGGTCAGAAGATTACTCATTTCATTACGATCTAGTAAAATACTGAATCTTAATAACTGACTGGTGCTAAAAATAATTTATGACAAAATTTCAAGCATTTATGGTGGCAATAGTGAATTTTTTTTGTTTTTTACTGCATATACAAAAAAAAATTATATAGGGGTATCCATTATCGCTTAGAATCACTTTCTCATAATTTATATAAAAGGTTATTACATTTAATGAATGTCAACAAGAAAGGTAAAGCTAAATGCTTACCTATTTATAATGTTGAGTATCACTATTATTTTTTTCCTTATGTACTCTCCTGATGTTTTTCATTTGAATTTGTAGCAGTATGAATTTTATTAAACATATTTTATCTTTTCAAAGATTATCATCTGAGCCACTCTCATAATTTACTCTGAGAAAACAACTCATGATATAAGCAGCCTTGTCACATTATATTTTATTTATTAGCATCCTTTCACAAATAAAATATTGCTATTGACAAACAAACTAAATTTAGATTAATGAAATACTACACTAACAAATGGAGTTAGCATTTCTATACTGCCACATTTCTGGTAGTGTTTATAGAAATGTTTTTAAAAGAAAATCCTAGACCATGTGCTCTTAGCCTGGCATCCAATTCTTCTGAAGTAATGATTAGGAATATAAGTTGGGCTGCTTCAGACATGTTCACTATACATGTTGAAACTTATTCAAAATACTGTCTGCAAAACCCAGTCCGCTTAGATTACAAAGTTTAGTTTTATTTATTTGCTTGGTATATTGGATTTGTGAAATTGAATCATGTTATTCCAACCCATGGGAACCAACAGAAAATTTTTTTCCTAATTACTTTATTTTTCTGTGAGAGTTATATATCAAGATCTTAAAATATTCTTGTAACAGGCTTCTGCAAACCCTCAAAGGGGTATACAAAGAAGAATCCAGCATAAAAAGATTGATTTAGATTAGAGCAAAGAGAAATTCATTTGAAGGAAGAACAAGTGGAAGTAGCATAAATAACTCTTCTATATTGGAGGAACGTTATTTCATCAGAGTCGGTAGCTCATTATATGTCCTTTATGGTCCTTCCGATGGTGTCAGTCATATATTTTCTCCTTTGCGAAATTTTCAATATGGCTATAATTTCTGTGAAATTTTTTGTTTGTTTTTTGTTTTTTTCATTTTCTTGAGCTGGGCCACCTGTTGTCTCACTGATCTTTCCTTATTACTCATATGATCTCTTCTCAAGAAAAACAGTGAGAGAATCATTGCATTTTTGTCTTAATTCAGGACAATATATTTATCCATATTTTTCATCTACTTCACACAATACTTCCTTTGTCAATATTCTTTGCGTGCCGTGTGTTTTTCCTTTTTCTTTTATGTTTGTCTTTAAAATGTAGATTCTCTGGTAGCTCCTTTTAAATATATTCACCTTTGATTGAGGTAAGTTCTTCAGGAGACCACTGTTTATTATACGTTCGTATGAAAGAAGTACAAAAGCAGAATTTAGTACTACCAGGAATTCTTGGGAGTTCCCAGTAAATTGTATAGAAAACCATTCTGCATAGAAGTATCCTTCAGACTTTGCTTCTTTCCAAACAACTGAAGTCGGCCTCTGCAGTACTGCTTCCATTTCATCCTACCTTGTCCATGATACGTTGCTGACACAAAGTGTTCTGAGATTGCACCGCATTTGCTTCCCATCTAACCCTGGTACCTATCCTTCGCCTATTACCGAAAACACACCAGAGTTACACCTACCAACAATGTCTTCACCCTATTCTACTTCCAGATAAGAGTTCTCATTTGGATACCTGCACATGGACTGACTGGTCTGAACACAGTGGGCAAAGGTTTCCTGTCTTGGGGTCTTGCCACACTCCTGTGAAAGCTTCACACATGTGTTCACTAAAGTATATGAATTGGTTGTTCAGCTCTTTCATGTCCTTACTGTTTTTTTGCCCCTGTTTTTCTCAGCATTTCCTCTTTGAGTGATGGCCTCTTTTGCTTTTTGTAACTATAAAATGGTTTTTGGTATGCATACAGATTTAGAATTGTGATATCTTCCTAATGGATTGATTCTTTTCTTATTCAATCTCTCTTGATAGTCTAATAATCCTGTTTAAAAAAACACTATTATAATACTGCAGTATTTCTATATATTATACTTTTACATTCTTGCAATTTCAATCTTTTTCTATCATTATATTCAAAGTGTGTCTTCTCTAACCATAAATCATTTCAATGCAGTCTGTCAATTTTAACCTTTTCATTTGTATATTTAATTATTGCATCTTTAATGTCATTATTGATGTAATGGATTTTTTCTAACATCTTACTATTTGCTTCCATACTAGCATTATTTTTCTTTCTCTCTTATCCCCGCTTTTTATCTACCAGCCTGTTGGTCATACTCATATATTCATTTACTCGTATATTAGTGATTACCTTGGTGATTACAACATGCATCCATGATTCAAATAGTCTAATAAAAACAATGTTTACCATTTTCCTGTTGTGGTTGGTTACCAGACTCCGATACGGCCTCCTGGTTTTTACATCCTTCTGTGGTACCCTCTCACATTCTGCAGGATTGACTTGTATAATCAGTTGGATATTATGGAAATGACAGTAAATGACTTCCAAGTCAAGATTATAAAAGACCTTACAGCTAGCTTTCTCTTCTGGATCACTTGTTCAGGGGCAAGTCATGCCATAAAACACTCAAGCCCCACTACAGGAAGGTCCACAGTGAAAAATGGAGGCTTGTCTTATGGATAAGTAGCACAAATTTGCTGGCTATATGATTCTTCAGACCCAAAAAAAGCCTTCAGATCACTGTGATCTTAGCCATCACCCCGACTGCAATCCCTTCGAAGTTCCCAAGTGAGAATCACCCTGCTAAGCTGTTACCAATTCCTGACCCATAGAAACTGTGTGAGATAATAAATGTTTATTATTGTTTTAAGCGCTGCTTTATGGGGTAATTAGGTATGCAGCAATAAAAATTTACACCACCGAAAAACATTAGGACCACGGAACTCTTTCATTATGTGTCCCTTTATTTGCCTTTTGAATTTTACTTGTCATGCATTTCAATGTTGCATATGTTAAAAACCCCAAGAGAGTATTTTGCAGTCACATTTATTCATATGTATCCATGCACTTAACATTGTCACTGCTCTTCCTTTCTTCTGGCATTTGCATGATTCTTTCTGGGATAATTTTTCTTTCATCTGACAAGCATCCATTAGTGTATCTTTTAGTGCTGGGCTGCAAGGGACAAATTTTGTCCATTTTTTACTTCACTTCCCCTTTATTATTATGAAGATATCTTAGAGTATAGAATTCTAGATTTCAGATAATTTCTATCAGCTTTGAAGATGTCATTCCATTATTTCCTGGCTGCTATTATTGTTCTACTGAAAAATTGACTGTTAGGGGTGTTTTTTTATTTTTTGATCATGTATTTGTAATGCTGTTTTTAAGACTTTTTTCTTAATTAGAGATAATCAGCACTTTACTGTGATGTATCAGCATTTTATTTATCCCACATGGGTTTTTGCATAGCTTATTAAATCCCAAAATGAAGTTTTTTTTATAACTTTTGGAAAATCCAGGGACATTACCTTTCCAAATATTGCTTTTGCTCCATTCTCTCTCCTCTCATTCTAGAACTCCCATTACGTATATGTTAGACACCTTATGCAATCTTTTACGTACTATTCTGTGTTTTCCATTCTTTTCTTTTCTCTGTTCCACTTTTTCTATTGTTTTCTATTGTTTTCATCTATCCATTTACCAATCTTCTTCAGTTTATTTTGCCAAACAATCTCTCCCGTCGCTCACTCTCGCTCTCACTCTCATAAAGTTAAGGAAAGTCTGTGTTATCCAACTTTCCTCTACTTCTTGAGCTTATTAATCTTTGTTATTTTAATGACCTTGTCTATCAGCTCTAGTTTTTGTATCACTTTTGCATCTGCCTCTCTTCTGTTTTAACTATGTGTGTTTGGACTTATGCCCCCCTTTTGTATTATACCTTATATAAAACTATCATTGAATGGCAGCCGTGTATGTAGCATTGCTAAAGCTGGAGACGCTATCTTCCTCTATGGGATGTTTCATATCTTCTCTGGTAGAGAGGTAGATAAAGGCAGGTCACCTAAATCCTATTATCGGCTGAGCTGGGTTGAGGCTAGGTTGCGATTTTAGTAAAGAGTAAAGATCTGTCTGTTTCTGGTTAGCAAGTCTTATCCCTAGGGCCTTATTTCTTGGGTCTTGGAGCTTTTGAGAACTTAGTTTGTTCACTTGGTCCTTCTATGCCTGGTAGGTCCTAAATGCTAATTCTTGTTCCGTAAACAAAAGGAGGATTCCAGAAATATCTACTCTATTTATCTAAGGTTCTCCCCTTAGATTTTTAGCAACCTACTTGTGCAACTTTAATCCAATGCTTTGAGAAAAAAACAGGTGCATAGTACTCCAGTTTTGCCTCTCCAGATTTTTAACAATTTAAAACTCTGTCTATAGAAGGTTTCTTTATAAATACAAAAAATGAAAAGCACAATAAATATTCATCAGTAGGCGGTATACCTAAATCTTGAAACACTATTCATCAATAAAAAGAACTACTGTAACATGTAAACACATGAAAGAATGAATCTCAGGGACATTATGTTGAATGAAAGATGCCAGACACAAAATATATACGAGATTGGACAATTAAGTTCACGAAATCATCCTAGAAAAAGTGCTACACACCTCACTGCTGAATATCACTACAGTCACCTTCGAAGTACTCGCTTTGGGAAGATATGCACCAACACAAGTGCCCAGTCCACCCTTCAAAGCAATTTTGGAACTCTTTCTCTGGAATGGCCATCCGAGCTGTGGTCGTATTATCCCTGATGTCCTGAATGTCATCAAAATGTCTTCCTTTCAATATTTCCTTTATCTTCGGGTAAAGAAAGAAGTCATTGGGGGCCAGATCAGGTGAGAAGGGAGGGTGTTCCAATACAGTCATTTGTTGACTGGCTAAAAACTCCCTCACAGACAGTGCAGTGCTGTGAGCTGGTGCATTGTTGTGATACAAGAGCCATGAATTGTTGGCAAAAAGTTCAAGTCATCTAACTTTTTCAAGCAGTCTTTTCAGCACTTCCAAATCGTAAACTTGATTAACTGTTTGTCCAGTTGGTACAAATTCATAATAAATAATCCCTTTGATATCCAAAAAAGATTAGCAACGTCGTTGCAACAAGTTTGCAAACTTAATTGTCAGACCTCGTATACACTACATGATTTCACTTATATGTCGTGGAATAATCTGCTTTAGAAAGCAAATCAGAAATTGCCTGGGGCTGCGAGAGAGAACTGATTGTACAGGAGGAGGAATTAGCTTTTTTGTTGGGGGTGAGGAAATGAGAAATTTTATATCTTGATTGTTGTAGTTGATACAAAAGTATAAACAATTGATAAAACTTATCTAACTATATACTTAACGGGTATATATACTTAATGGGTATATTTTATTTTTTTCTTAAGTTTTTTTCTTTTTAAATTGTACTGTGCACTACACATAAAATTTACGATATTAAGCATTTAACCTGTACAGCTTAGTGGTATTAAACATATTAACATTTTGCAGTCATCACCGTCATCCATCTCCAAAGCTCTTCTCATCTTGCAAAACTAAAATTCTTTACCCACTAAGCAACAATTATTCCTTCCTCCTTACCCCCAGCCCCTGGCCACCAAAATTCTATTTTCCGCCTCTGTGAATTTGACTACTCTAGATACTCATATAATTGGAATCACACAGTATTTGTCTTTTTGTGATTAGGGGTGTGTTTCATTTTACGCAAATGAAATCTCAGTAAAGTTGGCATATTAAAAATATATATATGCAAAATAATTATTATTTGTGTATCCATTAAATTAATGTATTATCTACATAAGATATATCTATACTGTATTCTTAGTATTTTTCTCAAGTTTCTTTTTCCAGCACATTCTTACTGTACTTAGTGCTTCATATTGTTTGTTATATTTTTCAGACTTTCATGTCCTGGTAAGTAAATTGGCATACCCAACTAATTATTTTCTGTAGACCAAAATAAAAAATATTCTTCCCACATCTGCTGAAGTACCTGGAAGCCTTAGATCACATCTTCTAAATATAGGTATAATATTGATTCAATATTTTTAGATAGAAAATATATAGTTCAGTTTCAATAATTTTATAAGCCCTCTTTTCTTCATTAAGAATTGATATTTTCAACAAATATTTTTACTCAACAAAACTCACATATAAGTTGTCTATGATTTATTTAAATGTTTTGCAAATTTTGATGATATAAATAGTAAGCCTTCTAATTCTCATTCCATTCCAACAGATAATATAAACTTATTCAATCAAAAACAGAAGCTCCATCAAGGTTTTACCACTCTGACATTTTCTAAAAAGAAAAAAAAAATTATAAATATTAAAACGTGCTAAAAAGCCACTATATTTCAAAATGTGTATTAATGGAGCATATATAGACAGACAGATAGGCAGGAGACATATAGACAGATGTAACTTCTTAATATTGCCAGTTTCTTTTCATGGGGTTTATACCATTTTCCATTCCTTCCAGCAATGTATTTACATTACAAATACTTTACATATTCAAAAATGTAAATTAAACAGGAGGAGAACACTGAAAAATTAAAAACAAATGGAAACAGATGAACCTAACTGTGCATCAAATTGGTACCATATTCCACAGAAAAGTGAAATTGTTCCAAGTGATTTTGAGTACAAAACTCCTGCAGGGATATCTCACAGGGAAAAGGAGATGTAATAAACTTTAAAATTCATTCAATTACTTAATTTTTAATAATAATGTTGGTATTATGATGTTGACATTATGCTATATATATACGGCTTGATAAACCTGGATAAAAATAAATGAATCTGTTAATGTTAGTAGGAATAAAGGTTTTTCAACACAAAGGAAAAGAGATATAAATGTTAAAGAGGCATTGATGTAAAAAATAAACTTCAACTGTTGATTTTGATTGGGATTAGTCACTAAACCTCAAGGATCATAAAATTATTGATTTTTCAGTTGAAAAGAAGCTGAATGTCCAACTTATATTTTATAGCTAAGTCTCTTTTAAAAAATCCTCAGTGATTGATTTCTTGCTTCTTTTTGAATTACACTGGTGCCAAGGAAATGATTCTATTGTAGATTTAATATTAGTTCTGTGACAAAGTCCTCACTATCTCTACTAGATATTACTTAGAGAATTAGCTAAATCTCTCCAATCCCCTTCATCTATAAATGGAGATGATAAAATTGACAAGATTCATTCCTAAAAGGATTGGCCAGGCTGTCGGAACAATGATCTCTTATTACCAAGTCCTTCGTGGCATTATCCAGGCACAAGGCCTTACGTAAGAGTCATTTTTGTAAGTAATACTGAGATTTGGGGGTATTCTGGCACATCCCTCACCTTGAAAACCTTGACACTCTCTGAAGTAATGGTCTGCATGTTAACTTTTTGATAGTGTGGATAGTGCCTGCCTGCCACCAAATTGGTTTTAGATACCATACATTGGTTTAGATACCTGTCAAGATGGTTTTTAAACTGGAAAACACCATAAAGAGATGGTTATTCTATTACTAAAATGAGCCATTTCAATTTTGTGTAGTCGGAATTTCTATAAGTCTTCCATAGCTTGACCTGAAATCATTCTCCTTGTAACTTCATTCACATTACTCTTTGTTCTGCCCTGTGCGATTTACTGAATGATTAATCCGTCTCATTGAAGGGAATACAAACAAAGTTGATCAATTAAAATAACAGAAAATATAAGCACTCAGTTCCTGACTTCTTATGAATTAGTTTATTAAATCACCAAAGTGTACCCCTTACACACATGCATACAAGGACAGCCTTACGACCTACTTCTTTCCTTTATTTGCTCTGTGTTTTATTATAAACTATCTACTAAAGAATGAGTATGATTCCAGTTATGCAGTATTAGCCCAAGACTTGTCATCTCTCTAACTCTAATAGGTGGTTTCTTCTACTGGAACTATCTCCCTACGGTGATGATAATCAGGATTAATTCCTACCTTTTAGGGTATGACTATTCTATACTTCCACATAGCCAACTTCTCTGCACATTTATAGTTAGTTAATTAAGTAACATCCATGATATTCAAGAGGGTTTTGACAGTTTCTGTTTTCTTTGTTCACTGTTTCCTTTGTCTATTACAATGACTGACAAAGAGAAAAGTTATCTAAAAAAATAAACCCTAATTTATTGAATGATGCACCTTCATGAACCTCTTACTAGTCTTAAAATTGGAGGCAATCTCCCACTTCATCATGCCTTATCACATAATTTTCAAGGTATACATAATCTAGCTATAGTTTGCATTATAGTTGGGCATGTCACAATTTAACCATGTATTTATCATTCAATAGATAAATTCTTTTGACTACAAAAACAGAAAAATCTGTCAGTACAATATTTCGATTTCCAACAAAATGCAGCATAATATGTCAAACATAGGTGAAGTTCAAAAGACATTTTATTAGTAAGTAAAAATGAAAAGGATATATACTGCTCCTTACATATAATTAAAGTAATACCAACATGTATGGTGAAATATATTTTCTTAGTCTACCATAATCACTTACAACCTCCTGTCCTTTCTCTTCCCTCAACTCTGTCTTGTTCCAGTGGCTTATATGTACGAAATAAGTTAGAAATATGAGGCTCTAACTAAATAATTTAAATAAATTTAGCAAAAATAATCAATTTTATATTTATATATATACTCATAGGTGATCTGTTGGCTACCTTACTGTCAAGATACATATAGTATATCTTTTTTTGTATATGTGTGCATCACGACATATACAAGGTGTGATCAAAATATTTGGTGGATGTTTAAATTAAAAAAATTATTACAATAAAAGACAGATTGCCATTAATCTCCCTCAAAATACACCCTCTCACTTCAGACACACTTATTCCATCGTTCTCGCCACTTTCAGAAGCAGTTCTGGAAGTCCTCTTTTGTGAGTGCTTACTTCACCCTCCATCGTGACAATGCTCCATGTGACACATCGCATCTGGTATAGTAATTTCTGTCAAATAAAAACATTACAGTGTGTCCTCATCTACCTAATTCACCAAATCTGGCACCGTGCAACTTCTGGCTCTTCCCCAAAGTCAAAATGACCATGAAAGGATAACGTTTTAAATCCATTCAGCAGCACCGCTAAAGACACTCATGAAAAAAGACTTCCAGAACTGCTTCAGAAAGTGGCAAGTGTGTTTGAAGCGAGGGGTACATTTTGAGGGGAATTAATAGCAATGTGTCTTTTACTGTAATAATTTTTTTTAATTTAAACATTCACTGTATTTTGTGATCACACCTCGTATATGCATCACATTAGGTCATGAGAACACATATAACTTACATTAAAGTCCTTCAAATCAAGGGAATGTTATAATAATACAAAATAAATATATCCATGTAATCCTCAAGAGCATTTAATGCTAATTATGTATATTTTCATGATAAAAATTTTAAAAAAAACACTCCTTGAATTAGGTGGGAGAAAGAGGCTGCTTTCTTTCTTTTCAGTATTTCAGAGATAATTTTATAGAGAAGATTAATACAGAAGCTATGTAGAGAAATAATTAGCCACAAATCCAAAGTAATTCATCCAATAAAAATTGTAATACAAAACAATTATTTTCATTCAGTAAACAGTTATTATATATTTTCTAAGTTTCAGGTCCTGAAGTGAAAAGCTCATGAGAAAAGAGGACAAAAGATATAGTAAAACATGATTGTGACTCTCAAGGAAATTGTGTCTTCAAATTACTCTAGCACAGTGGTGTCATGCATAAGGTTCTATGGATCCCAGAATGAGATAGTTAACTTGTGGGGAAAGTTAAGGACATCTTCACAGACACAGGGTCATTACAACTGAGCATGAAAGAATGAAGAGTTTACAAGATGTCTACATGATAGAGAAGATGGGGTAGGTTGACCTCATCCAAAAAAGTAAACTGTGTGATCAAAGGCAGAGTCAGATGTGATACAGATGTCTTTGGAGAAACTATGAAAAGTTGAAGTCATTGGAGCCCCATAGCATGTAAAGAAAGGAATGATAGGGATATAACTAGAATAGCAGAAAAGTGAGGACAGTGAAGGAAAAATAATGCACACAAATACATTTTCTTTTGGGATAAAGAATGATTGTAGATTAAAGTTGAGTTGTATCTGTGATATGCGATACTATGTAAGATAATGCTACTGCATGAGGTTCTATCACAGCATTTGAGAATACACAAATTTGAGAATACACAAAACACTTCTTGAAATTACTCAAATATTGTTAATATTTGAATGGTCTAACTAAGTTAGTACCCTTCAGGCATTTATATTGATTACTAGTTCCCAGAGTCTGTGGTCAGATGTGTGATCAACTTCTAAAGGGACAGAATGACAAATTAAATAGCTTTTTTAGATATAAGTCTGTTCTTCATAATAACTATTCTACGAGAAGTGAAGTATTTTATAAGATTTATGTAAAGATGAAATTATATAAGTATTATTAAGCACTGAATAAAATTACTAACAATTATGAATCACTTAAAAAAGACATCCCCCTACCATTTACTTTAATTTAACTTTATCCAACCTGATTTAATTTACAGAATCAATATTAAATGTCTACTCTGCTTGTATATAAAAATATAAAAATAAGTGAGACAAAAACACCTTGAAATACAATTGTTGTAACAGTCCCAATGATCCATCTTCTCACCATTGCCATACAACACCAGGTACTTTTATACTTCTCTGCCTTTATTTAGAAGGAATAGTATTCTTTCTTTTTCCAATTTGTTAAAGTTGGGCTACATCTCAGTTCTACAAGTCCAAGCCTAAATATCATGACTAGAGTGTAAACACTTTGAGTGCAAGTCAGCCTTATCTTATTTACCTTTTATTCACAATACCTAACATGCATTTTCTTATTCAGTGAATGACTGTTCAATAAATGAATTAATAAACACATTTTAAGTATATATATTCCATTTCACAGATATAATTGACACAGGCAACTGACTGATATAATTGGTTCACTCAAATGTGCTCCAGTCAACCTATAGAGACAGACAATTAAATTGCCTTAAAGTGCACCCCCAAATTACATTATCCTGATGAAAATCTTTCATTAATTTCCAGCACCCACTAAGTTATAGATAAATTGTTTATCCCGGCTCATTTTATGACTCCACTAACTTTTTCAGAGAATTACACTATTTCTCTAAATTTACACTCTGCTTTGTTCATACTATACTAATTAGTATTCCCCCCATTTCAAGTATTCACATATTTTGGCCTCCAAAACGTGTCCATTAAATAGAATTTAGAAGGTAAAGTAGGGTTGCATTAAGGCAATATCCTTTTTTTTTCCCACAATAAAAATAAAGTCTATAGAGAAAATCAGTCTTCAGAAACAATACGTTTTGGAAATAGAAAGTTTCTAGAAAATTAAAAAAAGAAACAGATTTAACATACAATGTGATTTGATGAAGACTAAACGTAAATTTGTTCTTCTTCAATACACAATAGATTTTTCAGGAAGAACATAGTCACATAACAATGAAAGCAAAATACCTTTCCTCCCCCTCAACTATTACCAAATGGATTTCTCAGAATTTCTTTGTTATTGTTACCAGCCCATGAGTGCTAACAGTTAAGAGATAATTGCAGAGCTGGGGGGATTCTAAGAATAATCTCACCCAACATTCTCTCTAAAAGATCATGATATGCATCCATTTTAGGTAGTAGAGGCTAGTAATTAAAACTTTATAATCATCGCTATTATCGTTTTGTTATTTGTTATTTAGCGGTTAATTTCTTTCTTCAAATAAAGTTTTATATTTAAGAAAATTGTGAAGAAGATATGCCAAAAGCCTTGAACCCCTGCCTTCCCCTGAACAAATCAACCACTGTAGTGATCTTTGAAACTTGATAGATCCCTACATTTTATTGAAAAATTCTAATTTAGGCAGTCCTATATGTCAAGCTTGCCAATCTAAAAGAATCCCTTGGAGTCTATTTATTGTTCAATCAATAAACACATTTTTTGAATTAACTCTATATTTGTTACCAGGAAAACTGATTTGTCCCAATTTAGAGTCTTCTTACCCAATAATAACAGATACAATATATTTAAAAATACAGTTATATTAGTTAAACCAATGAATTAGCCTAAAATATGTTTTTTTAGAAGAGGCTATCTGAAATGGTAGGGGATCCATTCCAGAGAGAGCTCTCATGTGTTGCTGAGGTGTTTTATACTCAGTACCCTACTTAAAAAGCCAGGAGTATATAGAGTGCACGTTTTAGGTTGTCCTGGCCTGCATTCTCCTTTCCCTTGTTCAACTGAAAGGTTATTTCTTACTATTCTGTACTGTCTGTAGCATCCTACACTCCCTGCTTATCCTACAGTAGGATATTTAACTAAGAACTCTTATTATTAAAATTTTTTATGCAGAACTGGAATATATTACTTTCTCCATGTTAGCCACATAAGCTCTATTTTAGGAAGAAAGATAAACAGGAAGATTGACATAATTTCAACAGCTTTTTAGGTCCTGTTCATCAAAATATGCTAAAATATCATGAGGAAAAAAAGTGTCTAGATGAGAATTTGAGGATGAATTTTTACAAAACGGAAGCCAAAAGTTCACTGGTAGGTTTTCATTGTGATGAAGAAATGCTTAAATCAGAATCAATTATAAAGAAGTCTACACTGTGAACAGGTATGTCAGCTTTTATATATTTGAAAATGTTTATTCTTTTTTTTTGAGGTGAGTTTGAGGGAGCAAATAGCCTACTACCACAATGCAAACCATCATTGGTAAGAGAGCTTTCTAATAAGTAATATGTTTTCTATTGCTTATGACAGTACCTAGTTATAAAATAAAATGTGATATCTTATAAAAAAATTTTTGAGATCAGTGGTTCTCAAACTTTTTGGTCTCAGGAACCCTCTACTCTCTTGAAAGTTATTGAGGGCCCTATAAAGTTTTTATTTGTGTGAAATATATCTACCAACATTTACGGATTAAAAAGGAAAACCGAGAAACTTTAAAAAGTACAAAAATTTATAAGCACACATTGCAATAGCCACTAGAGCAAAGATGGCATCACATTTCATGTAACCTCTGGCAACCTCAATTGAGCAATTATAACAGTGAGAGTAAACAGATCAAATTGTGCACATTCAATACCTATAGCTTTTTGTATGCCGGTCATACCTCAATAAAGCAGTTGGGAAAAAAAAATAATGAGAGTAAAAAATGGCAAAAAAAAAAACCCAAAAACTACTACTATTTTTAAAATTGTTTGGAATTCATAACCCCTTAGAGAGGTCATGGTGAATCCTTGGGGAGTCTCTGGACTACACTTTAAAACAGTTATTCCAGATTAGCATATAAACAAAGCTTTCAATCTAGAATTGAAACATTTTGGCAATGAAATTAAATGACAGGAAAATATGGATTGAAATGGATACTAATGTATGTTTTTATATGTAAACCAAGTGATGATTGGTTCGGTTGACACAGCCAAGTTTTGAGGAACAAACCCAGTGGCGTCATTTTGCCGGTAGGAAGCTTATAGTACTATTATCCAACTTTCACACAAAGAAAATATTCTTTGCATTAAGTAGAAATAAAATTTCCTAAAATAATTTTTATTTTGTTTCAGTATAACTGACATATAACGTTATGCTAGTTTCAGGTACACAACACTATAATTCGATATTTGTCTACACGGCAAGATGATCACCACATTAAGTCTAGTTATCAACTATCACCATACACAGTTACAGAATATTTTTTCTTATGATGAGAACTTTTAAGATCTACTCTCAGTGACTTTCAAATATGCAACACAATATTATTAACTATAGTCACAATACTGTCATTAAATCTCCATAAAATTTGTTTTAATACTGGAAGGTTGTACCTTTTGACTCCATTGACTAATTTCACCGACTCCCCAACCCCACCTGTGCAACCACCACTCTGTTCTCTGTACCTATGAACTCTTTTTTTTTTTTTAATTTCACATATAAGTGAGATCATACTGCATTTAACTCTAAACTTCCCAGCAGTTTTCTAAACAATCTGGATCAATGTATGTGCTTACTACATCACACTGGGTTTCCAAAACAATTATATTTTGATGCAGTTCCCAAATGCCCCAGTACAACAATAACCAGAACTCCCTGCAATCTTAAATGTCTTTTTACAAATAAAGCAAAACAAAACAGGACAAGTGAACAAAAAAAGAAGCTTTTTCAAGTGATTTTTGTAGGATCCATATGTTATTGTTCATGCATATAGCAGGTATTAAGCTTCTCATTCCCTCACTCCTATAAAGGGGTAATATCATCAGCTTTTAATGAAAATAGAAACATAGTTACAAATCCCTCTCTTGGTAGAAAGATAGTATATTAGGGAAGAATGAAAATTCAAGTGTATTTTATTAAGGAAGATATTTCATGGGTAATTAATTTCATTTCATCAAATTCCAATTTTAGAATCAGCCTTTACAATGAGGATATTGAGTTCCACTTGGCAGTGTGAAAATAATAGTGTACATGTGTGTGTGTTTGTGTGTGTGTGATGTTCATTAAAATCACCAGCAAACTTAAAGAAACATTTACTTCTAACTAAAAATGTTCATCAATGCACAGTATTCTCATTAGAAAATGCGTTTTCAACTCAATTTTTTCTCATACAAATTTATACCACTTCAGACAAGTATTTTAATATACTCAAATTAACAACTTGACATTTCAATATTTGAAAATATTAAAATATTTATTATATATTTTAATCAATATTGGGGGGGGACTTGTTTCCCCTGTGCCGGAAAGTGAAATTATTAACGATTAGACTGGATGAACTGCCAACTTAAAAGTAACTGTTCTGTGTCTTCCCTCCCTCTCTTCATTTTAAAAATAATTAATGAACTCCACAAATATGAAAATCAGGAAGTAATTATGAATAACCCTCTAAATAGTGCAGATGTGTTAATCATGTTACTTCCACTAAAGGAAAAAAAACAAAAAAACTCTCTTGTTTTAATCTCCTCCTCTATCTGTCCATTTCTACCCAATTTAATGCTAGAATTTCTTAGTAACTTCAAAATTTCTGCAGAGGCTTCCTTATCGTCTATATTCTAGCCACTTAATCAATTCAATATATAGTTGACCCTTGAACAATGTGGTGGATCAGGAAAGCCACCCCCACATAGTAAAAAATTCAAGTATAACTTTGACTTCCCTGAAACTCGGTCGTCTCTCAGTATCTGCAGGGGATTGGTTCCAGGACCTCCACAGATTCCAAAATCCAGGGATGATCAAGTCCCTTATGTAAAATGGTGTAGATCAATGTATACAGTTGGCCCTCCACATTTGCAGATTCCCAACCATGGATTGAAAATACTGTTTTCGTACATGGATGGTTGAATCTATAGATGCTAAACCAGAGGATACAGAGAGATAACTGTATACTTATTGAAAAAATCCTCATATAAGTGGACCTATGCAGTTTAAACCTGTGGTCAACTGTAGTACTTAGAGACATACAACTTTAAGAAACGTTGGTATTTGCTAATAGGTACCAAATGTCTTTAAAATGTATACTTGACTCAGAAATGGAGCACGGGGATTTCTGGAAATCTATATTTAAAAAATCAGTTTTTGATCTAGCAATGTCACTTCTAGATACCTACCCTGAAAATACATATGCACAAGGCTCTTCACTTAAACTTTGTGTGCGATTGCAAAATGGTAGAAAAAGTCCAAATGTCCATACAGAGGGGAGTGAGACTTACCTATGATACATCTACAGCATAAAGTAATATGCAGCTCTGTAAAAGAATGAGGAACCTATGACCTGATAAAGAGTGAACTCTAGGATATGTGAGTATTATTAGCTGAAGAAGAAAACAATGCCAAAAAATATATAAATAAAAATATCTCTAGGATGCTACCTTGTACATCATAAAGAAGTAAAAGAAAAGAAAATTATATCTGTCTATTTTCACAAAAGAAATAGAGGAAGATAAATCAGAAGTTAATTACATTACTTACAGGAACAAAAAAGAATGGAGGGGAATAAATGGAGAAATAAGAATGGAGTTACAGGGAAGAAAGGCAACTATACATCTCTGGATAGATCTTTTTGTATAGTTCTAACACAAACCCATGGTTAATGTTTCACATATTCAAAAAATGAATAATTGAAATAAACAAATGCAAACAGTAACAACCGAATTTAACTGAATGATGAAGGGATAATATAACCACACTCTGTTTCACCATGAGCTGGTGAAAAAAGAAATAACATAAGTATATTTGGAGAACAATATTTTGACTGTGCTACAATGCTAAAGACAAGAAGATCTGTACACAGGCACTATATTCTAGTTAGTAAATGTGTTTTCCTCATTTGTTTTGGTTTGTGATTCTAAAATACTTCTTCTGTTTACTAGGATTGAATAAACATGCAAATTTATTGTGGTTAAGATCCAGATTTATCATAGTCAGAAAAAGTAAATACAAGTAAAGAAAGAGAGAAGGCTAGAATCAACCCTGTAATAGTTGGACTGGAACTGGAAGTATCAATATGAATTCATGGTTTTAATTATATATGCAGATTGATAGACATAGAAATAAATATAGAGGCATGGGTATATGGGTAATATACATAGCTTTATTTTCCAGCTCAGTCTACTGACAGGTCCTAGCGGCAATGACACACCAGTAGCAGTGAGCACACATAGTCCCAGATCTCAGTTTGGAATAAGTAATAACCCTAAGTTTGGGGCAGAGAAACTACAAAATGGGTCTGGAATATTCTGATATCAGAAAGTAAGGAAGTGTTGGAAAGATGATGGAAAAGTATTGAAAGGACACAGAAGTCACTTGAAGAAACTCCCAATGGTCAAAAGCTAGGATAATTCTAGGAACAAAATAAATAATGATATAGTTATAATGTTATAGTTATAATGATTGAGTTATAAACAATATAATAAGTATCTATGAGTCCATAAGTGATATAAGTAAATAGTTGAATGAATAAATTGGACAGAAGAAAAACTACTCCTTACAGTAGAACTGCAATTAGCAAATGTAAAAGGAATGATGGGAATATCAAATTTTCCCATTAGACAAGCATCTCAATACTTCTGCACACGAGAAGAATCAATGGATGCTAAAATGAGTGGATGAAAGTCTGATGAGAATAGTGTATATGCGGTGTCAAATATGTCTGCACAAGATATGTATTAGTGACAAAGGGAAAACAGTACCTTAATAGTGGAGAAATCTGCAGACACTACCTTAATCAAGTCATCCAAGTTAACATTGTCAGAAATAAAGTATTTTGACATGTTCCCCTGAAATGCACTGAAAATGGCACAGTATCACTTTTGTGCTATGCTTGCCCAAAATGCATAAATTCAATCTAATGATGAGAAAACATAAGAACATCTTGAATGGTACAGTTTGTGGTTTAATTAATATATCAATGTCAGTTTTCTAGCTTTGATATTATTGCATCATTATCT
This sequence comes from Rhinolophus ferrumequinum, assembly GCF_004115265.2. Lineage (NCBI taxonomy): Eukaryota > Metazoa > Chordata > Mammalia > Chiroptera > Rhinolophidae > Rhinolophus > Rhinolophus ferrumequinum. The sequence goes on from NC_046301.1 coordinate 27,303,501, forward strand.
AAGATTTAAGATGAGGGAAACCTGGGTGAAGGATATATGGGAAAACTGAACTACTTTTCACTTTTTTGGTAGGTCTAAAATTATTTCACAACAAACGTTGAAAAAATAAAAAATAATCAGTTTCAATAACAATGTAGGCTAAGAAGACTCTTTAAGAAGATTTATTGCAATAATATTTAAAATAATAAGACTGGAAATAACATTTGTGTCAAAAATAAGGAACTGATATAACCATGTAATGGCATATTTTGCAGCAATCAAATTGAATTTTAACCAGAATATTTTTGGGACAAGGAAAAAAAATGTACATGATGGATCAAGTTCAAATGCTACCAAGGAGTTGTACATGATCATTTTAAATGACATATAAATGCAAAGTTATGCACAGGAAAACCAAGTAGGGTTTTTTAATAAAATTTTTATGTGTCTATTTTTGTGTGTTTCACTTGTGGTTAATGATTTATTCTCTTGTTGATGATGGTTTATGATTTTCCAAGTTGAGCGTGTATTACTTCTGCAACAAGTTTAAAACTTAAACTAATTCCCTAAGCTTTGCTGAAGACGAATAAAACTCAAACTTAAAAAAGTTAATATAAGCAAAAAAATAATTCTGATTATATTTAGACTAAGGAAGATTAAACATTAATCCATTATAGGAAGAGCACATAGCTCCATCATTAAAAGAACATCCTTTTACGTTAATAGTTTATACATACCTGACACTAAAGTTTTCTGGGTAACAGCTAAAGCCCCAATTCAATAATAAAAAGATGAATATATAATATTTAGCAAATAAAATTTGCTGTGTATTTAGAAGCTTAGTTTTAATATTGACTTCTTTTCATATTAAGCCCTTTAAAGACAGACATTTTCACTTTCAGTAGATCCTTGGTTCTGTGATAGAATCCCTATAATAGTGTGCTTCCTAATGATTTTCTTCACCAGGAATCCAATCTTTGTGTGTGTCTGGTATTATTGAATGTGGCTCTTGGTTTCTCTTTTTATTTATTTTTTTGGTACGTACATGTAACACCCTATACACTTTATTTAAAAAAATAGAAGTCTTTTCAAACTGAAAACCAGAATTTATACCTAGAAATTCCATTCACACCAATTACTCTGCTACCCTAAGCCCTTTTTAAGTGGCATGTCTCCAACACTATAGTTTTAGGTGCTTCAAAATGCTATTTTACATTTATTTAATATGCATATGTGTATATATTTCAGTCCTTTGCAATGGGAGGACTGATACATGAATTCACTTCTATCCACATTTTAAAGGTTATCTAATACCATCTTAGAAATACCTTAATAATTTTATTACAATTATTTTAATAAAAATTAAAGCTAGTCAAAAGTTTAGTATACTGCAGTTTTACCTCATTTTCATGATTTGATGTCAGTAACTAAGAAAGTAGAAACATTTTTTGTCACCCTCATTCAAAGAAAAGAAGAATTTATGGTGGTAGGTGCAGTTTTGACAGCCCAAAGAGTGGGTTTGAAAAAAGGTCTCTAACTTCTACGGTTTCCTGAGCAATCTCTCTTCAGTCTCCAAAAGAGCGGAGGAGAGTTTTTTAGGACAGACTTCATGCAGGATGTGAAATTTTGGTTGTGCTGGGAATAATGTAAGCACAGCCCTACCTGAACTAGTATTTCTTGATATCCTCTCTAGATGTGAGATGCATCAATAGAAAAATGTCACATTTCAAAATATTTTCTTTACAACTGAGTTGATTTTACTCAAATGTTTTGGTCAATTACAATCTAAACTAAAATTTTTAATTTTTCTAACTGAGAAATATTGAGAAACATAAACATAATTTGATGCTTGAAAGAAGTTATGAATGACTGAATAAATGAGCAAAGAAAAAACACTTTAGACGTAACTGGTAATCTTTTAAATATATTGCATATGAAAAATTAATTCTGCATTTCATTCAGGGTTAACTAATCCAGAATTAAGCTTTAGTATATTAGGTTGTTGCTAAGCAAGTTTGTTGTGATTTTAGGCCTTTGTAACTAATTTATTGTTAACAGAATTCCCTATTAGTCCACAGAAACCAGACTTTGTTAGAAGGAAGAAATACAAAATAAAACAGTGAAGCTTAAAATTGAATAATTACTCTAAGCATAAGCCTGCTAGAAGATTACATATGTTATACATAAATGAGCACTGAAGAAATTCAATTTATGTAGGGAAGGAAGGTCACTTTAGGAAATTAATATTTAATATATTAACATATTAAATTAATAGTAACTTTTCAAATGAAATGGTGATGGTTCCTTATATCATTCTTTTCCAGGAACATTGTTCCTCTCCCTACTGTAAGTCTTCACTTTTTGCCAAGGCAACTGTTTTGCTTTCAATTAGTACAGAATACACAATTGTTGAGCTCCATTAATAGAATGATTCTTCCCACTCATGGTTTTTTTCAATCTGTGAAAGAAGGTCATTTAGTGTAATGGCTGGCTTGCCTCATCTCTTTCATAAATGTACAGTGATCTGCCCCAGTCCCGTGTTTCCTAGGGCTGAGTGGGTGTGTCCTTCTAACTTAGAAGTTTGTCATTAGTCGGTCCATTTACCTGCATGTATAAGCACCCAACAATCTAAACTTCATTGGTAATAAAGGTCATAATTGGCCTTAGCCTTTATCCAACCTCTTTGAAACCAGGTAGTGGAAAGGTATGTTATTTTAGAGATTCCATTGGGATAATGCAATAAATATCAACTGTATAACAGCTATTTTGCTAAATATTAAGAATATAAACCTAAGACACAAGGTACCAACAAAGTAGCAAAGCCAACAGAAAGATAAGCAGATGATTACAAAACCATGTATTAAATGTAATATGGTGAAAGGGTAGCCATGCCCTGTAATGGAAGAATGGAGGAGAAGGCTCTAACATTTCCGTAGCATTTGCCTGTGCTTAATCTTACAGCACACAAATCAATCACACAGGGAACCAGGAAGAGCATTATTAAAAAGGAAAATAAAAATAGTACTTAGTTAAGAAGCAATATGATGTATTCCAGAAAACTGTAATTTTTTTTTGTTTTTTGGGGGTTTTTTTTTTGAAACACATTGAGGTGGCTAGGCAGTGAAGACGGGGATCGTAGGAAAGAACAAGGAGGACCTGGTAGGTTACACAGACAAGTTACAATACCCACTTTGTATTTTTGTTTTTTAGCTTGATATCATTTATCATTTTAAAACACTTCATGAACTTTTTTTTTTTTTTAATTGTAAGCACAACCATTAACATGTGCTAATGAGAATCTCATCGACTTTTCTGAACTTAGAGTGATACAATCCTCATAGGAACATAAGTAAAGCCTGGAATATCTAGGCTTTCATTCAAATATTTTCAAAATTATTTTTGACATCAAGATACAATGTGATATAGACTTGTAGATGATGTATTATAGAATTGCATTTTACTTTCAATTTTTTATTGGGGAACATTAGGGAACAGTGTGTTTTTTCCAGGACCCATCAGCTCCATGTCACGTCATTATTTTCCGTCTAATTGTGGAGGGCATAGCTCACTGGCCCATGTGGGAATAGAACCAGCGACCTTGGTGTTATGAGCACTGCGTTCTAACCATGGAGACAACCAGCCACCCTAGAATTGTACTCCTGAAACCTATGTAATTTTACTAACCATTGTCACCCCAATAAACTTAATTAAGCACACACACACACACACACACACACACGTATATAAATGATACTACCTAGAGAATAGAATCTTAAAGTACCTAGAATTCAACACTAAAGGAAATTTATAATCTCCTCACCAAACCTCATCTTTTTCCACAGTCCCAGATCTCAAGAAATGCTACCATGACTCAAGCTGCTTCCCAAGAAAGAAACCTGGAGGTCACCTTTGATTACTATTCCTTTGTCAAGTCTGTGCTTCGTCAATCAACAGGACCCACTGATTCTAATTCCTAAAAAGATATACATCTGGCCACTTCTCCAGTCTTCTACCACTCCAGTAGAAAGTGCACAGCATTTTTCTCCTGAACTACAACAATTATCACTAATTGTGTAGCATTTATCTCTCTGCCAACCTTGAAATCCATTTGCTACATTGCAGTGATGAGGATCTTTTTAAAACACAAATCTGATAATGTCACCTTCACTATTTAAAACACTACAATGATTTCCGATTGAATCTAGGGTAAACCTTCTTGAGACTGGATCTTTACTCTCCAAGTTCATCTTCCTCCAATCTCCTCACTGCAGCTGTTTCAGCCCATCCTAAGGGCCTTGCAAATACACATTGTAGGATTCAGTTCCCCTCTGCTTGGAATACTCATCTTTTCCCTTTCAGCCTAGTTATTTTCTATCTTTTAGATCTCAGCACAAAACTGCCTTGATTTTGTCAAGCACAAAACTCTTGATTTTGTCAATCTCCCTGACTGACATCAGAGCCTCTCTAGTGGGTTTTTAAAGATGCCATACAGTTAGGCATAACCTTGTGTCACAGTGGCAATTTCGATACATTTATGTTAAAAACAAAAACAAAAAACCTTTAAGTCTTATAAAACATCTATTTCATGAGGCTTTTCTTTACACTCATGAGAATATAAAATCAATGTTTTATCTGATATACAAACTCATACCCATGGTAGATATTCTCTGTGTTTTGACAAGAAGTTCTTAGCACAATACCTATTCATAGAACATGACCTTTAACATATATGAGTTTCCTCTTTACATTAAATCCTTCTTATTATGGCCACGTTATTAGAATTAGATATTTACTTCTAAATAAGATAAATAAAAGAAGAAAATAGAAAATAACTTTAATATACTGATATGAAATTATTTTATGCCAAGAAGGCTAAATATAGCCACTAAAATAGAGGACAGTGTAAATAATAGTAAAAATTATTAGCATTTATTACTATTATTTATATGATTGGAAATGCTTTCATATCGTTCTTTCAATCAAAAACATGAATTAGCTATTTTACCTATGAGGAAACAGTGAATTAAAGAAAGGAAGCAAATTTGTCAAGATTAAAGAAAGAACATTTTGGGGCTGACGATCAAATATGGTTCTGTCCAAAATTTGTGCTCTATCCACTGACGGTCCTATAATAAGTGGAACTCAGTGTCTTGTGTTGCTAAATATAAGCTTATATTAAAACATTTGGTGAAAGTCTATAAAGTTTGAAATGTTACTCCCTACCCAAGGAAAAATACAAACATTTTGTTGTACTTGCATGTAAGAGGAAGACCATGTCTTCACCAAAGGTAAATATTTTGTAATATTAGTTTCAAGAAACATTAGAAATGTAAATTTCGCATGAACTTATTCACTTATATGAATTCTGGAATATAAAAACCACATAAAGTTCTATGTCAAGTACTTTTTATTATCAATATATTTCTGTGTATTGACATTTTATATGGGAGGGAATCTTGCTTAAGTCAATATTTTGTAGAAACAAAACACAATATTAAAGAAATATGCAGCATTTAAAATGTTTTATGTTCTACCAGGACCTTTTATTTCTATAAATTTTCATTATTGTAATGCACAAGTCCACATTATAAAAAGTATCGCAAGCCCTTGAAAGTAGACCATCTGTTTCTTTCACAATACCAACAAAAATTTGAAGATAGAAAGTAACTAACTGAAATCTGTGAGATATAAAAGATCTACCCTACATGAAAAGAAGAATCTTTCTTCACATAAATTTCTTTCCCACTAATAGGCTTCCAAAAGCGATATGTGGGATTCTGTTTCTTGTGAAGCCCAGAAATTTGACATCTGATAGTAAAACATTTGGAAAGAGTCTGTGTAATTAAACTATATTGAAGGAAGCTGGGAAACTTTATTCCCTACCCACCTACCCACTCTGTAAGTAGCAGGAACTGTAATCACTTATATTAATGTGTGTGTGCAGTGTGTGTGCGTGTGTGTGTGTGTGTGTGTGTGTGTGTGTGTGTTGTTTTGGAGAAAAGATTCAGTGCATTGGTTCATCAAATAATGTTTATTTGTCCTGTTTCAATAGCCTAGAAAGCTGGCTAAGACATTTCTGCAGCCACACTTTTATTCTTCCCTATTCATATGGACACACAGCTCTCATGGGCCTAAAGTATGAATTGAAAGTACCAGAACTGCCTCAACAGAAGATGCCCCAATCAGTGTTCAGCACTTTTTCTGGTGTATTTAGTGTCTTTTTCTGAGATTTCCCTCTTTTCTACCTCACATGCTCTGCAAGCACACATAGAACTATTATTTTCTATGAGCAAATCTCCAAGCAATATTATTTCATACCAGTTTCAGGTGTATGGCATAGTGATTAGACATTTATATAATTTATGCAGTGATCCCCCACCTGGCACTATACATATTTGTTGCAACATTCTTGACTATATTCTCTATTCTGTACTTCACATCCCCATAACAATTTTGTAACTACCAATTTGTATTTCTTAATCCCATCACCTTTTTCAGCCCCTAACCACACCTCCTACCCTCTGGCAATCATCAGTTTGTTCTCTGTATCTATGAGCCTGTTTCTATTTTGTTTTTAGTTTGTTTTGTTGTTCAGAGTCCACAGGTCAGTGGAGTCTTGAGAATTGATTGGATTATCACTTCAGCTGGCATGGGTTAAGTTATCCTACCTAAATTAAAGTTGAGTTGAAAGCGTGACCACTGTGTAGTACTCCTCTGTGACCTGAATGCCATGTTGTAATAAGTGCATCTCTTCCCAGTGTAATAAAAGACTGGGAAAGAAAGGTTAACCCCAGGTCTGTGACCTATTTTCTCTTTATCAGACACACTCAGAAATAAAGAGCTGACCCAGTCAAATCCCCTTTTAAACATGCATACCCCTTGGTAAACACAATAATGGTATTCATTAGTAAAAGAGATAAAGGAGACACAGAACTGATGGTGTAGTTTCAGTTCAAAGGCCTGAGACCAAGAGAGTCAATGGTATATACAGTCCAAGTCAGGAAAATAACCAATGCCCCCCTCAAAAGCAGGCAGGCAGGAGGAGTTCCCACTTACTCCTGAGACTGTCAGATTTTGTTCTACGCAGGCCTTCCACTGATAGGATGAGGTCTATCCACATTATGGAGAGCAATCTACTTTACTCAGTCAACGGTTTCAAGTGTTCATCTAGATTGCGCAAGCACAATCACAACCATACCCAGAATACCGTTTGGACAAACATCTGGGTACCTCTATGGCCCAGTTAAGGTGACACATAAAATTCACCATCGCATTACCCTGCAAGTATCTTTCACATCCACATGGATCGCTTACAACCTCATAGGTTAAATTTGAATAGAGTATGTCCGACTATAGGGAGAAAGATATAGAGAGCTTTGTTGATGATCTCAAATATCTCCATCTTTTGCCCGGTCCTTCCAATTGCCTGTGTCCTCTGCATTATTAACAGAATTTAGGACTGGTTAAGATCACTGCTTCCTGTGAGTTTGATTTGGTAATCTGACACTTGTGTTACCTTGAAGAATTATAAATTATTTTTTAAAATGTATTCAACTTCCCCGCCTAAAACTACTCAATTTTTTCCATGTTTTAACAAAATACTTGTTTAAAGAAGCATTGATAGAAAAATAAAACTAAAATGTCATTCTGACTCCTCCCTGCTCTAATGGCGCAAGTAAGTTTTTAAAGCCATTCTGTGTACCTTTTTTAATCCCAAGAGCTTTTAAATTCTTCATTGTTTTCTAAATGTTGGCTTGACAGACCCTCTCCTTTAAATTGAACATGTATCCTTTGGCTGAGGGAGCATAACATTACTTCTCATTCCTGAGATAATTTCTCACATCCCTCCTTTTCCCAAACTGAACCACTCTGTCCTGAGCTTTTAGTTTTTGTTTTTGTTTTTGTTTTTCTCTTTTCTTTCTCTTACTAGAAGAGAAGAAGGTTTATTTTTTTCTTTTATTCACATAATGAAAGACAAGAGAAGATAAAGCAAATATATCTAAATTGATCAATCAAGAGATGAGAAAATCTTATGTGTTAGCAGATTAATATCAGGGGTGTCAAAGAAGGAAGAACACAAACAAACACAGATTTGGTGTTTTTGGAAACAATAAAGAAGTAAATGAATCTTGAAGATATTCAAGATTAGATTCTGACACTAATTGCTTTGGATTTAAATAATCCTCAACAACATTCTTGATATCCCAAAGACATCTGGTACCTTTCTCCTTAGAAATTTATTTTCACAAACACCTAGCTATATTCTGGGGACTTACCCATATTTTCATGTAATCCCATAACTGTTGGTTCTTCTCTACTGTCAGGCAGGTACTACACTTGATGGGCATGGATGACTCTGGTGGAGATCAGATGACAGGAAAGGACAGATCACAGAAAAGATACAAGTCTCCAAAAAAAAAGAGGAGGGCGGGGTTGTAACAGATGGAGAGTGGGGAAGAGTAAGCTAGACTCAACACCAACAAATATTATAGATGGTTGAAAATGTTCAGAGGCAATTTGTGCATGTTTCCATAAACCACCTTAACTCAACTATTAGAGGAAAATGTGGTTGAGGAAAATGGCTGTGTGGCTGTAAGAAGCTGCATAGTTTGGAACTAATATAATAGCACAAGTTCTGGAGACAGGTGGTTACAGATTCGAGGTTAGCCACGTATTAACCGTGTACCTCGGGCAAATTATAGCTGTATGCTTCAATTTCCCCATTTATATTATGGAAGTAAGAATACTATCTGTTTCATAGTGCTGTGACTGATATTAACCATGTTAATATTAAGAGCAATACCTGGCACATTAGTATTTGTTCAATAAAAAAACAGAAATGGCTACATTTTACCATCAGTGCAGTTTTGACCTTGGTCTTCTCAATCCCTCTGCCTTTTGGCTGAGCATTACACAGAAGGTAGGAGCCTTCTCTCTGTTATTTCAAAGTGATTTCTGAGAAGTCCTATTAGCAGGAAGAGGAGGGACAACTGGGCATCCGAGAATCTCCTACACAGACAGGAAGTCGATGGCAGCACCCAACTCCCATGCAACTAGGAAGAAAAGCTTCAAGCAAAATTCCCTGCGCAGCACATTTCTTCCAGGTCAACATCAACTGGGTCCAAACAAGATTGAATCACAGGCTTGTGTCAACGCCCAGAAATTTTCAGAATTACTTGGGTAAAAAATAACTCCATGAAAAACAGGCCATCTTGCTACAGAGCTAAAAGGGATTATTCACTTTGTCAATCATTCAGGCCTCTGTATCCTCATTTTATGCTGGTGTCACAGAAGTCCTAGAATCAAAAGTGATCAAATAATTGGAGAATTACAAGCCTAGCTATTGGTTACTGTGAGTTTAATTTTCTAAAATGTTATTTTTAGTATATTTAGGTATATATAGAAATAAAACAGAAGTGAGTTACTGCCATACGAAAATGTGTGCTTTTATTTTTCTTTGTAATGTGAACCTGTTCATGTATTCAGATGTGGAAAGCATGTGCTAGATGACGAAGAATGTGTACATGTTTCAGAGATCACATAAATGTGTGCTAAGTATCAATTCACTGTAATTTTTAATAAAAGAGCTCTGTAATTAGAAACGGATAAAAGGTACTAAATTATTTTAGGAATAATTTTTAGGTTCACCGAACTGAAAAGGAAAAGATCACTTTGACACCAAGAAATAAATCTCTGAATTTTTAAAATAAAGTTCTGCTTTTTTATATGAATTATGCATTGCCTCCAGTACTTCATTTGATATGTTATGCATTTGTTCCTTCTGGATATTTTCATAAGACCTTATCCAAATGAAAGATTGTGTTCTTTTCAAAGGAAAAAGTGAATAAGAAATAATATACTAAATATTTCACAAGAGAGAATTTAAGCATAAAGCATATCAGGTATGAAAAAAATCCAATCTTGTATTTGGAACACAGAGCATTTCATCAACTAAGACTAAAATATTTGTATTAAATAGTTTGTGAACATGCAGCCAATCATCAAAAATATGTAAAACACATTTAATCAATAAAAGAACTCTTACAGTTTTCGGTCAGTAGCAAATGATTGTGAAGTAAAAACAACAGTGATGGTGACTTCAAGTTTTTAATTATTCATATAGTGTGTTTGTAAGTATTATCGTATTTAGTTGAATTTTATTCATTAAAATATGAATTATTTGGAATTTCTAATAATTCTGAAAACTATGTAAGACAAAATTGTAAAGGTTTGTATTCTACATATGTTGCAATTATATTTTAAATTCATATTATATCACAAAAATTTCTCTGAAAGATTATTTTCCTTTCCATTTCTTTCTTTTCCCATCCTAAGCTCCTGACCTCATAAACTATTAATGCATATATTAAATGAAAAAAGATTTGATTAAATTAATGAAAGTATATGTTTTTTTAACTCTTCTGTCCTACATATTCATGTGTGTCCTTTTTCTCAGTAAATGTGAAAATCTTTCTTACTTTTCACAAAATTTGGAACATCACTGAAATCATTCAGATAGGCCTTATACCTGAAAAATGGCTATTTTATTTAGAACCATACAGAAGAGTTAATCAAATGGTGATGGATTTTGTGTGTTAATAGATTTGAACACAACATACTCTAAAGGAAAAGGACTCTGATGCTGGAGACTTACAATGAGCAGGGTCCTCCCTCCTTAGCTATATGCAGTAGGCTCAAGCTCCACGAGAGAGATTCAATTTCCATCTCTGAAAGATTGACTATCACCTTTCAATAAGGATGATGCCTCAATCGGGAGAGTGCCAAGGAAAGGCCTGAATGCTGGTACCCAAAGATGACGGGTGCTTAGAGGCCCAGAAAAGACTGACCAGAACCCTGAATGTGAATGACCAGGATCGTGACTATAAACAAGTCAGAATCAGCTTGTTTCTTTGTCTCTTTAAGAAAGTAGCCAGTGCTACCTATGGATCAGCTGCAATGGAAAGTTTCTATCCAGACCCAATGCTCAAAGCTCTGAAAATACAAAAACATTGAAACAGTGGGAATTTGAGTGCATTGTCTACACTCACTCTACGATAATGTACTATAGTCAACTGACTCATTTGTTGTGCCACAATTTTTCATAAGTATATTTTTTCATGAATATTTTCATGAAATATCTAATTTATTTATACTCGTTGAATTTAGATATATTAAAAAAAAACAAAACTTTTCCCTCTGGTCTCTTGGAGATTATCAATGGATAATATCAAAAAGTTATTGTGATTATTTATCTCTATCTCTGTAAAGACATAATTTCCGTTTTCTGTGTATGCTAAAATTCATATACATGTGTGCATGTATGTATATATAACGTGTGTGTATATGTGGAAGAAAATTCCTGCTGTCAAAAAAAAAACAGACCCAAAAGAAAAAGACATTGAAGAAGTGCCACTGCCTAACAGCTGAGTTTAAAGCACTGGAATCAAATGGAACGTGGTTGAATTCCAGCTCTGGTTTTTGCTAATAATGTGTCTTGAGGAAGTCTCTTAGCCTCAGTTTCATTTGACTCTTATGGAACCTGGGAATAACCATATGTGCTCCCAGGGCTATTGTGAAAATTCAACTATTTAATGTGTATAAAACGGTCTTGCATTCTGTTACAGCTCCTTTTCTTCTTCAATCTTTCCTAAAGATTTTTTTCATATACGAGGTCAGACAATTAAGCTCGCGAACTCATCCTAGAAAAAGTGGTACATACCTCATTGCTGAATATCACTAAGGTCACCTTTGAAGTACTCCCCTTGGGAAGCTATGCATCAACGTCAGTGCCTAGTCCACCCTTCAAAGCCATTTTGGAACTCTTTTTCTGGAATGGCCATCAGAGCTGTGGTCGTATTACCCTTGATGTCCTGAATGTCATCAAAATGTCTTCCTTTCAATATTTCCTTTATCATTGGGTAAAGAGAGAAGTCATTGGGGGCCAGATCAGGTGAGTAAGGAGAGAGTTCCAATACAGTTATTTATTTACTGGCTAAAAGCTTCCTCACAGACAGTGCTGTGTGAGCTGGCGCATTGTCGTGATGCAAGAGCCATGAATTGTTGGCAAAATGTTCAGGTCATCTAACTTTTTCATGCAGCCTTTCAGCAATTATAAATAGTGAACTTGGTTAACTGTCTAGTTGGTACAAATTCATAATGAATAATCTCTCTGATATCAAAAAAGTTTGCAATGAGTTTGCAAACTTAATTGTCTGATCTCACAGTTCTTAAACATCCTCCCATTTCTATGAAGTGAGAATTCTGCACTCAACAATAGCTCAGATATTGTAAATGTGTGGAAACAGCCTGGAAAGAATCATTCAAAACTGTGTTTCATAATTATACCTCAAAGAGCCATTGAAGACCAGGAGGTTTGTGTGTGGGATGAGGGCAGAGGTTTAGCACAGAGGTGGGTTTGTACTGTACCTTCTATATTGCTTGATTTTGTTCTGACAACAAGCATGCATTCATATGTTATTGGAACAAGTTTAAATAAAAAAGTTTAGTGCAAAAATAAGACTGACTTAAAAATTACTTAAACTGTCCTTTGGGTAAATTATACAAGGAGTGAATTCACTATTAACAGAAATTAGGTATAGGGTTATGCTTTGTTTTTCTGGTTTAAAAAAATATGTTTGTTTACAAATGTAACTGAATCATTTGTGCAGTCTTATTCAGTTATCAAGATGACTGAAATATCTGCAGAAGCAGTTTTCACTTCTGTGATTCTTATTGCTACACATGGTTTTGTGATTTGGTCATTGACCAAAATGACAGGTCTAGAGTAGGACATCATTCAAGAAACAATGAAATGACAAAAGGAAAGAACAATGTGGCAAGAACTTGAAATGCCTTTGGAACTATTAGATATTAGCCATTTTTTAAGATACAACAGAATAGATGTAGTTGTGTTATCAGGAGAGAAGAATCTTTTAACCTTAATTTCTAGAGAGTTCATTTAAAAAACCTTCATTAAATGTTCTTGCCTCTCTCCTGAGAAAAGCACCAAACAAGACAGAAATTATTCTTTAAATCTTCTAATGTACCACCAAAGGGAGCATGCTTCCAAAGTCCATACCAATAAAGCACTTAGAGACAACCAAATAATTAGATGCAGTGACAACTTAAAAAATAACATGAATGCTTCTAGAGTACAATTATGCACCGATGTTTCAATCACTGATGAACCCCACATGCAACCTTGGTCCCATAATATTGTAATGGAGCTGAAAAATTCCTCAGACCTAGTGACATTGTAGCTGCCCTAACTTTATGGGACAATGCATCAGTGACATGTTTGTGGTGATATTGGTGTAAACAAGTCTGCCCTGGCAGTCATATAAGCATAGCACATACAATTATGTACAGTACATAGTATTTCATAATGATAATAAATGACTGTATCACTGGTTTATGTATTTACCATATTATGCTTTTCAAAATAATTTTAGAGTGTACTCTTGCTACTTGCAAAAAAAAAAAGTTTTCTGTAAAACAGTATGCCATGTTATCCCAGTAACAACCTCATACGAGGTCTGGCAATTGAGTTTGCGAACTTGTTGTAATGATGTTGATAACGTGTATATATATAGATATAGATATAGATATCTATATCTATATATATCAGAGGGATTATATATCAGAGGGATTATATATCAGAGGGATTATTCATTATGAATTTGTACCAAGTGGACAAACAGTTAACCAAGTTTACAGGCAATTAAAGAAAATGAAGAGGTGGTAGTTTTGGCTCCCCCATGGACATCTTTGATATGTGTTTTTGTACAAGGAGGAAGGATGCAGAGAGAATGAATAGGTAAAAATGTTGTGCAGGAGCACTCAGTAACCTTACAAGATTTAAATAATGGAGGAACAAAACACCTAGCTCTGCAAAAGGATGCAATTTGTGACACATGTGAAGGCTGAAGTGGTAAAGAAGGAGCAGCAGAGTGCTGTCCAATTGCCGAGGTACTGGGATGCAAATAAGAATTCAGCAGGTAGGACCTGGAATGGTTCAGCAAATTCAGTCTGTGTGCATGGAGTGCCAAGGCCAACTGGAAAAGGATCAGTCCTAAAGATAGATGTGAAATCTGCAATTGAAAGAAGATAGTTCGAGAGAAGATTATAGAAGTTCACATTGACAAAGGCATGAAAGATGGCCAGAAGATAACATTCCATGGTGAAGGAGACCAAGAACCAGGACTGGAGCCTGGAGAGCTTATCGTTGTTTTAGATCAGAAAGACCATGATGTTTTTACTGGATGAGAAGACCTTTTCAGGTGTATGGACATATAGCTAGTTGAAGCATTGTGTGGCTTCCAAAAGCTAACACCAACTCTTGACAAGTGAATCACAGCCATCACCTTTCATCCAGGTCAGATTGTCAAGCATGGAGATATCAAATGTTTGCTCACTGAAAGCATGCCAATTTATCATCGACCATATGAAAAGGTCATCTAATCATCAAATTTAAGGCAAGCTTTCTGAATATGGCTTTCTCTCTCCTGATAAACTCTCTTTGCTTGAAAAACTCCCATCTGAAAGGAAGGAAGTAGAAGACTGATGAAATGGACAAGGAAGAAGGGTGGGCTTTGATCCAAATCAAGAAAGATGGCACCATTACAATGGAGAAGCATATGACCCCTCTTAATGGGGTCAGAGAGTAGCACTCACTGATGGCATTTCATATACAGTAGTGAGTGAGTGAAGGACTATAATCATAATATGCTCACTACTTGCTGTTGTTTTTGTTTTAATATTCAACTATAGTTGTGTTTTAAAAGTTAAATGAAGAATAAACTCATAAAAATTAATAGAATACAGATTCTAGAACAGACTGTACAACTAGGAAATAAAATTAGATTCCAAAATATTGTATCTTTTAATCTTTAGCTTATAATTATTTAAATTATAATCAGTCATTAAATATTTTAATACTCATATATACTGCAACTGTTACATATTTTAATATCCATTTTTAATATCTTTGTATATCAGACAATATTCAGCTTTTTATTTGGAGGTTAAGTGTCAGACGGACAGCTCTTTCTTTACCTTACTTGACTATCATAACTCTTTTTAAACATTGGATCTGTTAAGAAAAAAATGGCACCCTTGAAAAATTAGGCATAAAGTTATTATATTGTTTCATGACTTATATTTATTACCATTGCTTTACTGCCTGTAGCTGCTGTTACAATGTACTGATTTATTAGGTTACAGTTAGAAAACAATTGCTTCTTTCCACATTATAAATTTAGTCTAACATTATATTTAAATTAAGAACATGCATATTTCTTAATCCTAACATTTAAATGCAAGAAAAAAAACATTTTAAAGAATATGTTCTATGTTAGACTAGTTTGATAGTTTTTTAATTAATAAATACTAATAGGTGAAGATGCTTTGAGAGAAAATGAATTTAAAAGATATTGTGGAAATCAAAGGACCTATTTTGGGTTATCAAAAGTAAGAAAATCTTGGTTATTTCTTTATGGTTCTTTGAGACTGCATATTGTCATCTCATATTTTTAATTAAAACTTTGAACTGAAATGTTGGCGGCGTAAGCACAGAGGACTGGCAAAAAGAAAAGCCAAAGCCTAAGGCATTTTTTTGGATCAGATTATTAATAGCTATGTTATGATATAAATCATATTGTAATATACTTCACTGATGCACACATACACACACACATCTTTTGAAAATAAAGATAAGAAAAATGTTTTTCTTATAAAATGTCATTAAATATGTAGATAATGATTTTATGTCACATCAGTTAACTAACGTATAGAAAACGAAGCAAAAAAAGTTTGGGAGAACTGAACAATAGTCAACAGGAAAAAATGAAATTCAAATAGTAGAGATAGCAGGTAAAAATACTCATTTGTGAGGATCAGAGATAGGTATCAAAACTGAGGTCACATAGTCAAGAGTTCAAAACTGGTGGAAGATATTATTAGAGACCATAGAATTTGGGAACTAGAGAGGGAAAGACAGCAGAAACTACTGGAGCAAATCCTTAGGAAAAGAATTCATAGCTACCCACTGATAGATCAGTATGGGATTTACATGGGGAGAGGCAACTGAAAGCATTACGGCCAGGAGAAGATGAACACAACCAGTAATTTTAGACTAGAAGATGGGGTGACCAGAAGTGGGTAAATGGGTAGAAGGAGAAAAAATCACTTGTAGATGCAATGATCCTTCTGTGATAGGTGACATTTTATGGGTGATGCTTGAAGAATCTTTTTAGGGAGAGAGGGTTAATAAAGAACATATCTGACAGATGAAGGGGATGGATGTGTGAAGAGAGTGATGCACTTTCTGTACGTGTATGATAGCAACAGCTTAGCCTGGCTAAGCATAGGGTGAATGTTAATGAAGATTAGGCTGCAAGGTTAAAAACATGGTTTGTAACTAAATTGTTCGACAACCCTTTCTACCAACACGGTTTTAAGTGTATCATTAATAAGTGTATAATTTAATGGAGTGCTATGCTTGACGTGAGGACAAACTAATTTAGTAATGGTACTGAATCAGTGGTTTTCCCATGTAACTCAAATTACATTAGGCAGCTCAAATTGGATGCTTACATTTCCTCTCCAAATTGACACTTTAGCAAAGCATAGAATTAGACATTACTTAGTGTCATGGCTTAAATCGTTTACTATAATTTTTCCTCACATTTTGAAATTTGTTTATTACCCTATCTTTTCTTTAAGATTTGGAGACATTGAAGAAATTTAGACATTTATCAATTTCAGATCATTAAATTTACACGGAAGGAAAGTGGATTTAAAAGAGAGAAAGTAAGTAAACTGCCCAAAAAACAGAGCTAATTAATAAAAGAGGCAACGGAACAACAAACAGGTCTCTAGAGTTTCAGTCTGGCACTCCTTTCTGAATGGATATTAAGAGAAAGAAAAAGAATGATGACTAAACCTACAATTCTTGGCTTTAGACTAGCTTTGGACAAACTGTTTGAGAAGCAGGGGCTAGACTGAGTGTGATACTCTGATGGATATCTTGCCTATTTCATGGACCTTCCAGATTGAATGAGGTGCCTAATTGTTTCTCTTTTGAAACAAGTGACTAAAATGGGGACCTGGCAGTCAATGTGTTTTCTGAGAAGGGTTATCAATGGCCTTGATCCCAAGGCCCAATGTCCAATTTGTGAGAATAGCCTCCATGTGTCCTGAAACTGGGACAATTGATGAACTGAGAGAACCAGCGCCTCCACTTTTGAAACCGGCTTTCTTTTCCAGTGTGTGTTTCAGTCTTCCATTTGGGCCATGTGGGTAAGGAGGGCAGTTTGACTTTCTATAAACTATTTCCCCTATTTAGACATCCCAGCTAACTTTGGAAAGCTATCTACGAGTCCTGTGAACCTCACATTTCTTCATCTATTATTCACATCTTTTTACGCTTATTTAGGCTCTTGTGACTACCAAGAGAGCTAATTCACATAAAAGGACATGCGCATTAGGAAAAAAATATATAAAGATGTATTTTATGTCTACTTAAAGTACTATATAATAATGGGAATTAAGAGTTATGCTTTTTAACATTATAAATCATGGAACATGATATATTCTTACCTAGTAGCCATACTTCCATTAATTGACGAATTTACATAGGAGAATTCCATGAGGAACAATTTTAAATATCTATTATAAATATCTGAAATTCATTTTGAAAACTTTTAAAGCTCATTGACATAAATAAATATTTTATATTTTACATGGACTCTAATTGACAATGTGTATCTTTCATCAACATCTGCAGAGTGAGTGACAGAGTGGTGTTTCGAGGTTGTGGGAAACCTGAGGTATTTCTTCAAGGCAGAAGGGACAAGTGTATAATGGTGCTGAGGCTTTGCCCAAGGCACTTTCAATATGCTTAAAAGATCAAGCAAGAGAGACCTTTTTTTTTTAGAAGAGTAATCCAATAAACTTTGGCATTTGAGATAGGGCCTGAAGAACAAACAGATTTCTAACTAAAGTGAGGAATTCAGTGAGATTAGAAACAGAGTTAATCTTTTAATGTAGCTAATTAAGCAAAGACTTTCCCCACCTTATATTTTCCTGAACAATGAATTCCAACCAGCCTATTCTAAGTTAAGATTCTGTAGTACATCTCTTCTTCTCACCCAATCACACCCTGCTTCTCCAGGAAGCCAGTGGCTTCTTGTGCCATAGCTTAAATATAGGTTCTTCAGTACTAATTAGTGCCTAGCTTAGTGCCAGTAGTACAGACAGATTTCAGCAAAAGGGTGTTATGCCTTCAGATTCATTCTTTTGCTTAAAGTGAATTTTCCTTCTAGTCAATGAATCAATGAAATAGCTTTTGTGGTAAAACTTCTTTTCTATTCTACGCCACAGAAAGTTAAAGACAAAATATTATTTCATAGGTGCTGTTTTAGGACAGCTGGTAATTGACATGAAACTGCAACACTAACCTGTCATATATATATATATATAGATAGATATCTAGATATCTATCTATCTATCTATCTATCTATCTATTTATATTCAGTATTTTTGCATATTACATTTGATTTGTGTTCAAATACGATACATTATTTAGGCGGTATTATGACCCAAAGTAAGGTATAGAGATAATTCTTTTAGAATATTTGAAAATGTTGCTTCTATAAAAATCATTTCTTTGGCAGAAGTTATATCTATTTAAGCAGTAATGTGGAACATGTGGTAGGTGGTGATCCCCAAAATGATTCATTTCTTTGGCAGAAGACAGAGTCAGAGGCTGTCTTTTTGAAATGATTATGCCACCTTTTTAATAAACTTATCTGAATGAAAAAATTTCAAGTGTTTTGTAGCTATGTATCGATTGGCTCACCACAAGGCTCCACTCTATTAAAGTAAAAGCTGCATTTGTATAAGTAGTTTGATGAATTGCCAGCGGGAGGTACAGTTGTAAATTCCTGCTCTACTATGAATGCATCAAGAGACTTAATCCCCCAGCATGACCTACGGGGGCTTAACTTCTGCTTATAATGTCACAAAACAAAGAAAACAAACAAACAAACAAACAAAAAACCAAAATCCAGAAAGGACTTGAATGCAAATAAAAAGACCTGAATTTTCTATTTGTAATAAACATATAAGTTAAAGTCAGAAATCTCCTGTAGAATGTGCTTATGTCTTTATTCTATGCAATACTTATCCAGTTAATAGGGTGATCACTCTTTTTACACTTGTTACTATCAGAAACAACAGTTCTTTCTAATAGTAGTGTTTTGTTTGTTTGTTTGTTTTTAAACCACATATGATCTCTTGCCAGTGTACTAGAAACCCAGAAACAAGATGTCTGGCCAACGTTAATAGTTTAAGGTCTCTGGGAAGGATATTTCATGTAGTTTTTACAACCACAGACATTTTCTATAACCTCATCTGCTTGAAACACTGTCAAAGACTAACTATTGGAAAGGGCAATTCATTTCAATCTGCCTGCCGCATGTTTGGTACTGCTAATGCAGAGGGAAACATGCAAGCATAAATAAAAGATAAAACAAGAGAGAAACTGAAGAGGGAGAGAAAAGCGGGGCGAGCATCGGGATGTGAAATACGCAAACTGTAAACAAAAAGAAAGGCAGAATATAAGTTTATATCTCGGGAGTAAAATTGGACCTAAAAGTCCAAAGTATTTTATAACTGCTGTTCATATGTTAATGCAGTCTTCACTGCAAGTCTTCACTTGAAATTTATGTAGCATTGCCTCAAAACCCCAAACCCAAACACCCAGAGAAATCGAAACCTCTCCAAATTGTCTACTTGTTCATGGGGCTTAAGTTCTGAGGCCTACTGGTATTATCTCATTTTTAATTTATATTTAACAGAAAGGGGGTGACTGAGGGAGGAAGGAAGGAAAGGAGTCTGATTAGAGAAGTGCCGTTATCTACTGATCATTCAGGAAAGAAAACGTAGGTTGTGATATATGGTCAGCAAACTGAACGAAGTATCAGAGTGAACTATGATGACTGGAGAAGTTGTCTATGGTAATGGGAGGATATTTAAGATGCTTACATAGCACACTTGAAAAATGAAGGAAATTATCTAATTAACGGCAAAAACAATAGATGGGGGAGTATCAAATGACTAGACAAATCTGATGAAGCTGAATGTAGCACTCTTGCATCCCTGGAAGTTAGCAGTCATGAATTTGAATTTAGATCAATCAGGAGGTATATGTACATTCTTTCAACCATGTAAAAATTTCTAGTCTAAAGACAACATAGAAAAAGTGTTGTATTGAATCATGAAATTTGAGATTTGTTTTCATGCTATCCTATTTTAGATATGGAGAAATGATCCCGGGGGCAAAAAAGTCTAATAAAAACTAGATTTTCATTGTTTAGTGGAATTTCCTAAAGATTGTAAAAAGGCAAGAATCCTTAAGGGTGAACTTGGAAGGATACAGTTATGACAAAGAATAAACACTCCACCTACAGACAGATTTATTTTTAATGATGTGTACCCTTTATCCTCTATTTTTCTTTGGAAGTTGTTTTGTGTTGGAAGGATATTGACAGCAGAATGGGAACATTTGGCTGATTAAATTTTTATAAAATCTACTCTCTCTGAGTAAGCCATGAGCTAAGACATTGCTTGACATCCACAGTAAATTCAAATACACACACGCGCGCACGCACACACACACCGTGTTTCCCCAAAAATAAGACCTAGCTGGACAATCAGCTCTAATGCATCTTTTGGAGCAAAAATTAATATAAGACCCGGTCTTATTTTACTATAAGACTTGGTCTCACAATACAATACAATACAATACAATACAATACAATACAATACTATACAGGGTCTTATATTAATTTTTGCTCCAAAAGACGCATTAGAGTTGATGTTCCAGTTAGGTCTTATTTTAAGGGAAACACGGTGTGTGTGTGTGTGTGTATATATAAATATGTATATATGTATATATATATGTATATATATATATATACTTTTTTTTCCCCTCACAGTCTCCAAAGATTTTGCTGGCAAAGATCTTAGTCCTCAAACCTTAGAGGCTACGGCTATGGAGAGAATTATTTCCAAACGTTTCAGAATTTGTTGACTTATCTAGATTTTTATGTTTATAAACCCAACACTCCTGTTTCCCAATAACTTTTTCAGATATAATTTGCGTAGTATACCTGTTGTCTCCCTGCTCAGATACTCATTCTGGAATCATTGATTCTGACACTCTTTATTTTGTCCTCTATGAATGTTTAAGTCCATATGTGCATTTCCCATTTTAAAAGAGAGGGAAACCCCTGTGACTAGCCATGTCTAACATGACAAAAGTAGAAATAAATAGTACTCTATGTATTTTCCTTTATGTATTCTTGGCAGACAGAAGTACACTCATATGTATGTAGAATGTTATGGGACCAAATTATTCAGTGCTTCCCTTCAGTTCAAATCCCTTGAAATACCACTTTCTATCACCTCCTACTGTTCATCATGACCTACCCTCTCCAGAATGCTTGGCCATCTGGGGCTTCCAGCTCATGGAAATCACAACAGCTGGTTACCTTTCACATGATGCTTTCCAAGGGAGTGTTTTTATTTGTCTGTTTGTTTGTTTAATAATTCACTCACAATTTGCCTTGTTTTCATATCTGCATCTTTAAAACATACAGATATTTGGCTTCCATAATCTATGAAATCATTTAAATACAAATTTTGGGACAGTTTAAAATTTTAATAAAAACCCCAGATTTGGGGTGGGGGAGAAATATGAAGATTTGAAGGAGAACATGGTTATCCACAAACAAAATCTAACCCTTTTGAATGATGGCTAAAAGCTGGTAGTACAATAGTTTATAGTATAAACTACAGTTTATAGTATAAACTACAGGAACAATAGTTTATAAAAGAATGACCTTTCTTTAAATTTTTGGTTCTCTTCTCTGTCACCTATTCCTTCAGGTTTTGACTCTTGATGTGATACTACCCGCCTCTATTATTGTTGGATAATATTTGCATTTTAGAGGTTTGAATATGTAATAAACGTTCACAAATTTCAAACATCAAAAGTATTAAAAGGTGCACCGTGGAAAGTCCCCTTCTGCTATGGACTAAATGTTTGTGTCCCAAAATTCATATGTTGAAGTCTTAATCCCCGTGCAGTGGTGTTTGAAAGGGGGGCCTTTGGGAGGTGATTGGGATTGGATGAGGGCATGGGGTAGAGCCCCCACGATGAAATCGGTGTCTTTATTAGGGTAAGAAGAAGCCATATATCTTTCCGCCATGTGAGGATACAATGAGAAGAGGGCTATCTGCAAACCCGGAAGGGTGCCTTCACCAGACACCAGAATTGCTAGAGCTTTGACTCTAGACTTCTCAGTTTCCAGAACTGTGAGAAATAAATTTTTGTTTTCCAAGCCACCCAGTCTTTGGTATTCTGTCTTAACAGCCCAAGCTGACTAAGACATCTTTCCGCCCTTGATCTCAATGCACTTAGCACCTTCACCCAATGGGTCCACCACTATCATTATATATTTACTTTTTCCTTTCTGACAGTGATTCTGTCAGTGATATATATATATATATATATATATATAGTCGGTTTCCCCTGCCTTTTACACAACTGGTAGCATACTGCACTCGGTTGTTGTTGGTTTTTTTTCCTTGATTTTTTTTTTAACATGATAATATATAGGGACATCTTTTCCTCTCAAGACACATAGAACTTTCTACTTCTTTATTTGTGGTTATTAATATGTCATTGTAGGGAAATCTCTTATGTTACTTAACTAGAATTAAACTTTTGCTATTGGAAATAATAACATAATCAAAAGACTTGTACATAAGCTACGTGGTATATGAGCTAGTATATATGAACAAGGAGCTCCAGAAGAATTACTGTCACAAAGATGTACACATATTCTTTTATTCTTGAAACTGTAGCGTCACCCTCCATTGTTCCTATACCACTTTACACTGTCGCAAAGATGTATGAGAAAGCCAGCCCCTACGCCCCCAACCACCCACCCCTTGAAAGCCTCCCTGTGGCACAACTGGAGCTACATAATGGACAGCCATTTACATAGGCTGTAAAACGAGTCAAGGTCCTGAAAGAGAGCAATCCATTGGCTCTTGATTTTACCAATATTGTAGGTTACTAAGCTTTTTGGTTTTTGACAGTCTGATGGATTAAAATGGAACAGTACTGTAGTTTCAATTTGTATTTCTCATATTAATGAGATTTTGCACTTTTTTTCCCCTGTGCTTAAAGTCACATTCCCTTTTTTGTGAATGATTTCTTCTTAATCTTTTGCTTATTTTTCCTATTGGCTCTCTTACCTCCTTGTAGGTTTTCTTTGTATATTTGGGAGTACTTGAACATAATATTAGTCATGATATTTTACCAGCTGGTCTTTGTCTTTTGACTGTGTTTTTTTTTCTTCTTTTTTCACACAGTAGCTCTTGAGGGTCACATCATTAAAATTATCAATCTTTTTATGGTTTCTGAATATTTGTGCCAAATGTATAAGACTTAGTCTCATGAGTTCATGAAACTAATCTCCCTTGTTTGTTTGTTCATTTGCTTTTTCCTCTGCTTTATGGTTTCTTGTATTTAAATCATTACCACATTTGGAATTCATCTTTGTGCAAGTATAAACCCAGATTATTATTTTTTTTTTGCCAGAGTTCAACACAGTTGTTTCAAAACACATTTGTTGACAATACATCTGTCTGCTTCAGATTTACTTAAATCCTTGTATTAAAGTCATTGTCTAATTTTTTTTCCTATTACAATGATCTGTTTCAACACAGTTTTCATAATTTGAGTTTATATGCTATGTTAAATATTTTAGGAAAAAGACACTTACTGCTTTTCTTTTCCAGAATTTTAATTTTTAAAAATTTGTGTTAATTTTTCCTTCTCTTGATCAATAAGGTAAAAAGCGTAGTTAGAGAGTCATGTCATAATGACATGAAGTATGAATATTTTTGAATATATGTATGTGATATTTTATTTCTTTCTTTGTTTACTTACTTTGCTTCAAGCTCTGGTAATGTCTAGTTTAAATTCCTAAACAAATAGAAATGAAGAATTACACTAGAGAAGCAGAAGAAATTCACTAATCAGAACAGAGAGAAACATTTTTATATCACACTCTAGCCCAGGGCAAGGGGGTCGGGAGGTGGTAAGGGCAATAAAAGAATACAGGTATATTTGGAAGGAAAGGTTCAGTTTTACATTGATGTGACCTGTGACCCTTAGATTTTTGGTGCAGAATCGTCACATTTACAAGATAGGAACATTTTTAGAGACGTACAATGGAACATGTGCACCATTATCAACATCATCAAAATGGTTTGTGCTGTATATGTAAAGATATGTTATCTACTAATAAAGTTTTTATAGCTTAGAAAAGAAGACAAACATCTTAAAGTAAACATGAAAGAAGATGGTAGGTAAAATAAAGTTGGAAAGTACAAATGTAAATGGTGTTGTGTTCTCTGAGAGTACGCACTGGACACGATTTTGCTTTTCTAGCTTCTACCTCCACATCCGTGCCTCCATTTCCAAGAAGAACTTAGTGGTTTCACAAGCTCTCACTAAATACTCCCTGACTGGAATTTGGTTTAAGAAAACTTACCTGTAGATATTTAAGCTGTTATTAGATATTTCCTTTTGTTTCTTTGTCAAGTTGGGCAAGAAGCAGATGTCACACTTAAATATAAATACTTGAGAAAAATGTAATAAAAGAATCACATAAAAAGGTATAAGGAAACCACAGAGAATATAACATGTCCACCCTAGGTACAAATGACAAAAGCGAAGAGCCATCACCATGCCTGGAAAGACAGAATCCTATTAAACGGGCCAGTGGAAAGGAAGAAATCACAGTTGGTAAACACAGCTAACCTGTGCATGATGGGAGCCAGAGGAGTAAATGGCCAAACTGATTCCACAATCAGTCTCCTGTGGGGCCACCCCATTGGCTAAACCCAATGGGAAGTGAGAGGTTAAGGGAGCCCATTGTTTGGTCCACAAATCTTTCTCTAAGGCAGAGGCGAGAGTGAAGAAGAGTGGAAAACAGATCTAGAGGAAAAAACAAAATGTATCCTGCACACCCTGTGTTCCTTGACTCTGTTTTCAGATCAAGTAAATAAGAGCTAGAAACGTAACATAGATAGCGTAACTATCTATGGGGGAAAAACACCTTTGTAACTATCAAGTATGGCACAAAAGTTTTTTCTTCAAGAAAACAAAAGCAGACAGTAACTGCAGTGTCCTGAATCATATATAATCTTACTTTATGTTTGTAAGAAAGTTGTTGGCAAAAGAAAAGCATACTTCTTTTAAAAATGCATTTTCTCTACTTTTCTCCAAATGTGAAAAGATGCTTCATAACTTCCTATTTTAGAAAAGGTCTATGAATTACTTACGGTAATATGGTTTAAGAAGATGTTTGAGCAAGTGTAAATAAAATATTCAGAAGTTCGATAAAGATTTCACTGCAGAGGTTTTTCTTTAAAAGTTTTTCCTTTAAAATCACTGGTTCACATCAGAACTCTATTAGTCTTAAACAACCACAAACAGAAAACTAAAACTCCTTTAGGCCTTCCCCAACCTATCTGAACACACATAAGGCAGATAAAATGTGTAATTGAAAATAAACTGTGTAAAAATGTCCTCAGCATTTTCTCATATCTGATACAAGAAATAATCCCTCCAATTGCAAAAACAAAAACAAAACAAAAAAGTCTTCTTAGGAAAATAGAGAGATAAGCTAATGATATAATTGGTTATCGTTTTGGATATTGTGATACATAAAAAGGATTCAAACTTCTTTGAAGTTTGTTTTCTAGTCCCTAGAAAATGTTATGTAAATTGCACCAATTTTAAATGTCAAAAGAGTGTTCAAATGTGCTTTCTAGGAAAAAAACAGAAGCATCTTCCTTGTAAAATACTGAAAATGTCTAAACATGAAAAATAAGAACTTAAAAAATATTTTGTGATAAACTTGCAAAATTAGGAGACAGAGAGAAATACTAGAGAAACACAGAACTATTAAAATTCAAGTTCTATTGCCACTTGGGATTTATTCTGGGAGCCAAGATAAATAATCCAGTTCTCATACTTCTCCAGCAACACAGTTAACTTGGCACTATCAAGTGAATCTGTTTGAGCAAATCCGTGGGATCACTAAAATTGTTTAATACTAATTTTCAAGAAGGTAAAATCGTAACTGTCATTCAAATATAAAATGACGACCTGTCAAAGGTTTTATTTAATTCATTAATGA
This sequence comes from Rhinolophus ferrumequinum, assembly GCF_004115265.2. NCBI lineage: Eukaryota > Metazoa > Chordata > Mammalia > Chiroptera > Rhinolophidae > Rhinolophus > Rhinolophus ferrumequinum. The sequence continues at coordinate 27,329,765 of NC_046301.1, forward strand.
ATGAGGAAATCACTCGAATGTCAAAACCACTTCAAATGAAAATTTGAGTTATAGGGGTTCATAATTTCTACGAGACACATTTCATTTGTGTTACCAAGAATAAGAATCATTAACATTGCTATAGGTAGGTAACATTTGCACTGTAATCATTTTTCTACAATTTGAATTTTGTATCTTCAAAATCATCAAAGAGCCTGGCCATGCAGAGACATTCAAAAGTGTACAAGTTTAGAAGATCAGCTAATTCCACCATACACTGATAACAACATTGCCGAGAAAGGATATCCAGCATTTTTTTTTTTTTAAACACGTTGCCAAGTCATGGATGAGTTTTCCTGAAAAGACATTATTTTGAGGTCAAATCCATCTAAGAGATTCAGTTGTTAAGTCAATCTTAAATTCTTAGAATAAAAACCAGTTTTCCCAGTATTCTGGTGTTATTAAAATACTTCAAAGGATTCCGTATCTTTACACTTCCAAAAACATTGTCTCCCACAGCTTCTACCAATATTGCTCCAACAATAGGCACGCAAGTAGAACGTTTTTTGTTTTAAGTCCTTATATAAGATAGAGTTTCCTGGAAGTAATCAAAAGAAAAGGGGATATCACACATCAGAGAGCGGCCTGGGTTCTGTGCCTCAAAGTCCAATTGCTTATTCAATATACATTCTTTTTTTTTTTAAATAAGTGAACTTCTGTATTGCTCCAAATGGGAATCTGCCAAATTAATATGCTACTTTTTTTCCCCCCAACTGCTTTGCCGATCAGGGTGTCCAAATCAATGGAAATAAAGACAACTGCTCGGAACCTCAACATTTCATCAACATGGGGCTGAGAAGCTGGGAAATATTTCCTTCTTCCAGCTCAGTGTGTGGACTTGGTGGTTGGATCAGAAACTCGAAGGAGTTTGGGACACTAGTAATAATGATAGAGCAGCCGTACTATCGTTAGACTATCTGAATTTTATGTGAGAAAACTAAATCTTTGCGTTATTTAAGGAAAAATTATGTTGACTCAATGTTAGTATCAGTTAAACGCATCAGTTAAACCGTTCCAGACCCATATTTCTATATGGTACCCTAAGTCATCCACATTTAGTCATTTTATCATCATGTACCAACCACAGTTTGGAACAGAAATTCTGCCTTATTTTAATGTGACGAAGATTGGATGTAAAAACTAAACAGATGGGTAGGGTGAATGACAGGTATTTGGAACTGTTACTGAATATAACTTGGCTATGTTAAATTTGTAAATAAGTTTTCTCACTCTCTCTCAGGCATGTTGGCCTGTTTTCCTTTTGTCATTGATTTCACCCTTGGTCCAAAGCAAAATTCTATGTTCCATAGAGACATCACAAAAGAATGAAATGTTAACCAAAAATTCTAAAATACGCTCTTTCTCTCTGGTCCCGGTTGACTTAATTTCTTCCCATTCACCTCCTCCTCCTCCTCCTCCTTCTTTTTTAAACTTTTAATGATGGGAAATTTCAAACGGAGAAATTAGTATTAGTATTAAAAAAACCCATCACATAATTAAACCACATCAACAAGTATCAACATTACTTTGTCTATTCCCTTCTCCACTCAATCCCTTCCCTGAGTCGTTTGAAGTAAATTCCAGACGTCACTTTATTTCATCCATGCATATTTTAGCCTGCATCTCTAAAATACAACATTCTCTTTTTTTTAACTTAGTCACACTTTCAGGTTCCCACCTAACATTTTATATAATAATTATTTTGTATCCCTTTGTCATTTTTTCCTTACGTCTTAGTTGTTTTTACAACTAGGTTGTACTTTCCTACAGAGTTTCCCAGTCTGGATATTACTGATTAATTCTATGTGGTGTGGATTCATATGTTCCTTTTCTTACAATTTTGTCTTGTAAATTGGTAGTTAGATCTAAAATTTGGTTAGATTTAGAGTTGATTTTTTTTGAAAGACTACTTCAAAGGTGGTGGTTTAAATTCTGCCAGAAACTACATAATGTCTCGTTGTCTCTTTTTCTATGGTGTTAGGCCCGATGATTACTATATAATTTGATCCATTTTTTCATTAGAAGTAGAAAAATAGTGATATTTTAATTTTACCATTCCATTTTAATTTTTGAGCTAGAATGTATCTATTAAAAAAGTCCCCTCATCAACATTTGGTAAATTTGAGGTGGCACTCGTAAAGGAAGGCAGGATAAATGCTCAGTTCTTTTCCCTTATTTGTTAGTTTTCAAAAAAAAATGATTACTTAGAAAAAGAATCAGCAAATATTCTATCCTTTTTCTTAACTAACAGAGCCTCAATTTCGTTCAGTATTCACATGCCACCTGCCAAGTATAAACGAGCCCCAAATAAAATGGGTTTCTATTAGTAAAAAAGAATATGAGAATGGAAATTGGGTAGTTAATAAATTCAGTCACACTTACTATGAATGATCGCTCTGCTGGTTTCTCCAGCCTCGCCATTTGTTCCTGTGATTAATGCTTATCCTTCTGGCTCCCCATTATAATTATTCATTAATTTTTATTTTTCTCATTTTGCATTTGTAAATAAATTATGTTACCTCCAAACCACATATCATCTACCTTTTCCCCCTGCCAACACACTCAAACACACCTACATACAAAATCTGTTTGTACTCATTATCATATTGATATATCTAAAAATATTATTGTCATCTTATAATTGTCCATAGTAGAAACAGAAACAGATGACTACATGTACTTCTAAAAGTTCATTATACGTTCTTTTACAGATAAATATTTTCACTTTTACCCATATTACCTAAATTGTACTTTCTTTTACATGGCTATCAATAATGAAAGAAAACCACTTAATAAGAGAAGTTATGTGTCAAATACTTGGCTATATATCATAAAGCATGGATACAACATAATTCCTCTCTCCAGAGTTTGCAGTAAAATTTTGGAAATGGACAAGTTTCAGAGTTTATAATCTCACTGGTAGCATTATTCACAATTATGTAAGCATTGAAATGTAAAAGAAAAACATTCCTAGATTATAGGATCCTATAGAACATAGCATTTTGGAGTGATAGCTCTGAAGCCAGGCCCTCTGGATTTAAAATCAGAGCCATCGCTTTCTAGATGTGTTACCTTGGATGAGTTATAATTATAGAATTGGTATAATAATCTTATGTATATAGAGAGCAGTTAGGAGGATTAAATGTGTATATATTTATGTAACATCTGCAATATCACTGTTATATCCTATATATAATTTTTTAGACAGTTAATAAATCATAATAATTTTGCAATATTTATTGAGTATTTCTAACATGTCAGAAGTTCTCTTTAGTGACATCATTAGATAGGACATCTGGCATATTGGAAATAATCAATAAATGTAAACAAAATCATTTTGTTTTATTAACTGTTTAAAAATGACATATATGGGATATGATATTGATTCTTTCATGATTATAAAACTAATGACATAAAATGAAAATCTTCTTTACATATTAAATGAGATTTTAAAATGTGTGGTCAGATTCCTCCACTACCACTATTTACTAATAATATGCTTTCAAGTATATGAATTATTTATTGTTGAGACAGCATAGATTTTTAAGCAGTCATCTAATTGACATAAAATATTTTGCACAAATTAAACCTAATATAAGTAATGTTTCAAGAAAGTACATTACGTGTAAGCACAATAAGCTTGTAGTAATATACTTTGTCCCATATAAGTAATATGTTATCTATTGGAGTCTGGTAAAATGTTTCAATGGTTATATTGGAGAAATAATAATATCAACAAACACTCTAACAGTCCTTTTATCTAATCGCTTTTGTGCTACACAGGGCATGGTAAACTAGATTTCACTTGTTCTCTGACATCTTAGAAATTACCAATAGAAATTACTATCGATTTTATATGTGTTGTGGAAGACATAATACACACCTTTTTTTGCAGGTACCCCTTTACCACTAGCACCAGCCAATACCATTCCCAACATATATGGCTTGGTTAGCAACAGCATTAGAAGCATATTCTACAAACATGGCTGAAAATACCCAATTTAGGAAGAGATGTTTGACTACCACAGAATTGTCATGTCGCTCTCTTAAAAATTAGTATTGGGATTAGGAAAAGTTGAGCTAATTATCTTTATCAAAAATTCAAATATACTCTGGACTAAGTGCTAATGAGTAAGTTAAGTAACCTAATGCAAGGAGATGTGCAGAGAAAAGACATGACTATTCATTAACATTTTTGCATTTCTTTTGCATTTTTGTTGATTGACTTATTCAACACTCAGCCTGAACACCACCTACTCATTTGTCTTTCTCTCCTAATAGATGTTAGAAGACTGAAATATTTATTACCCAGTCTCTCTGCAGCTAAGCTACATATTTAAACCTTTTCTTGCTGATGAGGTATAAACTTTAGTCCCTTGTAGAGTATTTCCTTTTACTACTTGGCTTCCTATTTGTTTATTTGTTTGTTTGTTCATTTGTTTGTTCTCCTATGTATAAAGTCAGACATGCAGACATGCATACTGATAGGCTATGTTCTTTCTGCAATGACAATAACAAAAACCACATGCCAACAATGATGGAGCAAGACATTTAGAAAGAAAATGGTTCTTTGATAGTACCTCTGCCTGCTTATTGAGCAGAACAAATCAATCAGGTTCTGTTACCTACAATTACCTATTCTCTGTTACCTACAAATTTAATTTATGTGGACCGAAGTGCTTTACTGTGTGAACTCTATTACCTCATTGAATCCTCCCAACCATCAATACTTGATAGGAATTGTTTTCTCCTTCTTCCAGATAAAGAAATATAGGGATGGATATTTACATCATTGTATTAAGGTCACACTTGTAGTATGTAGAACAGCAAGGATTGGAACCCATGTGGTCTTGATTCTACAGCCTTCAGTCTAATCATTATACCATGCTTCCATCTACCATAAAAATTCAATAGGAATAGAGAAACAAGGAGACATCTAAGATCTTCTGTGAAACAATATAGGATTGACTAATTCCAAGTTTCATGAAGCCCTCGGAGTTTATTTTTAGTGTTTGAGATCTAGGGGATAAATAGCGTAATTCATGAGACATTTTATTCCTCTCTACAAAACAGAAATATGAACAGATACCATCCAGTATATTAAAGGACATAACATACGAGTATATGGTGGCTAAAACAATACATGGAGAAAGCAATGTAGTCCCAATGGAATTCCATTCAATTCTCAATGAAATTGAAAATCTTATGAAAGACCAGAAAGCAGATTACTTTTAATCTATTAAATTTTAGTTAGTCTCAGTTTGTAGGGATCACAAATTCTGGTACCTCTATTGGATAACTACTATCTATATTAAGATACTTTGAATCTTTGGTTTATCTTCCAAACTGTACTTGAAATGAAAAGATCTAACATATTCATCTTGACTTATTGTTTTGCAACCTAAAGTCCCAATGAAAATCATCCTAGTCAAAGGAATCTGATGTTTTAACTTGTCTCTGTGCCAGTTCAAAGCATGATGAAGCGACTTAAACTGCATTAGGGTAAACTGAGTTGCAACTAATAACAACTATTTTTGAGTCATTGACAGTCTCCAATATGACAAACAGTGAAGAATTACAATCTGGTAATTTTTAGTGTTTTATGTGCTTTTTTGTTCATTTGAGTGGCAGTTTGCCATTTTGAAATTTCTTCACCATGTTGTAGAGCTTGACCAATTTACCAACTTATGAGACACTCTTATTATAAATTAAGCACAAGCAATCAAGTTTGAGAGCTAGGTCCTTGAACAAAATCTGATGAAATTTACAGCTTATCCTCCTGCCTCAAAATTTCCATTGTAGAATATTCATCACTGACTAAAGATGAACATACCACAAAGAAATCATCAATAGACAATAAGTCTCATGTTGACTTTATTGGCTATATATAGCAGTACATCAAATAAACTATAATCTTAAATAAAAACCCTTTGCATAGTTATAATGCCTCAATTTAGGTAGTTCATAATTGTTTATATGTGGTGATCTTAAGAGCAAGATGTAATATAAAATGCTAAATAAATCATCCTCAAATTAAAGTAAAATGCTCAATAAAGTAATTCAGTAATATTATGTGAAAGCTCCCAATGGCTTATATAATTCTTAGTAATATGTTTACCATAAAACAGCAAAGCCATAAAAGTAGCAGTCACTTCTGAAAGGTATTTTCCGAGGGAATCAGCAATTAAGACTACCACTTAACAAGCAGATGTTCAAAGCTCTTTTATCTGTTATGTTAATAACCTCACTGGCTAAGCTTGATTTGCAAATGAAATACTTCTAACACCTGGTTGCCTGCCCCTATTCCCTGTTGGACTATCTAACAAGCATTTTCCACATGGAAGGAAATTAAGGTAGTGCATCACTTTTTGAATCTCAATTACTTACATTCTTATAAAAAGGATCTAAGATTATTGACTAGAGTCAATAATCGAATTCTACAAATAATTACAGTCAGCTAGTATACAAGACTCAATTATTTTTAGGGAACTTCAATATTAAGAAACATTGCATATGTAACAAATATCAACAGATTAGAAGATTTAGCTATATGATGCTTTCCTCCTATGACATCTTAAGTAGAGACTGTTAAAGAAAACCAGAATCTGATAAAGAAATTTAGGCAGCAGTCAGTAGTTAAGGTGGTAAAAACAGATTTTATACAGCAACTATTGCAAATGAGAAAATAAGACATCGGTATAGAACTGGGCTCAATTCTGAATACAGCATGACAAGTGGAGATTTATAGTAGAGAAGCATGGCAGGGGTTAGTGGACAAAAAATTACTAAGAGAAAACATCATGGGTAAAGGGTATTTTAGCTAAACTGCAAAACAGGATTCTTGCAGAAGGCAGACCAGGGTGATCAGATATTAGAGTGGGGGATTCTTATTCAACTGCCCTAGGAAGATTTTTGCTAAAATTGGGCAAAGCAAAGACAAACACAGAAGTCCAACTGTCAAAGGCCTAGTTGAGAAGAGGTTTCAGAGGAGCCTGACTAAAATTTGGTCAAGGAGAGAGTCTTTGTCAAGACCCAATGTATAAAGTAGTTTTAAAAATATAGCTGTTTGAACTAGGAGACAGGGAGGACTGGTTAGCCACCCATTTCAGCTTCCCTTCTGTGTAGCCTGAGATCTGTCTGCAGACATTTCAAAGGTCTGTCTGCGTGAGTTCTGACAGTTGCTGATTTTAGAGTTAGACTGAGTTTTGAATTCTCTCTTCAGCTCTTACTGAGTATTTTTTAATAAGTAACTAATTAATTACCTTTTAATCAAAGTATAGTTGACATACAATATCATATGAGTTTCAGGTATACAGCATAGTTGTTCGACATTTATATACTGTATGAAGTGATCACTACGATAAATCTAGTAACCATCTGTCACCAGACAAAATTATTACAATACTATTGACTATATTCCCTATGTGGTGCATTATATCCCCATGGCTTGCTTCCTTGGTTATTTATTTATTTATTTATTCATTTATTTTAATTGGGGAATATTGGGAAGAAGTGTGTTTTTCCAGGATTTCAAGTCGCTTTTCAATCTAGTTGTGGGGGGCACAGCTCAGCTCAAAGTCAAGTCATTATTTTCAATCTCGTTGTGGAGGGCACAGCTCACTGGCCCATGTGGGACTCATACCAGAGTTCTTGGTGTTTTGAGCACCTCCCTCTAACCACTGAGCCAACCAGCTGCCCACCAGTGGCTCTGCTCCAAGCTCAAGACGTTGTTTCTCACTGGCTCATGTGGGAGTCAAACTGGCAATCTTGATGTTATGAACATCATGCTCTAACTACTGAGCCAACCAGTTGCCCACCTGAGGCTCAGCTCCAAGCTCAAGCCATTGTTTTCAATCCAGTTGAGCAGGGTGCAAGTTCACTGGCCCATGTGGGAATCAAACTGGCAACCTTGTTGTTAAGAGCTTGCACTCTAACCAACTGAGCCATCCAGCCACCCGTATTTATTTTATAACTGGAAATTTGTACCTCTTATTCACCTTCACCTTTTGTACCCATCTCCCCATTCCCTTACCCTCTGAGTCTTTTGTTTCTTAAAACAAACAAACAAACAACAAAAAACAGCTTAAAATAATCAATATCCCAAAAGTCATATTTTGGGATGGCAACATTGGTCTTCCTCATTCTCAAGGAGTTTGGAGTCAAACGGGAGAAACACATTTGAAAAAGTACAGTGTCAATGCAATGTATTAAGTGCAATGATAGAAATCAATAAACTGTGTTAGAACAGCATAGTTTTCTATGGAGGACTTACATAAAAGGTAATCAAATAATTTGTTAAAATACTAAATCAGATAAGATCACCAAAGCCAAATTTTAAAGCATGGGCATGACAATCAAGGTTATTATTCAAAGAATGTAATCCTCTCTAGATTGTTCAAGAGAAAAGGATTTGTAATGGACAATTAAGTGGTATTTAATCATTGTCAATACTGATGAAATGAACTAGTCTGAACCTCCAGAAAAATTTCCCAAAACCATACTACAGGACTGAGCTGTTAATCGAGTTGCTATACCTGCTATCATCAGGAAGCAATTTGCTGGCTGAGAAATTATGTCTGCAAGTACTCATCTAGAAGAATACCGTTCTGCTACAATCCAGAAGCTGCCTGAATCAGGAAGCTGATACTGCCTTATTATCAGAACAAAATCAGTGTTTTATATTCTGCTACTCTCACTCTCCCTAGTTAAGCTCTCAATTCAAGACTTCAGTGATTACTAAACTTCCATGAGATGCAAGGGATTACTAAACTTACATGTCATTAGGAAAATGTGTTTTTAATTTTCTAACTTCTATAATTCAAGAAGGCATATTAGAGAGAAGTTGGAATGGATATTAAGCAATCAGATACACACTATGAATCATCCATGATCAATAGAGAGAAAGAGACTGAAGTAGCAGTGAGCAAAGGTATTGGAATGTGGTATAACATGGAGTATGTAAAAAATATAAACACTGATATTATGTCATTAAGTACAACAGAGGAGCCGACTAGAAAAATGGAATAGGTACGCAGAGCCTACAATGGGGGAGACGTCCATTACAAAACCCAAATATTTGTTTTCCATGAGTGATGAGAATGTTCCCCTTAAGAACACGTGGCGTATGAAAGACACTGTGTCTCCGGATGCATTGTTTTCTGACTGAAAGAAAACATTTCTCCTCTCACCAAATCCATTTTTCATATACTCTTCTCTTAAAGATATGTTCTACTTCCTTGTAACTGATACAATAAAGTGTAAGTTATTAAAACTTGACTTGTAATTCATTTTTTAAGAAAAAACTAACCTTAGAGTTTATACACACTTATGGATTCTCATGTTCATTCAATGCATACTCTCTGAGGATTATGAATTTCTTTGTGGATAGAGTGAAGCAGGAGACATATATTTCCCTGACACTTTTAGAAAATATCATCAAGAGAGTTTGCAGAATATATTTTCAGAAATATGGAGAAATTGAAAATATAATATATGTATCTCACATTGTGTGTTCACCACCCAAAGTCAGTTCTCTTTCCTTCACCATGTATCAGATAATGTAGTACAGAATTGTACACCTGAAATCTATGTAACTTTACTAATAATTGTCGTCCCAATAAATTTTAATTTAAAAAAAAGAGAAAATATAATTAAGGAAACAGGGTCCATAAAAATGAACAGAGTTTTGAAAAGGAACCAAATTAAACCTTTAGACATGAAGAATATATTAACTAAGATACAACATTATACTCCCAGCTAGGATTTGGAAAGGAATTGTAATTACTGCTCGCAACAACTAGAAAACATAGATATATTACCAAAACCATATTTTGAAGACATCAGAAGCTTGGAAAGGCCACAGAGACTAGATGAAAAAAATTCTAGAGAGAAAAGAGACCTCCTGAGATGAGTTAATGATTGTGTGTGTTTTCCCTTTGAGGGCATTCACATATGCTGGGTTCAAGATGAAGATCTAGTTTGGCAGCCATGAAGATGGCCTCCAATCATCAGCACAACCAGGTGTCCATGCCTTTTTATAATTAATTCCCCATGAGTATGGGTTGTATTTACTGACTTGCTTCTGTAAAATAGAACATAGCAGAGTGGTATGATGTGATGCAGCTTTTGTGATTAGAACTTAAAAAGCCGGTTGCTTTCTGTTTCTTGCTTGCTCATGCATAGGAAAACCTTTTGCTATGTCATGAGACATACCCGTGAGAAGGCTCATCTATTGACGGGACAAAGCCTGCCAACAACCACATGAGTAAACTTGGAAGCGGGTCCCATACCACAGTCAAGACTTCACATGAGACCACTGACATAATTGTACTAAGATTTGACTGAAACTTCATGAGAGATCTTGAAACAGAAGCATCCAACTAAGTGATCTACAGATTTTGACTCATGTACGTATGAGATCATTGATTTTTGTTTTTTAAGCCATTACATTCTGGAGTTGTTTGTAATACAGAAATAGGTAACTAATACGGGGATCAATTCTTCAAGAGGACATAACAATCCTAAAGGTATATGCAATTTACAACAGTCTCAAAATAAATAAAGCAAATGTCATGGGACTACAAGGAAAAATAGACAAAGCTACAGTTATAATCTGAGATTTCAGCACCCTGTTTTCAATAGTTTAAGAACAACTATTTAGTTATCAGAAAGACAAGAAATATCAACAACTGGCAAGGATGTAGAGAAAGGGAACATTGTGCACTATTGGCAAGAATATAAATTGATTGGTGTAGCCACTATGGAAAACAGTATGGAGATTCCTCAAATAATTAAAAATACAACTAACATATGACCCAGCAATTCTCCTTCTAAGTATTTATCTGAAGATATTGGAAACACTAATTTGAAAAGATATATGTATCCCTACGTTCACTAGAGCATTAGTTACAATAGCCAAAATATGGAAGCAGCCTAAGTGTCCACCAATACACGAATCAATAAAGATACAAAACACACATGCACTTGCACAGTCTGACAATGAAGTTCGTGAACTTATTGCAACAAGTTACTTGTTAATAACAAACTTGTTACTAACCTTTTTTACTATCAGAGGGATTCTTCATTATGAATCTGTACCAACTAGACAAACAGTTAACCAAGTTTACTATTTGGAACTGCTGAAAAGGCTGCGTGAAAAAGTTAGATGAAAACGACCTGAACTTCTCACCAACGATTCAAGGCTCTTGCATCACAACAATGCACCAGCTCACACACGGTACTGTCTGTGAGTGAGTTTTTAGCCATTAAACAAATAACTGTATTGGAACACCCTCCCTACCTACTTGACCTGGTCCCCAATGACTTCTTTCTTTACCTGAAGATAAAGGAAATATTGAAAGGAAGACATTTTGATGACATTCAGGACATCAAGGGTAATATGACGACAGGTCTGATGGCCATTCCAGAAAAAGAGTTCCAAAATGGCTTTGAAGGGTGAACTAGGCACTGACGTTGGTGCATAGCTTCCCAAGGGGAGTACTTCAAAGGTGACTGTAGTGATATTCAGCAACGAGGTATGTAGTGCATTTTCTAGGATGAGTTCATGAACTTAATTGTCCGACCTCGTGTGTGTGTGTGTGTGTGTGTATTAGTAGTTTAAAAATCTTCCCACAAATGGCTTTACCAGTTGGTTCTAAAAACATTTAAAGAGTAAATAAATTGTGATATCATACACATGTCCAAAATAAAAAAAAAGTGAACAGTCTCTAGCTTGTTTTATGAGATTAGCATAGCGCTGGTATCAAGCAAGATCAGTAGAAAATATTGACATAGATAAAGCTCAATCATAAACACAGATGCGAAAATCCTTAACAAAATATTACTGACTATACACAATTTATTGAAAAATAATAATGCACCAAGTTAGTTTTAATTGCAGGATTTTATTCATGAAATATTAAAGTATTGGAAAAGAAATGAAGCTGTCATTATTTTTACATGGTATAATAATGTTGATAGAAATCTAAATGAATGTATAGATAAATAATTAGGATTAATTAGAGAGCTCAGCAAAGGTTTTGGTCACAAAATCAATGTACAAACTCAGTTACATTTCTACCTAGTAGAAAAAGAGAATGTAATTTTTTAAAAGACTATATTTATACTTGCAACCACAACTTTTAAATACTGACGATTTATGCTAACAAAATAATTACAATATCTGGACAAATAAAATTCCAAAATATCATAGGAAAATACTGAAGAAGCCCTAAATAGATTTATATGTTTTTATCCTATAAATTACAAAGGAAAAACACAGTAGAAAAATGGGCTATTTGAACAAGCAAATAATTTACCAAGAAAAATTTTCAATGTCGCTAAAAATTAGGGAATCAAAAATTAAACCACAATGAGATATCATTTAACCATTGCACAGGAAGAAATTTAAAAGTCTAATAAATATAAGGATGTAGAGAAAAGACCTGCTCACTCTTTCCTTGTCGGTTTGTAAATATGCAATAACATTGTGGAAAATCAGTTAATTTTATCTAGAAAATGTTGAAAGGGATCCATACCTTATGATTCAACAGTTAGTTACATACCTCGTGAGATTCTTGCAAATGTTCAAAAGATATAGATATTCATGATTAACACAGCAATATGTATAATATGGAATGTAGAACTATTCAAATAACTATCAAGTTTGATATCAATTTGATAATGGATACATTATGGCATATTCAATAAGTGAGTGATATACAGCAGAGAACATGAATGATCTATACTCATATCCATTACCATGGTTGAACTCTAAGAATATGATAATTAAGTGGGAAAACAAAAATGTAACTAGTTACATGCATCAATAAGAATGAATTACCCCTTATGAGAAGAATTTTCCCTTAACAACCAAATTGGGTTATCTATATTTATCTGAGAAATATAGCAATCCTTTCTGAATTTCACATCTGTAAGTACCTGCTTTAGCCTTAATAATTAATGGAAAATTTTAAGGCAGTTTTAACCTCTTTTATTGAGAATATTATACTGATATTTAGCCCCCTTACTTCAACTTCCCCAAGTTTTACAAATACAGAAAGAAAACTGCAGAGAAAATGTAATGATCATTATAACCAGCTAATTAAAGCCAGAGCTGAGACAAGAGTGAAGTTTCCATCCAGATTACCTGTGGGAAGAGCATCCAGGTAAAATGAAAGCGATTGTATGGACGAATATGGGAAAAGGAGAAGATCAAGTATGTTCTAAGAACAGCAAGAAGGCCAATGAGCACCAGCAAATGTATTTTAAAAATAATATACTAATATATTGATATACTTGATTATATTTTTGGAAATAAGGAATTTTAAAAGTGGGGAGATCCTTCAAATTGCTAAAGAATAAGTTTGATGTGCAGTAAAAGACATTCGAATATAGTAAAAGTAATTTTTAAAAAAGATTTTTAAATATTTCATGAACAAAAGGGCAAAAATAGTGTTTAATTAAATTTTTAAGGTTATTAACATTTAGGTATGCAGGGACATAATCTAGTCTAGAGAAAGTTAACTTATTAAATGCTATTTAATAACTTCATAGAATCATTACATTTCCTTAAAAGTAGAAGTTTAATGCACTTTCATCAACTGATATTAAAATCGTTATCTCTGTTAGCTAAGATGTTCTTTTAATTATATTTCTAGTTAGACTTCCATAGAATTCAGTTCACATTCTAGAAACCAAGGAATGGGTGAAGCCCTGAGGAGGGCAGAACCTACTAATTCTTCACATTTATATGTATCCATTTTCCTATGAGGTTGCAAAAAAAATTTTTTGACTAAAAATGGAGTATAAAATGGGACTGGAGGATAGATGCCAGCATGAGGCTCACACCAAATGTAAGTTATAAGACAAAAATAACGACCGTGAGAAGAAATAGGGGGAGTGAGAGATGTATAGGGTAAAATGTGAGTAACAGATACAGAACGGAAACAGAACTGGGACAGGGACGTCTGATACTATAAAGGGAAAGGAGAAAGACAAAGGAGTATGTACAACAAAAGGAAGGGAATTCGTATATTTAGGCCCTGACTCTCACTTCCAGGCTTGTTTTTTTCTGTCCCACACCGCTAGCAAAGTTTTTAGTAACCTACATTAGAGTACAAGTTGACCTAGAATTTAAATTGTTCTGCTTTTTATTTTTAATAAAAATACAAATCCTTCTAATTCTGCCAGAGGGAGCCTACACTGAATCAATGCATGGATGGTTTTTAAAGCACAGAATTTTACTAGAAAAATCATCAGTTCCTTTTTAAATACATGGGATAGGAAACTTTTATATCTAAATTTTAGGATGATGTGTGTGAGCATGAAAACAAATCAGTCTCTTAGTCCATTATTTAGATATATTGTTGTTATGATATTTGACATTTATATTTTATTATTTATTTATTTAGTTTATTTTTTTACTGTTTGATATATTAAATATCTCTTTTCTCATTCCCAAGATCCTTGCCTTGTTCCTGTCTTCATCTTGATGTTACCACCTTCAGCTTCATTTTGAAAAACTGACAAAAGAGCTTGAATAATAATGTTTCCATTGGGAAATAACACACTGTAATATTTATTCTGATATTGGCAGAATTTTTGAATTTGCATAATAAAATGCTTCCAATAATTTAACATACTATATGGAGCCCTTAGAAAGAAATAAGCTTTCTTTATCCAATTCTCTAAGGCAAGCGACTTACAACTTTTTGTTTTTGTTTTTTTTTCTTTCTGGATAACTGAAACTTTATGGTAATCAGATAAGGATGATCAATTATTTAAATACAGAAACACTTAGCACTCTAACCCAGAATTTGATGACTATAACAACTAGATTCAAAAACATTACCAGAGCTATACAGTATTACAGACATATATAAATTAGGTAATAGTGTTTTGGTCCTCTTTATTAAGAAACTGTAATAACTCTAATCCTCTGGCAAAACAAGATCTTGGCAGGACTCTGACCACATATTAGCTCTTTGCTATACCTTTTCTTAAGGTCTCGTGAAGAGTTTTTAGGAAAAACAAAAAGATAAGCATTGCTTCTTTTTAATGCTTCTGCAAATGCTAGGCATATGTTCGCTATTATTTGCTTTTCTGTGTCCATTTGATAGGAGGATGTTTTTGTCCTCTCCAGCTATTAATTGCTTCACTGTCATTCCTTTGAATGATTTCTCTACATGTGGTGATCACGAGAGTCACTTTAAAGGCTCTTTGGTGAATAGCTTCTTATTTTAAGACTGAAAAAAAAAAAAGATCCAAAAAGTAGTTTGCAACAATAACAGCTTGCAAATTTACTGTTATTGAGAGAATTTCTTAAATTTCTTATTATGATTATCTACTTTAGAGAATTGGAAAGAAAATTGTGAGTCCAATTTAAGGCTTTTTGAACAAATCTTCCTTTGCAGATGACAATTTTCACACCCCATCTACTGAACTTGATCCCTGAAAACCTATCCCTGATGCTAGGGGAACAGGGTAGAAATAGATTCCAATGGCACACTTAGTGACTCTACTCAAAATGTATCAGAAACAAAAGCAAAATCTGTTTTAAAGTTAATCCTCTTCAGCCAAAACAATAATCTGATTCATAAAGTGTGTTTTCCTAAATAAGAAGATCTCTAGTCCAGCCTAAGGTAAAGCATTCCCACATAAGGAAAGAAGCCAATGAGATGTATCTTAACATCCCTCCTATCCTGGTTTTTTATATAATTGCTTTGAGCTTGATGATTGTACTAATCACAGGAGCTGGGGAAGAATTATGGCTATCGCAGTTGTATGTTCTATGTCAACCTCATTAACAATTCATCTTGAAGATACATTCTTCTCCATCAGGTTTCCTTGGGTTGGAAATGATGGGTACCAACACTGCCTAGTCGTAATCCAGAAAACTGATATTAACTTGGCATTGTCCGTAGCCCCTGTGCATCCAGGGGGAAGAAAACTTGAATTCAGGCAGCTTTCTATCTAGGGGCTCTGTAAACTAGTGCCTATAAAATTAAACTGTGCATGTGAAGCACTTCAAATCTTGTTAAAACACAGGATTAGCATGTCTGAGATGGCCTCATCTTCTAGGATTCTAACAAGCTTCTGGGCGACGCCAATACTGCTGGTTGGCTGACCATAATGTAAATAACAAGGTTCTTAATAGAATTAAGGTGCTATCTTCTTTTTATTTCTCCAATAAACAGGCTTCTTTTCCTTCAGTGAATGAGGTAGAATGTATTGCATTTGCCTTAAACATACAGGTGGGCCAATGAGAATGGTAACAGGATGTCAGTCAGTTAGTTGGAAATTCTTCAATACTGAAGAGTCACTGTGCACCATTATATGGATTACAGTATGGAGATCATGTAACTAACTTTCTGTCTAGGGCATTTCGAAAACAAAGGGACATTTTAATAATTATGCTGGGCAACAAGCAACCTGGGAAATAAAAATACATTCACCCGACTAAAAGTGATAAAAAGCTAAAGAACTCTGGGTAATTTATTTCTACTTTACCACATAGAAAATTTATTTTTAAAAATGACCTGTATAACTTGTTTGCCAGTATTATATGCTTATAAACATTATTGCTTTCTTTCTTTATGTATTTAAAAAATTATCTTCAGATTGAAAGAATTTTTTTATGTATTTAAAAAATTATCTTCAGATTGAAAGGATTTTTTAAAAATGCATCCCTTTATAACCCCATCTTTCTGAAAATGTAAAAAATATCATTTGACCACGGCTTCCATGGGATTATTAGCATGAGATTATTATAAAATTTTTAATAGATAGTTGATTGAAATAACCATTTTCCTGAAGTTCTCAGTTAGAATTGTAGTATATTTACCAGGGAAAATATGAATATTTTTCTCCAAGTTCAAGTTAAAATATAATGTATTTTGCTGTATCTGTGGCAGGTGTTGTTTAGCCTGAATCCTGATGATAATTATCTCATGATGACAATAAATTGCTGTTGTCTTTTTAAACATTCAGGTAGATGGTGTTCTGGTTATGTGTTTAGCATTACTGACTCATTTCAAATATTTTATGACCTGTCATTGTGTTGTCTTACAAAGTAAATTTACCACACAGAGGGCTAACTCTTAATTCCACAACAAATATTTACATCCTGCCAATTTTAAAAGTTTGGCCTTATAGACACACTTTTTATGCCTATATTTTGCCCTGTACACACGAGATTTTACTGTAAATTCAGGGTTCTCAAACAAGGTTTGTTTAAAAATCATCTTCATTTTATCTCAAGTGATTTATTTCTAAATCCTCTAAGTGAATTTTATGTGTGTGGAATTGCATTACATCAACTTAAATATCACAGCATAATGCAGAGTTTTAAAATCCTCTAAATCTTAAGAGAAACAGTAGAAACTAAACTCAATTACCTGCAGGTGGGTCGTTGATATAAATGAAACAAAGGCAGTGGTTTTCCAGTATAATTAACTAGCTTTAAACTGGCATACTGTAATTTGTCAGCTAGAGATAATCCTTTATTAACTTTTTAAAATATAGATTCAAAATATAGATATAAGATGCTTTGCTACTTAAATTGGTAGTACAATTTGTTTGTTGTTTTAGAACTATGTAGTTTTGTTAAATTCCTAAATAGTAGTTTAAATAAAGCTTCCAAGGACACAGCTGCCCCAAAGGAAAATGTTCCTTTTAATCTTTAAGTGTTTCTTTTATAGGCAAGTGAGTAATTAAAACTTATCGTCATGCCTTCAGATTATCCATTCTTTTCCCATAAATTACCAAATAAACCCCCCAAAAAACCCCAAAAAAACCTGATTTGATAATTTAGTAAGAATTGAAGTTTTTGTCCTTTACAAAGCAAAACTATTATATGTGTGAATATATTTAAATAATATACAATTATGTTTATAAAATAAGTAGATAAAAACAGATTAAACATCTAAACTATTGGTTAATTAACCAACAAAAAAATCCAATCTTAACTTAAAGTTCTTTAATATATATAGATATATATATAGATATATATATATATTTGTATATATACATTATCAGTTATCTTCCTTTTCTTCTCAGATGAATTAATTTTATATCTCCTAACAAAACTTTATGCTTATGTAAAATTATTGCACTCTATTGATCTACATGCTAACACATTCTCATTCTTAAATTCTCTGTCCTTTTGATTGATGTCCCAGAAATAAAAGTAGGTTCTTTGCCTATCAATAGCTTTTCCTCATAGTTAAGTTGTTCAATTCTTTAGTTTATCCAGAAAAAAAGGGCTTACCAAAATCCAAAATTCTTTTAATAAGATTCTAATTCTTAAAGATTTAACAGAAATTTTTCGCTTAAGTTCAGTTTTTCATTGTTTTTCATTTTTCCTTTTTTGTTTTGAAATCAAATCAGGCAGTACATTTGCAAAAAAATATTACAAAGGATCTCCATACACCTGCCACTCTGCTTCCTCAATCATAGTTCAATTATGAAAACCAGGAAATTAACAATGATATAACATATTTTTTTTAAAAAATCACATATACCTTTCAGTTATTTCTTTGTCCTCCGTGCACTGCTCTACTTGGACTTAACTTTAGTTTTCACACTTAAGGTAGACTTTCCCTTTCTCTAAATGGTTTATACTAACCCTTGTCCTGTTGTTAGCCTCTTCTTCCTCTCTGTGATTTTCCTTACTCTGACCTTGTTGAAGGCCAAGGTGTGTGGCAAGATAGTTATGTGAGAGGTTGCTTGATGAGATTTGGTATGATGTTTCCTTTATTATTATTATTATTATAGGTTTCTGAAGATTGAGCATTCTTTCTTTTCATATTACAATAGGGGCACTGCACGCATACGTGTGTGTGCATATGCTCTGTCTTGTTTTGGAGAAATATTGGGAGATTTGGACCTAGGTAAGTAACTGCCATTGTCTTCAGCTACCTGGAAATTCAATATATCTTGATTTATAATTTCAATGTGTTATAGTTAGAAGTACAGAAATCTAATTAATGATTTCTATCCAGTGTTTGTAATGACTATTTGCCCCATGACAAATATAAATATAATACAAATTCTAACAAACTAAACTTCTATTTATTGATGCATCACCCTGAGAAATCTCAGCAGTTACACTTGGAGGTCATATTTCATGCTGAATGATTTCAGAATATATTGAGCTCTGGAGAAAGACTGACTGAATTCATATCATCTACCTTAGAACTGTGTTGCCTTGGGCTAGTTCTCCAGTTTTTATCAGTTTCATTTGCTCCATAAAATGAGAATAGTAATATTCCCAATTCATGGGGGTTGTTAATAAGGATTAAAGAAGATAATGCAAATAAAGCAATTAAAAAAACAGCCTGTCATAAAACCATGGCTCACAAAAATTAACCCTTTCTAGTGGTGTTGGAAGCACTTTGAAAAATGTATCTCCTTCTCTCTCTCTCTCTCTCTCTCTCTATATATATATATATATATATATACACACACACACATATACATATATACGTATATATATATATATAGATAGATAGATAGATATAGATATAGAGATAGATATAGATATATTTCTCACTAACAAGCTAGCTATTTCAGATTTAAAAGTACCGGTGCTTAGTATGATTTAATCCCTTGCGGCCTTAGAACATAATCTTGTTCCTTTAATTGATTAGCCAGTACTGTTAAATAACTAGTATACATTTTTATTAATTGAAGGCTCAGAAGCTTAAAACGCATTATGACTGTGGAGGGGGTAATTGGTAGCATGAAGTTAAAACATGGAAGCATGCAGAACTACTGATGGTTATGTTAGTTGTAAATCATCTCTGCTCATTGAATAAAATGAATTCCTTAGGACATCCAGGTCAGAAATGGTTCTACAGGATGAACTGAATAACAAAATATTTTTAAGATTTTCTTTATGAAAATTTAGGATGGAAGATAAAAAGTTAGACAGTAAGCAGCATACATTTCCCCAAAGAACTTTAATTTGCTATTATCAGCCTGAGTAATAGTTTCTAGTGGCATCTTATAAAACAGAGGTTTTAAAATTTCTGCGTGTCTCCAAAATATATATATATATATATATATCACCAAAGAATACATCTTGCTCATAGTGAGATTTTTTTTAAAGTAGTAATTTGAATTATCCAAATGGTATGTCCTGCCATTAGAGTAAGTTTCTTTCAATAGAATTACTTTTTTGTGTTTTATAGTATAAAGAATACATGGTACATGTGGAGAAAATTCTTTTATTTACTTGAACTTGCACGTATCTATTTAATAAACACTATTAGTCATAAACAATGTGCAAAGAATGCTATCAGGTTTTATGGGACAAGACAGCAATAACTGCAATTGTTTAGAGCTTAGCCTAACAACAATATTTAGGGCTGGAGGAATATTATTATTGACATTATGTAGAATTGCCAATGCATGGTGATAATAAAATACAGACTGAGTTTGGTTGATTTTATTATGTTTCTGAATTATCATTAAGCAATTACCATCCTTATTGCCTGCTCTCTGGGTAGACTAGCTTCCATCACTTCACCATTGTTACGTTCCTGCTTGTGTGATGAAAAAAATATTAGGTCTTATTTACTAGGAATGCATGTTCCTTGGAAGGCAGAGAGGTGTATAAATATTCAGCTTCTAACATGTGGAGGGAATGAATTGTAAAAGACCTTGAATGTCTTACATCTCACAAGTTAACTACTTTAAAAATCACAATTTCAGAAATCGCAATAAATGTACTGTTTTGAGAATCCATGAATACATTTTTTCTGATTATTATTCAAGTGACATAAACACTCATGTAAGTTCATTTAATGTAAAATTGAAGTGGATATTCAGAGCTCTGCTAACAAAGAATGCTGATTTCCTCACTACAGATATGAAGAGGCAATCTGCATAGAAACAAGTGGAAAAGTCATCATGTTGATAACACAGCATCAAAGAGTAGGATCAAAATATTCAGTGGATAATAGTTCTAAAGAATAAAACACATCAGTATGAAAAACTATACCATGCCTAATACCAGGATATAAATGATCTGATTCTAATCAGTTAATATATTATCCAAATCAGCCTTAGTGATGATGATTTTCTGTCCCTTTAAGACGACTCTTTAGTTTTGAATTGAACAATGTGTTAATGTAAGACTTTGAAATATGACTAGTTATCTGAACTAATGATGGAGTTGGGATTTACTCTCTCACCTAACTTAACTTTATATTTACTCAAGAATTTTGAATGCTTAGCAAAACGGAGCAAAAGAAAATGTAAAACTAAACAAAACAAAAAAACTCAACTTATTCCAACGTTAGTTATTTTAGCTCATGTACGATAGTCAATTGCAATTGATTTAGGCCTTAACACCAAAATTCCATTATTTCATTGTAAATAGTAACTTTTCCCCCAGAAACAATCGACATTTTAAATATAAAGTTCACATTTATTTGGATGGCAAGCTTCTCAGAAGTCCCTTGCTCAAGAAATGTTTGCATACCTCTGCTGATAATTCCATCAATTGTCCCTCAATACTCTGTATATTAACTTTTATTTCTGTTTTATAAAACCCATAGAGACCGGTGCTTCTCATGTCTGCCTTGACAAGCACTTTCATCTGTAAAATTACTCAATAAATATTTGTGGAATAAAGTTGATAAATCAGTCTGATTTATACTGGCAGCTTTCCAGGCAACAGTCCTCAACTGGGACTACCAAAATTACTTCAGAGGAGCTAACATTATAAATAATATTGATAGATAATAATTAAAGCACTTGTCCTGTACCAGACGCTACATGTTTTATATCGTTGACTCATTTAGTCCTTACCACAATCTTAGGAGCTATGTCCTATTTATATCATTTTACATAAGAGAAAATTGAAACAGAGAGAGGTTGAGTAAATTGGCTCTAAGGACAATTTTTGCTCTCAGGCTGTTTGCTGATACAGAAGAGATAGTTGAGAGGCTGAACGACACTTGTCATTGCCTCACGTGGTTAGAGGAAAAGCAAACTGAGGTCTGGATTCTACTAAGAGTGAAGCCCTCGTAAACCTCCCAGGGTGTAGACTGGAAACAGAGCTTCACTCTACGAGAGAAGGTAAACAAGAAGTACACCATCCTTTGCCAGATAGCAGCTCAGATTAGAATCATTTGAGGGGCTTAGTAAATCTCAAGGCTAATCATGGACTAAGATGATGACAAATTTATAGTCTCTTTAGACATCTGGCAGAAACAAATATAAATCCTCTCAGAGGAAGATAACATCATTCTAAGGCCTCAATTTTGTTTTAAAATAATGACTTTTCAAAACACAATCAACAATAATTTAGGCATTCAATAATATATGATGACACAAAGGAGATCCAAAAGTATTGATAGTAGAAACAGACTATATTCCCTACAAATAATAGAATTACCACATATAGACTAAAAAATTCATGGATATAAAAATATTAGCCTTTCTCTTTCAGCAAAGAAATGGAAAGTATAAAGTATTTTTAGAGTTGAATAAGACCCAAGTAGAAATAATACAGCTACAAAATACAAATATAAATATGATATATTGATAATGGAGAAAGTAAAATGAAATAAGCGTCACTAACAGTCACTTAAAATGGAGTCAGGAGGTCATTGAGGAGGTGTGGCCTATGCACCTTTCATATCTCAGTTCTTACAACTATTGTTAAGTTGCCAACCTACTGCTAAACTCAGCTCAAGGCCGAACATTACACACCATGGACCCATTATTGCTATGTGGACATAAATGGACTTTACTTCCACCTCATCATGGTGACCAGACCATCTACATTCTTCACCTTGAAAGGAACCAATCCAATTTGACAACCAGCATCTTCCATTTACATAATGGGCCTATCAATCCCAACTGAACTAGCCAACATCCATTATTTACATGAAAGACCAGAATGAACCAGATCTTAAAATTGTGCCCTTTACACACCATGCCTTTTGTTGTTCCTTTCAGAGCAACAATGTACGAATCAGTTCCCAAAAGAAGTGCAATACTTCCTTTGCTCACATAAATGCTTTTTTTCCGTTATTACAGCCTAAACCTTATGTTTGGTTAACAGTATTATATTGATGGTTTTAGAGCATATTAGACATAACTAAAAGGAAAATGAATGAACTGAAATATAGATCAGAAGAAACTATCCAAACTAGCAAAGGGAGACCAAATGTGTAAAACACAGATGGTAAGAAAGATTCACAGAAAACACAATGAGGATTCAATGGGTGTTTAATTGGATCCCAGAAGGAGAAGAGAGAGAAACTGTGATAGAATGAAATTTGAAGAGATAATATCAGAAAATTACTCAAAATTGATGAAAAACAGGAAGCCATAAAATTAATAAGATAACAAATACTAAGAGGATAGAGGAAAGGAAATCACACTCAGATACATTATAGCAACTCTGCAGGAGACCAAGGACAAAAAGGAAAATTTCAAAAGCAGCCAGAAAGTACGTAGAGGGTGCCAAAAAAAATGTATACACAGTTCGAAAAAGAAAAACTGTATTAAAATTGTAATACTCAATATATACTGATAACAAAAGATGAATACAAGTCACATTTGACTTCTGCAATTACAAAGGTGCTCAAAGTGGTTACCATCAGCATCCAGACACTTCTGATGATGGTGAACTACTGCTTGAGCAATGCTGACCAAAGGGTCCAGTTGTATACATTTTTTTGGCACCCCTGGTAGATACTAACTTCTGGAAAGCACAGTTACCTCAATATGATATACATTTTTTTTAATGATCTAAAAGAAAATGAGTATGTTCTTACACTTGTATTCCCCATAAAATATTTTTCAAAAAAAATTTAATAAATATATTTTCAGACTACCAAAAACAGAGAATTCACAACCAGGAGATCCAAACTAAAGAGATACATATACAATGGAATATTACTCGGCCATAAAAAAGAATGAAATCTTGCCATTCATGACAACATGGATGGACCTAGAGGGCATTATGCTCAGTGAAATAAGTCAGACAGAGAAAAGCAAATACCATATGATTTCACTTATATGTGGAATCTAAGAAACAAAATAAATGGACAAACAAAACAAAAACAAACTCATAGATGCAGGGAACAAATTGATGATTGCCAAACTGATGCTGCCAACAAATTAATGGTTTCACTTTATGGAGAAAGGATTGGGGTTGTGTGATGAAGAAGTACAAATTCTCAATTATAAAAATAGTCATGGGGATGTAAAGTGCAGCATAGGGAATAGAGTAAATAATATTGCAATAAAACTAGACTTATTGGAGTAATCACTTCATGAGTTATATAAATGTTTAACCACTATTTTGTACAAGTAAAACTAATTTAATGTTGTATGTCAACTATAATTGAAATTAAAAAAGTGAAAAGAAAATACTAAAAGATGCTTTTATGAAGCAAAAGGAAAACTGTTCAAGATTTAAGACCAGAAATAAGTGAAGAAATAAGGGAAAGAAGAAAAATGAAAGGAAAAAAAAGTGGATAAATATAAATGAATATTGACTGTATAAAATATTTTTTGAAGTTATATGATAAAAATATTTACAAAAATACCACATAAAAAGGAGAAAACTAAATGGAGTTAACGTATTCGAAGGTCATATTAGTAAAAGTACCAATTAACATTACATTTTGATAAGTCAAGAAGATATGTTATAATTGCTAGGGTAACTAGCAATGTATAAGGAAATATTAGCAAAGATGTTAATTCTTTGTAAAGATAAAAAATGTTTAAAGGTAAACATTCAAAAAAATAAAATAAAATGATTTAAAAAAAATCCCAAAGAAGGTAATGGGGGAGGTAGGGCAAAGCACATAAAATACGTAGCAAAGGGAAAGCACATAGTGAGATGGCAGATGTGAATCTCAAAAGATTAATACTTACATTAAACATGATTAACTAAATTATCTTGTTAAAGACAATAATTGTTAAATTGCATTTAAAAATAATTGTTGACTGTTTACAAGAGATATATCCTAAAATGTAAGTTCACAAAAAGTTTAAAAGAAAGGATATAGTATACCATTGAACCATAAACAAAGGAAGGTAGTATGGCTATATTCTCATTAAACAAAATAGACTTCAAGGCCATACAAAAACATTAGTATTAATTGTTATAAAAGCATTAGTAGTTATAAAAGGGTCACTTCATAGGATAAAAAGTTTGTTTTTTTATTATTTAGCAGGAAAATAGAAGAGTTTTAAATGTATATGCAATTAAAATGGAGTATTCAAAATATAAAAAGCAAACATTGCCAAAATTATAAGGAAAGCAGACATATTAAAAATATGTACGGTTTATGTGGTATAACAAACATAAAAAATCAGTAACAATATACTGCTGAGATCACCACTGGTCCTAATGACCACTGTAGGTAAAAACCGTAGATGATACACTCTTTTCAGGCAAACAGAAAATGTTAAAAATATAGATAGCAAGAGCTCAATAGCAATACGTGGCTAGTAATTACCATATTAAACACTGCAGCTCTACACATTTCACATAAGACTCTTCGTATTTTACTATAATTTCCCGTGCTTAATGGATATCTTCTCTCTTTTACTCTATCGTAAATTTTGAAGGGCATTGGGGCATATATACCGTTGCTAACTAAAGGTGGTAGAGATCATAAGTATATTTAGGGTACTTTTCCAAGTAGGATTTCATGCTCCAATGCTTTTTGTGCCAGTCTATCCCAGGTGTATGATTTTTGCATTAATAGAAAGTTTTGAATGTCTACAATTATTCTGTACCTCCTCTATAAAAGGTACACTCAAACTCTTTACTAAAATATCCATTGAAATACTTGGAAACCAGGAGAAAAGTAGTTAATTAACCAGAGTATTCCCGGAGGAGTGTCATCACTTTTATGCAAAAGACAAATTAACCTTGGGTCTGTTACTTGACATGTTTGGAGGCTGGATAGGTAGTGGCATATATACTCGTAAACATTGAGGCTTTTTGATCATGTGAGCGACTGTCATACAATTCTGTTTTCAGTGATAAGGAATAGGACTCACTACAAAGTTTACAATGTAACCGTAGTAATCCCAGGCCGCCTATACTGTTATCAATTGGAGATGTATCGTATAAAGAGAACAAGTTCTTAGCAAACTAACTTGGCTTTCATTGAGATCCTTCAATCTGATGTCTTTCACCAGATCTTGAACAGTCTTGCCTACTATTTCCTGGGATGTATATTTTCTCTCCCATTTCCTTTTCTCTCTTCTTTCTTGTATTGTAGCTATACATATCCCATAACTTTTTTAAAGCATATCCACGTGTGTCACATCTAAATTCTATTCATATATATGTATATATTTCTACCTCTCTCTCTCTCTCTCTCTCTCTCTCTCTCTCTCTCTCTGTCTCTCTCTTAGTTTGGATGATTTTGTACTAACCTCTCTGTGAGTTCACTAACTCTATTGCTGTGTCCAGTGAGCTACAAAATATACTCAGTTTTTGTTTTCAGATATTGTTTCATAAAGTCCTAGAATGTTGATTTCATTATTTTTATTGAATTCACTTCTCTTTTAAAACACTGTTTAATTAATTTTTAACTGTCTATTTCTTTAGTTATTTCGGAGTCCTTGATTGATAATTCTAATACCTGGATCATCTGGGGTCTGCCACTACTGATTCATGTATCCCTTAATTATTAGTCACCTTTTCTCACTTCTTAGCACATTTAATCTTTTATTTTATTTTTTTTCTATTACGCCCAACATCGCAGATGAAAGGCTACAGAGGGCCTGGGTTAAGATGTCTCCTTCTACAGAGAACTAGCAGTTCAATTGTGTACACCTATTGAGTCATGGTTTTAGGCCTCATTAAACTGTCTCATTTGGGTTTAACCTTACCGCTACAGAAGAGTCTCTTCTACTAGAGCACAGTTATCATTATCAGGGAGTAGCCTTTCAGTAGTCTTGAAAGACTGGTGTGCTGGCTTCACCTTAAATCAAAAATTTCCTTGAAATCTCTGCTGCTAGGTGGTTTGGTTTGGTTTTGTTTCAGCAAGATATTTGAGAGTCTCACTGCGTGTGTAAGTATAATATAGAAACTAGTTGAAGACTGGAGAATTTTTGCATAGATCTTTGGGGCTCCTTCACAGCTCCTTTCTCCCTGGCTTCATGGCTCCAAATCCCAGCTGCCATGGAGTCCTCACACCCAGGTCACCCTTTTTTCTACTCAGGGAGACTACCAGTCTCTTCCTTGTGCCATGATTTGAAAAAGCACAGGAGGGATAAAGTCTGTGTAAACCCAAGGCTCATTTTATGCGTTCTCTTCTCAAGTATTATAGGCCCATCCTGGTTGCTGTCCAAAAACTACTAACATCATTTTTGAAACCTTGTCCAGCTTAAATAATTCCTCACAGTGGGAAAGTAAAACTGATCCAGCTACTCTGTCACAGTTGCATCCAAAGTTCTTTGCCATGAATTTTAATAAATCCTTTTTTTCCTTAATTTTGAAGTTATATGAAAGACAATACAGATTCACATATGTATATATTTTTATGTTTCCTAGAGTTAACATAGTACCTATCATGCATTTGACACTGTGTGTGTGTGTGTGTGTGTGTGTGTGAGACAGAGTAAGAGAAAGAGAGAGAGAGAGAGAGAGAGAGAGAGAGAGAGAGAGAGAGAGAGAGAGAGAGAGAGAGAGAGAGAGAAGTGAGTATGAGTAGGTATATAAATGTATATATACATCTATACTTAGACATTTTTTCTACTTAGGCAGAATTATTTGAAGAATTAACCATAGCACAAAATTATTAAAGAGGTAAAGAAAATATTTCACACTAGATTTGAGGGCAACTTTATATGGATACTTATTTCATGTAATCATTTGTAAGAAACTCTACACATATTTTGCAGGTAATCTGTAATGTAAGATAAAATGTCTAGGAAACATTCAATGTCAGTTTCCCAAATACGTTTTGCTTCACAATGACTTTATAGATTTTACTGAAAACTGAATTTTGAATCCATAAAATGATGAAGGAATAATTTGCCATCATCGTCAGATTTAATTATGGCTCCTTGAAACCAATTTTGTTTTGGCTGGTGCCATTACAATCATGGTCATTGCTGACAATGGAGCTCTATATATTCAGAGTAGACATTCTTAGAATCTTGGGTACATTTGGGTACCACTTTGGGAAATGCTATCAGATCAAAGTAAGCAACTTTATACCTCATCTCAAAACCTTGTTATTTTGCCAGTGAGAGAAATAAAATGGTAAGAATATAATTTCCTTGAAGCCAGGATGCTTATTTTATTACTTCTGAATACTAAACAGCTGTCATTCAATAAGTGTGTTTGAATGTCTAATAAATGAACTGGAAAAACCCTGAGAATTTAAATTTTTATATGTCTAGAGGACTAGAAGAAAAAATATAATAATTTTTTCTAATATGTTATGTGACACTTTTATAATACAAAAGTCACAGTTAAGAGTGATTGTTCAGACATTCTGCTTAGTAACAGATTTCACTGCAATGCACCATATGTCAAACTCCACTGCATTCATGTTGTCACTTTCATAATTTTAATGAGTGAGTTTCTGTGACAGATATAAACCCTGTCCGTATTTCCTAAGGACTCGAGTCCCTTCCAAATTTTCTTTTTAATACTTGAGCCTTTTAAAAGTATTAGTATTAAATTTACTTTTTCTTATAAAAAAATCTTCACTGAGTTAAACAAGTGACTGACATTAAGCCTCCCTATTCTATATTGTTATCCAAAGTTTTGGACTGACGAATTGCTAATTTGACCTATTAGAACACAATAACTAACATTTGATTAGGATTCTCTAACAAGTGTTTTGGTTTGCCTTCTTATGTCTGAGAGGGCCAGATATCTGCATGAATATGTTATAAAAATTAATTGAAAAATATTCTGACAGTTTTTCATTGATACTTCTAGTGCTTATCCCTAAACACACCCCTTAGCGTGAAAATAAACTATCCAATCTACCTATTATGGGCGATATCAAAGACAGCAGCAATTCAGAGCAGGAGAAATGTAAGACAGATGAGACAGACAGAATGAGTGATGGAAGGTGGAAGAAAGGGAGGAATGGGGTTCATTTGATACCTGTTTCCTCCCACAGCACCAGTTCCTGAAGCTTAGAACTACGGTGTTTCCCCAAACGTAAGACCTAGCCGGACAATCAGCTCTAATGAGTCTTTTGGAGCAAAAAGTAATATAAGGCCTGGTCTTATATTATGTTAGATAAGACCTGGTCTTATAGTAAAATAAGACCGGGTCTTATATTAATTTTTGCTCCAAAAGATGCATTAGAGCTGATCGTCCAGCTAGGTCTTATTTTCGGGGAAACAGGCTACCAGCTTGACACATCTGGCTGCACAGGTATCTTATACGCTTGGCACACCTAGGTAGTAAACTCTACTTGGGTGGAATCACAAATTTTTTCACATTTCAGAGGAATAGATATGTCTTCTAGTTTGCTTTCTCCAAATTGATTATTCTGTCCTGATGAACTTGGGAAAAGCCTGTCTCCCTCTCTTGCAAAATAAATCCCATTTAAAAAAAAAACAAAAAACACATCACAGCATACATGGAAAGCACTTAGTATAAGTCCTGGTCCATAGTTATTACTCAATAAAACAATTATTTCACTTTTTCTATACTGGCTATTCTCCATATCCACATGTTACAATGGTAGATAAATGGGGAAGAAGGTAGTAGCTCATTGCAGCTGTTCCATTCCTCTCCTATTGATTGCTGAAAACTCACTTTTAAAGGTCTTCTCATCTTCTTC
This sequence comes from Rhinolophus ferrumequinum, assembly GCF_004115265.2. NCBI lineage: Eukaryota > Metazoa > Chordata > Mammalia > Chiroptera > Rhinolophidae > Rhinolophus > Rhinolophus ferrumequinum. The sequence continues at coordinate 27,359,608 of NC_046301.1, forward strand.
CTGCTTGCTGCTGGCCAGTGCCATTTCCTTCAAATATTCAGATCTGACTATCATCAATTCATTTTTTCTGGGAACAGCAACACTGAAATTAATTAGATTAAGTAGACTGTGTGAAGTCCAACGCCAGTACCCTCAACAAAATAATCTGGCCAATAAGCATTTTCCATGTATAGGTGCTAAAGGGAAGGGTCTTTATAAAACAAGGATAATTCGGGCAGCATTTATCAGCTACAAGATGTCCCAGTTTCCAATCATCATGAAACATCTCTTTAATATGAAAAGTACAGCGTGCGCTTAGCTGGCTTCTGCTGCCACTCCATCTACAGCAGGGGCTCGGTTGAGAGGAGAAGAGCTGATGTGGTTTGAGCCAATGAAAATTCAAAGATTAACCATAACCCTTCAGAGCCACAGTCTGTACCCAAACGATGGGAACACTGTACAATGGGAAAGCCTTGCTGAGTTGTATGTTTCCAATCTTGGCACTTAAAAACAACCATAATTATGATCTAAGTACAAATTCCAGACCAGACCTACCACATTTCAGTTTAAAGGTTTCTATTGCTAAACTAAGTTCAATAAATAACTGTAAATAAAAAAAGTACAAGACAAACAAACTGAATTCAAGCACAGAAAATAAAATGTGTGGAAAGATCATAAAATGTACATTTATACTGCCATATAGAATTTTTACATTCTCCGTGGCATAATGCAGGCTGAATATATTTTCAATATCTCCTGACCAAATATTCATAGAAAAAGGAAGACAGAAATTATTGATGTGAACAATGTATTTTGCTTGGAATTATCTACCATATTATATGAATTTCTCAGACTCTCTGGGTGACAGAGAGTGCCACGAAAGTATGCTTACAAATATAAACTTAACACATATTCACCTTAACACACATCAACATCTCTCTGTGCCAGTATTATTGTAAGTCTTACTATCCACTGGCAAAATTGCAAAGAATGACATTATCTTGTTTATGATGCATCTATCTGTTTGATACTACCTATATGCTATTAAAAGCCAAAGCCAAGATGAATGAATAAATCAAATAAAAGTATTCCCACCAACTTTAACATCTTTGATGTAGAAAACAAACATGGAAATCACATGAAAGGAACTTGTAGATATTGTAAAAATGCATTCTGAATCAATCTCACATTTGTAGGAGTAAATATCTTTAAAGGTTTTTGTTTTAACTTAGCAAAAATCTCTAAATGATTTTGTGTGTTCTACAGATTTATATTTGAAAAGCTAATTTTTAAAAAGTGTTTGGAGCCTCCTTGAAAATAGAAAATACTGGAAATTGACAATAAAGTTTTTGTGTGAATTCAGTTCTTTGTATTTATTTTCCTCATTCTTTTAATTAAGGATAATGCCATGAACTAGACTCTAAAAATTTACATAAAAGTCATTATCTCATACTAGATCTTACAATTAAGTTCATGAACACATCCTAGAAAGAGTGCTGCATACTTCATTGCTGAATATCTCTCTATAGTCAGCTTCAAAGTACTCCCCTTGGGAAGCTGTGCATCAATGCCAGAGCCTAGTCCACCCTTCAAAGCAATTTTGGAACTCTTTTTCTGGAATGGCCATCAGAGCTGTCATCGTATTACCCTTGATGTCCTGAATGTCATCAAAATGTCTTCCTTTCAATATTTCCTTTATCTTCCGGTAGAAAAAAAAAAAAGAAGTCATTGGGGGCCAGATCAAGTGAGTAGGAAGAGTGTTCCAATACAATTATTTGTTTACTGGCTAAAAACTCCTTTACAGACAGTGCCGTGTGAGTTTATGCTTTGTCCTGATGCAAGAGCCATGAATTGTTGGCAAAAAGTTCAGACCGTCTAACTTTTTCACGCTGCCTTTTCAGCACTTCTAAAGAGTAAACTTGGTTAAATGTATGCCCAGTTGATAGAAATTCATAATGAATAATCCCTCTGACATCAAGAAAGGTTAACAACATTGTTGCAACAAGTTCATGAACTTAATTGTCAGACTTTTGTATGTATGTTCCCATGTTTTCCAAAAACAGATGTACTGATGGATGTGCAATTCCCTCATTGGCTTCATTTTATTTTTTCTTCTTCTAAGTGTGCTGAGTACTTTGAATCTCTTCATTTTTGTCACATGTTGCATTACACTGATGGATGAAACTGGAGGACATGATGCTAAGTGAAATACGCCAGACACAGAAAGACAAAACTGCTTAATCTCCCTTATATGTGAAATCTAAAATACTCCAACTCATAGAAGCAGAGAGTAGAGTGGTGGTTTCTAGGAGCGGTGGGAAGTAAATAGGGAGATGTCGGTCAAAGCGTACAAAGTGTCAGTGACACAGATAAATGCATTCTGAAGACTGAATGTGCAGCATGAAGACTGTATTTCAAAAATCGTGTTGCATACTGGAAATTTGCTAAGAGGGTAGATATTAAGTGTTCTCACCCCCTACACAAAAGAAGAAAGAAAATGTTGACTATGAGAGGTGATGCGTATGTTAATCAGCTTCATTGGGATGGTCATTTCACAATGTGTATATAAAACATCAAGTTGTGTACCTTAAATATATACAATTCCTATTTGCCAACTACACCTCAATTTAAAAAGCAGGTTGAAAATGAACTCTGCATGTTGAATTAAATATGTGTATAATATAAAATATTGTTGTAACATAAACATAATTAATGATGTAGCCGACCCTTCTGACTTTGACAGGTAACAACAACGAAATCATGCATAAGAAACTCCCCCTTTACCTGTACTCTCCTCACTCTAATTAATGGAGAGGATATAATCAACTGGAACTTTTGCGATGACTATTTAAATTTAAATGCAGACTAAAATTTAAATAACAAGCAGTACTAAAAAAAGAGCATATATTTGAAGTTGGAGAATACCACTAAATAGTTTCAGTGACTGGAGGCTTAATTGGGAATTTTGGATGCATATAGGACATTCAAGAGAGGACATTTTTACATAAATTTGAACTTTATTATTAACCCAGGACTTTTTTTTTACCATGACCCAAATGGAAGTTAGGGCATTTAAGGACTGACATCTTAACAACCTAATTCTGCAGCTAAATAAAACCCTGCAGGCACAGTTGTGCTCAACTCATTTAGGTTACCTGACAAAAACAAAACAAAACAAGAAAGTAACTTCCGTAAGTGTAGGCTAATAAACCCACACAGAATTATTTGAGAATTGATTAATAACATCTAAAACTTTATAGGCTTTTAAATAGCTCTTATTAGAATTTCTTAAAAGTGTACCATCAGAGGTAGGGATTGAGATTTAGAAGATTTCAGATTTTGTTTACAAATAGTCTTTTGACCTGAACACTGAAAATATATTATTCCAGACCAGGGTTCTTAATTACTGTGTTTCAACATAATGTAGGGAAGAGGCATGAGGAGTAGTTTTGCAGAAGGAACTAAGAGGTTGAATTCCAAGCCTGCTGCCTATGTGCTCCAACACACAGAACTCAGGCAGACATTAATCAATCGCATGGAACAAACTACTGAATGACTAGAGATTCCAGTACGACCATCCTTGTAGTTAAGCCCATGGAGAGAAAACACAGGTTGTGCTTTACGAGCATTTAAAACAAGCCTACCCCTATTTTTCTTGCATCTTACTGAAGTTAAACATAAATTTACCATTGCTCTTCTGTCCTCCTTTTCCCCAATAGCAATGAATTTTCCATGGAAGCAGAAAACACATACAAACCTTATCCCGGGGGTTAGAGGGGGTCTCTCTGCCACTAGTGATTAGAGACTGCCACTCTGTCTAAGGGGTGACCTTTGTTTTCTTACTTACTCTTTGCTAAATACTTACTTTTACTTTAAACTCTATATCGGCTCACATTTGAATTCTTTTCCATGTGAAGCCAAGGACCCTCTTTTTCTGTCACAAACAGAATCACCTAGGACCTTTTAAAAAAATTTCTGTCTGGGCACCACCACTAGGGGATTCTGATGTTTAGAATGATGTGTCCGGAGCACTGGTATTTTCCTTTTAAAGTTCCCTAGAGGTTCTAATGCACAGCCAAGCTGGAGAACCACTGGCCTATACGTGACGGAATGTATCTCTCTCAAAAAATTCAAAAAAATATATTTCCAGTGTGGGCTTCTATCAGTTGATAATCCTAGTCATTCGTTTGTCAAAAAATTATTGAAAAACCTACAATATGAAGTTATTAGGCTAGATTTAGAGGGCAAAAGAGTAAAAAAATGAAACTTAATCCCTGCTCTCAAGCTTCTTTTGGTCTAGTGGCCGATCCAGCCTAATAAAGAGATAACTTCAATATAGTACTAGAATAGGGTTGAGAAAGTGCTATGGAGACCCATGATGGAGAGAAGCTAAAAGGGGGAAGGGTGGTGGGAAAGAGGACATCAACAACAAATAATGATTGTTAAATACTTGGAGCAAGAAAGATCACTTGATACCTTTCTTAAATGATTTTAAGAATAACAAGGAAGTGAAATTTCATGAAGATTCAGTGTTACTCAGATTACTACTTTATTATGCTATGGTTAATAGCTATAGTGATCATTTACATAATTTTAATAATGATGATAACTTGCCCTTAAGAAATGCACATATTCTTCAAAAACAATTTTCATGCATTAGCTCTTGTAATATTTTCCCATTTTTGCAGATGGGGAAACTGAGTCATAGAAAATTAAGTAACCCTGGAAGGTTGCAGAATGAGTGGCAGAGCCAGATTGCAAGCCAGGTATCTGACTCTAGAGTCTGCACTTGACTAACACGCCAATGATGATTCACATTTTAAAAATTTTATTTTGTGATTTTTCTTTTACCAAAGCACTGTCATTTTAATTTTATTTACTAATATATAGGCATTAATGTTATAACACTAACTATTATCTATATCTTATTTACATAATAGGAAACAAGGTTTTTAAATTTAAATTAGTTTTGAATTCTTCTCATTTCTTTTAAATATTTATTTCAAATGTATTTATGTAAAATTTATTTAAAATTATTTATTCATTTAAAATTCATTTATCAATTTTATTCTTTCCTCTTCAGACTGAACAAACAGAAATGGGATTTTTACTGCCCCAAATCCCATTAACATTGCACTTTCCTTTTTGTACCTGTAAAAATGGGTAGTAGACTGATAGCAAAATGTGTCCTTTTCCCCTCCTCATGTTTTGTTCTTTACCATGGGTCAATATTATTTAATTTCCATTTTTATAAACATAAGGAATCAGTAAGATGGGTCTGAATTGCTCCAAAAGGATCCTCCAACCCAATCGCTGAGCTTTGCTGCAGAGCACCAAAATGCACCACGTCCCGGCACTGGCTCCCTCCCCACTCACAGGGAGACTACAAGATTCTGGCTGCTCTGCTTCTTCCCTCCATATTCTGTTTCTTCCATTCAGAAATGGTTCTTCTAATGGAGATGGTGTAAGGACACTGCCTGGGAATATAGACTAGCTACTCTTTCTTCTGTGCCCGGGAGGGTGCCCCGTACAGGAAGACTCTTTTGAAGTGCTTTTGTCAGACTGACAGACAAAAAGTCTGTGTAAGAGATAAGATTGTTTCAACAGCCTAGAAAAAGCAACACTTACTGGACGTTCACTTGAGATGTCTCAGTCTCTAAGCTTCTCAAGGCAAAGATCCTATCTTGACTACTGCTAGTACCTAATAATTAGAGTGTAATTTAAAAATATCTGTATAAAGCTGTTAATATGCAATTGACAGTTAGAATACAATGATCTGCAACACGAGTCCCTGGTGAAGTCTCTGAGATGAGTCAAGTGGTTCAGGTAAGGAAGAGAACTGGGGGGCAGATAGAAGAGGATGTGCAAATGTCCTGCGGGTGGGGAACATGAAGAAATACATGGAATAGATTAGGCACCAATATAGGTGTGTAAGTTAAATGGCAACACTGTCAAATATAACTCTCCCACCCCCAAATACTTGGTTTCCTTCTTTGATATGATATGGGAAGCTCTAGTTCTCACTTTTTCGACTTGCATTATGGGAAGTATAGTTTCCCAGTTCTCAGCAAGTTTGACTCATTGCCTTGGCCTGTGGTGTCTCTTTTTTTTTTTTTTTAACATTTCCATAACTGTTTTATTTTTTTAAATTTTTTATTAGTTTCAGGTGTATAAAACAATGTAATAGTTAGACATTTATCATTTCTATCCTTCACACAGTGATAACCCCCCTCCCCCCATCTACTACCCCTCTGACATCGCACACAGCCATTACATTTCCACTGTCTCTATTCCTAATGCTGTAGCCTGTGATGGCTCTTGATGATTGCTGCTTACATTGGCACATTATAAATGGGGCCAAATCGTAGTTTGCTTGCACTCTATATATCGGTCATTCTTCATCGATAAATTTTCCTCCATCTACCATAATGCATATCAGCAAGAAAATACACAAAACACATTTGTGGATGAAAAAAAGTCACTGAGATGTAATCATATTTCTGGCATTCACTGTGTTTCCTTTTATTTTTAAAACAAAATATTAATTTACTAAATACGTATTAATTTATTAAATAAATATTAATTATTCTATTACAAGAATAACTAGTGGCATGCCGAGTTCCTCATCAGCCACATCACAGGTTGACACAATTAACAATGGCACAGTTTACTATCCTTCAAATAAACCTTATAATTTCACACTATTTCAAAAGTATCTGCCTTGTCTAAAATTTGGATCACTATTGCCATCAGCTTACTCACTTTTACTTGTTATTTTAGCTTGCAATTTTACATTTTGGAACTTTTTTAAACAATGCTTGAGATTGCAGCAAACACACACACTCACACACACTGATGCTAATGTCTCTCTGTATATATGAATATTGCCTGTAGCTTGAGCATTCAACTCTGCTAAGGAAGCTGTTCTAAATATAAATGTTCTCTTTAAAATAGCACAAGCATGTGGAAAATGCAGGCGCTACATATTTATAAGGGGTTTTCTCTATGTCTACCACCATTAACAAAATTAGTAACAAATAAATAATTATTGAGGGGAACAAGGGTTGTTGTAAGTCTTAATTCAGTTCAATGAATAGTTTTGCTCCTGTTGTAATACCTCAGAAGACCAAACAATTCTCTTGCAAGGAAGCATGTACGGTTATAATTGACTGTCTACATTTCCAATCTTTCGAGTTCCCTCCCACCAGAGCATTTCATAGGAAAGACTTCAATCATTTTAGAAAGTTTAGACATTGACCTGAAGCCTCTGAGTCACTATCACAGATGTTCATGGATATGTGTCAACATGTGAGACTGACCGGTTATTATGCCTATGGATTTGATTGTTCTAGTTGGAGAAATTACCAAAACAACCTTGTGAGGTTCATTCCTTTTAGCCAAGCAAGGCCCTCATTCCTCTGACAAAGGATACAGAGGAGGCTTAGTGGTAACAATGCAAAGAGCAGGCATGATTTCCTGTCCTAATCATTTCACTTTTACTATGGATACAACTGTGCCCTAAACTTGCATCCATTACAGAAAACCTGTGACAGGCTCTACTTCACTATTTGTATCAAAAGACCCTGTACAGTACTTGGCAAATGAGTGCTTAACGCACTATTTATTAATAGAGCATTCAGTGTGCCACTTCCATGTATTTCTTCTATGTGAAAACAACCAGCCAGCCTTCTGCTGTACAAAACACAGAGGGCAGATAAACCTTCAGCATATCTAGTTCTCAGGGTTCCAGAGGTGGTGCTACTAGCCTAGATGAGCTGCGAGTGGTGAGTGTAGGCAGCAAGTATGAATTCAAGTCCTGGAAACAGTCCTTGGCACCCACCAAGTGCTCCTGTAATTCAGATTCACCTGGCTCACTGATGGACTCCCTCAATGGAAGCATTTTAACTGTCAGTATCATGTACTATATACATTATTCAGTGATGTGAAAGTTAACTAAAAATAAACAATCGGCAATAAGCTAGACTGAAATGTGAGTTAAACAAAAACAATATGGTTGTGTGACACAGGCAGAAGGACTAAGGAAGGGACAGACTGAACAACTGTTGTGAGTTGGCCCAGGAAAGAATCCTGAGTGAATGTACAGGGCCTTGGAAATTAAAAGGTGCTATAGTATCATGAGCTCTATTTAAGCAAATAAGCTGTAGTAAAGCAGATCTTTTGACCTATTACTTTGTCCCTGCAGTTTTGCTTCTTGGAATGTTGGTACAATATCTAACTAAAACTGGTCCCAAAAAATTTTATTTTAGAAAGAAATATTGGCTGGAAAATAATATCTTGGTAACACTGAAAAAATGAGTAATTGCTCAGCGTAATTAAATGTAAGCTCCTGGAGAGCGTGTTATGTGTTTGAACAGATTCTGGTCCGTAGTTGACATTCAAGGACACAGATGAATGATTGTGGTTAGTTCTTCCACACTACAGAATTCAGAGAATTAATTTAGTTGTTGATCAATGAGTACTCAACCACCAATGAGTCAGGAAGGAGAAAGTAACAAAATTCAGTTTGCAGAAGCATTACTATAATGATTCATTCTGGTCATGAAGGTGAATATTCGATGCATAATGAACAGCACTTGTGAAGAACACATCTCTTGCATGATAATGGGATACTTATGTTTTCTAGTTTTGTTTTGTAGAGTCATTTTAAAATTATATATGTCTAGTTATTTGTTTACATTTTCAAATTTATTGTGATAAAGTATTTTATAGCATTCCCTTACTATTTTTTGTATTTTTTCATTATTTAGTTGTATCCCTCTTTTAATTTGTACTATTGTTCATATTTGCATTCTCTGTCTTTGCTTCATTAATCTTGTTGGAAGTTTTAAAATTTTACTAAACTTTAAAATAAACTTATTTTTTTATGTCCTGGTTAATGATTTCTACATGTTCTTTGCTTTCTATTTCATTAATTTCTATTACAGTAATTAGCTCTAATCTACTTTTCTTGGATGAACATTCAGTTGACTGCTCAGCCCATATTTTAACCTTTATTCTCTTAGGACATTTGAGGCTATATAATGTACTTTAACTGCTAGTATATCTACATCACAAATTTGATAAATATTCATCATTGTTGGTAGTTCTAAATGGCTTAAATTTTTGTATTACTTCTTATGTGACCCATATATTATTGTGTTTTTATATTAAGTATATTAGAATTTTTGTTTTGTTGTTGTTATTCTTATTGATATGGAACTTAATTACATTGGAATCCTAGTCCGTGGCCTCAGTTATCCTAATTCTTTAGAATATGTTCTATACCTTAGTTCACGTAACTATTAAAAAACTATTTTGTTTGTCTTGAAGAAAAATGTGTTATATAATTGCGGCACACGTTTCTACCTACGTATGTCTAGTAAATTGTTTATTAATTATATTTATCAATTTGTATACAATTTTTAGTCTTTTTTTTTTAATCTGCTTGACTTCTTTACTAAAACAGTTGTGTTTGAAACTTGTACATTAGTACCTAATGGAAAATGTGCCAATTTATAGTCATGGTTATATCACCTGTTAGGTTACATATTTGAAGTTACTTTTTAAATACATACAAAGCGAGTCAATTATTTTTCACCATATTTTAGTACACATTAAAGCCAACAACTAAAGTAAATGAACATATGCAATAAAATAGATAAGAAACAAATAGTAAAATTTAACAACTGTCCTTTTTTTCTTAACCTCACAGAACAAAGCAAATGGCTCATTTCAATATAGGTATTTGTCTTGTTTAAGTGCAATAGTATAAGAGAATTCTGTTTGCCCATAATATAAATTTCTGGGTTTCCAGGGAAAATTATGCTTTGCAAAAAAGATTTCTGCTTTTTAGTACCTACTTCTAATAATTTAGATGATAATATTATTGTAGAGTTTATGTGATGTGATCTGCCTTGATATGTTTTGGATCGAAGTCCATCTTGCCAAGTAAGCATCGTCACTTTTGACTATGCCAGCTGCTATGCTAATCTCTGGCCCACCATTTTCTGTATTTTTATTCGGGTAAAATTTATTTTGTTTTTATGTATAATCTGCCATGGGGTGTAAAATTACTTATGAGTACAATATAGCAAAATAATATAACAGTGACCAAGAAAAAAATTAATGTAGAGATGAAAAATGTAACCTATAAGAAGTCTGGAATATCAGTCATAATGTCTAAAACTTATTAATGGTGATAAAAATATCGATTCCAACTTTATAGAGCTTATTGTGTCTGCCACTATTATTAATGGTGATAATAATATCAATTCTGACTTTATAGAGCTTATTGTGTCTGCCACTATTCTGCGTTGAATATATTTATAAAGACTTCTATACTTACAAGAACTTGATAAGAGAGGTACTATTTTCCCACTTTTCAAACAAGTGAACTAAGAGGTGAAGTCAATCCATCCAAGATCTCACAACCATTAAGAGCTACTAAGAGTCTCCAGAACTCATATACTGAATCACATTTCACAATTCAATATAGATATTTTGTTATTCCATATTTCCAGGGCATGGTTCCTTACGTAAATAAAAACTACCAAGAACCAGTTAGCATAAATATGCAAATGTATGAAAATATATATAAGGAAATTCCAAGTACTTTCACAAACTGCATTTGACTTTTATAAACTTTATGGTTTCGATTTCAAATGCTGTACATATATGTATTAAATCTTAAGCAAACTAAAATTTGAAAGCTTCACTAGTATGACAACTATGTATAATGAAAATTTATGTTTCCAACGAGCAAAGAGAAAATCTGATTAACTATAGACCTGATTTCTTGTTATTTCCAAACATACAGAAAGCCCCAACCAAACGTTTGTTATGAATAAATACATAAGGACTACTAAAACTGAGAGACAGAATAACTAAGGTGATAATTACAAGAAGCTAAGAATCAGTTATAGACATCTTCAAGGAAAGGTATAAAGAAGGAAACATATTTGCAAAAATTCAATGTTCTAGTATAGGTTTGGCCATTAACCAGCTGTGTAACTTTCTGCTAATTATACATGTGATGTGGAAATCAAATTTCTTCATTTGCATCACAGAGGGACTGGAATAAACTGTTGTTTCCAGATTTCATTTATTTTTCAATGACTTTCTGGATTTAAGGTTTGGAGACAAAGCTAACTGTCATGTGGGGAATTACAGCCGTACAGGTATGTTGAGGAGAGGAGCAGGAAAGCCACATTTCCAGGTGCAACTTAATATAGTAGTGACCCATTTTCAAATCTAAGTAATCAGTAAGGTAAAAGCTAGATTTCTGCCATTTGTTATATTGCCTTTTTCTTTTTGTATTATTTTTGTTTTCAGCATTTTTAATATTTTTATAGGTATATAGCCATATGAATCTCAGTGTTGGTCAATTATAGATATTCTCATCCAGACTTCACCGGTAGGAACTGAGTTAGCAGAATAAAGGATGGTTAAATTTCTCCCTGCCCTCCCCGACATTCTAATTAGCTATAACGTCTGATAGCAAGACACCTTATATTTCTAAATACAGAGTCACACAAGAAAAAAACATCTGCTTCTGGATGCAAATATATGAAAGCCCAATTTCTCCAAATGTGACCACCGCTAGAACGTCACATAGTTTCCTGGCTCACTAAATAACAGATATGCCTTCACAGACAGGGTATTTGTTCTCAGAAAAAGTTCTTCTCACTCAGCTGTTATTTTTGAATCAGGTTATTCCCTAAAAATGTTTCTTTCTTCTGACTCTTTCTTCTTCCCTTCTCAGAAAGGAAAATCACTACAATCCATAGAAATATTTAGATCTGCATCGCATCTTCTCAAAGCTCAAAAGTTTTCCTTCTCCTACATCTCCCTAATTACCCTTCACTTGTCTTATTTCTAGTCTAAAAAATGTTTAGATATAGCAACAACTATATACATGTTTTTAAACTAAAATTTGAACTGAAGTCAAATCTGAATTTTCAGGTTGTAATTACAAACAGAGGTTAAATATACATTACAACACTGAAGAAAATTTTAAAAAAGAAACTACCTGCCTCATAGAGTTTTGGTCCTAATTGTAAATAGTCTGGTATACAAAGAATGACTTTCTGTCATTTCCTTAGCTCTATGTTAATTTTAACAACTGTCAGGAGTTATTAGGAGAACAAACCTAGATTGTAAGGATTTTTAAATGTACAGACATGCTTTGGATAACTTTCTTAATATATGCAGTCATTTGTTTTTCTTTATGTGTGTTTTCATTCAGGAAGTTCCATCTAGTCATTGGCCCCAAATTGTAAGCATTAGCAATTAACACTTTTCTTCAGAACAAACAGAAGTGTAGTTATCTTTCTACTGAAAACATTTCATCTATAGCAGGCACTCCTTTAATTGGATTTTTATTTGGAATACTTAGGTTTATTCTCATTTGACTGGATCTTTTCTCTTTTAATTTTTCCCATTAGTATTACATACTGGCTGACATCTATTTGCCTTCATATTCACTCTGACACTTTCATTTCCATTAAGGCTAACATTATTACCTAAGTGTGTGCTTCGCAAGCCTGCTGGGTAGGCACAATTCTGTTAGCCTGAAACATCTTCTTCAATACACACTTAGCTATCTGATGGTTTCTGCTTTAGTGCTTAGAGTTCTTCAGAGAAGGTGACAATAAAAACTGGAACACTGAAGTGAGCATATAATAATCATAATTGTCCCTGAGCATTGGCTTAATAATCCAAAACTTCAGAAATACATTATCCCTTTGCATTTGGAGGCATTACAAACACATCTTTTAAATTATAGTTACTGTTATTAGTATCACTGAGATGGAAAATTTGGAAATATAAAAACAACTAAATTCATGTGTCTTATAAATTTAAAAATCTATCTCCTGGTCAATAAATATTAATTAATGTCAAATATATGCCTGAGTCTCATAACAAATAAAGTGTTACACAAAAGTGCTGCTGAGTTGTTCAACAGGGAATGTACTGTCTGCTTGCAATCCAATCAGAAGGGATTCCTTCTGAGAGAGAGTGGAATATTACCTCTGAGCAGAGCAGCAGAAAAGAATGCTGATATAGCCAAAGGAGACGCAGAATCAAATTCCCAAAGAAAAGGTGTGGCAGTGCCACAGAAACTGACAATGCGGTCCTTGAGGTTTACACATCAAGCAGGCTCCCTGCATTTAGTGAAGAATATAGAAAAGAAAAAATATACAAGTATATGGGATTCAGTGAATTAAAATTTTGGCTCTTAAGGTGAATTTTGGAAAATCAGTTCAAAGCGAAATATGTAAAGTCTGCAAACACTATGAGATGCCAGAAAAAAGCTGCTACAGTTTTTGAAACAAGAACTAAGTGAGCCAGGGATGAGGATTACCCAAGGAATCTGGGGAAGGTGACTCCTGATGCACTCTGGGAATAGGGCCCCATCAATATCAAGAGAACCTGAAAGACGGCATGAGAACGCAATGAATTGCAATGACCGGCCTTTTATAAAAAAATGTTGTTACTATTAAAATTATATTGGTTAGGGAAATGAATGTTGGTTCTCAATGTGAGTTAAAGCCTTTTTTAAAAATATTTTTACTATCTCCATTAAGTTCTGTATTCAAGATTCCCCGTATTGGCTACACCATAGCTTCATTACAGAGTGATGTATTAATTAGACTTTACATTTCTGTGTATTTGCGCTGCAATTAAAAGAACGTGAATCTTTTTCTATCCATTATTGACAATTCCTTATAAGATACATCTTACCTCTACTTTTAGCTTTCTTGTCATCTAGAACAATACCTCTACTATTATTTAAAACAAAATTACTAGTGAAATGCCACTTCAATCTCAAGAGAATTGCTCTGTGTTATCTTGAAATGTTTATCCCACTGTCCTCTCTCTCTCTCTCCTTTACACACATGCACTTCAGACATATACCACTCTAAGACATATTCTTATGCCGTGACACAAACAAATGCTCAGAGACACTGTCTCTTTTCACACTATTCAAAAAATGCCTTGCAGCTACAGCATGTTCACTGCCTGATTTAGTTATTCATTGGTTTCATTAAATAGATCTATATTTTTGAGGTATTACAAAGATTACCAAAGAAATCAGTCAAGGTAGGAAATATGGATTTGGGAGTCAAAATATCTTGGAGTGGTTTTTTTACTACTTACTTGCTATGTGTCTCCTTCACCTCCATGATCCACTTTGCTCATTTAGACAAAAAATATAACACTTGCCTTATAGACGTGTTTAACATTTTCTTATAAACATAAATGAAACAGAACAGTGAAGTGGAGAGCCAATGAACTCTTCAAGAAATGGTACTAGTCAAACAGGATATCCATGTGAACAAAAGTGAACCAGGACCCTTAACTCTCACCACATTAATTTTAAATGTTTCACAACCCTAAATGTGATACGTAAAAGAACAGAGTTTCTAGAGAAAATAAAAACATAGGAAAATATATTTACGACATTGGAATAGGCATTCCTTTCTAAACAGGACATAAAATAAAAGATCCTGGGCCTAATTTTCAGCTCAAACTCTCGTGTGACGACAGAAAAGAATATTTCTAAAATGCTCCATACAGATCACCTGTCTTTCAGAGAATCCCGTGGGTTGGCAATTCGTAGTCTGAAACTAGAGGCTGAGATGACCTTCAGATTCATCTTGATTTGGGGGTAAGCAAGCTAGACCTTCATAACTGTAACTCAGCTATTGGATAGAGACCACCAACCGGGAAGAGGTAGGGAAAGGCCATGATCTTATCAAATTTCAGAGATCAAGGCAGGGAGGATTTTGTGGTCCCATGTTTCAGTATAAAGATGTTCTCTTAAAACAATCTCTTAGGCCCTTGTTTTATCCTTTCTTATGATGGATGGTTCTAGTTCCAGAACCTTACTGTATCCTAACTCTAGAAAAAGAGTCTCTCTTTGGCATGGCCAAATCATTTGCTTGGCCATATGCATTTGGTGTAACTGGGAAATTCTTTCTAACAATAAAAAAAAAGAAAAGAAAAGAAGAAAGAAAAATATTAGGTATCAGGACAATCCTCTATATCACTATATAGTGAAATACAAATACTTTAAGAGACATTTGTACCCATTAGAACGGATTTCCTTCATAACAATAACAATCACTACATAGTCAAATATTTTTTAGCTTACTGCAATTGGGCATCATGAAATAAATGTTTATTTGCTCCATTTTTTTCTTCTAGCCAGAGTTTATGATCAAGAAAATGTAGAAGGAATGTTACTACTCTGAATGTTTCAAAATTATTATTTAACCTAAATGTAATATATCTACTCTAAGAAATACATACACACACTCCTCTCAGTACTTCCTTCCACTAAAGCATACTATAGCCTCGATCTTAACTGTACTTGGTATCTCCAGTAGAAAGAATAAAAAAAAAAAAAAGCTTTACACCTCAATGTTAGAAAAATTGTGATAATAAAGTGGAATAGCACTTTTCTACATGTGAAGGATATATAGAGATCACCATAGTTACCACAATATTTCTCAGGTGGTTATTTTAATGCAACACTGAAAAGACAGTTTGCTAAAACACTGGGTGAGATATCATGTCTCAAAAGCTACAGGAGATCCAGAGTAGTAGCATATGGCTGATTTGTGGAATACTAGCACAGTTCCTTTTGTGGAGGCAGAAATATATCATTATTTTAAAAGTGCCGGCTCAAGTAGAAATTAATATTTCAAAGAGACTCAATTTCATATACACACAAAATCTTTTGATTTAATAGACTGTAAAATTTCCTAAGTGCCATAATTTGTCCAGAGATCTCATTATTTTTTTACTCACATAATGGAAGAGATAGTTTCCATTATACCTTTGGGAACATAAGGAAAGGATTACTTAAAATAAAAATAAATTAAAAAAATAAAACAATTCTTGGTTTAAAAATTAGTTATGGAGACAGTTATTTTTTAAATATGGTTTATCATTTCAAACAAGCTATCTAGACATGATTTGATAAAGTACAAATAACTAATACTAAGATATTATATTATTTCAACTTTATGAGCAATGCAGATAAAAGACCCTATATATAAATTCGTTATTTGCTATTTTAGTCAGCTCAGGCTGTTATAACAAAATACCGTAGACTAAGTGGCTTAAAGAACAGAAATTTATCACTCACAGTTCTGGAGGCTGGGAAGTTCAAGATCAAGGCGTCAGCAGGGTTGACTTCTGGTGAGGACCCACTTCTTGAAATGCAGATGGCTGCCATCTTGATATATCATCACCTCTTTTTATTAGGGCACTAAGCCCATCATGAAGACCCCACCTTCATGACCTCATCTAAACCTAATTTATCTCCCAAAGGCTCATCCTAATACCACCAAAGAGCATCAACAGTCAGAGCATCAACATAAGAATTTTGAGGAGATGTAAATATTTAGTCCATAACAGCAAGATGACAGGCAAAGAATTTAAGACTGTAATTTTGAAACATGTATGGACTTTCCCAAGGGTTGTATTAAGAATAAGATTTTGCACACTATGCTGCTGTGGTATCCATTATGGTGGGTTCCACTGGAGCAACAGTGGTGTATAGTCTCTGATTCATCTTTGACCACACCTCAGCTTATTAGCAGGAAGGACCTGTGGCCAGAGCCAACAAACACTAGTTCTAAAAGAGATCCTAACATCCTACATTTGACTTAATCTCTTCACTTTATAATAGCATGGTCTTATGACTCCATAGCAAAATCACCTTTACAAATTACTGCTTTGGAATACCCATGCATATTCAAAGATTTGGGACTTACAGTTTTACAGAAGAGAAAATAAAGCTCCAAGAAGTTAGTGGCTTATTCATAAGAACTAATAAATGGCAAAAATAAGATAACAGGTATATTGACTCTTAATTTTTTTGTTTTTGTTTTGTTTTGTTTTACTTTAACATTCTGCTTTTCTCTGTACGCAAGAAAAGCTGGAAATATATATGTGTGATATTAGAAATCTTGAGTTCATATTGCTATTTCTGATTCCAATCCAAATTTTTCAGGGTTGTTTTTTAACTACCTTCTTTGTTCATATGTTCTTCTCTTTAAAGAGAGAAACCTCTGCTTCTCAATAGTGTCAGTGCATTTGGTTTTTTGCTTAATTTCACAATACACATAAAATTGTTTCAGAACTGCTACTTTATATCACTATGCAAACCAACCCATACAAAAAGAGTTGGTGATTTGTCTTTTTCACGTGTCCCAAAGTTCTGGTTTAGTTTTCTCCTGGACTTACAGTATACAGTGAAAATATTGTGTTCAAAAGTTACTTTAGCACATGAAATACTGTTTCATTTGTTTATATTCATATTCAGTCATAGTTATTTTCCCACACGTTTTATGATTTATTGATTTTTTCCTAATACATAGGATATGAACTTGCTTTCAAGCATCAAAAATCTAAGGTAAAAAACTATGAACTATAAAATTTTATAATAGTAAAAGTACTTAGCATTTTTCTATAACAAGATATACACAAGTGTTGCTATTTCCTTCCCCCATAACTTTATCCTACTCTCCCTGGAGCCCTCTAAAAGCAACCAGTTTCCTTGCTTTGTGATTTATCCTTTTTATGCTTTCTAGATACAGATAGATGAGATACATTTTAGTTTGTTTTAATTTTTCCTTTTTTACATTAAAGATCATGCTACATATAATCTTTTGTACTTCATTAATATTATTTTATACTTATTAATGAATCCTGCAAATAATACCTCAGTCTATTTTATGGCTGAGAAGAAGTCTATTGTGTGCTGTAACTACGACTCATAGGTATTGTATCACCTTGAATTTTCATCATCAATGAACGAAAATAACTATTTTCCCAAAGCCACAGCAAAAGAGTTTACTGTTACCCTTTTTCTCTATTTGCCAGTATGATGGACTATAAATGGTATGTCATAGAATATTTAATTACATTCCTCATATTCTGTTTGAAGTTGGAACATTTTTATACGTTGATGTGAATTGGTCATTTATACCTGTTGCCATTTTTCTACAAAAAAAAATATTTCTCAATTTTTGTATTTTTCCAAATGGTTCTAGAGTTGCCCAACACCATTTACAAGAAGCACATATTGATGCTAAAACCAATGAATAAACATTTGAGAAGAATAAGAATCTACTTCAACATGCCCGTTAACTTCAGGGAGGAAGATTAAAATCTTTACAATGAGGAGACTTTTTCTCTGGCTCACAGTTTCATAGTGCACAAAGCCAGGTGATCATGGTCAAGATCATCAAAAATAAGGCACTGCCATCATGAACTTAATAATAGGATACACTGAGGACACAATACCATTGCTCTCTACTCTTGTCAAAAATGTAGAAACCCAGTCCAATCATGAGAAAACATCAGACAAACCCAAATGGAGGCATATTCAGTAAAATAGCTGACCAGTACTTTTCAAAGGTATCAAAATTGTAATCCCCTTCAAGAATGATCTTCAAGTTAACGTTAAGTCTCATGTTAAACACACCCAATCCTTAGGATAAACACACACACACACACACACACACACACACACACACACACACACATTCCCCATACCAACTAATATAGGGCTCATTCCAAGGAAATGTCATTACTCTCTGTAATTCCTCATTTGGCTCAATCAAAAACGATATAAACAAAAAAATTTTCTTAAGTATCAGCTATTATGAAAATACTCTTATTAAGAAAACTAAAAATACACTTTATCCAAAAATGTTTCCTGAATCTACTGAATTACAATGCCAAGTACTAAAATAAGAAAAGTAAAAGGTGTCGGATACTTAAATTTAGGACGCACACACTTCCTTAAGAGCATATAAGGAAACAACCAAATCATTTTTATAACACCCACCAACGTCCAGACTCCCGGAGAAGACCAGGGAGAACGACTATCACCAGAATCATGAGGGGAATACCACATCTTTTTCCTTCTGTATAAAATAAAGGACTTCATCTTTCCTAAAAGTTCAATTGAGGGTGTCTCAAAATAAAAACACACAATGAAACCTCAGAGCCTAAAGCCAAAAGAGATCCATGTTTCATTCCCCATTGGCTATGGCCACATTCCACACACTCTGAGGTACCTCTTTTGTCTATGTGACTACAAGTTCAACAGAATAGGAGACAGGCAGCAACAGCTGGCAGCACGAGCAGTCAGCCTGCTGATCACTTGGCTGGTGAGGGTTGTTAGTTCCCCCCGGTTAAGTGGCCAGGAAAACCAGCTGAGCACGAGATGCTTGCCGGTACCTTGCCCAACAGCACTAAGCAGCAGGAGATTGTGTGGTAGGATGCCCAGGTGGGAGCTGGGAAAGATGGAATTTCAGGTAGGGATAATTTATTGTAATCAGGAACTGTGCTGTGAGGAGGCTACTTTCAGTTCACCCTGAAAGAACGCATACCTGACCCCACCGGGAGGCACCTGGGGGCACCTGCCATCCACAGGTCATTGAGAGAAGGCCAGTTCACTTAGGCGCACACTAAACATACACTAGCTCCATTATACGCACATGTCCTTTTCATATCTTCTCTCCCTCCTGCTTCCTCTGAATCTTAACTAAGAATTTATTATTTCTTTAAATTCTGAGGTTCAATGCATGCTTTTGTTTTGAGAAAGGGAGCCTTTTTAAGATACATTTTAAATAATACATTAAAAGTTACAGAATTAACTTTCTGTAACTTTGGATAAACAACCTCATCCAAAATTATACAATCCCATACAGTCAATAATCACAGACACTTGGGGGTGATGTGCAAGAATTCAACAATGAATATAAAGAAAGAAATATGATTGTAAGAAGGGGAGACTTACCTTGCATTCTCTTGAAAGCAAACATTAACTGCATATCTGTGGGGAAATAAAACATAGTAAAAAAATACTTTTTTAAAAAATAATGTGTTTAGTTTTTATAGATACTTCATATTATTAGTGGCTTACCTGCTTTCTACATAGGTGCCAAGGTACATCTTACTTTTCAATTAAATTTATGGAACCTCCTATGTAACACATAAAATGGTTGTAGATTTCCCATCATTTTTTTTGAATCACTCTAACCTCTCTTTTTAATCAATTGTTCTTAATTAACTGAGGATACAGGCATCAACCACCCAGGATCATAAGTCTAGGTCTTTAATGTAAGCCTATTTGATATGTCATATTTGAAAAATATTTTACCACAGCAGGGAATTTACCTTATGATACATCTGTATAGTATATAAGACCATCTTTTAGAGCATGATGAAATATAATGGAAAGTGGTAAGCAAAGGGTATTTTGTTAAAATTTAAGCAGCATAAAATGGAGCCAGTCACCTAAGAAAATGATGTGTACCAAACAAACAAACAAACAAACAAAAAACAAACAAATCCTGTCTCTTAAAATGACTCTAGTGGCTCCAAACAAGGGAAAGCATGCAATCTAGAAGTGGGCTGGATGCTCAACATGAAGTATAATTTAAGCAAACAAACAAGAAAAAAAATTAGAGGGACTAGTATATAGAAGGATGTTATGTAAAACTCTTATACTTTTAACATTTCTTTTGTTAAATTGAAAAGTCAGAACATGTTGAGACTATGTGCTAGAAAATGTAGGAGGAAAAAGCGAATTCTCATTGACTCATTTGAAAAGGCGAGTTTTTTCACAAACAGGATGTACAGTACCTAACTAGTAATTTTCTGTCCTCTGCTTTCTATTTTTGTCAACATCTGTATAGAAATAACTGCTGTCTCCCCCACAAACCTCCTTTTCCTTTCACACTCAGCCAGAAGCACAGCATAACAAAGCAGCCCCCTCATGGATTGATGATGGTAAACTAACAAAACCAAAAATGTTTAATTAGTCATTGTAAACTGCATGAAAATTTCAAGACTATGTAGCTTATTCAGTGTATAGTTGAGTTGCTTATTAATTTCATAATATTGCTTTATTCGGTTTCCGACTTTTACTATACAGAGCTAGAGTTGAATTCCATTACTGGAAGTGTAGTGAGCTTCGCTTCATTATTTTCTGAGTGATCAGAGAAATAGATTTTTTTCCCACTCTTAAAAGTCTTTATGATTGAATCTGTTTCAATGTCAGTTATTTCTTTTTATAAAAGAATAACATGTGTACTGTTGATAGCGCTTCGACCCATGTTTGGATCACAATATTATATTATCCTGTGGTAGCAAAGTGTGTCTTCTTCATGGGAATAGGAACACCTAAGTCGTTCTCATTGCCATAGAAAAAGCATTAAAAAATAAAACTAAATTTTCCAGTACTTTATCGAATGGGTAGTATATTCAAGAAGCCAAACCAATTCATAAGACTATGTTGTGGACCAAAAATGAATGAGAAGTGTTTGGCTTAATGCCCAACAATATTTGACCTTAGACAAGTTACTTAGCATTCCAGACCTCAGGTATTTTATCTAAAAATTTATAAATATAACATATAAATTTATATGAGAGAAAGCTTATAGAGCTGTTAAATTCAGAATAAAACAATGTCATATATTTGAAATGTATAATTAAATTTATAAGAATGTTTTATGCAAAACATTATGTGAGGTAGCACATTGCGATAACCCTCCGCATCACTTCAGACTGGTACTCTGCTGCACCTTCAACTAACTATTGCATTTCATATGACTTTTCTTAATAAGATATTAAGATACTTATAAATGAGAAATTTGGGTCTCAAAATATTATAGAAAATGTCCTGGTGGTCCTAGGAGAACTGAAATATCTTTTCTCCCCCAATCTTTTATCTTTGACAGTCTTGGAAATATCTGATTAGTGAAGTAATTCTACATCTTAATTTTTTAAAATAGATTGTAGGCTTTTGCCGTAGTTATAGCATCAAAATATTTTTCTCAGGACAAAGGAAAATAGCTTCCATTGTACTGTAATTTTTGACAAGATTGGTCAACCCAGGAACTCAATACAGAGGATTGCAATACTCATAAACCAAATTAATATGTAATTAAATCAAGAAATACTAAATATATAGATAGATAATAAATAGATAGATAGATAGATAGATAGATAGATAGATAGATAGATAGATGATAGATGGATGATAGATGATAAATAGATGACAGACACAGATATATAGACAGATACATAGACAAATATATAGATATATGGTTAGGAGCATTAGAAATGCTTAAATTACATTTTAGAAGTCACTTGAGAATAGATAAAATTTTGACTGATAGAGTTTGGAGTTTGGAGGAGGTTTGGCGTGGAAGAGACAACTTACATAACAGTTTGTAAGAGTAGTGTTTTACGAAATAACAAGCACCGTATACAAATATGTGTAATATATATATAGGAGTGAACATAGAGATTTGGCCTTGAGAAGTTCGTACTTCCTTTGATAGACATTAGGAAATTATTGAAATGTTCTCAGTAGACGACTATTAAAAAGAAAATTCTGGCAGCATTATTAGAAGAGTTTGTAAAGGGTGAGCTGGAAATGAGGATTTTAAAAAGTCGTGAGACTTAAGCAGTTATAAAATCCCAAAACATGGATGGACCAGAAACATATAGAGGATTTTGTCCTTAACTCTTATAGCAATAGAACAACACTGACAGATTTAAGAAGGGGTAGGTGTATGAGTCAGAGTTAAGTCAGGAAAAGAGAAAACATTTTATTTCGAGCAGAAGATATTTCATACAGGGGAATGGACACTAATAAATCTGTTGGAAACTCTGAAAGAGCAAAATCCAAAAGCCACTAGTTTTCAGTTAGCCTTCTCCAGCTGTGCTACAAAGGTAAGAGTTACACTACAACACAGCACTCAGGAAAGTTGAGGAAGCCAGTACCAGAGTCACATCTGCTCCTCGGCCCTCAGACAGGGAAACAACATCTAGCTAATCACCGCAAAACTCATTCATTCTGAGACCTACTTATCTATGGCCTCTGCCATAAAATTATGTCTTCTACTTCTCTACTACTCTCATCCTGTAACATTGCACCCTACTGATGGAAGGAACTTCAAGAATACTTGGAACCCTGTTGGCAAGGGCATCTAGGCTCTGGACAGGTTTGGAAAGGATGAGGACCAACGACAAACAGCCAGGACAATGGGGGAGGGACAGCAGGATCAGATTTACATTTTAAAATGTTCATTCTAGTTGATTTACGGAGATAAAAGAAGCAGGAAAAAGTTAATATCGCTATAAATAGTAAGTTAAGATGGATAGGTAGATAACTGAACTACAGTGGTGCTGTTGAAGGTGGAAACAAATTTAAGATTGGTATTTAAAATATAAAATAGGCAGGTTTTAGAAATGGATCGGTTTTTGTTCGTGTTATAATTCTATGATCTATAAAATTCTACAGATTTCTATAAATTCTTTTTTTGATCCTACTTTATATCTTAATTAAGCTTGACTAAAAAGGAATAGTCTGAGGACAAGAAATATACTATACGTAATTTATCAGAGGAGGCAAATAATTTCTTTCGTAGGTTTATTATTTAGTGATGTTTGAATATTGCAATATGGTAACAAAACTAAATCATAGAGATGCAATATAATTAAAGATTTTGTTAGACTTACAGAACATAAATTCATGCATCACATGCCAAAGATTTGGAGAAAAATTAATTAAGCACTTTAGATTTAGATTATCTGACTGTAAAGTAAAAATAAAATAGAACAGAACTATATTTTTTATATTTCCATTTTGAAAATAATCTATAAACTAGCTCTTAAAAGTTTGTCTTTATTGAGGGAAGTGAATAGATGGAATGGTTGGGGGAATTTGGGCATGAAAAACATAAAATCTACTTCACTGTTTTATTTAGTACCGTGGGGATAGCATAAGCTAGAGTGACATGTCATGATCTTCAGGGGTATTTCTCACAGGAAAAAATGGGATATGTCAATATAGAATTGGCATCTTGGCACTTATGTGTGATAGGCAGATTCTAGAGTCTAGATCTATAAACTAAACACATAAATGATGAGTGAGAAAAGTAACAAACTCCAGTGTCTAATGTTCCGCCCCATCCCCAATCTTCCTCACTGCACTAAGTGAAGGCTTGTGGAAAAGAACCTTCTACTGACTACAGACTCCCCATGTTTGTGGGGCTCCGAATGGTTCCCTATTGTCCTGATAGCCCACACCAGGCCTTTAGCAAGACATTTAATTTTAGCTGATGTATTCTTCATCATTTGATGATGGATGGAATCTCTTGCTCCTATTCTCTGCCACAAGTGAGCTGATCTGCACATACTTCCTCTTCTGGAGGTGCCTGCCCTATTTTAGAATTCAGAATTCTTGGTTGTGCCCCAATCTCATATCTCTGATGGGTTCAAAAAGTTATGATTTTATAGTTTTTATATCTCTTTCTCGTTGTTAGCATAGGAGTGATGGGTCGGTCCTCTTTGTAGCTTTCTGCTTTCAAGACAAAAGTAGAACTCTTTCCAGGATTGAAATTGTAATTGCACATTTCTGAATGCTTATGAATTCTACAAGAAACTTCAACTCAGATTAACATATAAATCTTATCATAAGTAGCTACTTATAGTAGCTGGGCAAAACCAGACCTTGGAATTTTTAGCAAGTTCGCTGTCAGTTATGGCCTGGCCTCCATTGCTGGAAACTGCTCATGTCCCTGGGCTCCAGTACTCTCCCCCAGCCCACACTACACCCCCACAACTACCACCAATGGGAACTGACAGCTGTCCAGAAGCTCCACATATTTCTAATATGTGACCCACTGACCGCAGGCCCTGTAGAAAGAAAAGACCATTTCCTGTTTTGAGACTAATCTCTTCCCGGGATCACCGACAGGAGGACCACCGACTACATACCTTTAGGAGTACCCCATCTCATCCACCAGGATGCTGCTGTCTGCTCCTGTGGGGACCGTTACAATGGTGCTAAAATCCACTTCTCAAAGGCTAGGGATTTATGTTTGAACTGCACCCCACTATGAAAACCAAAGCCAATTTCAGTTTTCTTGGTCGAGTTATTTTCACAATCTCTCCTCCATCCTCCATCTCCTTTTGAAAGTAATCCAGTCTAAACAATCTCCTGTGAGCTAATGTTGGGACAAAGCATGGGCGCGCGCGCACACACACGCATCTGTGCAAACTCGTATTTCTATACCACTCCCATTAAAGTCAAACAATTTAACAATTTTCATAACACAGATATACAAATACAGATCAGAAAAAATAATGTAACTTGAAGAGAAACAGTTTTAAATACAGATTCACATATTTTATTTTAAGAAAAACTTAAAATCTTAATCAGAAGTTGCTCTTTTGTACTTTTTCACTTAACTTTCCCTAGAACTTGATTTATAGTTAAATTTAGGGGGCTCGCTGAAGTAGCTTGTCCCATACCTACTACCTATTTTCTGATAAAAGTATCCTCTGCCTCAAAGGCAAATCTGAATTTCCAAATTAAAGGGGAAATTTACAGTTTAAACAATAACAACAAAGCGAAAGCCTTAAAGCTTACCCTCCTAGAGATCTGTATTACGTATCTGGCAAAGGTTAAAATGAAAATAATTTATTTTGATCTACTGGTTAATAGAGGAAACAGTATTTGGAAAGTTTTTAGACTATAGTGGGAAAAAATGAGTTGTATGGAGGCTATTTTTCTCCCAAATTACATTGTGTTTGGCACTTCTGAGTTGCAACCTATTCGTGTAACCACCTTTTTCATTTTCTCACATTGACACTTCTAAGAATCAAGCCATAACTTCTGCTCTAACACCCTGCATTACAAATTAGAGCTAAGAAAGTCGTATCATGTTGGGAATTCCCATATCAAGATGAACTTTGACATTTCACAGCCTGAAGAAAGTACACTTTAAAAATCTACTGTTAAGATTTGATAAATGAATGTTTCTTGGGAAACAGAGAAGTAAGATTATTTTATATGTTACATTTATAGCATTATATGTATATTAACTTTGGACAGCAATTAAATAACTAGAATTAAATAAGAAATGATTTCATAATAATGTGATCTTAATATATTTATAAATTGGAGGTTTTGAGGATAACACTATCACACATAATTTGTATGTTTTAATTATGGAGTATTTCAAGTACACAGAAAAGTACAGAAAATCATATCCTTTGTACTTGCTAGAGAAATTTAAAAGATAACATTTCTCAAGAACTATATGATTTCACTGATATGTGGGATATAAACCTGAAAGCAACAAAGGAACAAGACAAAGAAACAAAAAAAACTGATAGACATAGACAATAATTTAGTGTTTGCCAGAGGAGGGGGGTCCCTGGCGGTGGTGGTAGATGAGGGTAAATGGAATCAAACATATGGTGATGGAAGAAGAACTGACTCTGGGGTGGTGAACACGCAATGTGATATATTATTACAATGTGATGTATTATTACAGAATTGTACACTTGAAACTTATGTAACTTTACTAACCCTTGTCACCCGAATAAACTTTAATTTCAAAAAAAGTAAAAAAGTGAAATAAAAGATAACATTTTTCAATGTTTGTTTCATACTATTTTTTTTAATTTTAAGAATATAAAAATGTAACAATACATTGCCAGCATAACCTTCCTACTAACTTCTATAAAAATACTCTGCTGTCTAAGTAAATCTCATGGTTTTATATATTTACTGCACACGTAGGTATTCATAGAAATGTACATACCATTATTTTTCATCATTAAATTTTATATTAATAGCAACATACAGTTCATATCTATTGGAAAATTAGTTTTAGGACTCAATATTATATTTTAAAGTTGATACAAGTAAATCCATGTTGATACAAGTAAATCTTTTATTCATTTTAGCTGCATTGCTAGTATGAAAAAACAGTTTATCCATTTGTACTAAGGGATAGCTACATTTATTCTAGTTTTTTTCACTGTTACAATCTGTGATAAAATAAAAAAGCTTTATAAGTGTCTCATGCACAGGAGTGAGAGTCCCTCAATGATAAAAAATTTGAAGTAAAATTGCTAGGATATGCACACTTTGAAAGTCTATTAGATATCACTAAAGTGTTCTCTAAAATATGTGTTCCAATTTGCACTCTGACCAGCTATGCACCAGTCTCTACTTCCTCACCTTTACACCAGCGCTTGGTGAACCCAGGTGAAATGTTGCTAATTTGAGTATTGAGAGATGGGGTCTCCTTTCAATTTTAAGTAGTTCGATTACTGGTGAGATAGAACATCTTTTTTTTTTTTTTAATTCCATTTTTATGTTTTGTTTTGTGAACTGTTTATGTCTTCTTCCTGATTTTATTTATTTATTTACGTTTTATTTCTCCCACAATGTTTAAGAGTTCTTCGTGTATTAGGGACAGTGGTCTATGATTGTGATCTATGTTGAAAATATTTTCTACCTTTTTGTCATTTATCTTTTGACGTTGTGCTTTTTTTTTCAATACATTGCTTTTGCATTTTTACACACTCAAATATGTTTCTTTTCTACTTTTTAATCTGCATTTAAAGTCATAGTTAGATTACCTTTCCAAAGAAGTAACCATTGTTTTCTTTTAGAACTTGTATGGTTTATGTTTTTATTTAAATCTCTCATCTGTCTGGATTAATTAGCGTTTATGAAGTGAATTATAGGTATAATTTCAACTATTTCTCTAAATGACTATCCAGTTGTTCCTGCACAATGAATTCATTATAAATGTTTATAAATCTTGTCCTAGTTATTTGAGATACCCACTTAATCATGTGCTAAATTTCTGGACTTTCCATAGCAGTCCATTGGTTTGTCAACTCATGGTGTTTTAATTAAAGAACCATTTGATTATGTGCTAATATATGTTACGACAGTCCTAATTTATAGCTTCTTTTTATCAAAAAAGGTTTTGTTAAAATTTTGTGGGAGGGCCTATTCTGTTTTGTTTGTTTATTTGCTTGTTTTGTTTTGCTTTAATTAAAGTTTACTGGGGTGACAACTGTTAGTAAATTTACATAGGTTTCAGGTATACAATTCTGTAATACATCATCTATATATCACATTGTGTGTTCACCACCCAGAGTCAGTTATTTTTCCATCACCATATATTTCGTCCCCTTTACCCTCATCTACCACCCCCGCTCCTCTTACCCTCCGGTAACCACTAAACTATTGCCTGTGTCTATGAGTTTTGTTTCTTCATTTGTTTTTCTTGATCTTTTATTGTTTTCAGTTTTTTATACCACATGTCAGTAAAATCATATGGTTCTCTACTTTTTCTGTCTGACTTATTTTACTTAGAATTATAATCTTGAGATGCATCCATGTTGTCCCAAATGGAACTATTTCATGTTTTCTTATGGCAGAATAGTATTCCGTTGTGTATATATGTACCACATCGTCTTTATCCAATCATCTATCGAAGCACGCTTTGGTTGTTTCTATGTCTAGGCCACTGTAAGTAAAGCTGCAATGAACACTGGAGCATGTATGTCTTTATGGATAAATGTTTTCAGATTTTTTGGGTAGATACCCAGGAGAGGGATTGCTGGGTCATGTGGTAATTCTATTCATAATTTTTTGAGGAATCTCCACACTGCCTTCCATAGCGGCTGCACCAGTCTGCATTTCCACCAAGAGTGTATGAGGGTTCCTTTTACTCCACAGCCTCTCCAATGCTTGTTACTCTTTGTCTTGTTGATGATAGCCATTCTAACTGGGGTGAGATAATATTTCACATTTATTTGCATTTCTCTGATGATTACTGATGTTGAGCATTTTTTCATATGTCTATTGGCCATTTGTATGTCCTCTTTGGAGAAATGCCTCTTCAGGTCCTCTGCCCATTTTTTGATTGGATTGTTTGTTTCTTTGTTGTTGAGTTGTATGAGTTCCTTATATATTTTGGATATTAGCCCCTTATCGAAGGTGTTGTTTGCAAAAATTTTCTCCCATTCTGTTGATTGCCTCTTTATTTTGTCAATGGTTTCTTTTGCTGTGCAGAAGCTTTTTAGTTTGATATAGTCCCATTCATTTATTTTAGCTTTTACTTCCCTTACCTTTGGAGTCAAATTTATAAAATGCTCTTTGAACTCAAGGTCCATAAGTTTAGTACCTATGTTTTCTTCTATGCAGTTTACTGTTGCAGGTCTTATATTTAGGTCGTTGATCCATTTTGAGTTGATTTTGGTACATGGTGACAGATAACAGTCTAGTTTCATTCTTTTGCACGTGGCTTTCCAATTCTCCCAGCACCATTTATTGAAGAGGCTATATTTTCTGCATTAAAGAAGCCAAGAACATACAATGGAGAAAAGACAGTCTATTTTGTTTTCAATATGCCCTTTGAAATTGGTCAGCTCTATAAATAGGCTTATTGTTAGGTATATTGGAGCAGTGCTAAATTTATAATATAACTTAGTAAGAACTCTCAGTTTTATGCTGTGACATCATCTAATCCAAAAAGAATGTTTTTACCATTCATTCACGTCAATTTCTGTATCTGGTGAATGTTTTAAAAATTTCCTCACATTCCTTGATAATTTTTAAATGTTTTTAATCTTCTTTATTGCTATTGTAAATAATGAGTTTCTAATTTATAATCTCTATTTGTCATTGCTTGTGTTATTTCTGACTATAAATTTTATCTCCTACTAAAATTATTTTATTGCTTAAAAGATTATCATTATTAGTAGTAGTATTTATTCTTTCACATAATTTTCTTGAAATTTCCTGAACTAAGGTGAAAAAACAACTATTTAAAACTTAACAGCTACTACCAAAAAAAAAAAAAATCAGTGTTCCAAGGACTATATCTTTGGAAAATGTATGATAGATTAATTTTAGTAATAGATGCATAAATCCTAAACAAAACATTAGCAAATAGAATTCATCTGTGTTATTAAAAACAAATATACCATGACCAAATCGGGTTAATTTAGCATGCAGGAGTGATTTCATATTAGGAATTATGTTTATGTAATTTATCATAATAGTTAAAGAGAAAAATATATGATAACCTTAATAGAATCCAAAATGTCTTTTGATAAAATTCAACATCCACAAATTCTGAAGAGAAAATTTGCTGCTCAAAAATAAATGAATAAATGAAACTGTAACAGGAAACTTAATATACTGTAACAGGAAACTTTTTCTTTATATAAAACAAACAACATATCATATCTACTGCTAAAATAATAGAAAAATGCATGTTGATATCAAGGGGAAAAATACATCTTAAAAGTATATATTATCAAACATTTTGTAAAGAATCTTATTTGTGTCTAACACAATAAGAGACGAAATTAGAGAGCTAATATACCAGGGGTGCCAAAACAATGTATACACGTGACTTGTATTCATCTTTTATTATTGGTATATATTGAGTATTACAATTTTAATACAGTTTTTTCCTCTCTTAAAATGTGTATACATTTTTTGGCACCCTGGTATATCTTTACTTCTGGCTTTACTATTAATATTTATCTTAAGAATGATTAGTATGAATCCAACAATACATCGTTAATCCAGAATTTGTGGGAATTGATGTAAGGAGTGGTGCAAATACAAGTAATTGAGATTTTATATCTAATTTTCATTAATTTGCACAATAACCTTGAGGAAATTGGTATTTATCTGTAGTTTTTAATTTTCTCTTCTGTAAATGAGAGTAGTACTGAGGTATCCACGTTCCTTCCCAGTTGTATATTCATGAATCTGTATTTTTCAGAAAACCTAAGGTTACCTTATAAAGCAATAACTATGTAAGCATGAAAAACTACAGACCATTCTCAGTAGTAAGCACATATGTAAACACCCTAAGAAATATATTAGAGAACTGTACCCATAAGTATGTAAATTTTATGATACCTTATGATGACCAATTTTGGTTTATCTAAGTAATATGAGATAGTTTAACATAGGGTATCAATCATTGTTATCCATCATATTAACTGAGAAAACACTAACGCCTCTTTTAATTATTAAAAAAAAAAACATGTGGCTATTTTATTAAAATACATGTTTCCTGACTTTCTTAAACTAAGAGTGATCAACATAACAGAACCATTAGAAAATGATTCCTCATTACTATTAATTTTTTGCAGGTATAAAGACTAGTTCTGATTTGAAAAATTTTACCCATTGATCTACTCTCATAAAAAATACATTAGTATATGTTCTTTTTTCACTACTGTATAACATTTTTTTAGAGTTGAAATTATTTATTTCTCAAATATTTGTTAGAACTCACCACTGAAGAAAAATGACTTTTAAGTTCTCATAATGATTAGTTTTTGACTACTGCATCCATATTTTAATAATGAGATTATTAAAGTTCTCTATTTTTTGAGTCATTTTTATTTTCCTTGTAGTTTGCCATTTTATTTAACTTATCAAATATATGGACATGTTTTGTAAGACATCCTCATTTACATCAATGTCTCAGCCTTTAAAATAAAAGTATCATTTGTTTTACCTAAAAATGGTTATTTGTATCTTTGTTATCTTTTTCTTGATGCCCCAGCACTGGAGTACCTAATTCTGGATTTCTTTTAATTCAGAAAAAAATGCATTCTGATACTTGTTTATCCCATTCTTTTTGTGTTTTTTCTATTGCTAACAACTCAAACTATTCCTTAATTTTTTTTTAAATCATTTAGCTACACAATTATCATTCACTTAAAAATATCCAAAAATACAAAGTCTCTGGACAAGTAATTCTTTTTTAGTATGCCCCTACTGGATGCTAGGGCTTTGAGAGAATGGCTGCTTTTAGTATTAGGAATATTAAGCCTTCACAGAGATTAAGTAATTTGCCTGTGGTTTAACAGGTAAGTAATACAGTCGGGATTCAGAGCCAGGATTGTCTGAGACTAACCCTGTACTTATCCACAACTGCACTGGAACGCCTCAAAAAATGCACAAGGTAATTGTAATCTCTAAAGCTTCAAGTAGAGCTATTAAACTACCAGATCAAAGAATTAATAAGGTAGCTCTAAATCCCAAAATATGTGTTTTGGGGGAAAAATCGCATATACAAAATATAATTGTTCATATTCTTACGTATAAATTATACTTGAGTTTTTGTCTAAATATTGTGAAAAATTCCGTTGCATAATTTAGTGAATACTCTGTATTTAATATGATAGTATTTAGTTTCAGTAAAAATTATAGTAATATACAGCCTTTTTAATACTTTCATCATCATCATATCGGTTGTGGGTAATTAAATATATAGTGCCTCGTGATTTATAAATGTAGATAATTTCAGTGTCATTTAGTAAAATTATTTATGTTTCCCAAATTTTTAATGAGGAAGATCTCTAGATGCTTTTACACAAATCTCTAGAGGCATGACTAATAATTCTTGCTTTCTATTGTTGTACTATCCTCAGATTTGGTAGACAAGAATCATAAAAGGAAGTAACTAAGATTAAAGGGATGAAATAGTCACTGCATTTAATGAGTGCACATGGTGTTCTGTCACAACAAATTACCTCACAATGCTTATGATTAACTAGGCTGCCACTCGTTCTATGAGCTTATAGTACCATGAGCCAAGTAAGCCTATTAGAAAACTGCCTACAAAATTGGAAGGCTGTTTTAATTTCATATTTATCACCATCGTGGCATCTGTGATAACAGTTCATCATATATGTGCTCATGCCTGAAGTGACCAAAATTAAAATCTACTGAAATAGAAATATTGTAACTCAGTGCAGGACCAATGAGGCTGCTCAGTGCAGCAAACAACTATGTGTACATATATAATGAATTTGTTCCAGTTTAAAAGTAACATTACAATGCTCTCAAAACGTTCCCTTTCTTCCATGCTATCATATATACCCATTACAGGGAGATAAATAACAGTAAGACCATTGGTATTGATGTACAAAGAATCATCTTTTGGGCACATCGCACTTTTTCATCAAGGGATTTCAGCCTAGCCTGAATTTAGAAAAAAAAAAGCCCTAGGTAAAAGTCTTTTTGCAAAGGTGTTGCAAGGACAGACTATTTACTGTCAAACCACACACAATAAAAATGCAACTAAATAATGTGGAATCATAGCATAGCAGTGTATCAAATTCAGAGCCAACAGGAGGGATATATATATATATATATATATATATATATATATATATATATACATATATATATATATATATACACACACATATATATACATACATACACACACACACACACATATATATACACACATGTCTTTTTTTCACTTCATGTTTCTAATAAACGTAGTTCTCCATTTTAGTAATTATCTTTGACCAGGAATTAAAGCTTTATTCCATTGCAGTCAGGCAGGGGTCATCCATCTCTTCAGAATAATCAACCACACCTCATTAATTGTGATCCTATAATTTCATCTAATCTGAAAATGCTTTTTCTACCCTCTATGCTAGCCTTGTCTAAGTCCCCCCTCTAAAACTATACAAAATTGCTCCAGCTAAAACTGCCTTCTAAATTCTTATTGTATTCACAACCCCTCAATCTCCATTTGCTTCATATATACCAGCTTTTATTCTGCCAAATTTTAAGTGACTTGGGATTAGAAAACGTTATATACTTTATTTTCTCCCCATAGTATCAAGGGCAATAGTAACTATACCATAAATACTTACATATTCTCATTGAATTATTTTTTACTTCTATTATAAAAGTTTAGGAGCCTCAATATATAACACTCTTCCATACGAGTTTTGAACTAATTGATAAATGAAAAAAAATAATATACAAGACAAAAATCTCATTTTCATTGCCAATAAAACAGATATCTCAGAATGTGGCTTGAATATTGGAACAAAAGAAATTTCCTAGAGTTGACTGAACTGCATTATTAGACAGGCTGGTTATGGATAAGCCAGCTCCTTCCATCATTTTCTTCTTGTGAGTCAGCACTTCAGACACATATTTATGTTCTGTTTTTCATAGAAACCATAAAGTATGGAGAAGAAGCACAAAAGGACGCTTCTTGTATGCATACTCCTAAAATCAAAGAAGGGGAAGGAATTAAGCTTCTCAAGACACATTCCTATGTTTAACCTCACCAGTCAGCTAACAGATGAATGAGTGAGAGGATACAGAGAGACTAGGTAGTTGTTTTTTTTGTTTTTTTCCAAGTAGCTAACCCTTCGCACGGGACTGTTGAGTCACAGTTCTTCCCCCAACACTAATACCAAAACAAAAAAAGAAAAGTGCTCATAACAACTATGGTGATTTAACATAATCGTCGAACAATTTAGAGATTTTTTTTTTAATTCAAGAAAATATTTTTGGTAGCTTTCAGTAACCAAATATATTTGGTTCACAGCTAATTTGGAAGAGCAAATCCAAAATCTACAGGAAGTCTCAATTTGGTTTGTTCATCTTATTCAAGAAAATGTCTTGAATATGTTCAACCCTTACATAAAACATATGATACGTGGATGTGCATAATAGTATTAAGCGTATAATTAAGAGTGCATATAGTCTGAGCAAAATCTTCATCTATACCACCAAGACAATTGGTGAATTTGTCAGGAGAATGCCAATCATTCCTAGCATAGAGAAAATAAATAAATCTCTCATATGGATTCTTGTAAAGCAGTGACTATGGTCCAACTACTCAGGGAGTGAGAACATCTACTAAATAAACAACAGATTTCAAGTAGTTGTTGTTTTATTAGGTTAGTACAAAAGTAATTGCAGCTTAAAAGGTTAAAAACAATTGCAAAAACCACAATTACTTTTGCACCACCCTAATATAATGCTCTTTGTTGTAAGTAGATAACACTATCACCAAGCAGAGTTCTGTAAGAATAATTTCTACATGGTACCTGAATAATTGAGTCCAGACACACCATGCAATCATTTATAGATTAAAATAAAAGAAAAAAATCATAGTAAGATACACACATTTCATGTATATAAACACACACACATATAATGAAACAGCTTATACTCTTACTGTGTATATACCCTGACATTTTCTATTCTGTTCTAATATCATTCAATATTTATAATTTGGCCAAGAACTATTAAATTAATTTCCTGACCCTCAAATGTCTTGTGATCTACGGATTGAATAATACTAAATTTGAACATCACTTTACCTGTTATGTTTCTTACAATAAGAAACTTGATAGATATTGAACAGAAGTGAATTTCAGTTTTTATTCCCTAAAACAGTAGATAGGGACATAAATATGACATGAGGTCTGACAAGTAAGTTCGCCAACTTGCTGCAATGATGTTGCTAACCCGTTTTTATATCAGAACGATTATTCATTATGAATTTGTACCAACTGGACAGTTAACCAAGTTTAGTATTTGGAAGTGCTGAAAGGCTGCATGAAAAAGTTAGACGACCTGAAAATTTCCCCAACAATTCATGGCTCTTGCATCACGACAATGCACCAGCTCACACGACACTGTCTGTGAGGGAGTCTGAAGCCAGTAAACAAATAACTGTACTGGAACACCCTCCTTACTCACCTGATCTGTCCCCCAAAGACTTCTTTCTTTACTCAAAGATAAAGGAAATATTGAAAGGAAGACATTTGGATGACATTCAGAACATCAGGGGTAATACGACGACAGCTCTGATGGCCATTCCAGAAAAAGAGTTCCAAAATTGCTTTGAAGGGTGGACTAGGCTCCGGCATTGGTGCATAGCTTCCCAAGGGGAGTACTTCAAAAGTGACTGTAGTGATATTCAGCAATGATGTATGCAGCATTTTTTCTAGTATGAGTTCACAAACTTAATTGTCAGACCTTGTATTTTAATGATTAAAGAGAAAACTTTTGCTGTTTAGCGAAAGTATTGATTCTGGGGGAAAGTTCTTATTACCTTTTGTAGATGCAGGAGGCTGGGAAGAATCTGACATGGTGTGCGGTTATTCAAGTTTCAGATGAAAGTGGGACAAGGGCACATAAGTTTATACTTGTTAACTCAGAAAATGATTTTTAGCTCACCTTAACACTAGGCAAAATGCACAGTGACGCCCCAAGGAGTTGGGCCATTCATTATACCCTCAAATATTCTATGTGAAAAGTTAAAAATCTCAAAAAGAACCCTCTTAATGTCTAATTTGAAGCAGTGTGATTTTTTTGTAAACTCTCAAAAGTAAACTGAGTTGCAAAAAATGCCACATACTAGGGGGTGGGAATAGTTAACTCATAATAGTACAGTTATACATTTGCATTTTACAGGAAATTGGCTCATGGTATCCTGGCTAACTCTGAAGTACTTTTTAAAGTTAGTACATGATAGGGAACCAAACACATGGCACTAGAAGAAATGAATGAATGAATGAATGAGTTAGAAAATGCCAGTTGCTATATTTTAGAAGTATAAAAAAATGTGTTTTCATAAAAGGGTAACTTTTATAGAGGTGAATCATATCTACCTTAATTTCTGTCTTTTAAATGGAAACACAAGGCTTTAGCTGAACATTTTCCTAGTGATCAAAAAATTAATAATTAGTAGGTGTTGAAATTGACAAATATATTTTTAACTTAATAAAATATGAACAACCATACATAAAGTCTAAATAAATTTTCTAAACTCTTTGAAATGTTTAATGATGAATTTTTTAAAACTATTTTATGATTTTTATGCTTTTATTAGTCCACTTTCATCTTAAATTGATGATTGAATCAACTGAGATCTTCTATGTAACTGATAACTTCCACCACTACTGTCTGCATCACTTCATCTTCCCCCTGTAAATCAATGCTATGAATAAATGATTTATTATTGACACTGTACACTATGAAAAATGCTAGAAATATTTGTTATCAAATAAATATAGAATTAGTAATACAAAAACTGTTAGAATTTTTTGTCAGGGATTTGAAACAGCATTTGATGGTGTTAGAAAGAATCATTGTTTATAAAAAGACTATTAAACTCACCTATTTCTTTTTTTTAAAGATAGAAACTATGGCACTCCATCTTACAAAAAGTAAGAATTTATTATTTGCAGGAAAGAACACTGTAATAAATATACTTCTTTTTTTCAGGTAGAACTGTAAAATTAATGAAAGTTGTTTATCATTTTCTCATGCCTAAATACCAAAGTTAATGCCTGAAAAGAAAATGTGTAAAAGCAGCATTTTAAATTATATTGGTAACTCAAAATTTCCCTCATCATTATTAGAAGAATCGAAACTGACATTTACTTTAGTTATTAGTATGCTTACAACTTCTCAATTTTTCATGCCTTTCCAATATCCTGTATTTCTTAAGACTAAGTCAAAAAGAAAGACATGCCTTTAAAATGTATTTGCGCAAAATAAAGTATACTAGTTCTCTTGTTTTTCCAAAATGTCCTGTTTCCATACTCTTTAAAGGTTAGAAATTAATGTTTACCAGTTATGAGTCAACTGCAGATTATTAATTCTGATGGATGCTAATTATGACTCATTTTTCAAAGCTACTAGACATATGTATTTTCACTTGAAGCAGGATTAGATAATTAGTTTATCCCTTTCTGAAGTAGGCACAGGTCACGCCAAAATATATTTTTCTTAAAAATAGAAAAATGTTAAATAGTATTTATAAGTGTATATTTAATAGGTTTACATCTCTATGTACATATTGAGTACTAAATTATGTAAAAATGCCATAAGAGTTGTGCTGAATGAGAGTGTATATGTACAATGGACACCATTTCTGTTACGCATATGAGAAATGATTCTGTTCCCATTTGTCATTTACTAAATCTTTAAGAAACTGTTTCGCTCACCTTCATTGGGGATGTTTTCAGAACACCACCAGTCTGTGAATAAAGCAAAAATCGCTGCTAAAAATGAATTAGCACCATCTCTGAAAAAGTCAGAACTCACACAGGTGCCAAATGAAAGGTATGACGACCCTCATCAACACCTCGTGTGAGTTAGTAAGACTAAAGGATCATTTCCACAATGACTCCACATTTGCTTCTGTTGCACACTATGCAGAGTGCACCACAGTGTAGACTGTGCATGGTACACATCAGCAAAAGAAAACTACGAGTCAGACAGGCTGTGAATCTCATCACTTCAGGAATAAAAATGACCATGCGGACTTTGTATCTGGCCCAGCGCCCAAGTAATGATCATTAAATTAGTTTAACCACCACACACCATTTCAAGCATACTATCTGCTAGTCATCTTTGTTGTTACTTCCTCTTTTTGGAACTACATAAACATTAATTTACCATCAAATACATACTTCCAGAAGGCCCACCTAGGATAAGGTGAAAAAGTAGATTCTCTGTTTTCTCCTTTTGTCACCAATATTCTCCAAACCAAAGGAACAAGATAGCATGGAACAAGTTTGATCATGCAAAATAGAAAAGAAACAATAAAAATGTGAGGGGAAATAGTATATCTTTGGAGGTTGTGCTCATATGGAGAATATAAATTGCAGAAATCCAGTGGTCATATACTTCAAACACCACAGACTCCAAACATAAAGATGAAAACAGACATTCCATCCATTAGGTAATGGCATACCAAGAAAGGAAAACTGTCCTTTAACCATCACCAGAGCCCAGACTATTTCATTTCACACTGAGAAAAAAGCATATATGCATGTTCTTCCCTCCATGTTTCCCATTGTAAGAGAAACAAATGAGATAGTATTTTTAAAAAGAAGAACATTTAAGTCAATGTAAAATATGAACATAGTTCACACTTACATACTCATATAAGGACGAAACCATAGAATTTCAATACGTGTCTAATAATGTAAAATACTTTTAGAATTGAATGCTAAAAGCAACTGCAAAATGTCCAATTCTGTCCTTGACTTGACTTATGTTAATTTTTACTCTGAAAGATCATCTGATTAAGTTTAAAAAAAAAAACAACACAAACATTGACAGCTTCCATCTCAGTTTAAGAGAAACTGCCTACGCCAGCAAATGTGAAGCTACAGATGGTGGGAGGGAAGAATATCCAGAGGAGAGGAAAAATAGAGAAAGAAGTGGATGGAAATAAAAATAATCACTAATAATCTGGTACATAACTCTTACGGGTCTGCCATAGAGAGAAACCCATTAACCAC
This sequence comes from Rhinolophus ferrumequinum, assembly GCF_004115265.2. Taxonomy (NCBI): domain Eukaryota; kingdom Metazoa; phylum Chordata; class Mammalia; order Chiroptera; family Rhinolophidae; genus Rhinolophus; species Rhinolophus ferrumequinum. The sequence continues at coordinate 27,398,563 of NC_046301.1, forward strand.
CAGACAGACTGAGAGGTCCATTTCAAGCCCTTTCTGAAAGGCTCAACCACTACACTTTCTTACTCAGAGAGCTCATCCTATTTCACAATTTCAACTTTTATTTTATTACTGATGGCTTTCATATCTATCTGTAAGTTCAGCTGTTTCCTCCCATTCAAAGTCCAGCCATTATTTTCAATTATCTTTTCAACTCTTTTTTTCAGATATTTTCCTGCCTTTTCAAAGAATCAAAGCAGGACTAAATGAGTCAAAAGGCTTGCAAACTTTTTTTTGAAATCTCTTTCATCTGTCCTGTTATTTGTATTTCTACTGCCACTAGTGTTGTACTCTACTTCTTCGAGTCTGAATTGCTGAAATATTCAATTCAATGATCTTTCAAACTCTAAATTCTCTCAACTTTATTGTGTTCTACTGATGCACTAAAGTAACTCAAATATGGTTCCCTGATTTGCAGCTTTTAGGGAGAGCTAATTTCCAACCATATTAAATTTATTATTTATTTGATCAGCCTCATTCAAGTTTTACCTAATATTTATTCGGCACAGACACTGAGCTAATTGACAGGGATTACCTTATTTACCACCTAGAATGTGATGCGTGTAGTAATGTTTCTATTTTCATAATATGGAAACTGAGGTTTACAGATTTAAATTATTTACCCATGGTCAGTCATAGTGAGAGTAGAGTAGAAATTTAAACCAATATCAAGGAAAAACAAGATAATTATGTGACATGATAGAGGTGTTTATTAAAGCTACGGTGATAATCACATTGCAATATATAAATGTACCAAACCAACACATTGTACACCTTAAACATACAGAATGTTATCTGTCAATTACATTTCAATTTAAAAAAATAACAAGAAAAACATAAGAAACCCACATCAACCTGATGTCAAAGCTGGTGCTTTTAATCACTCTGCTATATTGCTTCCACGCCACTTATTTAGCTTCACTTCTTCCTAATGTCAACACATTTTCCTTAGATTTAGAATTTCTCTCTTTCCCTCCCTCATTTATCTCTATTTCTCTCTTTCTCTCTTTCCATCTGTCCCTCTTTCTCTTCCCTCTCTGTCTCTATATACCACACACACACACACACACACACACACACACACACACAAACACAAATGCACCTCCTTATGCCATCTCCCTTACACAGAGCACCTTCCTTGTCCTTCATATTCTTTATCTAAATATTACAAGAAAAAGTTCAAATCATTTTCAAGTTCTCTTTTGTGAAGGCTTTCATAAATACTTATCATTATTAACTTTCCTATGCTTTCAACTATTACAGACCCATAGTTTATCATAGAAATTATTCTACAGTTTGCCTTGTAAAGGAACTTAGTTCTCTATAATATACTACGTAAGTGTAAGTTGTCATTATTATTTCTATTTTACATTTCTGTATAGTCTGCTGGTACCAGTGTACTGAGTATATTATGGGTACTTATTGGATCCAGGTTCATTAATTAATGGCACAGTTGCAACTTAAACACAGACTGATTTTCTAAGTCAGTTGAATGAAACTGCAACTTTCAACCAGCTATGAGCCTTTGGAAGTATAAACCTGGTAAAGGAAAGCTTTTTGTCCTCCACAATTTGAAGAGCAGAACACTCAGTTCCATTTAAATGCAAAAAGGGACGGGCAGGTTTATTATAAATAACAATGAAACAATTAAAAATGTACATCCACTGAAAAAATATTTAACATTGGTGTTCAGTGGATAAACCAATTAGAAATTCACAAGAACATTATAAATATATAAGAACAAATTATTTAATCTCAAGCATCTTCAAAAAACAATTACGCAAGGTAATTTTGAATGAAAAGGTAATTTGGCTTAGACTAAGAAAGAAATTTGGAGTTGTCAGAAATAAAATGGTAATGAAATTTTATCAACATTGGATTATTACCCATCAGAAATGTAATAAGACCAATTGCTGTCTTAGAAGAAGATAAATTAATAAATTCTAAGTTTATTTCCAATCTTTTAAGTCTTGATTCTAGATTTGTACGTTCTTGAGCATCTGAGAATATACACTTGAAACCACACTGTTGCATAACACAGACCAGAGATTCTTAACCCTGACTGCATATTAGATTCCCCTGGAGAGTTCCCTCCAAACAACAATGCTGAAGGACAAATAGAGACTAATTAAATCACAGTCCCGAGGGAGTCTGGATGATCACATCACTTAACATGCTGCCCACGTGCCTGCAGTGTGCATCGAGAACTAAGGTCCATGCCATAGAGTATTGCCTGAAAGTTACGGAGGTTAAGAATAACTAACTGGGAGCATGAGTGATGGAAACACTGTCAAAAATTCCAATAAAAGATCTGACATCAATCAGAGTCGTATCACAATAAGGACATAGATGAATATGAATTGGATATAATAAGTGAAAAATCAATAAAACTGTGTGCTAGTTTTTTTTTTTTTTTTTTTTTTTTGGTAAACATTTTGCAGAGCTATGGGCAGCTAACACACTTATATTTCTGAGCCTCATTTGCCAGTTTATTCTGACTTATGACTCTATAAATTGGCCAGTGGGACAGAGTTTTCCCTTAACTAGCCTTTCAGCTCCTAAATGTTACATTCAAATATGGCTCATTTATGTGTTATTAACAGAGAATCTATTGATGTCAAATCCTCTGGTCTCTGATGGGGACACCAGGTATTTTCCACTAACACGATAGCCAGAGCTATAGACATACATTCTAGGATTACAGAAACCTTAAATCAGAAGACAGTAACACACAATAGAGGTAGAAATAAAAAAAAAAAAAATTATTGATTGTGAACACATTTCTGCCTTTACTCATGTTTTCTTAGGTAGTTCAGAAATCATTGTTCTTGGTATATAAATTGAGAAGAGTATGAGAAGTCCAATTTGACAAAAATTGACATTGGAAAGTTAAAAAGAAAACTACTAAAAGAATCTTTATTGCAAGTGATTAAAACACACACACACACACACACACACACAAATTCAATATAAATAATACTATATGATACCAGTGATGAAGACTAAACTGAGAATACTTGAAGTTGTGGCCTAAATCTGTAATAACTTAAACTGTAAGTTAAAGACAAATTAATAAAGCTATGCAATGACCTAAAAAAAGAGATAGACACTAGCTGCTATGAATTCATGAAGTAAAATGTTAGTCTTTAAATGATTATACAATTTATCAGAAGCTTGTTTGACTAACAAAATTTGTGAGTGAACATGTAATGTGATATAGCTGAAGTATAAAATATACTTCACAGTGCTATTGAGAAAACTGTCATTTCCAAAACAAGAGGAGAAAACTGTTATATTAGGTAAAATCCAATCAAAATATTAATGCTATGCATTGCCTTTACAATAAAAAATGCCAAAGGTCAAGTTCTTTCACTACAGAAGATGAAATGAAGATGAGAAAATATTGGGAACATGTGATAAACAAGGTATGGAATGATTAAAATATATTAGTATATAAAGGAAACTACAAATGAAAATAAGAGCCATCCAAGTGCATATTTAAATTAAACAATTAGAATGCTTTATGATGAAATCCTGTTTTAATGTTTAATATTCTATTTACAAAGCAGCCTAAAATCCTGCTTTGTTTCACTAATTTGAAAGAGAAATTTAAGGAATCTTCTTTAATGAACTCAACCAAAAGAAGCACTAAGCGAAATAAGTCACACAGAAAATGGAGAACCATATGATTTCACAGATATGTGGGATATAAAACTGAAAACAACAAAAGAACAAGACTGACAAATGAAAAAGCATAAACTCATAGACACAGACAATAGCTTAGTGGTTACCAGCGAGGGGTGCAGTAGATGAGGGTAAACACAATCCAAATATATGGTGATGGAGGGAGAATTGACTCTGGGTGGTGAGCACACAATGTGATATACAGATGATGTATTTCAGAATTGTACACTTGAAACCTGTGTAACTTTACTAACCATTGTCACCCTAATAAATTTTAATAATAATAAAAAAAGAAGTACTGAATTTGTAATTACTTAGTTTTACTTATTGGACAGATCTCAAAAACACAAAACATTCTAAAGAGGAAGTCTGGCTTTTTATTGATGGTATAGGTTATTTTATACACTGTATGAGATGAGCTCTGTCATTTAACCAAAGGTAGACAGTGAATGAGGAAATTTATGGATAACACTGCTAATTTTATGAGTTAAGACAGTTGATTCAAATTGATGTTTTTTGTTTTTTTTGTTTTTTGCCAAGAACCAGGGTTGATTTTGTATGAATCCCAGATTCTACTGATTGACAACAAATTCACAATAAAATAAATCATCTTATCTTCCTGTCTTCTCACTGTTCCAGAATCCTTTCAGTGCTGTATGTGAAATACCCTGCAGAGTTTTTGACAGATATCTTATTCCATTCCTATCTTTGTAGGGCAAGGAAGGGCAGAAACCGGTAGAGATGTCTGCTTACTTTGTAGTAAGAGTGCACATCATTAATCTTTCACAGCACTGAGATTCTCAAAGTTATATGAAAAAGAAGCCATTTGACCTACTTTCTATTGCTTGTTTGGCCAAAATATTTTGGGGAAAAAAATGTTCTTTTTGATTAAGAATGAGTGAGGAATAGCAAAAATAATTAAAGGAAAAGGAAATAGTAAAAAAAAAAAAAAAAATCAAGAAAATGTGACGTAACTCAGAAATAACCTTCTAGATGAAGTGGCCAATAGAGTGGCCAGGATCATGGATAAAATAGATCCAGACTGAGGACTATTATGTGATATTTTACACCATGGAAGACCAAGAGAAGTTTCATTAAGTTAACAGAAATTTAGGCGAAATAAAATTCATACTCATATGTGAAGGATCAACATTCACTGGCAAAAAATGGCTTCAGACTTCCAAGAATTACTAGAGTAAAACCTTTCAAAATACCAAAGGCAAATTATTTTCAATCTTAAATTACATTCTCAGCCAAACTATAAATAAAGTGTCAGGGTAGAATAAAGACATTTTTAGATAAGCAAAGTCTCAAAAAATTAACTTCCCCAAATACTCAAGTGAAAGAAGCTACTGGAGGATTAGCTCTTAAAGTGAATTCCATAGCCAAACAGGGAATCAACCAAGTAGGAACTCCAACATATGAGACATATGACAGAAATATCAGAATGACAGTGAAGGTAGATTCTAGGATAACAAGTATAAACCAGGTAATGGGATGATGCTTTTGTGCCCATGTCAGCCTATTAATAGGATGCTATTGGCTAGAAATGCACTCTCCTGGACTGAATCTGAAGCAGCCAGATGCACCTCAGCAACAGAAGCTGTATGTGAAGTGGATGCCTAGGCAATCAATAGCTTAATGTCAGGCCTTGCATTACAAACAGGCCAACTGCCAGGTTCTTAAATTTCAGAGGATGGAATGAAGATGAGGAAATATTGGGCACATGTGATAAACAAGGTATGGAATGTTTAAAATACATTAGTATATAAAAGAAACTAAAAATGAAAATGACAAGAGCCAACCAAGAGCATATGTTAACTAAACAATTAGAATAATTTATGACAAAACTGTGCATTTGAATGTGTGTGTGTGCGCGCGCACGAGTGCACGTGTGTTTGTAAGAGAAGTGTGTTTATTATTCAAATTAGAGTTTTGGGGTATTTTATTCTGAGTTGTGAGATGATAATATATTAGATCATTGCATCTTTATTACTAGTCAATTGATTTCCATCACAAAAGTAATCAAGAAACAGATGTTTGATTTCTCTGCTCTGCTTCAGTCAAACACATTTTCTTTTATCTACACATGAATCTTCCTTTGTTTATATATACTTCTCCTTCATCTGCCATTATTTCTCCAGTCCCCTCCAGTTAATCTTCCCGGTTAACTAAAAGAACTCTGATTAAGAACATAAAGGAACACACTGATACTAAATCTAATAGACACTTTTTAATCCCCATCTGACCTGATGTCTCAGAAACAGGGTGGTTGACAATTTACTACATATTCTTAGTGACTGCATCCTCTGCCCTTCTAAGTTCATATGGAGTTAAATTGGAGGACATTCAATTCTAGGGGAAGATATGGAGCCAAGGCCTGATTAATCAGAATATATAATTAGAATATTCTTAGCATCAGAAATTGGTTCATGGGATTGACACAGGAACTGACTGAATGACCTCAGGACTGATTCCAAGAAATTTGATCTAGTGACCAGGTAGGAGCCAATTCCTTTTCAATGGATTTATGGGAAGGAGAATGTAAAGCTGGAGAACGGATCAAAAAATAAAGGAAAAATGTTTCAATAAGACCTTCATTAACTTGTTTTCTGCCTTTTGTCTCCCTTTGCAAATGTACTTACTGCTTTGTGTAGCACTATCATGAAGGGTAAAGATGAAACACAGACAGGGATTAGATTTGTCTTTTGTTTTGTGTTGTTTTGTACACATATATCCAAATAAATCTCCTTTTTTCTTAGATTTTTGTTTTTGTCACTAATAAAGGAAAGTTTCTACAGATTATAACCATTCATCACATTTGAGAGTTAGCTTAGCTAAGTCCGTAAGGATGAAAGTTGTTAGAATTCCTGTGTGACTTTGAGTAAGGTGGTTAACTTTTTGAAGCTCAGTCACACGATATGTAAAATAGTGACAATTAAATTAATTTTATGTGATATTTTTTTGGGGGGAGGGCGCCATGAAAGGAGAAACTTTATTCAAGTAAACAGTTTGCAAACGAGGGAGGAAGCCTCAGGAGGAAACCCAAAGTTCATTCCAGTTTTATGTGATTTTGTGAGAGTTAAGTAATACATATAAAGTTCAAAATAAAGGGTCTGGGACATAATAAACAATATTTTTTTGCTAATATTGTTGCAATTATTATTATATTATTATTTTTCCCTTCTGCTTAAAACACTTTGTTCATTTTGCTTTTTTTTTGCTCTAAATTCGGGTGATTTTCCTGTGTTCTGTCTGACGGCTTCCTCTCAGCTCCTATAGTGTTTATCCTACCTTATCTGAAATTACATATTGATGTTTCTCATGAGTCAGTCCATTTCCCCTTCTCATCGAACTCTATATTCTTTTCCTCAGTTACCTCATTTATTCCCTTGACATTAAATATTACTCACCCGTGTGTGTTTGTGTGTGTGTGTGTGTGTGTGTGTGTGTGTGTGTGTGTACAGAACCAAAACTACTCTACCGAGTACTAAATTCATATATTTATATTCAGAGGATCTTATATTTGGATGTCTCACAGTGATCTTGAACTTTTCCATTATATCACTTTTTTGATCTCTCTCATTCTTACCTATTTCTCCTGTAGGGTTATACATCTCAGCAAACGGCAATTCCTAACAATTCCTTGAATAATTTCTTAGCTCAAAAGCACAAGATTCATTATTGACATCTTTCTTTCTCTTACCCTAAATCCAATCAATTGTTAAGTGCTATCAATGCTTCCTCTATTTGTATATTTATTCAGTTCTCTGTCTTTTATAGATCACCCCCCCACCTTTTGTAATTGTGCTTCATTCCTCCAGTTTTTAACGTATCTTTATCTTATCTATTTTCTACATAGAGGACACAATGATCTTTTAAAATGAAAATGAGATATGTTACTTTCCTACTCAAAGCTGTCAATCTCTTCTTATTTTCCCAAGGTAGGCCAGAATTTTTACTTTGATGTACACTCTGATTCACCACATTGGTTTTCTTTCTGTTTCTTGAATGATCAAGATCTTTGCTTACCAGAGAGTTGCTGACAGGACATTCCCTCTGCTTACAAGTTTCTTTCTGGCTTAGTCATATCGAATCATACCCCATGACTGACTATAATGTCCCAGAGTATTTTGTAACTTTCCAGCACCTATCACAAAGCTTGGGATTTAATGGGGCTCAAAAAATGTTTTCAAATAAATGAGTAGCATTTATATAATGATCCTTTGCTGCTTATTATAGAAAATAAAATTGGGCCGAACACAAATGACTGTGACTAATGGTTACCATCCACTTGAAGGCTGAGAGAGTTACTTTTATACATCAACGTCACTGCGTCACAGGGTGTCCAAACATGTGGTCATACAGTATTCTGGGTGTTTCTGTGAGGGTGTTTTTGAATGATGTTAACAGTTAAATTGGCAGACTGTATGAAGCAGATTGCACATTCTACTGTGGGTGGGTCTCTTTCAATCCGTTGAAAATGGGAATAGAACAAAAAGGCTTACCCTCCCCTGAATAAGAGAGTTCTTTCTTGCCTGACTGGCTTCAACTGAGACACTGCCTTTTTTCCTACCTTCAGACTTGAACTAAGACATCCGCTCTTTTTGGGTCTTGAGCCTGCTAGTGTTTGAATGGAAACTTACACCATTCGCTCTCCTGGGTCTCAGGCCTTTGTACTTGGACTGGAACTAAACCGCCAGCTCTCCTGGGTCTCTAGCCTGCTGACTGACCCTGCAGATCTTGGAACTTCCTTACTTCCATAATCACACAAGCCAATAACTTTTTGTAACTCTTTCAATAGATACTAGGTTGGTGCAAAAGTAATTGCAGTTTAAAAGGTAAAAATAATTGCAAAAACTGCAATTACTTTTGCACCAACCTAATAGATAGATACATAGATACATATGTAGACAGACAGATAGATGGATGGATGGCACGTACATACGTACATACATACATACATCTCCCTATCAATTCTATTTCTCTGGAGAATCCTGACTAATACAGAGGCATTGTGAAAATATAACCAAAATGACTTTTGATTAATTAAGAAAGTCTTTGAAGAGATGAACCACAGTCTTAGGGCACTGCTTTCGAATTTGAGTGTTCTGAATTGGCACAATGAATCTCCAAAATGAAACTGTATTTTCTACTATAGTCTGCACAGTGAGTGACATAATAGGCAGCTCCACAAATGTAATGGAAATGAATATTTAAAAAGACTTACTTCATTAAATATGTAATACTTCCCTGCATATTTAAGCAGAATTGTATAAATAAATAGTCCTGCATTATTTAATAAACAGTTTGCTCAAACAACTGTTTATCTATATGAAAAAATAATACATCCAAATAGAAAACATATACAAAAATCAATTTCAGGCCAATTCTAGATTTAAAATCGAAAGGCAAAATTTTTAAAAATTGTATAAGAAAAAATAGGAAAATGTCTTTGTGACAGCATAGTTATATTAAATTTCTTTTAAAAAGAAAACAAATGTATCTGAATGAAAAATAAATGTATACAGGGTACATTTTAAAATATCTACACAAAAGAATTTTGCCTGATAGTCAGGATAGACAAGCTGATATCAAAATAAACTTTGTCAAAAACAATTATTAAAATGGGACAGAATTGTGTGAAAGAATTAAGAAAAACAATGGAAGTATCTAAAATACTATTATTTTTGAGAAAAGAAATACACAAGAGATGAAATCCACATAAACCATTTTTTTTTTTTTGGAGGCCATTTCCAGGTTCTCCTGCAGGAGTCTAGAAGCCAAAAAGGTTGTGATCTTGTGGCAGGGAAGACAAAGGTCAGAGATCTTAGAGGTAAAGCAGCTGGAAAATGAGCGACAAAGAACTGAACATAGAAAACTGCATAGAAGGAAGCCCAAAAATCTACATACAAATACACCTAAAGTCATCACCTAACTCCTAAGCTGTCATATCAATAAAAACTATAGCCACGTGAAACAATATGGATGAATATCACAGAAAGAAAATTGAGTGGAAGAAACTACACACAGAATAATACAGACAGTATGATTCCAGTTATATGAAGTTCAAGGACAGAGAAAAGTAATTTATAGTGATACTATCCTGAACTTTAAATGAATGATGTGGAAGGACACATATCAAAATTATTTAATATAAAAACAACAAAAGAAAACAAAGCAAGTTACAAAAATATAATAGGAAGCGCATATATATATATATATAACATATAATAGAAAACATTTCTGTTATACATAGGAATATATATAATAGGACTATAGATTATATATATAATAGGAAGCATTATATATAACAGGAAGTATTCAGTTAAAACTTAAAAATCTCAAAAGTATGATGTATTGAGTTTATGAACACATACACATGAAATCTGAAGTTAATATCTCAAAAAACTTGGTGGAGTATACATTATTTTATGTTATTTTATAGGGCAAAAATATTTTTTTTTTAAAAAAAAAGGTCTATGTGATTTTTTTAAACATTTTTTACCTTGAAAATTATTTCATCAGTTAAAATTTTCTGCAATGAAAGCATAACCTCAGGCCTAAAGAACTGTTCACTTCTGACAGTATTATTACTTTAAAAATGTATTTCTCATAAGAATTACTTAATTTATTATGTGTGGTTTAGATTTATTACTAAAATGTAAGTCATCCAAAAAAGTTTATGTTACAGGTTAAGATATTATTTTCATTCTATTTCATACTAAGAATATTTAATAATAAAAACTCTTGAATATTTATGGTTTAAGAGAATCTATGCTATTCTTACAATAAAATACAGTAGTGTCATTATCAAATTATCAAACATAATTTCTTCCTCAAGAAGTATATAGTTTAATAAGAAAGAGATATCAATAATTTGGCATCATAGTTAATTATACTTCCAAATCAAAATTCCCAACTGACCAATGAAAAGGATCACCATAAGAAAATACAAGGTCCGACAATTATGTTTGCGAACTCATCCTAGAAAAAGTGCTACATACCTCACTGCTGAATATCACTATAGTTACGATCGAAGTACTCCCCTTGGGAAGCTATGCACCGATGCCAATGCCTAGTCCACCCTTCAATGCAATTTTGGAACTCTTTTTCTGGAATGGCCATCAGAGCTGTCATCATATTACGCTTGACATCCTGAATGTCATCAAAATGTCTTCCTTTCAATATTTCCTTTATCTTTGGGTAAAGAAAGAAGTCACTGGGGGGCTAGATCAGGTGAGTAAGGAGGGTGTTCCAATACAATTATTTGTTTACTGGCTAAAAATCCCCTCATAGACAGTGCCATTTGAGCTGGTGCATTGTCGTGATGCAAGAGCCATGATTTGTTGGTGAAAAGTTCAGGTCGTCTACTTTTGCATGCAGCCTTTTCAGCACTTCCAAATAGTAAACTTGGTTAACTATATGTCCAGTTGGTACAAATTCGTAATGAATAATCCCTCCGATATCAAGAAAGGCTAACAACATCATTTCAACAGGTTCACAAACTTAATCCTCCAACCTTGTACATGGGCAAAGAGAAATGATCTAAACATGAGTGACAGAATGTCTGTAGGTCTAGTGTATGGCAGTGTTTGCATTTTCAGTGTTGACTATTTGACATGTCTTTAAGCCCCAACAGAGAGCTTTTCTCACTTAAAGAGAACATACATATTTTTAAAACATAATAAAAACTAAAAATATTTAATAAATATTTAATAGCCCTTTATCATTAACTTTGAACAAATCATCTGTCTGTCTTTAGCATTACAGTGTCTTTATGTGACTTTCTTGAAATTTTGATTTATCTGTGATGATAAAGAATTGTTTATTTTCGTACTTGATTTGGACTAAGGCTATGTATGCATAATAAGACCAGAAAAGAATATTGCAGTTGATAGCCATGAAAAAGGGAAGAAGATTTTGCGCTATTCCCAGGAGGGCCAAAATATAAAAAATTACCAAAGTTTCAAAAACGATCATTGTCTATTAAATATTTTAAAAGAGGTCATAGATATTTCTTCATTTTATCTATGTCAGAAATAAAACATCTGAAGAGCCTGGCAAAATTTCTATTGTCTAGTGTCAAATTTGATCATTTTTCACTTGTCAGAAAAAAAAATATGTGCTAACAAGAATATACTCAATACAATACCAGGGAATCCAGTCGATTACCATAAAAATACATTACTGATCAGAAATTCTTGCTTGGGCTGGCTTTCCTTGTAAATGATGCAATTGATTCCTGAGAAGATTTGGTTTTGCTGTATTTACCTCCCTCCATAATACATGTAATTAAGGAACCATTCTTACAATTTTATATCTTCTTGTTAAATGCAATATTCTGATCAAAAACAAAAACAGCTTTTCTCATTTGGCAATTTTCTAGAGCAATAAGAAACACATAGATTTGTGCTTTGAATGTTACTGTATGTATGTATGTATGTATGTATGTATGTATATATGTATGTATTGAGATATTTAATTGAAGCAATGATATGAATTTGTGACCTGTTTAGGCCAGATAATTTTACCTTCCTAATAAAAATGGGAACAGAACATGAAAAAACAGTAAAAATTTCTGATTCTCAGCTCAGAGAAGTAGGTGTTACAAGTTGAGTACATTACTTTCATATAGTAGCTTTGTAGCTCAGTAGGCAAAATTTTATTGAATTTTTTTGAGAAATACTAAAAGAGGTACTATATACTATACTCCTAGAGTTTCTGGGGATATAGCAGTGAGTAAACCATACAAAATCTCTGCCCTCAAGAAGAATACATACTGTTAAAGGGGGTGGAAAAGAAACAGATTTTAAAATAGCCTAGGTACATAGAGTAGCAAGAATTAGAATCTAAAATCCACATACCACCACTTCTTCAGGACATACATTCGTTAATGAATTGAATTTACCTTCCCACACTAAACTATTAAAGAAAATGGACAAATACATGAAAAACCATTTTTCAAACATAGAATTACAGACTAGGGCAATGATCCTGGAGGGAAAGTAAAACAAATAAGATGAACCACAGGATTGTCCATGCTTGCTATCTGGCAAGTTTCCAGTGAGGAAACTACACAAGGCCAGGGGTAGAAAACTAAAAATGATCAGGTAAAATGAACCCCAGAAACTGCAAAGGACCTGGCTGTTGCCACACAAGCAAGAGTTGGGAAAAAACAAACCTCCTAACATACAGGCATCAAGGATTGTCCCCAGAAGAGTCTGGCCACCTCAGTAGTGGGGCCAGACTAATCCTAGACTAAATGTTGTTCTGGATCCTACCTAACAGTGCCTAAACACAAGCCTTAAAAGGATAATAAAATTGCCTAAGTAACTTAACTGTGTCCCAGAAAAGAATCCAAATGTATAAATGAATGCAAAAATCCCTGTAACCAACAAGGTAAAATCCATGCTGTCTGGCATTCAATAAAAAATCAGCATGTAAAAAGTAGAAAAAGGATCCCTAATGAGGAAGGAAAAAAATCAATTAACTAAAACAGATTCAAAAATAACATATATAGTATGTCTAGAAGACAATGAACTTTAAAAAGCTATTGTAAATCTACTCCATATGAGCAAGAAGGTAGAGGAAAGAACGAGGATGATAAGAAAGGACATGACAGTTTTTTAAAAAGACCCAAATTGAACACCTAGAGAAAAGAACAGCAATATAATAAAAATATCTGAGATGGGATTAACAGCAGATTAGATACTGCAGATGAAAAGAATAACTGGGCACAAAGCAGGGGAAAGCAAGAACGAACAGTAACCGAACAGTAATAAGTTGAAGAATAACCAGGTACCTATAAAGACAAACTGGAATCCAAGACGAAAACCTATCATCTGTGAAGACAAACTAAAACCCAGTTTTCTCTGACTGCATCTAATCTCAATGATACAGGTGACATGCACAAGAAAACTAGTGCCTTTCACATCGCCCTTGGCTCAGCTCAACGACGAGGTCTGGTAAAAGCTGGAGAAGCAAGGGGCCTGACTGCTGTCCCACACCACCACGTGAGGCAGCAAGTCAGCAACATAGAGAGGAGCCACAGTGGTGCCTGGGACCAGGCTGCTTCACTTCTGCTTTCCAAATCGCATGCAAATGCCTCTTACAGTCAATGCTAACCTGGGACTCTACAGAGAAGAAAATTCTGAGCAAGATAGTGCCATCCTGGCTATACTGACAAAGCATGAACTCACCACAGTCTTTACAAACTGGCAGCCAGGCATCACTGTTTAGAACACATTTAATCTGCAAATAAACAATTGTGCTTCTATTTATGCAAAAATCTCTCCTACAACTGAACAGTTAACTAGCCCTCTCAGATAATACAAAGTCACTCTGCCAGTCTGAGTGATGTTTATTCCTCTTCTAGCTGAGTCACAATCCCTCTTTGATATACTTTAACAGAATACTGATATATATGTATATATGTATATATAGATAGATAAATTATGATATATATATCATAATATACATAATATATAATAAATTATATATACAAAACACACACGTATATATACACGGAAACATATTATGCAGTCTTTATTTCTGCAAGTAATCGTGTTACCAGGTATTCCGACCTTCTTCCCTCAATAAATCCATCCTCCTTTTGCAATCAACAATCACCTCAGCTGGTTATGGTTCCTTGCCTGATGGAGTGATCCAAACTTCATTCATGAAATGTTTAGGTCATTAATGGCTTGCTTGTATTAAGCTGTTATAGTTAACCATCAACTTTTATCACAGGAACCTGAAGGTATTAGAAAGGAACTTACTTTTCCTTTCCTTAAGTCTGGTCAAGGCTTAGTGACTTACTTCCAATGAACAGTGTGTGGAAGGTGGAAAAAATATTATCTCTATAGTAGAGAACCCAGGCAGATACTACCTTAATCAAATGATCAATTATAATATCACTAGGGAGAAATTAAGTTGAAATCATGCATCTTCTGATGTAATGATATGAGGAAAGCATTTTATTTCTATGGTATTCTTCCCCCAATTCTGTAAGTCCAATATATATTATGAGAAAATATAAAGGTCTTAAAACTCATAGAATAATTATATATTCTATGATATATATATAATATGAAGAAAATGATTTTTAAAAATTCATATTCTTAAAGACCCATTTTAAAAATATGTATTTCTATTGTTTTTTTGAATAAAACAGAATGTATAATATATACATTATAATAAAAGTATGATGGAGCAAACTGAGGGTAAAGCTGAATCAGTTTTGCCATTCAATTAAAAAACAATTTAGTTATCTGATTTACATTTTTAATTATTATTTCAACATACATGCTGAACACATTTAGAAGTTAATTAAGACTTTTTGGCCTAAGAAACAAATATTAGTTATTAAATACCCATCACAATTTGTATGGGTCCTTGATTCCAGCAACACTCCCATAGAGGAAAGACTAAAACTAATCTGACTTAAGGACATGACCAGTCCCTCACTTAAGTAGATGTTGAAGTGTGATGCATAGAGCAACATACGCTGGTTCCAGAATCTGAATTAAGAATATAGGAAAGGGTTTCCTGATCATATAGTAATGGGAATGGATTGTCTGCTTAACAACTGCAGAGGCTGTTGCAATAAAAAGGAAACACTGAATATTTTATGCGGAAATAATTTCAAGCTGCTTATTTTCTTTATATCTTTAAATATTTAATTAAATTATGCTGTTTCCATGGTAAAACCATATAACTGGATAAAAATACACTTGAAAAGGACGGCCTGTATTTTTCTGGTGCTAATAGAAAATTATCAAGAGATGAAGACTCGGCCATGCCTAAATGTCCTAGTCTCATTTTCTGAATCTCAGTAATGTCTGCTCCTTAAGCAAGAGTATCACAGTGCTGACTCTATCCTAGACAAAGCACAGGTGGTCAACGCAAAACAGGCGGATTAAATATATTTGACTTTTTTAACTCCTCGTTCTTTCTCACTCTTGATGAATGTATTATTCTATTATTTTTTTCTTAATCAACTCAATTTAACACTTTCCCAGGTCTTATTTTCATAATCAGTAAGCTAATTTTATTTAACTGATCATCTTTATATCAACTATAAGCAAGACATTTTCCTAATACGGGGCTAAAAAGAATACAATATGTAGGTTCTTTTGTGCTCAAGGAATTTCTAATTGATTGGGACAGAATAATCTAACTGTATAAAAAGAACACAAAACTATTTTTAAATAAAATAGTATTTTGGTAGAAACGAAATGGTATAGAAAAGAAATATCCAATTACAACACAGTTCCCAGCAATTTTATGACCTTCACATTCTTCCGAAGACCACATTTATCCACCATATTAAATCATATGATACAGAACAGAGGCAAGTACTCTAAGTACTTTTATTTTCTTTTTTTTAAATGGTGTTTTTCCAGGACCCATCAGCTCCAAGTCAAGAAGTTGTTTCAATCTAGTTGTGCAGGGTGCAGATCATAGTGGCCCATGTGGGGATCAAACCGGCAATCTTGTTGTTAAGAGCACCATGCTCCAACCAACTGAGCTAACCAGACGCCCCCACCGACCCAACCCCCAAGTACTTTTAAAACACACGTTGGAGATAAGATGGCAAATATGCAGATTCGGGGGCCTGTCACATATGTAAAGTTTTTAGGACTATGAATATGGTGAGTGGATTCAAGTGAAGCAAGAATGGACCATATAAATATTATTTTCTACTGACTCATATCCTCTATTTCCAGCCATGGTTATGGTGAACAGTTCTGAGCAGGCTTCAATCTACTTCACACCCATGGTGACTAAGGCGAACAGTGTTCTACATGTAAGCATCAGGATTTCTCTGATGCAGAGGCATGGGACACCTAGAAAAGACACTTGGCATTCATACACAAGTGACACACGTGTGGCGGGGAGTTTATCCTCGAAGGGCAGATCTCAAGGAATGGGAGAATACTGCTGATAGATAAAGCTTCCATTTTATCCATCAGGCAGACGATTATCCAGCTCCTCAGAAGGTCCTAGTGGAGTCATGCCTTCAAAGCCCACAGTGGTTACCAGTAACGCATTTATACCTCATACCGGGGGTGCCAAAACAATGTATACACATTTTAAGAGATGTTATCGATCTATTACTTTTAGAGGTTGTATTAAATTACAGTAGCATTCGCTCAAAAGAGGGCATTAATCAAATGAATGCTAGTGTCATTCATAGTACTACAATTTTAATACAGTTTTCTCCTTTCTTAAAATGTGTATAAATTTTTTTGGAACCCTCTGTATATGTTATGTTATGTTATATTATATGTTATATCATACCATATTATATAAATAAGAAATGAAATTTTCCAGAACAAAATATAGTTTTCTTATTGGTAGTGCCTTCATCTCCCAAACTTTTCCCATTTACATGACATCAGAATTAATTTTACTGTATTTTGACTCTACTCACATAATAAATTTCTGATGATAATGTAAAACATGAGACCTCAGATCACCCAACATGATGAAAACGTCCCACTGAGAATAATAACAGAATGCTCAAGTGAACGAGGTGAAGGTGCTGCTAACAAAATCTGTGCAATAGTTACCAACCATGATGAAGGCTCGGACTTACAAAGTAGGATTCCAGGTTACCATTAGAAGTAGATACACACATACATCATACATACATACATACATACATACATACACACACACCTCTCTCCTGAGGCTCTGTAAAATGTAGAGAAAGAAAGAAGACAGATATAGTATCTTATGAATCCCAATTCTACTGGCCCGTTTCCTTAAGGAATTAGGAAGAGAGGAACAAACCTGTGACGTTTCCTTGAGGCCACTGACAAGCATCCGGCATCCATCTTCTTCCCAAGGAAAAACAATTGATTCACATGAATCTATAGCCTTGAAAATAGCCTCTAGCCTTGCACAAAGAAAATATTCCCAAGAACTATAGGATTATCCTTTTCTAATATGTCATTTCTTCAAATATTGTATAAAACTGCTTTCCTAAGACCTCTTTTGCTTCTAAAGTAAAAGGAAATTTATTTTTATTGTAAAGAAAAACATAATCGTGCTTAATTATATAAATAGGCAAAGTGTGTATGTATGTATGTATGTATGTATGTATGTATGTATGTATGTATATAGAGAGGGTGCCAAAATAATGTATACACATTTTAAGAAAGGAAAAAACTATTAAAATTGTAATACTATGAATGAGGCTAGCATTCATTTGATTAATGCCATCTTTTGAGCAAACTTCATACTACACATTGCTACCATAATTCAACTTCAGAAAGTAATATGTAGATAATATCTCTTAAAATGTGTACATTTTTTGACATCCCATGATATATCTATATATATCCATATGTATAATATATATACAAATCTATAGATATATATAAAATTTGAAAGTCTTAGAGAAAAATGAAGTTTAATAATGGTTCAACCTCTACATGTAAGAAATTGTTTGACAATGGGATAAAATCTGGATAACAACAACAAAATCTCCCAAAGCCTTTTTCCTCAGTATTTTGGATACTTAAAAGTAGTGCGTGTGTGTGTGCGCGTATACATTTTTATATGTATTCCATTTTTAATCTTCTTGTTGTCATAAATTTTATTATCTATCATGGAAGCAGCCTTCATGTTCTCCTGTCACTCAGAGATGTGAGTGGCCCCTCTAAAAATATAAGGTTGAAACATTTTACACAATGAAGTGATGTTACACAGATGTTATCAATAAATGGATTTGGAAGAGTATTAAAGAATTTATCTAACTACCAAAGAAAATCATTTAAGGATCATTCTTGCTGCTTAATTGGCCTCTGGGTAGAATATTGCCCTTCCCCAATCATCGTTTTGGAGAGCGAAGTGTTCTTCTCAACTACATCGTCATTCTTCAGAGAACATTAAACTTACCTGTTATAGATATATTATTCAACCCCTTGTTCCATCACATCAATCTGTTGTTACACAGAGGAAAAAAAATGTATAGTAAATGAGAAGTTTTCTATTTTTATAGTACTTGTGAACCTGACATGGTTGTTATTTTTAAAAAAAAAACTTCTATATAGAAGTTTTATTTTTAAGAAATGCCGTTTTTCTCTTATGGAATCAACTTTTCATAGTAAGTCAAAACAAGATACAATTTGCAAAGAACACAGTGACAGTGTCTAATCACGTCTGAAGTTAAGTACCACCACTCCACGCGGGGATGTTGACAATTTTCTTTAACCTTTTACGCTAAATATTAGAGAGCTTGGCGCACTTGACTTTGACACTGTAAATCAACCGTGGAGCGGAAACAGGTTCCAGATGCCAAAAGATCCCTCTTTCTAAACTGCCCGCATTTTTACATATTTCCCTAGATGATTTTGTTTCCATATCAATCAGATTAATAAATAAAAGGAAATGCTTAATTTACTGACAAGCTGACTTTTTCTTTCTGTCTCAGATGAGATCTTAATAATTTATTTTTCCCAATTGTAAGGAGAAGATGTTCTTCTCATCTAACTTTGCATTCATCGTTTCCCCATTTCGTATCTCAAGATGACAAAGGGTATTCCTTACTAACCCCACCAATATCAGAGCTTCCATCGTTGTGGAATATATTACCACAGTGTTTAGGAGGAAAATATGAAATGATTGAATACATCAACAGAAGAACACACAGGTATAATGCCAACTTTCCCTGTTTCTATAGCTCGTTATATGTGGGTAACGGGAAGCCACAGAATTCTACTAGCAAAGCTGTGAAAGGAATATAGATTTCATTCCTATCATCATTGCATTTATATACAAAATATTAAGAAATACACTGGACCGTAAGAAAGATGGTAGAGGGAACTCATTATAAAATCATTGTTCTCAATGCCTATTAAAATAAATATAAAGCAACAAATCATAAAGAGAAGGATTCATCGTAGTAACCAAGAAGGAACGGATACACCCTCTGTCCAAAAAATATTAATAAAGATTCTGGTATCTTAACCCAGCCTTTATGCCATGTGCAAAACACACTCATACGCACACGTGCACACAAACACACACACAAATATACCACTTTCAGAATTTACACCAAGAAAAAAGAGGAATGATTGAGTAATACAACATTGAAACTTCCCATTATTTCACTTGAGTTTGGAAAGAAGTGAACTAAGGAAACAAGTAGGCACTCTGGGGAAAAGCTTTTTAAAAAAAATTACTGAGAGTTGAAGCTTTTACATAAGACATAAGATTTCAGCAGAAGCAAGAAAAGTGTCAAATTTTGACATTTTCCAACATTGCTTACAGAAATGTGGTAATGATTAGAGTTATTCTCCTCACAAAAATAGGTATCTTAAATACTGGTAGAGGACACTGGCCAAAATCTTAGAAGAAAGAAGACCAAACAGGGATTCTTCCAAGCACTCAGACTGCAAAAACAGAATAAAGCACACCTCTAATGGGAACTGAGAGGGAAGACAAAAGTCCCAGATAAGTAGGGAAGTACTTGCTGCAAAGGAAAATTGCTCAAGACAGAGTAAGTCGAAGGACCAGCCACCTTTAGTATGAGCAAGTGACAAGTAGTACAGCGCAGCAACAAGGTGTCTGTTTTAAAGATAGCTCATAAGAAAGAAAGGAGGAAAGAACTGATGGTATGGACAGAGAAATAAAAAAAGAAAGAAATATAGTAAACAAAGGAAAATAAGAAGCTCATGTTGGAAGAAAATGGAATAATCAGAAGAAACTAAAAAGATCAGAAAATTAGAACACATTCAGAAATGTAAGACACATGATGAGATTTAAAAGTATTATTATCTGAAAAGGAAGGGCTGAGGAAATAAGAATCAAAACAGCTGTTTAAGGGAGCTATATTACAGTCCTACAACAACAAACACAGATGAGAATCTGATCACTGGTCCAAAAGGACTACTTGTGCTAATCAGAGTGAACACAGAGAAGAAAGACAAAGATTAAAGACAAATCAGAGTCCATAGCTTTTATCTGATTGATCAAGAAGTTTTGTGCCTTCAAAAAAGGAAAAGAAATACTGAGCTCCTTTGAAAACCCAAAATATGCTTGGATTTTGGCATATGCTTGCATGTCCATTTCCAAAACACAAAGCTTTGTTAACCTCCCTTCTCTCATTGCACCCTCACTAACAGTCACATGAGATGAGATCTAACATTTTTCCAATTTAACAAGTAACTAAAACTAAGCAGCTGAGGAGAAAAGGTAAGGGCTTAGAGGTTCTTCACTCGGAGTCCCTACTGTCTCTTTGGTTCTGAAATTGATTGGAGGTGGCCAGTTATGAGACAGGGCAGTGGATGGCAGATAGCAATTGTGAAGTCTTGAAGGCAGGTTTAGAGTATGGTCATTATTTGCCATTTTATATTGTCTTTCTTTCTCCCAGATCATCAGCAACTTCAAATACTTTATTCCAAATGATGTCTCCATAGACTGGATGAAAATAACTCAAATTGGATGAAATGCAGCAGCAGTTCCTATAGGACCAATTACAAATAAACAGCCTCATTAAAGCTGTAAATGCTTATAAAGTACACCAGAGCAGGAACATCCAACAGTGAAGCACAGGTGTACACAGTTACTACCAATATTTAGCATCATTTAAATTTGGAACATAATTTAGAGTAATTTATGGGAAAATGCAGGCATATGAGGCTCTCCGAAGCAAATAATGATAAAAGAAACTTCAGTGTAAGATTGCAACTTCTACTTTGTACTGTATTCTGCTGGTCTAATTTGCCTCTACCCACCCCCATTTCTCTCTTCTAATTGGAAACTGTCTAGTGCTTTCAGTGATTCATACGTGCCCAGCACTGGCCTGCCTCCTTTGAAAGTTTTTCCATATTTGTTCATACATTTTCCTCATTTAGATAAGTCATTATATTCTCTCTTCCTCTAGGATTTTTAGAACTGAGTTTTATTACCATGATTAAAAGGATATTTACCAATATCTTTTTTTTTAAGTGAAAATGTTTCTAATAACATGAATTCTGTAAAGAGAGAAAAATAAGAGGAACAGTTACTTGAGAATGATAGGGCAAAAATATGATTATAAAAAGGCTGTAATTATAATTCCTATTTTTGCTTTTTAATTCCAGAAACCTGGATTTAGCACGATAGGTTCATTTGTACCACACCCAGAATACAAAATAAACTTTTCATCAATGTAAGTTAATGCATTTTATATCGAGACTAAATGGAATGCAACTGCCAGAATTAATTCTAATGGATTCGAAGTCAGTAGTGACTAGCTCCATAAATAAGAATGATGACTAGGGAAAAAGTTAATTTATCATCAAATGAATTTACAAACTGAATTTACTGATTTTTGTATTTGCATTAGAGAAAAGTTATCTTAGAATAAATTATTTAAAAATCACATGGCCTGCTTGCCTAGAACCTAGTTAAATTAGACCTTTAAATTGTTGAAAACTGAAAATGTATGTAGTCTGGATGTGTGACTTTCGGTAAAATATTAACAGTCTAGGCTACGATTTCCTCATCTATAAAATGAATATACAATCGACTAAAATAGGTACTTTTAACTTGGGAACAACCAATCTCTTGTTAAGAAACTGTATCTGGGCTTCAGCCCTGAAAAAAATCTCTGAATGTCCGAGAATTTATGCAAAATTCCGTGCAGATTACAGTGTACACTGATCTGGAGAAAAAAAATCAGTAAATTTCATCGAATTTTATGTAAAGTACACTACGTGTTTATTTGCTTCTCTAATACTCTACTAATGCCATGATGGTCTATCAGTGGTTTATTAACTTGAATGTACAATAATCTATGAAGGTTGTTGAAACTATGGATCATTGGAACACAGCATTCAGGAAGTCTGGGTCAAGGCTATGTAAGAAACTGTTATATGCCACAGAGTCAATCATAATTACAGATGTGATAACCAAAAAGTTGTTCCAAGTTTTTAAAATTATAAAACAAAATATAATTTTTTAGTCTGCGCTGATTACTATAAATTGTTTTCTGACAATCCAAGCCCTTTAAATTGTCTTTGTTGATAGGTCAACTCTCATTAAGATAGCTCTGCTCTCTATACTTTTACAAGCAGGGAAAAGAATGGAGGTGAAGTTCAACTGAGTACCGGTAGATTTAAGTTCATGTAGAATGCCTACCAAAAAATGTAGACATATCGCAGAGCAAAACTATTAACTAAAATAAGATTTGAATTCCACGCACCAATATCACCCAACCCCTGTGGATTTAAGATGGTTATGCTAGTTCCCGTCTTTCGTATTACTCTAAATTGCAAACATCTAAGTTTCTCCTTATTAAAGGGCCAGTTTCTGCATTGCTTTTAATTCTACAGAGGCTTATATAATAAAGAACCTCTAAAAACAATCAACTCACTGTGGAATTGAAGCCATTACTTTTACATTTATTTATTCTATTGCTTATCACTTCTACAAAGTCATCTCCTTTGAAGTCAATGACGACGTAACCTGGAGAATTTTCAGAGGGTCATGAGACAACACTGGTTTTAGTTCAAATTATTGCTGATAAGGAATGGAAATTTCTGCTTTGTCTAGATGAGGTTATTAGCTAAAAGGTAAGGAAAATGACTGCAACATAATAGAAAATTCATCTAATTCACTTTTGAAACACTACTTCCTGGTTGAAAAATGAGGAATTTAGCAACCCATAAATATTCTCATACAGCCTTTTATATTAAGTTGCAACAAATCAGGACTTTTTCTTTAAAACATAAAATAAATAAACTGTTGTCCTCTAACCACAGTCCTAGAAAGTAATCATATGTCAAATAAAGAACAAACCTGGACTTAGTAAGGAGAGACTTTATTCTAAAGGATAATTGCAAAGCAGGAAAGGGACTATTGCTATTGGGAGAAGAGGATTATTGCAGTAGAGAGAAAGCTCAGATTTTAAGATCAGGAAACATCTCAGGGATTAGTCAAAAAGATTTTTTCTTTTAAAGGGGGAAGAGGATTAAGGTTAGAAAGAGCAGGGCTTGAGGCAATGGGATGAAAGGCTGGTGTGATAGGAGAGCAGAGTTGAGAATGTTTTACCCTCAGATGGGGCTTTTAAGAAGAGGCAAGAAAGATCAAAACAACCTAACTACAAATTTAAAAATGGCAATAACTATGTACCTATCAATAATCACTTTAAATGTAAATGGATTAAATGCTCCAATCAAGAGACATAGGGTGGCTGAGTGGATAAGAAAGCAAGACCCTTGTATATGCTGTATACAAGAGACTCACCTCAGATCAAAAGACACACACAGGCTGAAAGTGAAGGGTTGGAGTAAGATATTTCATGCAAATGGAAACGAGAAAAAAGCTGGAGTTGCAATACTTATATCTGACAAAATAGACTTTAAAATGAAGAACATACTAAAAGATAAAGATGGACACTATATAATAAAGGGATCGATCCGACAAGAGGACATAACCCTAATAAACATCTATGCACCCAACATAGGAGCACCTAAATATATAAAACAGGTACTGACTGACATAAAGACAGAGATCAACAGTAACACTATTATTGTAGGAGACTTCAACACACCTCTGACAACAAGGGACAGGTCTTCCAGACAGAAAATCAATATGGAAACAACAGCCTTAAATGATACATTGGACCACTTGGATTTAATCGATATTTTCAGAACATTTCACCCCAATGCTGCAAAATACACGTTTTTCTCAAGCGCACATGGAACATTTTCCAAGATAGACCATATGTTAGGCCACAAAACAAGTCTTGATAAATTTAAGAAAATTGAAATCATACCAATTGTCTTCTCTGATCACAATGCTATGAAATTAGAAATGAACTACAGGAAAAAAACTGGAAGACACACCAATTCATGGAGGCTGAATAACTTTTTACTAAATAATGAATGGGTCAAGCAGGAGATCAAGGAAGAAGTCAAAAGATATCTCGAGACAAACGAAAATGAAAACACGACGACCCAAAATCTATGGGATGCCGCGAAAGCAGTCCTAAGAGGGAAATTCATAGCTTTGCAGGCCTACCTAAAGAAACAAGAAACATCACTAATCAACAGTTTATCTTCACATTTAAGGGATTTGGAAAAAGAACAGCAAAATAAGCCCAAAGGGAGCACAAGGAAGGAGATAATAAAGATCAGAGCAGAAATAAATGAAATAGAAACCAGAAAAACAATACAAAAGATCAATGAATCCAAGAGTTGGTTCTTAGAGAAGATAAACAAAATCGACAAACCTTTAGCCAGACTCATTTAAAAAAAGAGAGAGAGGACCCAAATTAATAAAATCAGAAATGAAAGAGGGGAAGTGACAACGGACACTGCAGAAATACAAAAAGTTTTAAGAAGTTACTATGAGCAATTATATGCCAACAAATTTGACAATTTGGAAGAAATGGACAATTTTCTAGAGGCGTACAACCTTCCAAGGCTAACTCAAGAAGAAACAGAAAACCTGAATAGACTGATTACCACCACGGAAATTGAATCAGTAATCAACAGTCTCCCAACAAACAAAAGCCCTGGACCAGATGGCTTTACAGGTGAATTTTACAAAATGTTCAAAAAAGAATTATCACCTATTCTCCTCAAGCTCTTCCAAAAAATCCAGAAGGAAGGAAGACTCCCAAACACTTTTTACGAAGCCACTATCACCCTGATCCCAAAATCAGACAAAGACACCACAAAAAAAGAAAACTACAGGCCGATATCTCTAATGAACATAGATGCAAAAATCCTCAACAAAATATTAGCGAACAGAATTCAGCAATACATTAAAAAGATCATTCACCATTATCAAGTGGGATTCATCCCTGATATGCAAGGGTGGTTCAACATCCGTAAATCAATTAATGTGATACACCACATTAACAAAATGAAAAATAAATATCACATGATCCTATCAATAGATGCAGAAAAAGCATTTGATAAAATCCAACAGCCATTTATGATAAAAACCCTTAAGAAAGTGGGAATAGAGGGATCTTATCTCAACATAATAAAGGCCATATATGACAAACCCACAGCTAACATCATACTCAATGGGGAAAAGCTAAAACCATTCCCCCTAAGATCAGGAACAAGGCAAGGTTGCCCACTATCTCCGCTTCTATTCAACATAGTGCTGGAAGTTCTGGCCACAGCAATCAGACAAGAAAAAGAAATAAAAGGCATTCAAATTGGTAAGGAGGAAGTAAAATTATCATTGTATGCAGATGATATGATACTATATATAGAGAACCCTAAAGACTCCACTAAGAAACTATTAGAGCTGATAGATGAATTTAGTAAAGTAGCAGGATACAAAATTAATATTCAGAAATCAGTTGCATTTGTATATACCAATAATAAAACATCAAAAGGAGAAATTAAAAAAACAATCCCATTTACAATCGTTCCAAAGACTATAAAATACCTGGGAATAAATTTAACCAAAGAAGTAAAAGATCTGTACTCAGAAAATTATAAGACACTGAAGAAAGGAATGAAGGAAGATATAAATAGATGGAAACACATATCATGTTCATGGATAGGAAGAATTAATATAGTTAAAATGTCCATACTGCCTAAGGCAATATACATATTCAACGCAATTCCTATCAAACTACCAACGTCGTTTTTCACAGAAATAGAACATATAATCCTAAAATTTATATGGGACCATAAAAGACCCCGAATAGCAAAGGCAATCTTGAGAAATAAGAACAAAGTGGGAGGTATAACAATACCTGACTTCAAATTATACTACAAGGCTACAGTAATCAAAACAGCATGGTACTGGCATAAAAACAGACACATAGATCAATGGAACAGAATAGAGAGTCCAGAAATAAATCCACGCCTATATGGCCATTTAATCTACGACAATGGAAGCAAGAATGTACGATGGAGTAAAGACAGTCTATTCAATAAATGGTGCTGGGAAACCTGGACAGACACATGCAAAAAAATGAAGCTGGACCACCTCCTTACACCATATACAAAAATAAATTCAAAATGGCTTAAAGACTTAAATGTAAGATCTGAAACCATAAAATACCTAGAAGAAAATATAGGAAGAAACTTCTCAGACTTTACCCGGAGTAAGATTTTTACTGATCTATACCCTCGCTCGAGGGAAGTAAGAGAAAAAATAAACATGTGGGATTATATCAAACTAAAAAGTTTTTTCACAGCAAAGGAAACCATCAATAAAACAAAAAGGGATCCTACTGAATGGGAAAAGATATTTGCCAATGATATATCTGATAAGGGATTAATATCACAAATCTATGAAAAACTCACTCAACTCAACTCCAAAAAAACAAACGACCCAATTAAAAAATGGGCAGAGGACTTAAAGAGACATTTTTCTAAAAAGGACATACAGATGGCAAACAGACATATGAAGAAATGCTCAACCTCACTAACCATCAGAGAAATGCAAATAAAAACCACAATGAGATACCACTTCACCCCAGTCAAAATGGCTATCATCAATAAATCAACAAACAACAAGTGCTGGCGCGGATGTGGAGAAAAGGGAACGCTTGTGCACTGTTGGTGGGATTGCAGATTGGTGCAGCCACTATGGAAAACAGCATGGAGGTATCTCAAAAATCTAAAAATGGAACTACCCTATGATCCAGTAATTCCACTCCTAGGTATCTATCCGGAGAAATCCAAAACTCCAATTCAAAAATCTTTATGCACTCCTATGTTTATTGCAGCATTATACACAATAGCCAAGACATGGAAACAACCAAAATGCCCATCGGTAGATGACTGGATTAAGAAACTGTGGTACATTTATACAATGGAGTATTACTCAGCCATAAAGAAGAAAGAAATCTTACCATTTGCAACAACATGGATGGACCTAGAGAACATTATGTTAAGTGAAATAAGTCAGACAGAGAAAGATAAGTACCATATGATCTCACTTATTTGCGGAATCTAAAGAAAACAATAAGTGATTGAACTAACCAGAAACAGTGTTGGAGAAAAAGAGGAAAAACTGAGGATTGCTAGATGGGCGGGGGGGGGGGGGGGGGGGGGGGTTGAAGGGATTGAAGGTCAGTCGGTGACCACAGGATGGCCACGGGGTTTGAAAATTAATCTGGGGAACGTAATTTAGCGGTTACCAGAGGGTAAAGGGGTTGGGGGTGGGAGATGAGGGTAAGGGGGATCAAATATACGGTGATGGAAGGAGAACTGACTCTGGGTGGTGAACACACAATGTGATTTATGGATGATGTGATATAGAATTGCACACCTGAAATCTATGTAATTTTAATAACAATTGTCACCCCAATAAATTTAAATAAAAAAAAAAAGAAAAAAAAGAAGAGGCAGTATTCTGGTTCAGGTTGAGGATGGGCCAAAGTTTAGGATCCTGGGGGATCAAGAGAAGCTCAACCAAGGTTTAGTTAAGTATTTTGTTCTAAATGGTCGGTGAGGGCAAACAGTTAATCATTTATGAGGCAAAGAATAGAAACTTGGTGGTCTGTGTCTGGCCATGCCATAGGTAAACAAGGGGCATCCATGAGTTGAATTTAAGTTATATAGGGAAGAGTGGTTCTTTGCAGTAAGCTGTACCCTAGAACACAAAAAGGTCAGGGGATTTCTTACCTTTTATTGTTTTCCATGCTCGTAGGACTCTGATAAAAGTCAACATTTTTATAGGTTTCACAAATGTCACCATAAAATACCACATGAATTTTATATTTCTACCTCATTGTACATTCTTCATAGACAGCAACTAATTCCTCACTGATCCAGAGATGCTATTCTCTTGAGAATGTGGTGGGGTAGTGGAACAGCAGATATAGATGTGACATGTAAGTGCAGAGTAGAAAGACCTTCCCTCACCTGTGGGATTCAGGAGAGGGAGAATGCGAAGGAGCCATGCAGAGATGCGTACTGTCCCATCACTGAAACTCACATTTTGTCCAGGCCACTGAATATAGAAATGGATTCAGCAAGAGGATGTGGTAGAAAAACATGACTCAGGCAGCCAATTTTATGTCTGGACTATTAGTTGAATTCAGAGTAAAGATTTTTATTTTCCATACAAAATGAATAGCTATTGCTTATTATGTTCTAAGCACTACATTATGTGCTGGGTTGCCAGACATGAAGGCATCATTCATATTTAATTTTAAGTCTTCAGGAGTAACAGCTGCTTGGTTATTGTCAAAGTTTATATATGACTTAATGCTTCAAAATCAAATTCTTGGAAAACAGATTCTGAAGCATTTCCATTTAATAAACAATCTGAATTCAACAATCATCTTCAACATGTCTCTGTAACTTCTCCTACCCTCCCTTTCCTTACAGCCATCATCATTTAAAACACAAATGGCACAAGCTGTGGAGTAACTGGACCATTTCCCCAAGCTGTATACCATATGCCCATACTCTCATCTGGCTGTTTCTCTCTGTTTCCTCCAAGGGAAATCTGATAAACCTCAAACTATAGATGCACACTTGTCCATTGGTGAAAATGAGGTTCCTCTAGTAGACTTCAAAAAGAGTCATGGGGTTTTATAATACAGCAAAGGGAAGATAAATTTAAAGGAGCCTCCACAAAACCAGAACAGGTGAAATGCAGCTCATACTACACCAAGACTAAGTGGATCTTTGCCTCAGGCCTGGTGCCTTTAGAGCGTTCGGTGATTGTGATGATTGGGGAAAAACAAATAGGTATTCCTACAGCTGATACTAAAAAGTAAGAGGCGTAAAACAATGAAATCTATTTTCATGGGCGCCATATGGAACTGTTATGATTTTAATCATCATCCTACATAGTCAAACATTTTAAAGAAAGTATTCTGTATAATTAGCCCTTAATTTTTAAGCTGCCCTTTGTGATTAATTTTCCTAATTCAACATGCTCCTACTCTACTTAAACCTGATTTTAGCTTACAAAAATGTTGATTCAAGTAGAAAAGTACCTAGATTACAATGCAATGTACACAAGAATCACAGCCCTAGAATTTGGCCAGGTATTATGATATAATGTCTGGGTATAATAATTTTACATGCATTGCCATATATTAAAGGTGTCTTTGACTAGGATGATGAAACATTATAAGTAAACACTAATACTTGATTATTCAAGCCAAGGAAGTCTTGAATATCATGCTTGTAAATAATGTTCCATAGAATTTTCAAGATTTATAACTCTATAATATACATAAAACACAGAACTACAGTCCAAAGATCAAAATATAAATAAATATAATTATTTGTCTAATTATTTTAAACTGCATACATTAGTAGAAAATGATGTGTTCACATTTATAACAAAGAAGAGACTGAAAGGTCCAGTACACATGCTTTAGGACTAAGCAGCCTGGGTTTGACTTCCAGCTTCACTACTAATCTACTTCCTACCTCATTTCCTCGATTATACTATGAGCATTAAAATAGTACTAAAAGTTTGTTCTAACAATAAAATAAGGAAATTAATTGTCACAAAGCTCATAGAAAAATCCCTGACATACTTGAAATATTCAGTAAATTTTAGCTATTACGTATTAGGGCACGTGACTTTAGTAAAAACTCATTTTTCTATGTGCTCTAAAGGAATATATTTTTTTATGATATAGTCTTACTATGTAATGATTATTGCTGATTTCAAAACAGGCACTGTGCCAAGAATTATGCACACACACACACACACACACACACACACACAATCTCATTTGACTTCTTCATCATCTAAAGTTTTTTAAGTATTATGATAATGCCATATCAAACAGGAATTGAGACATAGAGTTAGAAAGTAATTTCCCCAAGATCACAGACCATTTAAATAATAGGAAAAAACACCACCCTAAGAATCAAAAGAAAAAACCTGAGATTCTCATTCAAGGTATATCATTTACTAACTGTGTTATCTGAAGGAAGCTAATTAACTGTCTGATTGTTTCCTCACCTGTAAAATGGGATTAACACTATATACCCCTTCCTGATTCTCGAGTAAGTGGAGAAAATCAAATGATAAAATAATGATGAATTCCATAAAGTGGAATAAGAATAAATGAAGATTGCTCAAAACATAGTGTGGAGGTCTCTTTGAGAGTGTTTCAGATTCCAGTGCTCTTGCCCACCTGCTTGATTAGCATGGAACCTGGTTTTTCTTTGATAGTCACCTCCATTATTTCCTCCAGGATTGCCTGATGGAAAGGAGGAGCTTCTCTACAAACTTAGCTGATGTCTAAATGCAAATGCACTGAGCTTCTCTTCTCTGCCGGTGGCTGTGAGGTTCCCAGGAGAGGTAGCTGCCTGTGCTTACTGCAGGCACCTCTATAGATCTCACCTGAACTGAAGCTAAACTGCAATAAATTTCTCTTTCTCTGGCCTGAAGGTAAATTTGTTCTGCTTCTCAGAACTATTTGGGGTACCCAAAATGGAACTGCTGAGATCCTAATGACCCAATTCATCTTATAGAATTCAACCATCTCCTCAAAGGAGAGACTCTGGGAAGCATTTGGGGAATTGGGGGGTTTGGAAAAGACAGTTTCAGGGACTAAGGTTAAACCCCACTTCATGTTCTGATACCAACAGCCATCAGTCCTCTAAAACATAGGCATTGTTACTCCTGCTTAACCCATCTGCCGAGAATTCTGCTTCTTTTCTAGTGGTTGTATACCCAAGAGTCCCATTCTTTCTCTTTGGCTTCTTTAAAGTATCCACAATTTATCAAATAAGACTGAATCTGTCCAAAAACTTTGATTATGGCAACAATATACCTTTAAATTTTGCAAAAACTTTTCTATAAAATTGTCATTGCTATCCTGATAACAATAATCTGAAAGAAAACAAATCATGCATACATAATATTATGGCAAGTAACATGGAATAATAACTATGGTAATATTATTTGCTATATTGTTACATTGTTATCACTTTAAAATGGGGAAAATCTAAAATAAATATATGGAATTTCAGTCATTATCCCATAAATACATTAAAAGTTATTTTTAGGAGTCTATCAATAATTAATGGGTATCTGATATATACTGAATACTCTGCTAAGAGATTCAGTACATCCTAAATATTCCTAGTGTAAATGCACTTGAATGCTTAATAATAAGAGAGGACTTACACAATTTAAACATGAGAATATGATAGAAAATATTGGCAAATGTATAGCAAGAAAAAAAATATAGACTATGAAAGGACTTCTTAAAGACAAGGGCATTAAGTTCGCCTTTGGCATTCTTCCATGATAAAAATGGTCTGTGAACTAGAAATAGAAGATAAAATGGTTAAGTTCATAGAAATTATCTGCCACAAAACCTACTCCATTTATCATACTTAATAGTGAATGTTGAAAACTTTCCATCTGCAATCAGAAATGAGAATAGGGTACTTACTGTCACTATTTCTACCTTGCATCACTTTGATGGCCTTTACTGGTATGAGATTGCAAGAAAATTAAATAAAACTTTAAAAATCAGAAACAAAGAAATGAAACTCTCATGATTCACTAATACAATTGTGTTTAAGAAAATCAAAAATAAAATCTATATAAATTATTACAATTAGTTAATGAGTTTAGCAAATTTGCTGGTTATCTATCATTTTACAATATAAAAGTCAGTTTTATCTCTATATAAGACAGGCAAATATTTAAAAAAATTTTATAAATTAAATGTAATCTTGAAGAAAATTAACAATAACCTCTAAATTATTAAATGCTATAAAATAAACCTCATTGAAGATATGCATGATCTCCATGCATAAAACAATAAGGCATTATTGACAGAAATTAAAGAAGACCTAAACAAATGAACAAGCAATCTATGTTCGTGGGTTGGAAGACAAAATTACAAAGGTTTCAATTGTTTCCTCATTGGTCTATGATTCAATAAAATACCAATCAAAATCTCAGCAGGTTTATTATTGGTGGAAATTAACAAGCAGACTCTAAACTTATATGAAATTATAAAGAACAGTCAAGACACTTTTAATGAAGAAATTGTGAATAACTTGCTTCACTGGAAATAAAGTCTTATCCTAAAATTATAGTAATAAAAAAGGGTAGTGTTGGTACAATGAAACCAAATAGACCAATGTATAAGAGTCCAGGAAAAGAAACACATACAGGGACACTGACTTAACAAAATATATGACTGTAAAAAGGTAGAAACAGTGCTGAGCTCAGTGGAAATCCATAAGGAAAAATCTTGAAACTTGATATGAGCCATATGTAAAATCAATTCCGGATATATTATTGATCTAAATTTGAAAGATGAGATGATAAAGCTTCTGGAATTATAATCATGATTTTGTATAGAGAATATAATATAGAAAAATATAATCACAATTTTGTATAGTTAATGATGTGTTAAATAAGACACTAAAAGCAATAGTCATGAAGAAAAAGAAGGTGCTAAATTGTACTACACTAAAATTAAGAAATCCCATTTTTTGAAAGAAATCATTGAATGAAAAGGTAAGCCAAAGACATGACAAAGATATTTATATCATATAACTCATAAATGGTTAAAATTCAGACAATCTGAAGACGTCCTACAAATCAATAAAAGAAAAAAGAAAAGAAAAATGGGCAAAAATCTTAAACAGGTGACATTTCTTATAATTATACCCTCCAATATGAGCCATATTCAAATGTCGATAGACTTATAAAAGATTCTTAAGTTCATTGGTCCTCAGAAAAAAGGCAAATTAAAAGCCAGGGTTG
The DNA here is from genome assembly GCF_004115265.2 of Rhinolophus ferrumequinum. Lineage (NCBI taxonomy): Eukaryota > Metazoa > Chordata > Mammalia > Chiroptera > Rhinolophidae > Rhinolophus > Rhinolophus ferrumequinum. Next base: position 27,431,974 of record NC_046301.1, read on the forward strand.
CTTAAATAAAATATGAATATCAGTATCAAGCATACTGAGAATGCGGAGCAATGGAAAATCTAATAAACTGTTAGTAGGAGTGTAAGGTGGTTTATACAAATTTCAAAAACAAAAATAGCAGTTGTATTCATCCCCTTGAAATGTACCCCCTAAATAATATTCTCTCAAGACAATATTAAGTTCCTATTTATTAACTAATTGATTCTTTGTCTGAAAACAAGACCTGGTTTTGACCCAGGGGTAAAATTCCATTCCAGGCTCACACTAAGTGGTTATCTTCCTCTCTTAGTACAGGTTCATGTGCTATTCCACATGAACTATTCCAAAACTTTCCAAAACTTTGCTCTTCCAAAACTTTCTAAATTCATTCCTTTACTTGTGTTTCCCCTTTTTTCTCCCTTATCCATTAAGTTTTGTCTATAGATACCTCAGACACTTATTGACTTCACTGTGTCTTTATGAGTGTTTAAGAAATGATGTGCGTAGCAAACGGCCTGAGAAATGGGCAAACGGTTTCCATCATGACAGAGCTCCATGTCACACATCGCTTCTGGTACGGCAATTTCTGCCAAACAAATACATTACCATGTGTCCTCATCCACATCATTTCCTGGATCTGGCACTGTGTGACTTCTGTCTCATCCCCAAAGTCAAAATGGCCATAAAAGGTAAACATTTTGAATCGATTCAGGCCACAACAGCGCAACTAAAGACACTCACGAAAGAGGACTTCCAGAACTGCTTCAGAAAGTGGCAAGAACAATTGGATAAGTGTGTTTGAAGCAAAGGGGAGTATTTTGAGAGGGATTAATGGCAATGTGTCATTTACTATATTTTTATTATTATTTAAACATTCACCGTATTGTTTGATCACACCTCTGACATTTATGCTTTCTGCACATCTCTCTACAAGCATATTTTTAAGTGTTAACAAAATAAAGAAAATAATGATACCAATTATTCCTGGAGGATAACATCAACCAAGTTCCGATCAGCTAGGTGTGGTTTTGCCATTTAATTTTACCATTTTTAAAAGGCAAGGCTCTCATCCTCTGCTCAGTTTCAGCTAACCCTCACTGCTACTGAACAACGAAACTTTAGCACGACTTAGAGCTTACTGACCCAGTAAAACCTGTCAACCTATCATTTTTCTTTGACGGAATTAAGACAGACAGCTAGACACAGATCATGGAGCTTCTTAAATGCCAGGTTAAGTTCTTTATATGTGATTCTGCAAGTCAACATTTCTATTTGTCTGTTTCTCTGATCCCAGACTACCAGCATTACACATGCCTGAAGTGTTTACCAGAAATATAGTTTCCAAACCAACACAATTAGGTAAGAACCTAGGCAAATCCATTTTTTAAAAAAACATTTCATCTAATTCTTAAACACACAAAAGTGTGGCTCAACTGCAATGAGCAATGGGATACCGTGAAAGATTTTTTTTAATGAAGGAGTGACATGTTCACAGTCATGAGCCACACTGAAAACCTTGAGAAGTAGACAACTATTTTTGTCTATTTTTTTTTACTTATAAGGAAGTTGAAGGAAACAAGATTGTGCAGAACATTCTCAGCAAGTTCGCTTTCAATGGCACACCATGCTAAATAAGTTGCCTGAAAATTATTTGTTAATCAGAAATAACTGTGATTGATAGATGGGCGGCCTTTTTTAAATACAGAAGCTTGTGCTTCAACCATCTGCCCTCCTGAAATACAGAGCCAGGGTTGAGACTCCTTGCTCCATTCATGATGTGCTTCATAGTCAGATGGTAGGCCATGCAGTAACCAATGATTTCTGTTACCTGCAGAGTGACTAAAAAATGGAGGCATATGAAAAAGGGTGGTACAATTATGGTTTGGAGTGGTTAACTATTTCTATAACTAGGTGTATAGAAAAAAGGTAAATTACAATTTTGTGTTATGATAAAATGCTAAAAATTGTATTAATTTGCAGGTTTATTTTGTAAACATCACTATGCACTTAGGACTTTAAATATATTTTTCAACTTAAGCTTAGTCATGCAAGTAGCCTCCCTGGCAGTGTGTCAATCTCTCACTCCCAAACTCTGATGTGTATTTTGACACCCAGGTTCGGGACCCACTAAGGGAGAAGAGCAGGGAATATGAAGCTAGAATATCAGAAAACAAACAAACGAAAAACAGGTATAATTTCAAAAATACCCATAATAGTGCTAAGAGAAAAGTGGACGCAAACAAAAAAGCTGCTATTGGGCATCTTAATATAATGATTGTTAATTAAAATGGTTCTTAACCAGGGACAATTTTCCACCCCAAAAGACATTGCATTGCCAAGGTATGAAGACATTTTTGGTTGTCACAGCTAGGGAGAGTGCTGGCATCTACTGGGTAGAGGCTAGGGGTGCTGCTAAACATCCTACAATGTACAGAGTGGCCCCCCACCCAAAAAAAAAAAAAAGAATTTACAATCCACATGTCAATGGCGCTGAGATTGAAAAACTGATTAATTGAACAAATTCAGTCTATGAACATATTCCAAAAGGGGGAAAACCACATAATTGTAAAGAAAGGTAGTTGCATGCAAAAGAAGAGTAAATTTAATGAATGTTTTTAAATCAGGTTTCATGTGGGAGTGAAATGACATGTGAGTATGCTAATCACAGGATTTTGTTTGTATTTATTAAGAATACGCACGAGTGGATATTTATTATTTGGTAACTATGTATTGGGACAGGGCAGGAAGAGTCACCAGAGAGCCAAACTGAACCAGAAAACCAAGAACTGCATTATAAACAAGAAGAGTGGTCAGCAGAAATGGTCATACAAAATAGTCAGGTAGAAAAGGGTTTTAATGGTGGATTGCAAGACAACAGTTTAACCAAATGCCTGTAAAAGCAAGTTAACTGTGCAGATTCAGCCATCCCAGAAGGGGAAATCGCTGTATGACTCTACTAACTGTAATGAGATATTAATAAGATACAGTGAAGTAAATAAGTGTCTGAGATATCTATAGACAAAACTTAATGGATGAGAGAGCAAACTGGGAAACACAAGGAAAGGAATGATTTTAGAAAGTTTTGTGGAATAGCACCTGATCCTGTACTGAGAGAGGAAGATAACCACTTAGTGTGAGCCTGGAATGGAATTTTGCCCCTGGGTTAAAACCAGGTCTTGTTTTCAGACCAAGAATCAATTAGTTAACATATAGGAACTTAATATTATTTGAGAAAATATTATTTAGGGGGTACTTTTTAAGGGGATGAATACAACTGCTAATTTTGTAAACCCATAAGTTCAGAGTATCCATACTTTTGTAATGTTTTGTGTTTGTGTAAAATTAAGATTTATACTCATGCAGCTTTTTGTATGTATATTTGATTTATTTTAAGAGGTTGAAGCGTTGAAAAGATTCCTTATAATAGATTATTATTTTTATTGATTGAAATTCAAAATTTGCCTACGGTTTAATCAACTTTTAAATGGTTAAATATTAGATTTATAAATGTGTATTTTTATTCATTAGAAATGTAAGTAGTATATAAATACATAGGCAATTTGCTTAATGATTTATGAGCTAATAAATTGAGTGTTAAACAAAGCAAAAGCAGAGGTGAATGCTCCTTCCCACATACAACAGTCTCCCAAACCTTACTAATGAGAAATAGCAATAAATAGTGCAGATATTGTCAAACTATGGCCCACGAGTCAAATCTTGACTGATGCCCGTATTTGTAAAACCTCTGAGCAAAGAATGGTTATCACATTTTTAAATAGTCAAAGAAAATCAAAATAAGAATAGTATTTTGTGGGGAGCCATGATTTCTTGTTTATTCTGTAGCCTTGCAGACTGGCTCAGTTTTTAGTTCCTGAGGCATTGTCTCTGCTTACACCTGGAGGGTGCTTGCAAGCTGCTAAGGAATGAGGTGGGAACGGCCAGTTCCCGGACACAGATCACTGATGATTATCAGGGTAATTGGTGGGCTTTGTCATTGAGATAATGACTTTGGGAAAGTTTCAGTGAGTCTGTAGTTCATATGTAAAAGTTGCAAATTTTACTTTCAATGAGGAAATGCTCGCTCGTGATTGTTAAGCTGCACGTACACAGGTGGTTTAAATTGGCAAAGGAAAGTAAACTCCGCGCTTCAGGATCACTGAAGACGGGCCGCATCATTACATGTGTGAGTGTCTTTTTTCATTCCCACTCCCCCATTCAGGTACTGTTCGATTTGTGGCGGCTGGCACGTCACAGTATTTTGTGACATATAAGTTACATCACAATCAAATTTCAGTGTCTAAGTTATTCAGTGTACGATTGGAACACCGCCATGCTTATTCCTTTACATGTTGTCTCTGATTTTGCACTGTAATGGTAGAGTTAGCTAGTTGTGACACAGACATATGCTGACAAAGCCTAAAATACTTACTATGTGGCCCTTTACAGAAAGTTTGCCAGTCCTTGAGGCAGCAATTATAAGCTTGGGCTCCAGAACAAGATGGACTGGGTTTGAAGGCCAGGTCTGCCTCTACTGGCCATGATATAGGCAAGTTTCTTAAACTCTGAGGACACCAGTATCTCCATCTGTGGAATGGTAATAAATTTAGTGACTGCCTTATAGGGTGGCTTTAAGGAGTAAACTTGTAATACACGTAGAACACCTACAAGAGCTTCTGGAAGTAAGCAGTCCCTCACAATGCTTCTTATTAGCGTTAGCTAGTAAGAACTAGCTAGGTTTACTTATTGCTATTTCTGAAGTGATTTTAGAGGGGTGCATATGCGATCAACTTGGAAATGTGCAATTTTAAAAGTCATACACTTATTAACCATCATAACTTAAAATGTATAGACCATTTAAATTCTAGACCCCTGCTACAAAGCCAATTGAACTTCCCCTTGAATTTGCCCCAGCTCACCAGGAGTTGTTAACGTGTGGAGGAACCACACAGGCTTGGGATGAATCATAACTCTTCCCCTAGCACTGTGGCTTAAAGCAGCTCAGTGTAACTTTATGAGTGTTGCTTTTTCTCTACGGAATACAAAATATCACACCAACATCACCAATGTATATCGTACAAATGCCTGGACCTGCTGAATCCCAAAGGATGAGACCCAGAGAGTCGCAATTTTAAAAAAAACTAAACATGTGTTTTAGGTATACATGTAAGAAGGACTGAGGATCACAACATTAAAATGCTTATTGAGATTTAAATGAAACGAGTATCCAACTCCTCAGAGAGGGCCTGGTCTCCCCAAGAACAAACTTTCTGACATTCTGAATATCATCCATTTAGGGATTACGGAAAACTTGAAGCTGGACTGGTTGTCTTCATCCCAGGAAATTTGGATGAATGATTTCTGTGCACTAATAACAGGTAATAAACAGACCTTGCATACAGTTGGCCCCCGATCTCTGGAGGAAAAAAGAAAAAATGCTCGTATCCAACAGTCAGAATTTCCTTAAAATCTCCATGTTGGGAAACAAGACTCTTTCCAGAACCTTACTAAATAGTGTAAATGATTAATAGTATTAAAAGTTTGAATACAGAGGGCACATTGTCTTTAAGGAAATTATTTCTATCAAAATTAGACCTTTTCCCCATAAGTAACTGCTGTAAGCTTATTAACACTTTAAAAATCACTAGAGAACCTGTAAGGCAGTGCTTACATAGCCCTGCTCAACTTTAAATGGTTCAACATCAATACAAAGTCTCATTAACCTTATCACTTTCTAGTCCTTGAACACAATGGGATATGTCAGGCAGCTGCCACTGTCTGTGTGCTCTAATGCATAAACTTAATGGGCTTGGAGAACAAGACTTCCAGCAGTGCCACGAGCTATTCAGAGGTGCTTTTCAGATAGCAAATATGTTATTCTGAACCATTCAGCTATTACTGGAATGTATGGAGCCTTTAATTTTGGTTTAATGATGTTTTTGTAAGGAAGCCTTTAATGAAACGTAGACCACATTTCAAAAGTCCAAGAAAGATTAAAAAAAAAAAAGAAAAGGCTCTCCTTTCCACACAGTCCTAGTGACATTAAACAATGCCATATGACAATGTCCTCACCTTCTTCCCAGCTGCTACCTAACTGGTTTTGAAAGATAACTTCACCTTGTCGGTTCAACTGTGCAAAGTCTAAGGAAAAGGTCCAAAATAAACACAATTCTCTTGGAAGCATTGGGAGAAAAATAAAACGTTTTAACCAAACTTAATTGTCAGAGATATCTAAAAGTTTCTTAGGAGAATAGGAAAAAGAAATTAGGATATCGGACAAAGTACTCTTATACTTGAGAGCCATAAAACCACTACAACCATCCCCATTCCCACCACACTCCTTAAATATAAACCCCATTGATAAAGTATGTCACGCTTAAGAGATGTTTAGTATAAGAGCAAGGATAACCTTGTAAAATGGTGCAATCAAAATTTAGGTAGGAAACCAATTGTGTAGTTAAAATGATTCTCAAAAAAGAAAGAAAAATTTAGACTGAATCTACAATATGGAAAAAGATATCCATTTTGCACTATTCCTTCTCTTGGTACCACCACCATTCTTTGGGAAAAGAACTCTTATTTGTAGAAAATACCTTAGTACAGTCTGCTAAGTGGAACTAGATTGGACATAGTCTCACTAAGGTAGGACAAGGAAGATCAAAGCCAGGGTCCGTCTTAGGCTGCTTAGTTGATATTTATACTCTGTTACTGATAAGTCAGTGCAGAAATCCAGGAGCACCTGTATCACCAAATAGCATTTCCCTTATTTACTAAATTGTAAAATTGAAAATTACTTTGGTGGTTATCTAATTGGACTCTTGCTACCTTCTCCCCAACCACACACACACTGACTGTATACTTTTCTACTTTGTCCCTGTCTGTGGGTGCTACTTCACGGCAAACCATTTAAAGACAGTTTGCAGGACTTTTCTCTCTTTATGACACTCACCATATCCAATCAGCTACTAAGTCAGATCTCTTGTTTTTTTTTTCAATTTTCTTCTTTACGTGTTCTGTAAATTCTACTTTGTTTCCATTCCTACCACCTAAGTGCAAATTCTTATTCCATCGTACTCAGGCTATTGAAATACTCTAACTGTAATCTCTCAGCGATAATATTCCATAGTCAATGTTAAAACTTTATCTCCCTAAAATATTACTTTGACCATTGGGCTGGGATAGTCTCTAATTGCTGCTTTGCTTTTATTTTACCCACTCTGCACTCTTTTCTATGCTCTGAGAAGTTAACCTCTGCAGACAGCACCAACCATGTCATCATGTTCACTGGCTTCTCTGAGAGTCAACAGAGGAAGTCAGGAAATAGGAGGAGACAGAGAAGTAAGAGCACATTTATAAATGAACTATATAACGATACAATATCATTTATTTTATGAATACTATATGTTATTTTAATATTAATTTATTTATATAATAAATATTATGTGTTAGGTATTTACAACTAATTGTATTCTGTAAATAGAAAAGTATTTTTTATGCAAATCACACAGTATATATACTTATGTATATATATAAATATATAAATTTATAAGGTGGGGTTTTTTTGTCTTTTGTTTTTGTTTGGTTTTTGTTTTTTACTGTTGGTGAAATGGGATCAAAGTATTTTGGAAATGTCATCCTCAGTGATGCAAAGCTAAAGGCACGAGAGGCCTTCAGTTGGTGATCGTTGTACCTGTACTTGAGGTTTTGTTTTGCTATTTTCTCTACTTTTGTGTACATTTGAAATTTCCTAATGAAAAGCTTTTTAAAAGCAAGATATCCTGCAGTTATAGCTACAAGAAGTCAAAGTTGTAAGTGGAGAAATGCTTCCTAGATTTTTTTCAAATAAAGTGGGAAATGTTCTGGGGCATCAGAAAACAAAGATCCACATCAAATCTGTCCTCCACCAAGAAGGCTTTCTGAACCTAGACCACAGGGTTTCTCCTATCACCGAGTTCCTTTCAAACTCATTGTGTAATTACTTTTTAGGACCTTAACTTTACTTTCATGTATTTTCATACTTTCTCATTTTTTATAAACATGTAGGTAGTCACTTTAATTTTTTTGCCAGTTCCCTGGGAGCAATCATTGTTTCACAGTAGTGTGTGTTCGGTCTTTGTTTCTTCCCCCATTCTCACTTGGCCCAAATTAGATCCTGGTTCAATCTGACTCTCACCCTGAACAGCTGAGAGTGGCTGGGAAGGACTCTTCCCAGAAACCCAGCTGGCTGACCTCACTTAGAATTCAACGTAACTGATTTCAGATAGACTATAGTGTACTTCCTTGGTCCTTTCATTTTCCTATTTTCCCTCATGACTATATTGTACTTTCTTTTTCTTCAAAGTTCCAAAACCTCTTTCTTTATACTCAATCACAGCAGATGAACTTGCTTTATGTTTCCTGAAGTGATCAGAAGAAAACTTCAAAACAATTTCTAATAAACGCATCGACTCATCATCCATCACCTCCTCTGCTCTCGTTGCTGTGATCAAAAGCCCAGGTCAACCCTTTACCTGGACTAGATCCCATCTTGTCTCATCTGCTCAGAGACTTAGCTCTCACAATGATCACTTATCACCAGCGTTTCCTCTCACTTTGTCTCTTCATTAGAATCTGAACTAAGCTCTGCTTTCTCTCACCTTAAAAAGTAAGTCCACTTTGCCCTCTCACCCCATCCTTTTTATTTTCTCAGGCTTCAAAGGAAGATTTCCCAAAATATTTGTCTAGAATGGCTGAATCCATTCCTTTTGAACCCACTCAATCAGGCTTTTACTTCCACTTCTACTAGGAAACTGTTATTAACATCGCTGATAGCCTTTCAATTGTGAAATTCACTGTTCAAGCCTCCAGACTGCATTTTCCTTGATCTATAAACAACTTTGTCACAACTGATTACTCTATCCTTGTGAAATGCTTTCTGTACTTCCCAGAAGACACATTCTTCTAGTTTCCTCCTTCCTCCTGGTCATTTTCTCTTTTTTCTCCTTTGTCACTGATTATCTGGCTCTTAAATATTGGAGTCCCTTAAGAGTTCTCTCTTCTGCTTTATATATATATGTAGGACCTTAATGACGTCATCCATTAAAAAGTATCTATTAGAATATTTAAAATACAGGAAGAGAGAACAACTGTTATTTTATAATATAATTGTTATTATGTATAACACCCTGATAATCATTGTTTATAATTATTGCAGTAGTTATTTCAAATCTGTTTCAAAATAAAAACAACCTAGTGTTTCTATTATAGAAATAACATTCTTACAGTAATAAGTGTAAAAATAGAGAAAAATGTTAAGAAAGCAAACTCATCTAAATACAAGGAAGAGAAAGAAGAGGAGAAGGAGAAGGGGGAGGGGGAGAGAGGTGGAGGAGGAAGCAGAACAAGAGGAAGGAGAAGAACTACCATCACATGCTCAAAACATCAAAGTTCATCTTCAGCCCCACATCTCTCCTCAGACTCCAATATCCAGCTGCCTACTCAGCTTCTTCACTTGGGCGTCAAGTCAGCACCTTAGGGTCTGACACTTTAGGGTCTAACACTGAGCTCCTATTATTTTCCCCAAGCTGCTCCTCTTACCATCTTCCCCATGTGAGTAACTCCGTTCTTCTATTAGATCACACCAAAATACTTAGTCTCTTTCTTTCACGTTCCCTCAGTAAGGCTATAAAGAGACGCTATAGTGATCCAGTCGAAAGCTCTCATAGTATGTTGTACCCATGGCCATTCATTATAGTAGTTGTGTTCAAATTTATCTTTCCTGCTGCAAAAAGAGGTCTCTGAGTGTAAGGTCATACATTATTCACATATGTGTGGCCAGATCCTAGCACAGACCTTGGTATTCAATAAATAAGACGTATTGATGTCTGATCCCTCTTTTGTGATTTTATTTATTTTCACTTTTGTGGGAGAAAGTAGGCATCAAAAAGTAAATGTTAAAAGCTCCCCACCACCATGCAGCATAGGAAAGTTGAATGGAGTCACGTTTCTGGTTGTGGGCTGGTTCCACAGGCCACTGGATGAAAAGATTGTTTCTGTTCTTTCTTCCCATGTGTTCCTATGACTATTATTGGCCATTCCCCCATCGCACTATTTCTTTGGCAATGGGCCTTTCTGACTTCACTCCCATTTCTCATATCAAAAGATAAATAGAAAAGAGAGCTACAGTTAGGAATAAGAGAGAAAAGCAGAAAAGGTGTACAGTAAGGTGAGAGTAGTAGAGGGTGAAAGTGCAGGGCAGAAGAGGGAGCAGGAAATCCTAGGTCTGTGGGACATTGCATAGGCAATCAAATGCCCAGAAGTAAATTCTGATAGGTGGTCACATTTAAACTGAGTGGCAGGGAAGGAATCAGAGGGAGGTCTGCCCTAGGGAAGAGGTATAATATAAAGCAGAGAGATTAATTCACACCTTACAAGTGTCACAACATCCTAAATGCTAAGATGCATACATTTTTGGTATATGTTTCTCAAGCTTGAGTGACTGGATGGTGATGGCTTAATTAAGACTGTCCCATTTTTCTTTTTTGCATGCTAATGAGCTGTTTTGAAATATTACGCTTTTGAATTTCTTTTTGATTGCTGCTTCATTTGGGAAAGGCTGCAAGAGACACCAAAAGATCTTTTTTAAAAAGATCATTTTATTCATTACCCTTGTATTTGCTTTATTTTGATCTATGAATCTTTTTTTCATTAAACGTTTAGTCAGTGACCTTGAGATGAGACACAACTTGAACTCAAATGTCAGCAGAAAGAAATGTCAGTTTTTATGAAAATTTTGCTTATGAATTTTAAATGCGAGAATGTTCTTTCATTTTTAAAAATATTCCATTCTCTTTCACTTTTATTAGTACTATAACCTTTAGTTTTTCAGACACAAACTTTTCAGCTATTTAAATTAGTTTAATTCAAACAGATTTTATGAATATTGATCATTAAAATTTTACCATTTGCCAATACTACAATAAATTTTAAAACTAATTCTATGACATTTAACAAAAATTTCAAATGAACTCTGTGTGTGTGTGTGTGTGTGTGTGTGTGAGATTTTTTAATCAAATTCGCTTTTGGAGTTTTGTTTTTTTAATATTGCTTTATCAACAGTTACAACTATTAATTTAGTGCTATAAAAATGAATTTGGATTGGGAACAAAAACCTATATTAAAAAATTATCTCAAATTGGTAGGAATTTAAGAATAGAAACAACAACTTTAATCACAAAATTGTCATAGAGGTGTGACATAGAGGTGTGTGGCCACAAGCTACTTTAGAATAAGAATTTATTATAATTAAAGATTAGAATTTTTCTTTTTATTGTTTTCTTTTTTTGAAAAAAGGACATTTCCTCTGTCCATGCTGAAATATGAAGAGTAAAGAAGTATTATGTGAATTGCTCTTGTGTATTTGAAACTAAAAGCTCCTATTAGTTTCCATTAACCACCTGAGAATATTTAGAACTACAATTGCTTTTCAAATGTATTAAAGATTTTCATTATAATGGTAAAGAAATCAAAAGTATCAAAAAACTTTTCAACAGAGCCTGACTATAACAATTGCTATAATCATAAAACAGAGTGTTTAAAAGTGTTAGACACTAAGCTAAGTCTTTTTACGTGCATTATCTTGCTTAAATATTATAAAAACTCTATGAAACGAATACCATAGAATACAATAAAAACTAAAATCTTAGAAAGCTGCATGTATCTGTCACACAGTTAGTTGCTAATCTGGGACTGGAATTCAAGTTTGTCTGACTCCAGCAGCTAAGCTTTTGACCAGTGGGGTTGATGGCATTGTCTGTTCAAAACATCTGCTGCTCTTCTCTCAGAGCCCCTTGCTATGGAGGACTATACCTTCCCACTTCACTGACGTCAAGCTTGCTCATGTGACTACCTTTGGCAAATGAATGATGATGGAAACTGACGTGCCATTTCCGAACAGAAAATTTATAAGACATCATATGGTCCTCCATCTTCTTATTTTCCCCCTTTCCCTTGAGCCTAACAGTGTCCCCAACGCAGCTCTTTCCACAATGTGGGCCTCAGGTGATGGCAACAATGAGCATGGCCCCCCAACAGTGATGAACACGCCACTGTTATGTGTCAATGAAATCTACAGGTCACTTTTTGTTATAGCACAAATGAGCCTAGCTTAACTGATACCTACCTACCCTGTCTGTCTGTGTCTCTATTTGCTTATTCCTCCCACTGTGTAGGGAAATTTATTTGTAATATAAGTTTGTTCCTTTACTGCAAATAAACTAGAATAAATCAAAATTTCCTCCCCTGCAAAACATTCTCAATACATCATAAAGTCCTTTGATAAACTCTGTAAATCTACAACATAATTAAATTATGAAGACATGAGAATTATAAAATGCCAACTCTAGCTGGATGCTGCCCAATTTGCAAACCAAGCAAAAAAGCAAATACTTTTCAGAGATTATTTTCCATTATTCAGAACACCTTTCTTGGTACTGACTAAACCATGTAAACTTTGTCTGCAAGCACGTTTTAAAACAGATTCTGTTCACGGGTGCAGCTCCAAAGATGGCTTCATCTTCAGTGAAATTATATTGCTCTCCCACTTACACTCCTTCCGTTAAAATGGTACTTACTCTTACTGCTGCTTGATGTTTTTATTGTAGAGAAAAGACTAAAGAGTGATTCATCTAGTGTTAAATCTTTTGGCCTTTTCAGTGGGATCATAGGATGACAGGAATCAGGGATAAAAAAATAGTCAGCAGCTTCCCAACAATGTAGTTCAATAAAAAAGGATAAGTAAGCCCAAATCCTCCACTACAGATAATCAACTACCTACAAACCTAAGGGTGGGTGTGTGCTTTATTTAGAAAGATTACTTGATAGTTGTCACTATTTTCTTATTTTAAATTCAGCCTGTTTGGCTCAGCTTGCATCCATTAATTTTTGTTTTGGTTGAAATATGCTAAAAAACAAAATAAACAACCATGAATTTCTCATTTGCAATCATGTATGTGTAAGGGAAGTGACTTATTGATCTCCTGATTGAACAGTCATTGCTCACTCTTTATAAGACATGCCCGGTTCCTTACCACCACCCAGGTCCTGATCTGACATGAAGAAGTTTGTAGACAAGGATTCTGCTTCTGTAATCAGAGCAGCCATGTGTTAAATGCCTGTATATAGACTAAATGGAGACATTAGGCACAATGTAAATTAAATTTTAAATGGTTACTGTAGCCTCTTCATCGAAGCTACCCAAAGCAGTTTGTTACCTCCTGAGACATGGCCTCTGGCCCCAATACCAATGTTTTGGCAGATGTTTTTAATAAAGTTGAAACCAACAGTAAGGTCTAGTAATACCGGTAAATTAAAAAGTTATGTGCCCACCTCATATTAGCAGGTTTTAATATTTTTCCATGATTGCTTCATGGTTAAAGGTAGTAAATATAATAGGAAATTCCATCAGAAGGAACATAAATTACAGCAATTAAAAAGGTGGTCAAATTTTACCACTAATTATATACTCCTTGTATATCATACAAAATGTAAAGTGGATTACTGAGTCTTCCATGTGAATTTTTCTCTTGCTCTGCTACTCATTTTACTTAGAGCTTCAAAAAAAAAAAAATCTATTTAGACCAGCACTGCCGATAGAGCTTTCTGTAATGATGGAACTGTTCTATAATTCTGCACAATTCAATGTGCATCCACTATCTACGTGTGCCTCATGAACACTTGAAATCTGGCGAATGTAACTGAGAAAATTAGTTTTTTAATTATATTTAAGTTTAATTGATTTAAACATCTACATGTGGCTAGTGATTACCACATTGGACAGTCAGGCCTACATCATACAGAACTTAAATTCTTATAATCACAGGACGTTAGTGTTGAAAATATTTTGCAGAGAATCTAACCTGTGCTCTCTGTTTTGCTATTTACCTGTTACAAAGATGATGTCTGACATTATTTTTGGAAACACTCTGCTGTCAACTACAGTTACTTTCTCCATCTCTTCTCTGCAGGTGACGCCTGAGTCCAAAAGTTTCCAAGTTTCATTCTCACTTAAACTTAAAACTGTATTTGTCAAACATAAAATATTTCATATTTTTTTATTATTCTATTTTAAAATTTTGTAGGCAAATAGTATTAGAGTGCTACAAATCTTCTGAAATATACTGTATTTTGCTATGTATAATTCACACTTTTTTGCCCAAATTTGTGAAGGAAAAATAAGGATGCACATTATACATGGGAAGTACTAACTCTGTATCTATATAAATGTTTTTAATTCTCTTGTTTATGCTTATGAGTTAAAAGTGTAACTCTAGAAATCTATAACAATACCTGTATGCAAAATAATACCCTGGAATACGATAATCGGTTTTGCTGAACTTACGATGAACTGGCAAGAAGAAGAGTTCTTGGCCTTCTGTGATGTGTAACTATCGTAAATTGGTTACCAGTACATAATTTCTTGTAACTTGTATCTGTTCTTGTGTTTTGTAATTATTACATGAAATTTTTTGTACCATAATATGTTTTAAAATAAATGCTAAAATTCCTTTATAATACGAAAAACAAGTACCTAAATGTAAACAAAAATTTGAATTAAAAAATTAAAATGATTTTTTCCCTGAAAGTTGAGGCCAAAAAAGTGGGTACACGGGAGCACATTAGATGCAGCAAAATACAGAAGTTGCTTGCCCTTAGCATTCATACAGAAAATGAAGTTTGGGTGTGAGTGTGAATTCAGCGGGAAATAAAAGCAGAAAACGTTATTTCCACAGAAACCTTGAGAATATTTTACTTCATTGCTAGAAACCATGCTCTATTTATCTTTGCCTCTTTCATCCTGAGCACAGTGATTCCAATTTTGGAGGTGACCAATAAATGTCATATGGACTTAGGGAATGTAAGTGATTGCATTAAGGAAGTCGGATGGCAAGTCCATGATTGGTGTCTTGCAGACAACAGACTGAGCAGTGAGTTTATTATTATTTCACTGGTTCTTTATTCCGACTTTATATTGCAATCACCCAGAAAACTTAAAAAGTCTCCAGCCCCAGCTCCAGAAAGATTGGAGGTCAAAGCATCAGTAGTTTTAAAGCTTCCTAGATGATTCCAATGAGAAATAAGGGTTGAGAAAGACTATTCATTTAGTAAATTATGGAAATAAGGCAAAATTCAAATATATTTCCAAGTCTGGTATACTTCAAAGTTCAGATATATTTCAAAGTCTAATTTATAATCTTAGACTATGCCAAAGATACTGTAATTGGACTAACAAAAACACGTTATCCTTACCAAAACTAGGAAGATAAAGCTCTATGAAGTTTTAAAACAAGCAAAGATAAAAATCAGTGAATTTGATTCTCACTGGAACTTCACATATCCACAAACATGCCTGAGAGGCTGGGAAGTCCTATCCTGCTTCCCTGAAAATAGGACCATCAGCATCAGCTCTAATGTGTCTTTTGTAGCAAAAATTAATATAAGACCCAGTATTATATTATATTATATTATGATATATGATATTATAAGACCAGGTCTTACAGTATAAAAGGACCAGGACTTATATTAATGTTTGCTCCAAAAGACACATTAGAGATGATTATCCGGTTAGGTCTTATTTTTGGAGAAACACAGTATGTGACAGAATCAAATTTTAATGGCATAGAATGTGGATCCTGAGAGAGAGATCACTACTGAGAAAGAAACAGGAGTTTGGCCCAAAGAACTGGATTTCACAACAGGGTTTTGGCAGAAAGGTAAAAAAAAAAAAAAAAAAAAAAAAAAGGTATGCATAGGTATGTACTGGTACTCTTGAATAATCATACTTGTCAATAACTGCTGTACATAATGTCTACCATGAGTCACAGCCTATGCCAAGTTCTCCGACGCCATTTTCCTTATTTCAGTCAGAACTGCTGGGCTGTTTTAGTGTCAGGACTGAAAAGGACTGGTCTCCTAATAGCCATGAGCATCAGCAAGAATCTGCACTATGAAGAAGCCAATTTTGGAGAATGTAGTGGAGTTTGGAGTGGTTTAAGTGAAATTCTTTCCTCCATTTCTGTTTATCAAAATCTCTTCTACCCACTGAGGACCGTTTTGGAAATTAAAAAATTTCTCAAATATATTAATAAAACTTTAGTTTGAAAATATGGGCCTCAATTTCCAAATGTAGCTAATGAGAACATGGAGTAAAAATAAATGTTGATGGTGCCTGCAAAGCCTGGATGTAGCCATTATCCTTTATTTGTAAATAGAAATTAGAAAATATCTACTTACCACTTATAAAATTTAACTAAAGACTATATTTATACTGTACATATTCATTGCAAAGTTGAGGTTCTGACTTGGTCTTTTATAAAAGAAAAGATTTACTATAATTTACAGAGATATCTTTTAAACGTCTCCCATCCTAAACGGTTTAGTTGTTACTTTCAGATTATATATTTTATAGAAAAGTATATTTGGGATAGAAAATTATATTTGCTCACTTAACTGCAAAGTAAGTAAATTCCCAAAACTCAGCTTAAAACTTTAAATACATATATGCATACAGTAAGTATTTGCTGATTGACTGATTTAGGTGAAAAATAACAAGAATATTATATGGTACTTAATATTTAAGGTGGCTTAGTAACTCAAGAATGTAATTTACATACAAGAAATATAGGAAATTTTGTGTGTGTGTGTGTGTGTGTGTGTGTGTGTGTGTGTGTTTTCATGGGTTTTGGACTCAAAAGGAATTATTAGCTTTGAAAGTAAATCATATATATGACATATTTTTATTTTCTAGGTCTATTTTGAACAAAGTAATCAGATACAAAAGAAACTTTATAGAATTATATAATTATGATCTCTACTGAAAATTTTCATGAAGGCCACAGTCAACAGTTAAATTAAGCAATTTACCAGATATAGACCTGAGAATTCTGAAAGTAAAACTCAAGGTTAAAATTGCTATTTACAATCACTAATCTTTTCATCACTTATAAAAAGGAAAAATTATTTTTAAAATATGGTCAATCAGCTTCCTTTCTGACAGAGTCTGTGTTGTTGCACGGGTTCAAATACCACATAACAAATAGAAGCTCTATTTCCTTACCAAGAGAAGAGAATCTGATGAACAACTGTGAAAACTGTGGAATAAATTATTCCATTCCCCAGGTTCAGGAACCAAACTTAGTGGGATATATTTAGGTAAATGCACACAATTTTAATCTTAGAATTTTATTATCAATGCAATATAATGTAAAATTTTGTATCTTTTCAAATAAAGATGAGTGAAAATACTTGAAAAGGAAACAATAGTTGAATTCTCTATAAATGCAAGAATAGATAGATTAGAAATCACAGGGGTCTATTTAAAACCTTGCATGGTGTTTTCATTTTCAGATAATTAAAATAATGCCAGATAAATCTCTTTCATGTCTCATGAACAATATTATCGTTCTATTTGCATTTTGAGTTATAGATGGATAAGGAAACTATATTATTTGCCTAAGATTTTCCACAGAGTAAGTAAAAGCCAATCTCTTACTTCCTCTATTTGACAAGACGACAGCGTCCTTCTGCAGAAAATTATATTCCAATTACATAACTATCATCAATCCAAATAAACAATGGTCTAAGAATGCATCTACACTTCAAATTATTTTAGCATTATTCTAAAACCTATGTTCTTTATTATTTTTTGGAAATAACTTATTGGCAAACAGTTATCAAAAATCCTACACCAAATTAGATTTTTCTGAATAACCAAATGATTCCAGATGCAGTAACCACAGTCTTGATTAAAGAGCATACCTCAGACTTCAAACTTTCATTGCTCTTCCATAACCTTCCTGGCAATAAACATTATGCAAATATAGGCAATGAGGGAAAACCACTTCTGAAAACTGCAATGTGCATTTAAGTAAACATCTACTAAACACAAAAATGTGCTTTTATGATTCTCCTAAATGATTTCTTTTCAGAAACTCCAAAGTCAGGATGCTGATACATTTAAGAACATTGATTGCAATGCAAAGTAAAGGAAGTTACCAAGTGGAATTTCGTACAAATGTATACAGATTATAATGCAATAATTCACTGTCATTTTAAAGTATATTTTTTGGATTTGCCCCACGTTTTGAAAAAATCTGTAATTCTAGAGAACGAACTCATTCTTTTTGTTTTCTTGTGTAGTAAGTTCCTGCACAGGCCATTCCTCCTTCATCAGTGACAAAGGATCTACGGAGAAAGCTGAAGTCCCAGGGGAAGAATCTCCTCCATTAACCTTAAAAATTATAGAAGAGATGCTCCCCCAAGCAAATTACCAGCACGCAAGTGTGTGCCTAGCTCCTCATCCTGCAGTTCTGGCGCAAAGAGCTGTGTTTAGTTATGTATGAGTGAGAGCTCCATTAAGTAAAAATCTTTGCATCTGAAAAAAAAAAAAATCCCTCCCCTTCTTTCTTTTTCGGCTAGAAAAACTCATTGTTCTTTTCAGAATGCAAAGGCAGAATCACTGACTGTCTCCCTACTGTGAAAGTCAAGCAGCTGCAGAGCCTAGGCAGGTAATGAAAACAGAAGTAGGAAGGTATAAGCAGGAAGTGGTTGTTACTGTAGTGACTCACCTAAACCATTCATCTGTGGGGGGGGGGGGGGGAAATTCCAATCAGCATATTAAAAAGCTGAACTGAAAATTTTAAGTAAAATAGATATAAAGTTTCCACCTTTCACGCCCAGGTGTATCATCTCCACTTTCCACTATGTGCATACCTCACTTGGGAGAACCCTGCTCCACATTTCCCCATAAGGCTAAATTTGATACCTGTGACTCTCTTTTCCTTAAGTAAGCCATTCTCTATGGAGACTGTATCCCAAAGGGATATATGAGACTGATACAAGCATTTTTAAGTTAGAGCCCCAGGTAACATAACACAATTTGAAAATCCATAGTTTACATCAGGCCACTGACCCAAGCAATGATCTCTTTTCTTATCTCCTCAAAATTCAGGAATTTCTGTGGCAGACACACATAATACAACTTTTTTTTTCCCCTCACTTCATCTCATTCCTTTTCCTTTATTTCCTTTACCCTTGCTTCCTTTTTTGAGCTGAAAAGAAAAATCGAGTTTTCTAAATTTTCATTTCTCTATATGGTGTTTGACGTTGACAAAGGACCCATCTACTGATTCTGATGTCTAATATAGTGTAAACTCAAATAGGTGTAGGTTTTGTGATCTTGTTTCTGGAATGTAGATGTCATGTTATCTATTCTTAAAGTGGATACCTTATTATTTGATATATTAAAACATGTGGAAAACTAAGAAAAATCTTCCAGGAATTTGTTTTTTAAAATACTTTTTACTTCATTTTGTTGAGGAACACTTTATACACAATAAAGTGCATGCATTTGACATGTACTGACTGATGGGTTTGACACTGATTACACCACAATCAAGACAGAACACTTTCCTTGGCCCTTTGGCAGTAAATATGTACACCCAGCAACTCTGGCTCTAGGTAAGCATGATCTTCTTTCTGTCACTACAGGTTAGTTTTACATGTTATAGAATTTCCTGTAAGTGAAATTATACACCATGTACTCTTTTATGTCAGCCTCCTTCCTCTCCTTTCTGTCAGCATAACGTTTTTGAGATGTATGCATGTGGTTGTACACATCTTTTTATCCATGGGTAATATTCCATTACATACACCATACTTTTTTTATCCACTCACTTATTGATGGCTATTTGGCTTGTTTCCATTTGGGGGTTAATATGAATAAAACCATTAATCTATTCACCTGTTGGTTTCCTAGTCTGGAACATATGTGCAAACATATGTTGCCATTTCACTTGGGTAAAGACCTAGGAGTGAAATGACTGGACTGTCTGGTAAGTATGTGTTGCCAATTTTTTTCCATAGTTGTTGCACCAGGTTTCTTTCCACCAGTACAGCATGAGAGTCACAGCTATTCCATGCCCTCCCCAATACATAGTATTGTCAGTCTTTTTAATTGCAACCATTCTACTGGCTGTGCATTTGTATCCCATAATGGTTATACTTTATGTTCCCTAATAAATAATAATGTTAAGCACTAATTATGTATATAGTAGCATACATATAAGAAAGTTAGTAAACACAATCTAAAAATATTAACACAGTAGTATGGCAATTAACCATAGGTATCAATGCCAAAAAAATATTTTAACTTTTCAGTATTTTTCCATGATGCAATATAATACAGCATATATTCATTAGCTTGTATTAACAAATACTAATATATCTTTAAGTTTATATAATTGTCAAACATATTGGCACAAAGTTATTCATATTACCTTATTGTCTAAATATCTATAAAATTTGGAGTTCTCTCTTTCATCTGATATTGATCATTTGTATCCTCCCTCTTTTGTTTTCTGTCAGTCTAGGTACATCTGGAATGGACCCAGTGTTCAATGAAGACTCTAAAGTCTATGTGATCCAACTCCCACATCTCCCAAACCTGAATGAGCTCTGGGAATTTTTCAGTTAACACGTTCCTGAACACTCTGCCTGACCTCATGGACTTAAATTCTTACATAAGTGTTGCTTAGCATTTAGCACAGGGCTCAAAGGGAGCCTTATACAGATTTTAGGATCTCTATCTCTACGTAGCTCCATTTGCTATATTATCTTGTCCAAATTACAGGCAAGCTATCTCCATCTCCCTGAACTCTGTACTCCGTCTCTTCATCTCAGTGCTACTTTTATGCTCTACTTTGCTTTGCTTTCCCTTCCTGCAAGATGAACTGAAGAGAGCCTCCAGGCAGAAAGTTGGGGCAATTATAGCACTCACCTCATTCGTTTCCCTTTCCTCAGTGGTCATGGTTCGAGCTGCCTGTTGTCCCATATTTGGGCACAGATGTGTCGTCTGTTACGCTTGGTTTTATAGATATTTATGGGAAAATAGCAACTCTGGTCCCAATTACTCCATAATGGCCAGAAGTAGAACTCTTCCAGGAATTACTGAGATAGCTTTATTCTTCCTCACACACTATACATAGTATAGGCTATTTTTTGCTTATACAAAAGTTAACCCTATGTAGACAAATAGTAAAATGAGGCTTAGAGGTTAAACTAAATTAATAGGAGTACAAGTACCTTATAAAAGTGATTTCTATAGATTTCCTCAATATAGAAAAGTATCTTTAAAATATAATTTTAAAAATTGTTCAGGAACGCACATTTCACCTATTTTAGAAAGCAACTGGATGTGTGTCATCTAACTCCAATATAATTCATTAAAAATTCTTTGCCATGAAAATAGGACTTCAAAGTTTTAGTTAATGTTTCCCATCTTTATATACTTTAAAATGCTAAAAGTGTCTTCTACAGGAATTTTTTTTCTCATGCTTCACTTTATGGTAAATGTACTTTCAAAGGTTACAAATGAAAAGTTCATCAGATTAATGATAGCTGATGCTGTACTCTGCTAAACTTCCTAACATTTTCCTTTTACTGTCATACATTTATCATATGGTTTCTTATAAGGTCCAAGAGATCTGAAGCTAATTAAGCAAAAAGGGCAAAATTTCTTTCTGCATTTATTTGTTCCTTGCCTTTTTGTCTAAGAGAACATCCACAGCTCTCTTCTCCCCATCTCCCACCTGAGGCTGCAAGAAGAGGGGAAGCTCGCTCGCTCCCTCTGCTTCCGTGGAATGGCGAACCATCAGAGAGGATTCCCCAGTTACTCTGCTCATGGCATAAAGCCAATGTTCCTCCTTAGATGCCAGTTTCATGGACAAATTCAGCCTAACTGCGTATTCGGGAGGAAGGAGAGTTACTACTAAGAAACTCATGGAAGAAAACAATTGCATATTTATATATTCATTCCTTCTTCCTCTTACTATAACTCAGGCTAAGCCTGGGCAAAAACTTCTAAAAAGTCCATAGGTTATTCACATCCATCCAGATGTACTCGTTAAGGCCTCTCAAGATATATTTCACATATTTTTTCCTAATATTAATATCAGGTATTTTACAGTACTTTTTAACACTATTTTGGGTTTCTTTAAAAATATGTAAATACAAGGGTGACAAGTGCCAAGGACAAAACAATACTCTATGTGCCATTGCATTTGAAAATGGTATTTATATTAGGCGATGGTATCTGTATTGGGCCCATCAATAGCTCACTATGACCTCTCTTTTTTTTGTTTCTACAGCTCTTTCTGTCCTTCTGTGTCCTCTCTCTGGTTGCCTCTGTTTTCTGACCCTTGTTCTGCTCGTGGAAAGAGTTTTCTCAAATTTAACTTTTTGGTAAGAAGGTTAATTTTTAGATTGTATTGGAGCCGAAAATAGTTCCCAAATTGCTTTGAAGTTATGACTGTCAAGATGTTTCTCATGTTATATTTTTAAGCATGCTCCTGGGCTGGCCCTGCTAAAGGTTTACCTGGATAATCGGTTTTTACTCACTGTTAAAAGACTACTGTGGTCTGATAGCATAATCTAAATGACAAGGCACAGCGTCCAGACAGTAAAGCAAAAAAGGTTAGCAAAATGTTCTTACTGGTTAAAAGTAAGTTACTGTGTTTGGAAACTTGTTTTGGTTAACAAATTCTGATTCAGTTATTAATAAAGATAATGTTTTTTATTAAATGAGTTCAACCAGTAAAGGTACAATGCTAAATAAAACCTGTTTATCTCCTATATTTTCATTGTGACTTCCCAATGGACATATTTGCATATTTTCCGTATTTCAACATTTTAGTATCCCAAAGTGAAATATTAAAAAAAACCCCTGCAGCATAGAATTGGGCAATTGTGTTTGACAGTGAGTATCTCATGCTGCCTACTCTGGGACTTATTGAATTCCCTGCTAAATGTGAAAGGAGCAGACAGCTGCTTCTGTTGTTTCTCTAGTCACAGCACAGCAATAAATTTAAACATGATGGTAGCATTTGAATGCTAAAGTATATTCATTCTTCTCCTGACTAAAACTGAAGTACTAACAAATATATGTTGCCTGACTTAATCGATATAATTAACATATCATTATTTAAACTGGAAAGTATTTGTTTTCAAAGACAGAATTAAATCATCCTTTATAAATAATTAATTTTAAATAGAATTTGGACTAAAACAATTTCTATTTCTACACAGGAAACTGGGATTGCAAGGCTTAAATTTGCTTTTTGGTTTTGACCATTAAAAAAAAAAAAACACTCCAAGAAAATATTTTAATCTAATGAAGTTCCAAATTTACCCAAAAGTTCTAAAAATATATAAATTGCTCAAATAAAGAATATAATTGCCTTTGGGTATTTTATAATGGGAATCTAGAGAAGCTGATTTCATCATGAAGAGTCTCTTATTTATCATATATTAGACAAAACCTTAGCAAGAAAAAATGGAATAGAATAACATACTTTATAAAAATCCAATCATTTTGGCAAATAAAATATTTGAAAGTTACTTCCTTCTCAAAATAAATATCTACAGGTGGCATTAAAAATATAAGTTGTTTCTTTATAATAAAACATGGGATCTCTTTTTCTTGTACTACTATAGTAACAAATTGTAAAAATTTATTCTGCTTTTCTGTATTTATAAAGATATCTGCCAGCAGTTCCAAATTTTTAAGCATAGACTTTCTGACAGTATCCACAAGAGATCCCCCAAAACAGCAAAATAGAATGATCATTCGACATAGTTCTCTCTACACAACACAATGAGAAATGTCAATGTTTTTCTTTTTATTTTTTAATTTGAGTTTAGTATTTTTCAATTGTGTTTCTGATATAAGAGCCCTTGTAGTCCAAAAACAGAAAAGTCATCAAAAAGTGATGTTTAACTAATTCATGCTGTTCGGAAAAAGTAACTATCCAGTTCATGCCTATGAGCGCGACCTCTGCAAAGGACCCTAGCCGGCCCTGCTCTGTCTGCAATCAACCCTATTTACACTTGCCATCTTCTAGAACCTTGTGATTGGATATACTTGTGCTTTGGTAATATTTGTTACGGAAGTATTCAGTTGGCCCCACATTCATAAATAACCTGCATTATTCTAGCTTTCTAGTGGAGTGACTTGTGGTTGATTAGTTTTTTATTTGTGCCCTGCTTTGTTCCAAACAAAGGATATAAAGTGAGTGTAAATATGCAGTGTGTGTGTGTGTGGGGGGGGGTGAAAATGCACACAATACAAAATGAAATATATTAAAATAAGAGAATGATGGGAAAAACAGAGACAGTGGGTGTAAAAGTAGGAAAGCAATATGGAACCACGAACTGTCATGGTAAAATAATTCCTGAAAATCATTTATTTGGGTAACACTGAGTAACACAGTTTTGTTTATTTAATAAGCAGTGTAGAAAAGGAACAGAATAAATTACATAATTCCCAGTGTTTCTAGGGTCAATACAAACAAATGGGGCAGCTCTGGCTAACTTGAATCTCTCAAAGGAAAGTCACATAGTCAACATGCTTTGGAAACCAGCACTCTGGGTTCAAATTCTGCCATCTCCCTATTCATCATTGAGGTAAATTTGAACACGTTAATGTAGCTATCTGTGCCTCTGATTCTTCATCTCTAAATAGAAATAATAATAGCGACAATGCTATCATTGGCTTGCGCTGAGAATTAAATGAGTTAATTTATAACTGCTTTGCACAGTGTTTGATGTATAACACTCAGTACACGATGAATCGGCTGAATTGTACAGTAATTTTCAAATCGACAAACATGGAAATATCATTCTGAAAAGAACTTATTAATATCTGTAACTTGACATTTAAAAGTGATCTTAAGATTATAAAGCAACAGCATTAGACCAAGAGTTAAGAAACCTAGTTCTCATCCTGTTTCCTCATGTCTTGGATTGACATCACTGACACTAAATGAATTGCTCATTCATTTAATATCTCAGTTTCCGTTTCCTCATCTCCCGAGATTGACTGGACAATCTCAGGATTTGTGCCAGCTATTTTCTTGTTCAGGTGAAGCTTTTTTGTCACTTTGTTGTTGCAAATCAGTATGTTAACAGATATAATATGGATCAAAAAGAGATACGAAAAATGAAGATCACTCTTAAAATATTATGGAGATAAGGCACTTGAAGTTTAACGTTTATACAGGGAGCAAATTACTGGAAACCAAGAAAAGGAAATGGAGAAATTTAGAGCATGACCACACATGAAGATACTAGCCTCATGTTAACAAACCTAGACATCATTTCAATTATTATTGCTATCGTCATATTTAGGGAAAACTCATAAATAAAGGATTATTTTAAGATTCTAGACAACTTTTATTCATGACAAATTGCCCGAGCAAAGTGGATCCAGTGAAATGATGTACCACAAAGATCAAAGACTTCAGCTTGGGTTAAAAAGTCAAGGATTGTTTCAGCTTCTTGAGAACTGCTTAAAGCCCCTTAAATGCAGTTGACAAGGAGGTACCTAAACATATGTTTCTGATTATATTTTATGTTTGAAGTTTGTTTTGAAAGGAAAATACTAATTAATATTGAAATAAAATTGGTCCAAATAGATGGTCCTAAATTTTACATATGCACTAAACACTTGATTGCATCAGAGTTTCCATATCGTATTTCAGCTTTATAAAAAACTATGCGTGGCTATCATCGAATCATTTTTAAAATATACCTTAGCCAGACCATTCCAAATTATCTCTCGTTGCTCAGTACCACTTTGCAAGGGTTTAATTCGTTCCCTGACACATTAAGCGAAATGAAGGGAGGCCTGTGCTCTCCAGAAGGCCTCTGATGGAACTGAGAGCCAAATGTTTTCAATGGGACTGACTGTTCCGAGAGGGCAGTGCATGGACTACAGATAAATGTGGCAAAGACTCAGGGAAAACTGAAGGGGGACCAAGTCGTCAGGGAGTCGCCAAGTGATCCTGACCATATTGAGAGTAGATGCAGAAGAGCACCTGCCATCGACACCAGTAGCAAATGCATTCCGGGATGAGAAAAAACAGAGGATATCTATCTCCTCAAAAACTGACTGAAGGATCCCTCTCTCAGTGGCAAAGAGGATACCATGAGCTACCTATATCCAGATGTCATCTTGGAAAGTAGAGGAGAGAAACAACTGGAGGGAGAGTTGAACTTTTAAATGACTGCTATAATACTTATCCCCCCCAAACCACGTAACTTAGAAAACTCAAAACATTTTTTATAGACCAGTTCAAATCATTCTTCTACAGCCGGACCTGAACTAGAAGACTGTGTACTCACAGTTCAATTTCTTGCACATCCAAGTTAGTAACATCTTCATTTTCAACCCACTCCATGTTATTTTCTTATTATATCCAGGAAACACATACTACTAAACTAGAGTTAGGTACTTCTCAAATAATTTAGTCTAACATATTTCCAATTTCAAAGAGTACAGAGGCATTCATTATCGTCAATGACTCCAGTGACAGGGCAGTTGCAGTGCTCTAACTACGCGGCCTTAATCAGCTTGGGCTACCCTAACCAGAGTACTATAGACTGAGTGACTTAAACAGCAGAAATTTACTTTCTCTCAAATCAGATACCAACAGGGATGGTCTCTGCAAGCAGATACCCCCTGCTTGCAGATGACCACCCTCTCTGTGTTGCCACATGGCTCAGAGAGCACGATAGTAAGCCCTCTGACATCTCTCATAAGAGCATTCGTTACATCATGCAAGCCCCACCATCACAGCTGCATCTGAACCTAATTATCTCCCAGAGGTTCCATCTTCAAATACCATTACATTGGGGGTTAGGGCTTCAACATAGGAATTAGGAGGACAGCATTCATCCTAGCAAATCCTAATCAAAAACACCCAGAAATTGCTGCATTTTTGTATTGTGAGTAAAACCAAATAAGAAAGGAGACTAACAATTTATAAATGAAGATTAAAAGGAGATAAATATCAGGGACCCTGAAGCACAGACACAGGACTTCCTAAGAGTCAGACTGCAGTGTGAATCCCCATGTGGAGTCTGGCTTGTCCAGTGAAGTCAGCCAGTGTACAAGACTCGGTTCCACTCACCCTAGTCAAAGCCCACAGCATCTCTGAGACATCTCAGGAGCATTCAATGACCCACTTTATAAATGAGAGAGAGCATTAGTTCCAACAGCATCAAAATTAATGCTTGGCCAATCTCCAGATTCTCAAAGATGATATATAGAAATTTTAACAATGCCATTTTAGAAACTTTGTCCTGTATCTTGAAAAGACTAGGAAAAACATTTTGGAAAGCATTCAAGAAATCTTGTGAGTCATACTGCACTATCATTTTATATAATTTTTCTCTTACTTATTACGATATTTGTGGAACACTGGGCATGGTTTTTATATAACATCTATTTAAAAAGGGAAACATCCTAGGGGTAGTCCTAGTCAAATGACGAAAGTTAAGTTGCAGAGTCATGTGATATAGGGGAAAATTCACCGAGTTAAGAATCTAGGTTCTACAGTCTAGTCCCTCAACTGTCACTAATTAACTATGTGACAATGACTGTCACCATAAGTTACACAAAATAATCTTCAAGACCATAAGTTTTGTCACCTGTTAAATGGGGTGATAGTAACCCCTTTACTTCCTTCTCTACTTGTTTTGTGTGAATACTCAGCAGGATAATGTCAGTAAAACAATAATAAAACCAGGAGATAGTATATAGGTATAAGGTGGTGCATTTTTTTTTTCTTTCTCTCCCTTATGCTATCTTGAAATGCTCTGATTGTTCTAAAACTAGGACAGGGAAAAGTTCTAGTTTTTTTTCCGCCAGAAAATAACAGGGAAAAGTTAGAAACAGAATATAGATGTGTCAAAGAATAGCTGGGTGTGTATCGAACGGTTTGGGGTTACTTTAGTTTTACGGTTTCAGCAGTTGCTGGAATGAACTTTTCACTCAAAGGACTCTACCTTGTATTTCTGCCTTCTAAAATGCCAGACCCTACCATAAAGGTTAGTAGTATTTCTGTCTGAATTTTTTTATGATCTCTGGTGGCCCTCCTTTTTCAAATAAGAGAACCGAATTCTAGAGTGAATGCCTTGATATCTTGAAATTGGCACCCTTAAAACTTCAAGTGTGTTTGTCCCTAGCTCGATTTTCCTCCAATGACTACAGCTTCAGTCACTGGAGCATGAACAAGCCCACCGCCTCTTATCCCAAAACCTTTTAGCCAGACATGCTTTAGAATTCAGACCTGTTTGGATTTATAAAAAGGTGTACATCGCATAAGTTGCACAATATGTTAACATCTACTGAAGAAGTGGATG
Organism: Rhinolophus ferrumequinum; assembly: GCF_004115265.2. Classification (NCBI taxonomy): domain Eukaryota; kingdom Metazoa; phylum Chordata; class Mammalia; order Chiroptera; family Rhinolophidae; genus Rhinolophus; species Rhinolophus ferrumequinum. The sequence continues at coordinate 27,460,186 of NC_046301.1, forward strand.
CAGCACTTCATGGCCAAATACATTAATATTTGGCAGCAAAGCAAATGAATATTCACAAGTGTGATAAATAAAGACTGGAAATGGTCTCACATCAGTTCACGTTACTATTTGCAGCCAGATCACTCCAAGTCAAGCCATATTTTCCAACTAAATGAGTTTAAAAGGTTTTCAAAGTTGTTTGGCTATCAGAACTGCAGATAAGCAAAATCTATAGAAGAAAAAAACCCAAGGCTTACTTTTCATACCCAGCCTCCAACGCAGCCAAATTGCCAACTATTCCAACGTAGAAAATACAGATCAACTCTGTTTCTATACCCACTTCTCAAGTTTGTGTTTGATGTTAATTTTTCAAAGATTGGTCATGGATTTCTTAAATACGTTATTTATATTTAATTTGGAAAGGACTTTAGAAATCACTTGGTAAGTACCTTTATTATCCTAATAATAAATTGAGGCTCAGAGAATTGAGGGGAAGCTGTTAGTATGGACTTTATAGTCAATCAGATATAGTTATCTCAAATCCTGCCTCTGCTTCTTGCTAGCAATATAAAACTGAGTAAGTTACTCCATTTTCTCAGCCTTAGCATCCTCATCTGTAAAATGGGGTTACAATCATTCCTTCATAGGCTTGCACATTCATTACTGAATACTTATTGAGTACTACTTAGTGACAGTCACTATTCTAGGCACTGGGAATACATCTGGATGGTTTTCAGGATTACGTGGGACAACATATTTAAAGAATTTAGCACAGTGGCTAGCACCTTATAGATAGATACTCAGTAATTACTATTATCAGCTGTTATTATTGTCCAGTGGTAGAGTCATAAAAACAAAAATCTCAGCTGTTTTCACAGTGCACTTATTCTTTAAAAAATGGGGAGGGATGGATATAGAAACACACAATGTGGTTTGTCCAAGTCAATAGGCCCCAGAAGTAATATTGCATTTGCAATATTTCAATATTAGTGTTTCAATATTAGTGATTCTCTGCTTCATGTTAGGGAGTTGCCTAGTTTTATACTGCCATTGAAATATCCCAATCTTGGAAAATGTCATACCTGAAGGGGTAGAATCTCGGAGACTGCCTGTGTTCATTGGTTTCTCAGGATCATTCTTCTGATACACTTAGTCATTTATGTCTTAACTACTTGAAATAAACTTTTATATAGCTAAGTGGGAACATGGTTATTACTAATTATAACCAATGTTGCACTATTCTCATTACTGCCATGATCCAGTAGTATTTTCGTGGGCAAGAAACACAGTGCAAATATTATAAGCTAATGAAGAAAAGTTTGTTAAAATAGCATCGCCAACATTAATAAATTGTAAGCAATTTGCATGTTTTGTTGGTTTAGGTGTTATATTAAATGAATCATCAAGATATTGATTCTGTTTTATGTGAAATTGAATGCCGCTTTCTTGTCTTTTAGTAAAGCTTTTAAAATTTAATCATTTTCTATGGAAGACAGCGTTATTTTAATTTTAAGAAAGGAAGTATCAGGGCCCAAGACGATTTCTTAGCCCATGCAATGGATGTACTTTTCTTTTCACTGGAACTTTCTTGTTATTGAGTGCTACTTGTGGAATTTTTGAAGCCTATAGGAGCAAACTGGCAGCCATCTTAGCAGAAATGTTCCCTTCTTTGACTCAAATCATGGGAACAAATGGATAAACTGGAAGCATTTTATTCCAACATAGAATAATGACATATTTAACATTCTGAATGAAAAGAATAAAATACCTGTAAGTCATAGGATTTTGGCTCCTTACAGTGAAACAGGACTCAATCGATTTTGAACTTGGTGTGTGTGTGTGTGGAAACTGACATAAACTATTTCATGAATATTTTAAAAATCATTCAAATTCCTACTGAAGAAATACATTATCATATGACTGAAACACAAGCTCCATTCAGTTTACAAGATATTCTTTTTTTAAAGACGCTCCTGTGTTGATGTCGTTTTAAGATTTTAACATTTTGGAGGCAGTTTTGTGGGATAGAAAAGGGGCATGTAGTTAAAGGGAGTGCATTGCTTTAATTTTCAAAATCCTCTACCAAAGTACTTGTGCGAAGAGGAGTTCTGTTTCAGGATTGAGCAACAGACATTTTCCAGAGATTTTTGAAGATTGTAGAAATTACCCTAGGTTTTGAAGACTTTTACAGCAGAAAGATCACACTGTCTGAAACATGGAGGATATAAAACTACAGTCATGCAATGCTTAATGACATTTCAATCAAACACAGACCATATAAGATTATAATGGAGCTGAAAAATTCCTATGACCCAGTGACGTCATAGCTATCGCAATGTATAAGGCAATGAATGCATAACTCACGTGTTTGTAGTGATGCTGGTATAAACAACCCTCCTGTCTTGCCAGTCTTATAAAAGTATAACACACACAATTATGGCCAGTACATAATTCTTGATGATGATAGCAGACAACTATGTTACTGGTTTATGTATTTACTATATTATACTTTTTATCTACTTTAATAAGTAGAAAGAGTGCACTTATTAAAGTGCACTCTTTCTACTTATTAAAGTTTGCTGTAAAGCAATATGCCGTGATACGATGGCAGAAGCCTGAAACATCTCATGTTTACCTCCTCTCTTTATTGCATCATTTTCTCTTGTGCTTGATTTAATCTCGTGTTGTTTTCTATAGTAACATGCTGTACAGGCTTGTAGCCTAGACACAACAGGCTATGCCATACAGCCTAGATGGTGTAGTAGGCTAGCATTGAGGTTTGTGTAAGTGCACTCTATGATGTCTGCACAATGGCAAAATCAACTGACAAAGCATTTCTCAGCAAGTATCCTTGTTATTAAGTGGCCCATGACAACAGTTTGCAAAGGGGCTCTCAAACTCAGAACGGTAAGCAGGAAAATAAGAAAGTATAAGTAAATATGTTTTTCCTTGGATTTGTCTTTGAAAACCAACATTTTGTATTGACCATGACAAAATATTAGGGACTAAGAGTTCTAGAGGCAGAAAAACAGCAACAAACTAATACAATATCCATTCCTCTGGCCCTCTACATGAGGTTGCATCTAGAATAAACTTTAATTATAGCTACCGATTTCATGTTGCTTAACATTAAGGGAGTCTATACAGGGAAGTGTAGTCTGAATTAAACGTAGCAAAAACCCAATGAGATGATTATTTATCAAGGAACATGTATAATTTCTAAAAGTAAGTGTTGCTAAATATTAATCTTACATAAAGTCTGCAAGTATGTCTCATTGCGATTCCCCAATTTGAATATGTGCCCTACATTTTATGATGTAAAAAATTTTATAAAATATTTTGTGTATAATAACAACTTCCCTTTTTTCCACTTAGTCTATGGTAGTGGTGATGGTGGTTAAGAGAAAGTAGTTGGTGATGCAAACCTAATTTTTTCATACTAAACAATGCTATTTACTGATTTAGGTATAATTCCCCAAGTTAAGTTTTTTTTATTTATGTTACAAATTTATAACTTCTTGGTAACTTAGAATAGTTTGAGTATGAAACTCAACCTGTATTATTCATCACCTTATATATTGTTATATTTAATAAGTTATATAAAGCTTTATAAATAGCTCTTTGGTTACTCTTGAAAAATCAAGGAAGTGGTTTGAACTAGAATTAGAGTCAACATTGTTACATTTACATATTACAGCCTCTGAGAACACAATTTATGGTTCTTTGAGACTCTGCCTCAATGTACAATTTCATCTACTCAAACAGACCCACAAATTAGTAATGGATATATATTTTTTTTCAGTACTACAAACTCATACCAGCCACACATAGAGAATCACATAACAGAAGAAAATGTTTCCCATTTTTAAAGGCATTAATTTGTAACATTAATAGGATACAGTGAGAAACCAGCATGAACTATAACCATTAATTATAACAACATCCCAAGGTGCATACCTACCAGCAGAACCCCTAGATTATAAATGACAAAAGGGAAAATATTATTTTCTAAAAATGTGAAAGGAAAGTAGGTCTGAGAGGAGGACAGAATCATCCTTCATTCCTGTTCGGTGATACTTAACAGGCCAGAGAAAAACAAAAACAATCTGTCTTCAAGAATCAGAACTCTGCACAAACCTAATTAGAATCCAGGTGACAGCACTGATGGCAACTAACAAATTAGGAAACAGAAATGTAACAGTCAACTTTACTGCAGTATTTTCTTTTCCCTCAAGAAGTTACACAGATGGATTGAAAAATAGAGGGCTCTACTTTTCATATAGTCTAATACACTGATCTTGAAGTTAGGAAGTTATTTAAGGAGTCAAACTTGTAAATTATTCATACCACTGAAAAGGTATGAAAAAAGTCCTGAAATTTTTAAAAATTATCATCAGGACTTGGATATGGAATGTGTTAATACACTACACTAGAGAGATGAAAAATGAATTTCTAGGTGCTCATTACAAATAAAAAGAAGGCAAATGTTAAACACAGATTCAGAGGGAGCTTAGAAGTCTGCAGTAAGTCCTTTCTCTAAGCTCTTAACATTGAGTTCTTCATAAAAAAAATGGTCAATTTTCTGTGAGCTTGTTGTTCCATGATGATTTAAGAAGACCTCCACTCTCTAAAAAGCCCAAGTAGGAGACTCTCAGATGTTCGTGTTGTTAAGGATGTTTATCTCACATGAAAATTAGAAACAAGCAAAGTCCAAAATGTCAACAAAGATGCAATTTAATGTGGCAATTAATTAAAGTAAAAGTGATAGACTTGTCACTACACTGAAGAAAATTACAGATTAAAGATTAAGAAGATTGTTGTTGATAACTGAAGTTGTAGTAGTTGGCTACAGATACAGTCTGCAGTAGAAGTTCTCAATCTTCATCACATATTAAAAGTACCTGAGGTTTTTAATACAAATAACTAGGTCACACACTAGATTTTCAGAATATAGAAACCTAGTGTCAGTATTTATGAAAAGTCCTCCACATGGATGTAATATGCATCCTGGCCTGAGAGCAATAGTCTAGATTGAGAATTTTTCTTTTACTTAATTCTGTATATACATATTTTTTGTCCCTGAATCAGAAGTGCAAAAACTATAGTTTATATGATTAGTCTTATATTTGACAAATTATCTAGTTAATACTTCTTCCAATCCTAACCCTTTAATTTATTTATGTATCAGACTGACCGTAGTTTTTTTTTTTCAAAATGCCTGAGAAGTGAAAAAAAAAAAAATCCCACCTCACAAGTAACCAACTAATTGTAAATGAAAATAAGTCATCTTTTCATCTATAAAACTTTCAAATATAATACAGACATTATTATATTTAGAGTTTGTTACATTCAGGAAAATATCACTCAGTTCAAAAAGCATTTTTTTAAAAGGTATGCTTGCGATGTGATACATATTAATGAAAATCAGTCCATTCGCTGTCTTTTAGTATATATTTGTCAACAAGAAGAGAAGTTTCTAAGAAACAAATATAAGAACAGCCAGTCCTCTTCATTATTCCAAGATTCCATAACTGTGAATTCATCCACATGATAAAAGTTATTTGTAACCCCCAAAGCAATACACATGGTGCTTTCACAGTTATTTGAAAAGAAGTGTAGAGTGGCAAAACATTTGAGTAATGGACATTCTCATCTGAGGTTTAAGAAAATGATTCTCTGCCTCTTGTTTCAGTTTTCACACTGTAAACAAGTGTCCTTTTCATGGTCTATTTATTGTCATGTTTTCTCATTTTTATCCTTGCTCATGATTGAGCTGTTTAAAATGGCCCCTAAGAACAGCATGGAAGCACTGCCTAGCGTTCCTAACACGAAAAGATTATGATGTCCCTAAGGGAGAAAATACACGTTATATAAGCTTCATTCAGGCATGAGTTACAGTACTGATGGTTGTGAGTTCAATGTTAGTGAATCAAGAGTACACTACAACTAGAAAAAAGAAAAGGAAATTTGCCATTATGTACATGAGATGTCAAGATAATTAAAAGGAGAAGGAAAATCATTTCAAGAAGTGGAGCTTCAACAACAGGACTAGAAAAAGAAAATAAACCTCAATGTTCACTCACATTATACATGAAAATTTTCTTGAAATTAGTCATAGAACAAAATGTAAAAGTTATAAAGTTTCTAGGAAAAAAAATCCGAAAATCTTTTTAAGTAGTAGGTAGCCAAAGATTTCTTTGATGAGATACCAGAAGCATAAACCAAAAAAGAAAAATAATAAACTACACTTTATCAAAATAAAAATTACCATTGTAGACATGGTTAAGAAATAAAAATGCAAACCATAAAATAGGAGAGAAAAAAAATACACACATACGACAAAACACTTGTAGCTAAAATATATAAGGAAATTTTACAACTCAGTGAGAGCAACGCAATTTTTAAAAATTAGCAAAATTTAAAGACATTTCTTAAGATATATGAAATGTCAATTATCATTGAAAAGATGTTTAACATTATTAGTTGGAAAAGTAAAATAGAGCATTAGTTGGAAAGTAAAGTAAAACGTCAGAAATAAAACTGTCCACATATACAAAATGGCTACAACTAAAAATTATGAGAATGAGTATTGTCAATTATATGAAAGAACTACACTGCTGATGGGGAAGTGAAATGACAACCATTTTCCAAAACAGTTTGGCAGTTTCTTATAAAGATAAACTCACATTTACATATGACCCAAAAATTTCACTCCTAGATATTTTTCTAAAAGAAATGAAAGCTTATATCCACACAAAGACATACAAAAATGCTCATAGCAACTGCATTTATAATAGCTCAAAACTGAAATAACTCAAATGATCAACAGGAAAATGCATGAGCATAATAAAATATACAGTGTAATAGAATACTATGCAGCAATAAAAAGGAACTAATGAAATACGCAAGTGTGATACTGAATGAAGTCACAAATGTTATGCTGAGTGAAAGGAACTAAAGAGAATATATATTTTATGATTCGATTTATATGAAATTCTAAAAATTTCAAAATAATCTATGGTGATACTGCTAAGAGGCATGAGAAAACTTCTAAGGGTAATGGAAATGTGCTTTATCTTGATTGGGAGAATGGTTTTACAAGTGTATACATCTGTCATAACTCATACAGAATTGCACTCTGTAAATGGACACCAACTATTCTGAAGCTGACAAAAAAGACTAAACATCTGAAACTTCATTTGTTACTATTTCATATCTTGAATTATCATTTGGCAATAATGAATAAATTAATGTGTGAGTCACTGTAATAAATGCTTTATAATTATAAATATTTAATAAAGCTGATATAGAATTTTATTACTTGAGAGTATACCAAGTACTTTCCTAAGTATTCTTTTGGGTTATTGCAATCCTCCTAACAACTCTGAAATGTAGGGTAGGCAAATGTTTTTATCCCCATTTGAAAAGTAAAGAAACTGAAACACATTGAGGTTAAGTAATTTATTAAACAAAGTCACCATCTACTAGGAAGTAGATACAGAAATCTAATCCTAAACCATTCTGTATGCTAATCATTCTATAATTCACCTGTAATTTTTTTTCTAATTGGAGGAATGTATATTTTTGAGTAATTTTCAAAATTGGAAATTGATGCTATTTTATTTGTCCTTGTACTTTTAGAAAAAGAGGCTTCCATAGTTGACTCATTGCTACTTTTGTTCTCATTGTACTGCAGCTATTGTAAACAATTCCATTTGCAACCCACACATGGAGAAAACACTACCTCCCATGGACTGTGTTTATCTTAGGTAGTTAATGATCCTGAATGCAACATCTACCAATGTTATAGTTCAAGGAAACTTTCCCAAGAACCCATTAAAAAGGGAGTATTTTTCCCTTATCAGAAACCAAGTTCTGTGTAAATTCCTGCATTATGATTTCTGCCAAGTCCAGCACATTGCACTATGCCCCAAAGGAAGCAAAGAAGTGAGCCAACCCATCAAATTCCTGCCATCAATTTAGCCTTAAACTATGAGATTATTTCTCCTGGGTAGGACGTTTCACACCCCTCAAGCAATACCCTGGACATTTTAAATATTTTTTTCCATGTATGAGTGCTTTCTATTTAACACCAAGCAAAATCTCTTTCTGAACTAGATATTTCGTTTATCATTGTGCATTTGCCATTAGTAATAAGTAGAGAAGATTTAGCTGTGTTTGCATGCACATGTGTGCTAAAGAGAGATGGGATTGGCAGAGACAGAGAGAGGGACAGATAGAGGGGGAGAATGGGAAGGAAAGAGAGAGGGAGAGGGAGAAGGAAGGGAGAGAGAGAAAGCTATTAAAAATATATCTATTGTCTATACATTCTCTGGAGTGATTTCTGTGCCAATTAAGAATATTTTCAGGGGCATCCCAGTTTCGGGTATCCCCTCTCGCAAGAGAGCTGTATTTTGCTTTAATAAAAACCAGTGCTTCTCTAAAAAAATAAAAAAGAATATTTTCAGAATGTTCTTTCCTTCTGAGACATTTTGGGGGGAGTATAAGAAAGCAACTTACTTTAGAAAATAACACATATCCTGGCTATGAAATATACAATTTTATGAACAGATACATTTCTGTTGCAGACCGCGCAACCAGGAGGGCTCTGCCTGAAGGGGAAGGGTGAGGAGATTGAGAAAAGACACAGAGACAGGAAAGCTGGGATCAGGAGGTCCACCGTCCACAGATGGCAGAGTAGTGGGGCAGTGTTTATTTCATACATAGTTTTTATACAGTCTTAGAATAGTTATCTATACAAACAAGTATTAGCAGAACAAGCAGGCTTCCCCTGGTGATGACCTTGCAGCTACAAGGCCCTTGTCAGCTTACAGCCCACTCCCCCTACATCGAAGATTGCTGAGGCGAGGCTTCCCATGGGAATGACCTTGCAGGTGCAAGGCCTTTGGCAACTCACAGCCCGCTCCCCACATATCCCCCTTCTCTTTTTGCTTTAAGCAGTGGCCTATGAGTCTCACATATAAAACCAGAAAAATAGAATTAAACCAAATCACCCTAGTCTGACAAAAGAGTATGGATGTAATAGAAATAGTTGTATGTACCTCTCCAGGGGACAAAACCTTATGCTGATACTTACTGAAAAGAATAGATGGAGAACTGATGTTAAACTCAAATCATTGAATATAGCCAATTAGATGACCCCTAGGCGACTGTGTCTGTCTTAGGTTGTTCCTTCCTTGAGGAATCTTACCCGTCATTGACTAGCCAGCCATCTCTTTGGGGTCGAGTTCTCCAGATGGCCCCTATGTGGCTGTGCCTGGCTTAGGTTATTTTTACCCGTCACTGACTAACCAGCCATCTTTTTGGGGCCGAGTTCTCCAGATGGCCCCTATGCAGCTGTGTCTGGCTTAGGTTGTTCCTCCCTTGAGGAATCTTACCCGTCATTGACTAGCCAGCCATCTCTTTGGGGTCGAGTTCTCCAGATGGCCCCTATGTGGCTGTGCCTGGCTTAGGTTATTTTTACCCATCACTGACTAACCAGCCATCTTTTTGGGTCGAGTTCTCCAGATGGCCCCTATGCAGCTGTGTCTGGCTTAGGTTGTTCCTCCCTTGAGGAATCTTACCCGTCATTGACTAGTCAGCCATCTTTTGGGGCCCCACAGGGAGACATAAGGTGTAAGCACAAAAGTGAGGTAAAGTCCCCGAAAGGATCAGTCTCACAGACTCTTGTGTATTATCTAAATTTTTCTGGGGTGAGATGTTGGGGCGAGGCTTCAGGCCTGAGGCCTCAGGCGTCTGTCAGCCTACAACCCGCTCCTTATAATTTCCAATACAGTTTTTATAGAATACATAATTGTAAGATTTTTTCCTATAATATGGTAGGCAGGAAATAGTCCACCTTCCAAGAAGTCCATATCCTAATCCCTAGAATGCACACGTGTTACCTTATATGGCAAAAAAGACTTTGCAGATATGATGAAATTATGGATCTTGAGATGGAGAGATAATCTTGGATAATCCAAGTGGGCCCAGTGAAATCACAGGGGTCCTTACAAGTTGGAAAGGAAGCAGAAAGTCAGAGCCAGAGGGATATTTGAAGATGTTACACATGGCTGGCTTTTAAACAGAGCAGAGGCCACGAGCCAAGAGTGCAGGAGACCAGTAGGAATTGGAAAATGAGAAGGAATGGATTCTACCCCTGAGCCTCCAGAAAGAACAACGCTCTACCAACCACCTTTATTTTAACCTAGTGAAACCCATCTCAGACTGTGGCACTTCAGAACTGTGAGATAATAAATTTGTTTTTTTAAGACAGTAAGTTTGTGGTAGTTTGTTACAGCAGCAATAGGAAACTAATACAGAAGAACAGATGTAGAAAGCACTTTGACCTTTTTATTTTACACCCCCTTTTAAGCCACAGGTGACCGTTTTGCAGTTTTCATGGCTTGGAATTCTAACCAGTGGAAGATGAAACTGGCTGCACCAATGCTTAAGGTGACAAAACTGTGTTGTTTCCAGGACAGCAACAGCACTACTAAAGGGGCATTAGAGAACAGTACCCCTCCTGAAATTCTGAAATTTGAGACTGGGTTTTGAGGGGTGTTCTTCTATAGTCTCTGAACTCTCAGGATCAACTTGGGTTTCTAGTAGAAACTAAGTGCTTAGTACATACTGGTTGAATTAATGCTTAGAGGAAACGGTCCACAGATAACTGTAGTCAAGGGACTGGATGAGGAATAAAACCACCTCCTCTACGAGGTGGCCAGTGTCTGAATATCACCTTGTATTCCTATGGGTTAAGAAAGAGTGAACGTTTGAAGAAATGCAAGTGTCATAAGAGAGAATTTACATATTAAGCCCATATGTGTTAGAGGCAAATAGTATAATGATGAAGGGACATAGGAAAGAAGCACTAAGTGTGGTGATCCAGGGTGCAGGCTCTGACATCAAACTGCATGTGAAACTCTAATGCTACATCTTTCATTTTTATAAGCTGCCTAGTTTCAGGAAATTTGCTTAACACTTGTGTCTCAGTTGCCATTTTACGTTAAATGAAAAAATAAGTGCACTTACCACAAACGCGTACTGTGAGAAATAAATGACTTAGAACAAGCATTGTGCACAGACATGGCAAACAGGTACTGGACACAAAAAGAAGATATAGATATGTCTGGGAGAGTAAGCCCCAGGAGGAAAAATGCAGTGTTTGGGACAGCGGAGCAACTGTATGATTTTTATTAAGGAATGAGAAGAAGGATAAGGGGAAGGGGAAAGGGAAGGGGAAGAGGAAGAGGAAGAAGAAGAAGAAGGGCTCATGGGATACTGAAGTTAAACCTCTTTATTAAAACTTTTGCCTAGAGCTACTCCTGGGCATTAAAACAATATGACATTAACACTTTGCTTTTTTTTTCTCCTTTACCTTTTCTCCTTTTTTTTTCCTCCTTTACTCTTTCCATACATGTATGTACTAGCTTTTGATGATTTTTTTCACCTTTTTAAAGTCATAGTTTCACATTACTGAGCTCATTAACAAGGGGTAAAGAAAAGCAGCATACTCAGTTGATAATGAAAATCACTGCTGGGGATCAATTAATTGAAATAATATTTTCAAAGTGTTTAAAACAAAGTAAGCACGCAAAAATATTAGCTATGTTAAATGGCTACCTGTATATTACATCAAGTCAAGATAATGCTGCTCCAGTGATCTGTGTGTCACTGTGGCTATTGACACAGCTACAGTTCGTGGACAGCATAACTCTAAGAGGCACACTGACATTATTTATGAAATGTCTACTAAGGTTAGATTTGCCATTGATAAAATCCCATTATTATTCTTAATGTCCTTCTAACTCTATTTTTTCAAAAATGATGGGTATACAAGGTACATAAAATAAAATGTACAGATTTCAACTGTTTCCTTTTGATAGGTTTTGACAACTGGATACACTATGTAACCACCATCCAAAACAAGATATAGATATTTCCATCATCCCACAAAGTCCCTCGAACTCTTGATACCAGTCAAGAGTTCACCACTTTCTGATTTCTATTACCTCAAAACAACTCTTTGTTCTTTGACTTCATGAATATGGAATCACTGAAATGTATTATTTTGTGCCTGGCTTCTATTGTGCAAGATGTTTATAAGATTCTTCCCATTTGTGAGTATATCAGTAGTTCATTCCTTTTCATTGCTCTGTATTATGCCGTTGTGTGAATATAATATGATTTGTTTATCATTTCTTCTTCATAGTAATTTGTGTTTTGTTGGAAGATTATTACGAATAAGGTTGCTATACATTTTGTTAAAGATTTTATGTTGATATCTGTTTTCATTTCTCTTCAGTAAATACCTGATTTAAGATGGATCTTAGGCCTAAATGCAAAAGCTAAAACGATAAAGTGTCTAAAAGAAGACATAGGGGAACATCTTCAAGCCAATAAGAGAAGCAAAGTTATCTTATGTAGACAGAAAAAGCACTAAAAACAACAACAACAAAAATCGATAAACTGGACTTTGTCAAAAGAAAATATTCTCCTTATCTGAAGATGTCATTAAAAAAATAAATAAATAGGTAAGCCAAAGAATAGAAATCAGATATTTGCAATTTGTATGTAAGAAATATTTTTGTGCATATATATATATATATATAATAAATCAATTACACACTTACTGTACTGTACAGTACACAGTAAAAAAGACAAAGGACTTGTAAAAAGAAGGCAAAACATTTGACCAATTGACAATACAAATACCTGTTAGAGGACTTGCATTACCTAATTTCAGCACTTAGTTTACCCTATAGTATTCTGACAATGTGATATTGGCAGAAGGATACAAAAACATATTTATGAAACAGATCAGACAGACCAGGAATAAACTCAGACATATGTTTAACTAATTCTACCATTAACTCATTCTTCTACTGCTTGTTGCCTCATTGTCTCTTCAATACCCCAGTATTCTCATTGGTTTTCTGTTTCTATCTCTTCACAATCGTGGGCTTCAAAATCTCCACTTGCTTTTAACTCTCTCCTCTTTTTCACCAGAGTATATGTTATCATCAACCATGTATTAAGAAATAATGTTTACTCAACAAGATAACTCATAACATGACATACTTGACTGGTAACATATTTAATTCTAATTGCAGATCAACCACTTAGTTGTTAATACAAATATATTACACTTTATTCATTAAAGAAATGTGATAAAGGAAAGCAAAAAGTGCAAGAATGTAAGGTAACTCAAGAAAAGGTTCAGGAATTGTTTCTTGGCCCCACTTATACCACACTCTATAGGAGACCCTGGCCCCACCTGTGTACAAAATGGCTGCTACTTCTAACTAATTCAGGCCTCAGATATATCACTAGAAGTGACAGGAAATATAAGATACACTAATTGATCTCCAACTAGAACACATATAAGCCAGTCTTCATTAATGTTAGATTTATTTAAAGGGTCTCAGTTTCTCGTCTCCTCAGTAATGTGATATGGTCAGCTGTTAATAGTATTTTTAAGTACATGATCTGCATTTGAGTATTAAAAATGGGAATAAGCCCCAATAAATAGTAGTAACTGGGAAAGAATGACAATCCCGGAATATAGGGTCATCAAATCTAATGCTGCAGAGTCATTTTTCAGAAGTATTATAAATCCTGATTTGGGGAAATATCTTCAGTTCTACAGATAGATTCTAATAATATGAATCAAAGAGAGAAAACATCACTATGGGGAGGTTTTAAATAATTTTATTTATTAAACTAAAGAAATCTCCAATTGGAGGTTTTTGTGCATTTCTGAAAATGATACAATGATAATTCTTTAAGAAGTCTGCTTTCATATTTGAAAATTTATCACTATCATTTAGAAACCTGAAATTAATAAAAGAAAATTTGCACAAGGAAAGAAACAATAGAAAGGAAAAAGAGAGAAGGAAGGAAGGAAGGAAAGAAGGAAGGAAGGAAAGAAGGGAGGGAAGGAGGGACAGAGGTGAGGGAGGGAAAGAGGGAAAGCGAGAAGGAGGAAGAGAGGGAGGGAAGAAGGGAGGAAGGAAGAAAGGAAGGAAGGAAAGGAGAGAAAAGGCAAGACCCCAACTTGGCCTTTTGGAGACAGATAATTATAACCAACAGCAATAAATTAAAGAAGCAGATGAAACTGGAAGGCGGGGTTTTTCTTTTTAAATACTACATTTAAAAGTCAGCCAAGAGGAAAAGAAGTAAACACAATGACAGAGGCAAATCACAATATTAGAAGTGATACTGCTGAGGCTTCTAGAATAAAAGGAAACAATTCCTACTGCATTCAATAGCCCAACAATCACATCCACTCTGGTTTGTGTTGGGACAGGAATGCGGGGATCTCCCCCACAGCAGCCCTCTCCCATTCAAACTGCAAAATGGAGAAAATAGCAGAAGAAAGTATTTCTGATTAAAGGATAAAATTTTCTAACAAAGGAGGAAAAATACTACTGACAACCAAGAACACAGTGAGTCCTGATCAGTGTGCCAGGTACTTTTACACCTTACATTACTTTCAAACAATATGACAAGCCTTTGCAGTAGCTGTTATTATGGATCGGTGTTTTCGTTATTTACATATTTATTATATAATTACTTATTATAGATGAAGATTTTAAATTTGAGAGGTTGACAAATATTCTCCAAGTCACAGTCTACCTGGGAATTTGAGTCCAAATTTGAGTTGGGCTAACTCAAAAACCCTATTGTTCTCACTACCAAGGCACTACTGCCCAGTAATTAGAAACACAGACTTGGTGGCAGGATTCCTCGGTGAAAATCCTGGTCCTGACATGAATTCATGGTTTAAACTTGAGCTAAGTCATTTGATCTTCCTAACAATTACTTTTCTTATATAAAACATGGAAGGAGAACTGACTCCCAGTGGTGAACACACAATGCAATATAGAGATGGTGTATTATATTAATAGAATTGTACACTTGAAAACGATATAATTTTACTAACCCACGTAACCCCAGTAAATTTAATAAAAAAGTAAAATAAAATAATAAAACATGGGAATAATTATGAATTATCTTACAAAACAGTGGTGAGGATCCAATGTGTTAATATACGTAAATCCCTGGCAAGAATTCCCTGCACATAACACAAGCTCAAAAATGCTGCTATTATTGTGACATGCTGTATTATAAATTATCTTATGTACATATGTGTATGTATTCACTTAGTGTGTCTCAATACTTTCTACATATCTTATAAGTGATTTAAAATGTAATCTGTATTTTCCCTTGAAAGAGAACCTTTATTTACTTATTTATATTACACACCAAAATTCTTTGGACAGAAGAGAAATAAATATGCTCACATGGGATTGTGGAAAATGTGATCAGAATTATGTTCTGACTGGATAAATAATGGAACTGAATCATGCCGTTACACAATTAGCCATGATCATCAAAACCATCACTGCTATCTTGGCATAAATGTTCATTTTTTTGCTGTTGCGGTTGTTGGAACATATGGCATCACCGTTGACAGCACTGCTTGATAATTAAAATCAGAATGATCACAGCGCTTCAAGGTGTGTACCCACTAATTAGAAAAGTGATTGAAGAGGTATAATTTGCAAGTTTGTCAGTATTAGGAATTAACTAGTATTCCACTACTGCATATTAAAGCTTACAAATACTCACTTTCCCTCAAAAGTTATTACTGCTTCATCATTTGTTTCATGGGAATGAACTTTAGAACACAAATTCAAAACAATTATTTCTGTTCATGAAGAACTTATCCACAAAGAATGGCTTCCGATTTTTCATTCCAAGCAACATAAGCTCTTAGGAAAACTTATTTCCAACTATGTCAGGACTGCACTGCTCATACTTTTCTATCTTTTCCTTTTCCATTTCCATAAACCCTCTTTTTCTCCCTAACTGTTCCAGAATATTAAAATGTTAGGAACAGCTTAGGTTTCTTAGATTTTTCTTTTATCCCTTGCAATTCCATATGTAGTTCTGAGTACATAGTTGCTATCTGAGTACACAGCTGCTTGGAATGTATATTTGAAAACCTCCTCAAATTACCGTATTTTGGTTTTATCCTTTTATCCTTTGTTTTACCATTTTTCCCTTTGAAAAATCCTCACTTTTCTCCATATTCTCTCTTTCTACTTCTACGTAGCTCAGTTCTCCTTTGAGTGTCTCAATTCTTTCTCCCTCCCGGCCAAAAAATAAACCTATGATTCTTAATTCTGTCATCAAAAGCTCTTGCACGTTAAACAATACATTAGGCATATTCTTTCATTCATTCATTCAGTTATTCATTCATTCAGTCAGTCAGTCATAAAGAGTGAATGTCAACTATTTGTCAGGCTCTATTCCAGATTCTCAGAATACTTCAGTAAATAAAACAACCAAGGGTCCTGTCCTCATACTATGAGGAAGAAATGACAATACATAAAAAACAAAGCAGCTAAACAAGAGATATGCTACAGATATCTGGATAGGGGAAGAGAGTAATTGTGAGGATAGCTTCTTTGAAAAGAGGAGTCTTAGAGCAGAGGTCTAAAGATGAGTAGAGCCAACTCTGAGAATATCTGTATTTGAGACAGAAGGAATGTCTGCCTTGATAGCCCTGAAATGGTGACAAAAGGGAGGTTTGGAAAGACAGAAAGAAAATCAAAATGAGTGGAATGGAGTTAGCAAGTGTGAGACAATGTGCAAGTTCAGAGTTGATTTCCACAGAGAATCCATTCGACACAACACTTCATAAACGATTGTAGGATACTAGGAAGCTCAATAGATCTCTAAGAAAGCTGTGGAATTGGTCTGAGCAGCTTGAACCAGCAGACCAAACACAACGTGGGGGTTGCTTCAGTAAGAACATTACCGCCCCTGCTGCTGAGCACAGGAACAGCAGCTCACAGCTCCAAGGTTGGATACAGGGTTCCCCAAACTTTACCACCATTCCCACCAAAAGATAGTTTCTGCACTGTACTCACTTTCCCTTGCTGCTTACTTCCCAATCGAAAGTCTCACAGCTTTTGATTGACAGAGCCAAGGTCATATAGACAATAGGAAGGCTGAGAGGATGTTCTAGCTTCTAACTTGAGAGCCATGGACTCATATCCCATTGGTAGGGTATTCAAAATATGCCACCTCATCAGATATGTGATCAGTGCCATTAGATCACAGAGAAAAGCCTGATTTTAAAATGTTACTATAACACACTAAACTTGAGTGTGTTATATGTAATTTTCACAGTCTCCTCCAAATTGTGCATCATAGAACTAAGGAAACTGAAAAATAGAAAATGTATGTGACTTCTCCAGCACCACAGAATTAGGGTGAGAGGATAAGAGTTGCAATGATCAGTAGCACCAATGTGTGGCTTAATTTATGGAGTGCTTCTGAAGGACATTTAATCAGCAGGGTTATCACTGCCAACACAGCTCGCCACCGTGTCCAATTTCATTAGTATGATCAACGGGAAGTGACGCCCATCCCGTGAGAGTGTACTTCACTTCTGTAGGATTCTAAGGTAGAAGTAATTGACTGATGAAAATAAGCATGGATTAAGAGTTTGGCAGAAAATGAATGATTCTCACAAATCTCATACACCTATAGATAAAACTGCATTGCTAATGAAGACAAAATTATTATTAAAAAGGGGCTTGAAAAGGAAGACATTTAAAATTCACCAAATACACCAAAAATTTTTTTCTCTTTGTAAATTTAAAATGTATTATATTTGCAAATTAATTGAACCTGTTCACAACCCATCTTTTTTAATTTTTTTCCTGTGAGTAGATGAGGGCTTACCAGATATTTGTTACCAGATTCTGTCATGAAGCAAAAATCTGAAACTTTTAGGACTTCATTTCATGCCTTAGAGAATAAAACTTTTTTTCAAAGCTCCATTTTGCAGATGGTTAGGAAATGGTTAAACGTCATTTGTACCACATAAATGTCTACCGATTACAAGCAAAACACTTTGGTGTTTCAAGGGAGCCGGAAGGACACCTGGCTATGTTTGAGAATAATGTGGGGAAATGTACCAAAGATAAGGACCTGAGATTCCACTGCAAGATTCTGATTCCTAATTATCTCTCATGGGCGCAGGGATCCATTATCATCTAATACGTTTACCAGTACTCAGATACTATTGCAATCTGTCCCCAAGCAGCTACCTGAGTCTGAAAGAAATAGAACCCAAACATTCTACAACTGCCATTTAAATAGGTGATAAACATAGGACATGATAAAAACTTATCTTTCTGGGAAAATCGATAGAAAAGTCATCCCTTTCCTCCGCTAACGTCGGCACTCCTCTAATAATCTAAACACTTTCAAACAATCTTTGAATAGGTTATATAATGATAATAACAACAACAACAAACAGGACACAATATAAATAAAAATCATTAAATGAGTGAAAAAAATAATATATTCTGTAAATAAAAGTTTGAAAATGAACAGGGGACCATAGCAATATGGAAGATTTTTATAATAAGAAAATACTTATAATTATAGTTAATAAATATAAAATTCTATGTTTTTTGAAAATGAATGAATTACCCAAACCAGTGCTGTTGAAAACTGAAGTTTAGTAACTATATAAGAAATCAAGCAAGTTATCAACGACTTGCATCCTTAAAAGAATTCTGGGTTATGTGGTTTTACACCTATAGTAATAAATCTTTCTATGCTATAGAATCTATTTCTGAGAATAGAAATTATTAATGATCCCTCTGTAATAAAGGATCTGTAGAAGTGATTGATAAAGGTTACTAAAAAGACAAATACAAAACCAAAACTAAGGGGGGAAAGTCACAAATAAAATAAGGTATGCAAAATGGCATGTAATTGTAGATATTTTTCAAGATCATAAGAGATTGTTATAAACTACCTCATTCCAATAAATTGGAAACTTTAAAAATGAATATAAATTTTTCATAAAAGCACAAAACACAAAGGCCAGCTCAAGAAAATATAGAATATATCTAAGTATCATTTAGGATTAGATTTTTAGCCCAAAACAAAAAAGGTCTCCCAAATAGGGTTCAAGCAAAGTAGAACTTTACTCTCTCATGTAAAAGTTAAGGGGGTTCAGGACTGTGGGGTGGCTCTGCTCCTGTTCACTGCTTTGCCATCCCTAAAGTTCGGGCCTGATCTCTACAATCTAAAGTCGTGCCTAGATCTGTAGCCATCAAGCTAAACACAAACAAATGAGACAAAAACACTTTTAGTGAAGAAAATCACACGTCAATCTCACTTATGAACTCAGGGGCAAATATCTTAAATAAAATGTTAACACACTGAAAAGGAATACATCTATATATACAAAGAACACCTACAGTTGGAATATAATAGAATCAGTAAGAAAAAGATATTATTCAATGAATGGTCAGAGACCAATAGCTCTCTGTTTCTAAAACAAGTAAAACCAGGTTTTTTTTCTCTCACATTATGTACAAAAATAAAATTTCTATGGTGATTAAAATTTGGAAAGCTAAAATTAAAAATGCTTCCAGTAAAAAAAAAAAAAAAAAACATGGATGAATTTGGAGCAGAAAATTATTTCCTTATTGAGACACATAATCTAAAAATCAGCAACCACATTATTCTGTAACAAAAATGCCTATCTTGCAGAAGATAGCAAAAACAAAGCATAATACTAAGCCATGGATTTGGAGAAGATATTCCCAATAGCAAAAAAACAATAACAAAGAAATAATATCTAGAACATATAAAGAATTTCTTAAAATTAATAAGAAAAAAGAACAATAGAAAAAGAAGGTAAAAGACTTGAGTAAACATTTTATAGAAATAAGTCTAAATTGCCAATACACATGAAAAGATTATCAATTGCATTAGAGAAATACAAATTAAAGTAAAAGTGAGACAGACAAAACACTTCAGACTGTAAACTCTGATACCAAGTAGTGAGAACAAGAGGGAAACAGAAACACATTGCTTATATGAATGTAAAGTGGTATAAGCATTTTAAAAAGAAACTGTCACAACCTAGTAAAGTTGAAGATGCACAGACTTTACAACCTGGAAATTCCACTTTTATGTATACATCATAGAGAAAAATCTTGTTTATGTTCTCTGAAAATTGACAAACCTATTCTGAAATACTTTTATGGAAAGTAAAAGGACATTGAACAGCCAAAACAACTGAAATAGCCAAGACAAGTTTGACTTAGTATTACCTATATGATAAAGACAGGGTGTTTTGTTGGCATAGAAATAGACAAATAGATCAATGAAAAGGAATACAGAGCCAGAAATATACCCTGGACAACCAATTTAAGTCTATTCTTTAGATAAAGCAGTATTTTTAATAGTTATTCCGAAACAAATGGATATTGACATGGGGAGGGGGATGCACTTTCTTATTTTAGTCCACGCACAAACATTAGATCAACATGGATCTTAGACCTAAGCATAAAACTGTAAAGCTTCTAGAAGAAAACAGAATATTCTCACCACCTAAGGGAAGACAAAGTTCTACCACAGATAACAACAAAACACAAATTCCAAAAGAAAAAAATTGATGTTATATATCTTAAAATTTAAAAATGTCTGTTCTTCTCATCAAAAGACACCAACAAGATCATGATACGCAAGCCACCAATCAGTAAAACTATTTACAGTACACATGTCTAACAAAGCACTGGTTTCCAGAACATTATAAAGAACACTTACACATCAGTAACTTAAAAATGAACAGTGTGACAAAAAGTGAGCAAAAGAATTGAGTGGACACTTTATAAAGGAAGATCTATGAATGAAAATATGTTCAATGTCATTAGTTACCAGAAAAAAAAATTGTAACCACAATGAAAATACAACTTTATACATACTAGAATGACTAAAATAAAAAAGACTTACACAATCAGCTAGTGGTTAAAATGTGCATCAAGAGATACTTCCGTACATTACTGCTGGGAGTAGAGGATGGTTCCCTCTTCTGGAGAACTGTTTGATATTTATTTATAAAGTTAATCATACATCTAGTCTATGACCCAGGCATCCAAGAGAAGGGAGACATATATAATGTATACACATTTTAAGAAAGGAAAAAATTGTATTAAAATTGTAATATCAATATATACCAATAACAAAAGATGAATACAAGTCATGTGTATACATTTTTTTGGCACCCTCTGTGTGTGTGTGTGTGTGTGTGTGTGTGTGTGTGTGTCTGTGTATTATATGATATTATTCAGTAATAAAAAGAATGCTAAGCCCAATGACTTGCTGAGTGAAAAAAATCTGGACACAAAAGAGTGCTTACTATATGATTTTATTTATACGAATTTTTAAAACAAAGTATTATAAAGTGACAGAAATTACGTAATGATTGAAGAGGCACTAGAGAATACACTGCCTGGACAGGGGGATCAGGGACTTTCTGATGGGATAGAAAGCTTCCTAATCTTGTTAGAAGTGGTGTCTGCAGGGCAGATGCTATTGTCAAAGCTCCTTGTACTGACCAGTTAATGGTAGTGCGTTGTTTTGTTAAATAGATCCCATAAATAATCAGAGAATTTTAAGCATTTCATGTGAAGTTTAAGTGGAGCAAATTATGTAGGTCACAATGTGTTCAAAACATTACATGGATGACATTAAGTGAATTAATAAAACAAACTTGCACTTTTGGATTACAACAATTTTGAGTGTAGCGTCATGATGCCTTACATTTATAAATGCTCTGCAGATATTTGCAAAGAACTTCTATTGAAAAGACATGAGCGATATGAACGAGACTCAGGAAGCACCATGAAAGAGAAGGTCGTATATTATGATAACAGAAATAACTGATATCTTTCAGAAATAAAAAAGTCTCTCATAAGAAATCCTCACTGTCAAAATAATTATATTTCTCAAATATAAGCTTATTTAGAGGTATTTAAAATAGGCAAAAGTGTATTTTCTACTTCTAAATAAGAATAACCACACAACTTACTTTTACTGTGAGAATTTGCGTTCTAAGGTGTATCATTTTTATGGTTGATTTACTAAAAGCCTTTGAGATTAGAAGTTTACAAAGAAAATGCTGACACAATCTTGGTTCTGAAAGTCACATTGCTTGCATTATAATTAGATCATAATTTAATAATATTAACTGAAACTGAGCAGAAAAGCAGCACAGATAAATTAGACAAATAGGATTTATGAGACTTTATTTCTAATGCAAAAGCTACAACATTATTTAGTAATATGTCCATCTGTCAAAATCAGCCTAGCAACACAGATTTTGTATTCATCTGGGACAATAACTTGAAAATTATAACATTAAAAATTCTAGAAAGAACCATTGCTTTGCAACAGTATACAGGTTCAAAATGAGTTTGCTTATGTATGAGTCTTCACATCAGCCTGATTGGATGGCACTGAGGAACATGAAGCTTGTTAACTGAAAGACCAATGAGTCACTCTCCACTGAGATAAAAATAGAATGGGACTGACAAACATAATCTGCAACTAATTTTATTAGTTCAGCAGTAGGTAGTAGCAAAAAAAAAAAAAAAACATCAATTATAAAATATGCAGAGTAATTTTATGGATTCAAAATACCTAAGATCACTAACATTATGAAAGTGCCTATCCAATTAAGTGGGAATTATCCTGGTTTAATACTTGTTTTACCTTTTAATCAAAATAGTTGGCCATTAGAAAATATGACTGATTAATCATGAAATCAATTCTAAAATGTGGATAATTCTTCTTGGCTTTAAAAGTGAATTGACCCCCTTATTTAAATATATATATATATATATATATATATATATATATATATATATATATATTAAATATTGTGTGTGTGTGTGTGTGTGTGTGTGTGTGCAGAGCTTCTTAGAATGGTACTAGCAGGGCATTAATATCTCACAAATTTTAGCAAAATAATGAAAAATATTATTATGTCAAGTAGACAGAGGTAAAATTTCAAGTTATTGTAAGTGATTTCTTTTGTTTTTTTTTGTTTTGTTTTGTTTGTTTTTTTTATTTTATGCCCCTTTACAGTCCCCTATTTCATTCACCTTGGTAGATGGGGAAGGAATGTTTATAGTTTACTTCCAGAAAGACTTTCTTTTCATCGACTTTATTTTGTAAGCACAAATGCATTTAAAAAGTAGTTTAAGTGTGTAGAAATTAATGATCTCACTTGTAGTGTTATAGTGACCCACTTCCTCCTGTTATTTTTCTTTTTTCTTTTGAGACTTCAAAAAAAGGAAGAGGTAGCTGAAACTCAGATATGTTCATTTTTATGTTGGCTCTTCTGTTTTGTTCAATTATGCAAATATGCTCAACTTCATCTAATGTTAAACTACTTAACTATACCTAAAATATACTAATATAAAAATCGGTGTGTGTAGAAAACATTTTTCATAAAAAGAAATATTGTGCAATGATACCTAATTTTCATGATCTTTAATATCCTGCCTCTGGAAAATCCAAAATTCATTTCTCTAATCCAGTAGAAAGCTGGCAATATTGGGTCTATAAAGTGGAAGTTTAACAACAACAAAAAATACATTCTTTTTCTATGAAATTATTTTATCAGTATACCAATTGTGTACTTTCATGAGAACCTTGTTCATGGCAAATATTTACTGTAATTCAAATTTATTATTGTAACAAATGTCATTAACTAACTAGTGTGTACCCCAAATTGCTCGAGGAACAAAACCTATGCCACACACGAGCTCAGTTTAGTTGCAGAGTCATGAGGAGACAGATATATCAAACACTAGAGCAACATGAAAACGATAAAGTCAAAATACAGAACAGAGGAGGGAATTCTGGCATGCTAGGCCATGCCAGGAAATACAAATGCTGTTTTGTTTTTTCTTTTGTCTTTTTTTTTTCTTAAAAAAAGAGTCTACTGAGGAGATTGGAAAGGGAGAGAGATGTGGGGAAATGGGATACTCTATGCAGAGGGATCAACGTGCATAGAAACTAGATAAGAGACATATACACAGGGCACATATGCAGGGTTGCATCGTGGGTACACAATAGAAAAACTCTTGGGGAGCCAGAAGGTGGTGGTATTCCTCTTGTGTATGGGGCGAAGAGGGGTGCTAGAAGCAGAAAAAGTTACTGGCTTTGGAAGGGGAACAGATGAAGAAACGTTGCTAGAATGCCACAATGCTCCAGTCAGATTGTCTGTCTGAGCCAGTGGAGCTTAGAACTGAATAGTGTCTCAGCTTTCCTTCTGGCTCCACCTTTTCCCCATGGATTAGGCCATTCCAAGAGGAAAAGATATGAGGACGGGTGAGATCATCTGATGCGTGTGGTGGTGGTGGGTGGTTGGTGAGCAGGACAGAAGATAAAGAAATACAGGAAATTATAACAACAGAAGCCTGTGTCTTGAGGTGCACCTGTCACAGCCCTGTCCTCACTCCTCAAAGTTACCTAGAGACTCACAGGCTGGGGCTCCGGCTTTTAAATTCACCACTTCCACAGGAACAACTATGAAAGTTGTTAGCCTCAAGCATATTCTGTGTACATGCACCCCCTCACAGGCTTACCCAGACCATCCAAACAATCTTAACTAAATACCTCCCTCAGTTTCTGCCAAATCACCTTGCATTATTTCCTCTTGGCTGTCTGAAAGTAGCCCATTAATTGATTTTCTTGTTTATTGGCCATATGGTTCCCTCTCCCACACTTGCCTGCCACATAACAGCTGGCGCCTTTTATGTGTTGTTTAACAGGAACATCTCAGAGTCCAGAAAATGGTAAGAACTCATTAGCTATTTTAAATGATGTTTAAATTAATGAATGAAGTCTTTGGAAAATGTTGGGGAATGACCTAGAGGGCAAAAGATAACAACAGTGGGAGAGACTAGAAGGTGATGTAGCTGGTTATCATCCATCAGAAGAGCAGAGGATTTACACGGCCCCTCGAAAATCAGCATTTTAGAACAGACTCTCTTAACGCTATTAAAATTATCTGTGGAAGACTCTAGCCCCTAGATCCATGAGAAGGAGCAAGAAGGCAAACAGGTAGAAGAAAAATTTTGAAGAGGTTAGGAGTACAGGAATATACAGAGGCTGCCAAAAAAAAATGTATACACATTTTAAGAAAGGAAAAAACTATATTAAAATTACGCTGATGGTAACCACTTGAGCACCTCTTGCAATTGCAGAAGTCAAACGTGACTTGTATTCATCTTCTGCTACCAGTATATATTGAGTATTGCAATTTTAAAACATTTTTTTTCCTTTCTTAAAATGTGTATACATTTCTTTGGCACCCTCTGTATATCAAAGTGGAACGTAATGAGGAAAAATTAAGGGTGAGCAAGGGGGTTAGTGCTGGGAGGATGGTGGGTGAGAAAGTTTAGAAATGTAAATGAGGCTACTGCAAAGTATGGAGAGGCTTGCATTCTGGTTATAGTTTAAGGATAACAAAATGATTAGAAATAACAAATTCAGTTATAAGCAAAAATTAATATATTTTCAACTTTCATGGGCCTTACATTACAGTGGGATGGGGAGATTATTCCAGTATCATATTAATAAATGTATAAGTACAAACTGAGACAGGCACCACGTCAAACAATGGGGAAAAACACAAAAGCACAAAAATATATATTTCTATGAGAGCATAATGAGGAAGACATCTTGTCCTAGTACTGAAGGGTAAGTAGGTGTTTCCTGTGGGGGAAGAGGGCAACAGCCAGAGGATACAATGTGCTCAGAAATCCTGTGGGTACTGGAGGAAAAATGTGGCGTTTTAACATTCCGAAAGTTCAGTGATGGACAACACAATTGGTGTCAAGAGAATGAGTAGGTCGAGTCATATGAGATAAGTCCTAAATGGTAAGCATGGACCAGGCCATACAGATTTTTTTGTTTCATTTTTAACTGTATTTAAAATTGTGGGGTTTTTTTCACACGGCAGTAAAGAGTGATTAAAGAATTTTACAATCAAAGGAGGCAAAGATGTGTATTTGAAAAGTACACCCTGCCTGAACTATGTAAAGGAATTGGAAAGGGTGCAGGATGGAGGCAGGGACACCTACTTGTTAGGAGGCTAAAGTAGAGATAGAAAAATAAAGGGTGGGTTTCACTGATTTGGGAATAATGTGTTAATGGATGCCTCACAGAAGGAAAATATCCAAACCTGTGTATTTGCTTTGGTATATTTAAGCAAACGTTAAACATTTTTTTCAAATTAGAAAGGTGACATAACAACATATGGGGGGTCTTGAAGTCCAGGAAAGACAATGGGATATTAAGTGAGAGCCCAGCTAGTTCAAATGAATTAAAATTTAATCCCAGATGGAAAACACCTGAAGGTAGAAAGGAAACATATTTTTGTTGTTATTATTTTCATCCTCACAACAGCTCTGTGAAAAAGATGAAGTACAAACGGGCTCTCTCTTTTTATCGCCCATTGTCAATCTCCACCTGTCTCTCATTGCACCGTTCCAAGAACCACAGGCTCTCAGGGCTGGCAAGGGTCTTGTAGATCATTTGTAGATTTCCTTTTTTTTTTTTTTAACAGACAATGCCACTGGCATCCTAAGACAGAAGGTTACTGCTCAAAGACGCTAGATGATGTGAGTCAAAGTCACGGAAGAACCCAAATGTCCTCACATTAAACGAAGAACACTTTGAACTGGGTATTATTATGATGAAAACTGTCCTGATCATGATAAACCAAAGTATTCCATTCCCATTCTTTAATTTCTATAAAAATTTGAGATAATATCAGTGAAAACATTTTCCTATAAAACTGAGACTGGCAAATATTGCCCATACTTAATGCTGAACACAGATAAAAATTTTAGATTCGATTAATAAACAGGTACCGTAAAAAGGACAACTGATAAATTTTGATGTGATTAAGTAAAAGTTTAACTTCAAGAAATCACCATTGCCATTTTGTTTCATACAATCAACCAAACTTCACATCAAAATGGTTAAATATATTTATCGCTGTACTAATTTTCTATTATTGCTATTCAGATAAGACACATTTAGTAGCAGCTTTAGACAATATATATCGTTTTCTCACGTCTGTTGTTCAGAGTGTTGGCCCAGTTGGTTCCTCTGCTTTGGGTTTCACAAAGATGGAATCAAAGCATCACCCTGCTGGGTTCTTACCTAGAGGCTTCCTAGGAGAGTATGCTCCCCAGATCATGCAGGTTACTGGCAAAATTCAATTCCTTGCAGTGGTAGGACTGAGGCCCCATTTCCTTACCGACTGTCAGATAGAAACCTCCCTTAGCTCCTAAAAGAAGCCTCTCCCCATCCTTTTAAGTGACCTCCTCTCAGAGCCAGCAACAGAATATCAAATCCTTTTCTGCTCAGAATCTCTCTGAGACTCTTTCTGACGTTATCTCTGTTCTGCCTCCTTCTTCCAGCAGAAGACTTCTCTGCTTTTAAGGGCTCATGTGATTAGATTGAGCCCTCTCCAAGAATCCAGGATAATTTTTCTTACTTTAAGGTAAACAACTAGAGTTACAACATCAAAGTCCCTTTGCTATGTAAGTTCACATTGTCACATGTACCAGGCATTAGTGCACCAACATCTTCAGAGGACCATTATTTGGCGAAACACAATTACCCAATTCCAGGAGGAAATGCAATAGTCCTTCTTCCATCACTCCATTGTTGTGTAAGATCATACATATTGGAGTGTAAAGCCCAGTTCCCAGCATTTCCTTACCCCAACTCTATCCTTGGCCTCTGCACTTATTATTTGTGAATTTTTGCCAATTCTAGTGATTAGTTAACCACCAAAAAAAAAAAAAGAAGGAAGACAGGCAGGCAAGCTATGGAAGTGTGACTTCTAACACACAAATTTGGATAGAATACTGAATGATCATACCACTTTTAGGTGAAACTGGAACTCTTTATGCAACTGACCCCGGGAAGAATTGGTTATTGACACCTGGTCTGCATGAAGGAAAGCCTCGTCAAGTGTTATAGAGCATGGAATATTCCTGTGCTGTTTCAGTGAAGGTGTTTAAGATATACTCTTCACATTTGACCAAAAGTTGGGCATAAAAAATGTAAGAACACTCCAGATACAAGCTTATCTCAACAGGCTGGATTAATGAACAGAAACCAAATTAAATTAATCAGGAATAAACATGTTATACATAACACCACTCTAATAAAATGGAGAGGATGTGATTTGATAGCAAAACGTAAAAATTTTCAGTTTATTCTGCTCTATATGTTAAAAGTCTTCAGAAATGGTTTCCTATGAAAATTTGCAATGGTTCTTCAGTAAAATGTTTCTTTTAAATTGAACGGAAAGAGAGAGAAAACATTTTACTTTATATTTCCAGAGTGGTGGGGATAATGAACTCAAAGTATTTGCTTTCCTAAGATGTTTATTATGTGTCTTATAATAATTAGAGTGAATTGAGTAGAGAGCTGTTCTTCACACCCTCTCTAATTATCACTACTTGAAGCAAATTAGAATGAATCCAACTGTTTCTTACCTTGTCAAAGGCAATATTTAAGACAGGAATAATTAATTTTCAAATATAATGGATTTCTACAGCTTCTTTGTGGGTTGAATGCAAATTATATCTACAAAAATGTGCTTTAACTTTTCTATCAAAAATGCCGTTTTTCATGACATTTTAGAGCTTAAATATATACATATATGCAAGTGTATATTATTTCCTTTGCTTCTATATCCTAGAAATATGAATGATAAAGTACTATGTAAACACACACCAAAAACCCCTATAATTAAAAACTTCTTAGTTATTTTCCATGGCAGATATGACCTACTTAAAAATATATGCTCACTGTAGAAAAATCTGTATTTATAAAAACGTATTAAATGGTGATTATTTAGATTATAAGATGTGTGGTTTTTTATGTTTTGTTTGTTTTTTTTTTTTGCTATGCAAAGTGATGATCAAAAAAATATTGCTAATAATCAGCTTCTCCAAAGAATATAAAGTATAATTTGGCTTATTTATATTTAATTTATGCCATTTAAGACAAGACTACTTCTTTTTTTAAGGATGTATATCTCTTTGGGCCTAATGTTCAAGTACAGAGATAACCAAGCAATGAACAATTTATGACTAATTACATTTAGGAATGTGTTTTCATATTTAACTCCAGAAGTGTACTTGAAAAATTATTCAAAATTTGGAATTGTTTTCTAGAAATAGAAATGTGGTTCAGAATACTAACAAATTATGCCTCGTCTAACTCTCCTCAATGGCTATTCTAAAGTTCTGCTGTTTGTTTATTTATTTTTAAGTCCTTTACCTTCCTTCCCTCCCCTAGCCTATATATTTCTCCTTATTTCCATGCATTATTCTTTCTCTGAGTCTCTGAAGGAAAAGTCTCTTCCCAAATAAGCATTACTTTCCCTCATTCTCATTTTCAACATTTCTCAGAAGTGAAAGAACAAGGAAAGAAAAAATTAGGCAACTCCACATTAATTCTTGTCTATACTATTTATTAGTTGCTTCAATATGGGCAATTTATTTAAGGATTCTGAACATCTGTTTTCTTATTAGTTAATGGAGAAAATAACCTTGTAGAGTTTCTGTAATTGTAAATAGTTAACATCTATACACATTGGCACATAGTAGTCACTGAATAAAAATCAACCCTCAGTTAACTTCCCCTCTCCAACCACCTCCCAGACATTTCTTTGCATAAATCATTCATTCTCTTTCATCTACAGTGAGTATCTCTTTCTCATTTTAAGTTCCAATTCCCCTTAATATGCCCCTTTCCAATAATGATAACCAGCCAACCCCTTGATCTTTTTTATCATTTTCTGTACTGCCCTTTGACCCTCTCTACCTTCACAGCCAAGTCTATACATTTGGACAACACTGATTCATCTCCTGACAAATACTGGGATTCTACAGGATTCTGTTGTCAGTCCTCTTCCCACATACAAATGCATGAGTTCCAATACCAACTCTAAAAATGGTTTCTACCCCTGTATCATTTTATTAGAAACACATATTGATTAAATAAAAATATAAATTCTCAGTTCCTGGCCCAGATCCACTGAATTATAATGTCTGGTGATAGGATCCTGGAATTTATATATTTTAAAAGATACTCAGTTAATTGTAGTAATGGCATAGGTTTAGGGACACTAGACCTGGGTATATCAATAATTCCCAAGCCTTCTTTCCCTTACTTTCTTCCCCCAAATCTATATATTCAATAGCCCTCTAGGTGAATATTTAGAGTTCATAGAGTTAACAGCACAGCATTCCTCAAGACATGAAAACAAGGGAAATACAACTGCCTTCTGAGAGCTAAATTAATTACATCAATTTATATTGGGGGCAAAACATGTTATTTCCTGATACAAGAAAATCGATACTTGAATGATCACCACTACCCAACTGAATGATATTCAAAAGAAAGATGAAAAACGGTAGCTAGAGAATAATGTATGGGAGCACAGTTCAGAGAAACACGATTGCCACTGTCGTTCATAACCAGTCAAAAGAGAAGCAGAATCTTGGTACACAACGGTACTAATTACTACTTTTCTTTTCTCTTATAGGATGAAATGTTTGAATGTTCATTACTACTCGCATGATCTATATAAAATGACACTGAAGCACTTGTACCTCATTTGTTCTAATTCGATGTCCATTAGAAAGCAACTTAATTACTATATTGGTTTTCCAGACAACTACAAATTGGGCTCTAAGAAGGGTACCGAGTTTCCCAAAAATAAGACCTAGCCAGACAATCAGCTCTAATGCATCTTTTGGAGTAAAAATTAATATAACACCTGGTCTTATTTTACTATAAGACCGGGTTTTATATAACATAACATAATATAATATAATACTGGGTCTTATATTAATGTTTGCTCCAAAAGATGCATGAGAGCTGATGGTCTGGCGAGGTCTTATTTTCGGGGAAACATCGTAGTATATATGAGCATTCCAGGTGCTAGAAAGGGATAACTCGCTCTATACTGATGTTCCATAAGTCCCTGATCATCTTTATACTGATAAAGACCAATTTCTAAACCTATAAAGCAAAGACCCTAGAGTTTGATATTTTTCTGGAAATAATATTAAGCTCCCTTATGATTTTCCATCCAAAAATACAAGAAATCTTCATCTGGATCCGTCTTGGTAACACTAAACTCATATTCATTCAACTTTCTTCCTGAAGTGTCCCCACTATGCCTGGCCTCTGGGGTTTCCAGTTCCTGGGGAATTTGTTTAATCTCCAGTGCACCTACTAGACTCACTTTCCTTCACCACTGTTATCTATTCGTCAGAGAGCATCACCTCCACTCGGTTTTTTGTTTTGGTTTGGGTTTCGGTTTGGGTTTTGGTCATGAGTTTAGCATTCTTATCTCCATGTTTTTATGAGTTATTCACTGCACTATACCTATCCTTTCCATCCTTCTCTTATTTTCGTGGAACAGTATTTTTTCTTTCTATCAAATACCAATTATCCAACTGTGTTGTTGTCACCTCTATACTTTTAAATAACCATGTTCCATTAATTATCCCTTCTCTTGTGTATTTAAAATCCTCCCTTCTTCTCCTTTATTCTGATGTCTTCCTAAGAATTTAACATGCCACAGCCCTTCTGATAGCAAATGAAGCAAATAAAATTAACAATGACAACAAAAATAAGTTGCTTATCTCCCTGGGTACCACAATGGGTCTCCCATCCCTTTACAACCAACCTTTTCCAGGTGATTGTTCACTTCTCAACCCACCATAATAAGGAATGCATTATCACCACTTCAATAAAACCACCTCCTCCTACATGCCAGAATTTTCAAATCTAAAGTCTGTTCATAAGCTCTTAACTTTATGGAAAATGTCGAAAAGAGCTAATAGTAAAAAGATTAAACACTTTGGAGTCAGACAACTTGGGTCAAAATCCTCATTCTGCCACCCATTATGTATACCACTTTGAGCAAGTAACTCACGTATCTGAGCTTATGTTCCTTATCAGTAACGTGCACAAGAAAAAAGTACCGCTTAGTGTTGTTGTGGAGGTATGAGGTGCAAATAATTGCACCTAATCACCTAATACTACTATTGCTTAACTCCTTTTTTCTAATGCATGCACTAATATATGTATTGTACCATGTTCCAAACCCTGCTACGTGTATTGGAGTATTAAGATGTATGGTCTTTATTTTGCCTTCTCCAGACTGTCTTCCTACTTTCCTCTAGTCTCTACTTAAATATTTCAATACTCTTGTGGTGTGTCACCTTGTTTCTTTTCTTCGACTTCTTATATAGCAGGTTATTATTTCACTCACTATTATTTTCTGCATGTTCATTAGTTTTCAGGGACTATTATGTCTTCTGGAAATAAAAGTACAAGAGAGACAATGTCCTTTATCTTGCAGTTAGGACATGCTGGTAGTAGAAAAGAGGAAATAAATAACTGAACAAATAAATATGATTATATCATAAGTTGTGTGAAGTAAATAATGCAACACACTGTTATGTCGTAGTAGAAGAGCAGACTAGTCAATCTATCAGAAAAGATCACACTGAGCTGATACTTTCATGATAAGTAGTGAGTGACCAAGAAAATGAGAGGCAAAGTATTCCAGATAGAGGAATCAGCATGACCAAAGATTATAGGGAAAAATAAACTTGATATGTAGAGAAACAGAGAGAAAGCTAAGGAGGCTGGAGCTAGTAGACAAATAGGGAGAGTGGGAGACAAAATATGTAGAGATTGGAATTCATTCTGAGTGTGCAGTGGAAAGTTTTAGTTCATGTCAGTGTTCATAATTAGATTTGTTTTGACATTACACTCGCCTGCTTGCTGAAGAATAGAATGTATAAGGTCAAGAGGAAGAGCCAGAGTTCCAAGCAGGAGGACATGATAATAATTCAGTTAACAACTTATGTTTACTTGAAATGAGAAATGTCAGTGAGGATATAGACAAGTGGACAGATGGGGAATCTATTTTTGAATAGAGCTTGGATTTAGGAGGTTAAGAAATGGAAGGAAGAATGAGTCCCAGGTTTTGGGTTTGAGTACCTACCAGGGAAAGTGTTGAGGTGGTAGTCATTAAGAATTTTATTTTGTCCATGTTAAACATGAAATGCATATTAGATATCCAACTAGAGTTATCAAGTAGACAATAAGTATATGAGTATGGGGATCAGTGGAATTATTCTGGTGGAAGTACATACTCAATAAGTCATCAGTCTACGAAGTCATGTGATAGATAAGATTACAGATTGAAAAGCACAGAGAGAAGAATAGTGCTGAGTCCTGGGGCACTCCATCATTTATCAGAGTCAGCCAAGAAGACAGAGATGCAATTCTTAATATTGTTAGAGGTCAAACATCTTCTGAAGTTCAGGTCCATTTCAACCTCAATTTATGTAAAATTAAACACATCTTCCTCTGAACCAAACCTGGGTCATCCTTAATAATATTCTCTCCCTGACAATTCACATTCAGTATATTCCCTTGTCTGATCAATTTTATCTCCCAAATATCATTATCAATATATTCTCTCTCTCTTCTCTCCTCTTTTCTCTCCTCTTCTCTCTCTCTCTCTCTCTCTCTCTCAATATATACATATATATATTTCTGATTCATTGCCTCTGATTTAGTTCCTACCCTCATAATGTATCATATGGGTTAATCTTCTTTGGGCTTCAATCCTTCCCACCTCTGCTGTCCTCAGGGTGTTTTGAAATGCATTGGCTTCTACCATTTCTTTCTTAAAAGACCGATGGGGCCCTTGCTGTTAGGATTTGAAATTCCACATGTTCTTGCATAGTTCTAAATCCTCCATAACTTGAAATATATCCTCTTTTCCCAAAGCATCAACCACATCATACTTAAATCAACAGAGCTCAAATACATATGCCCCTTTCTGTGCTTTTTCCCCCTCTTCTAGAGCTTCACTGTCCAACATAATGCTTACTAGTCACATATGGTTATAGAAATTAAAATTAGAAATTCAGTTCCTCAGTCACACTAGCCACAATTAAAGTAATTATGACCCACATATGGCTACTGGCCACCTGACAATGCGAATATAGAACACTTTCATCATCACGGACACCATTCTATGGGACAGGAATGATTAATGCAATCTTTGGCCATTTTTCCATCAATTAATTCTCTACAAAAATGAAGGTAAAATGTCAATGGAAGCAGTACTTTATATCTTTCCCACTCTTAATCTCAGAAAGTCTAAATCAAATGTCTCCCCTCCGTGTTACTATAATGGCCCGCACATACTGCTTTTACAGCATTTAAATTACCAACTCAACTTAACTAAATAACGAACTTACAAATTATAACTTTTATTTTCTGCGTTTACTTCATAAAAAGAAACTATTATATATGTAAAATCACTTTGGTGTCTATAATGTTTTTGTTAAATATAGTAAGTTTTCAATAAATATTTGTAAAATAAATTAAGAAAAAATCAAGGAATAAATGAAAGAAGGAATAAATGGAGTATAGAACTTCTTTATTTAGGATATGTTTTTACCAATGTAAAAGAAACTATTCAAAAAATATATAAACCAATAAACTTTTAAAAGGAAAGATGAAAAATAGTTAATTTTCAGTTTTTAAAAAAGTTATTGAAAATAACTGAGCATAGAGTTATAATGGCACAAAATAATACAGATAGTAGTTGAAATATGAACTATGTATTTGAGAAAAAGTCCCAAGGAAAGGCAGTTGAGCTTATACTCACAGATTCACCATTTGAGAATCAGTTAGATAGAAGCCAAAAAGAGAAGAATATTAGACACATTATGCCATCAGTCTCTCACAAGGCACATCTTAGCTCATCGGATTTAAGTAACCTGTTTTATTTAGTCCATTATAAAAATCCAAATACAATAAAAGTAGTCAATATAAAAACGCAAAATTATCCTGAAAATAGTTTACCATAAAAGGCATAAATACAATATTAGGAAATATTTTGTAACTATTTTAATGAATATATGACATTGTTTGAAAATATACAGGAATATTTAGTGGATTAGGTACTAGGCATTTTACTTTTTAATAAAAACTAAACCAAAACACTTTTTATTTAACAGCTTTTTCAACTTTGGGAGAATGGAATATTAAATATCTAGGTAAATTATTTCCCTAGGCTCTGCGTATTGACTACATAGCCCAAAATATAACGATATTTTGTGGAGCCCTGATAGTGTTATTCATAAATATCAATCTTTAAGTTCTTTGCTGAAAAGTAACAGGATTCCCAAGGATTGCATATTTAAGCAAAAAAAAAAAAAAAAGAAAGAAAGAAAGAAAAGAAAGAAAAAAAGCCATTTGATAATCTCCTATCATGAAGTGAGTCTGGAGATAGGTCATTTAAAATTTAGTTTATCCACTCGAGATTCTACATCATCTGTTCCATCCAAAGATTCAGTGATGCTGTCCCTCAGGCTTCAGAATGCCTGCTGCAGTTCTAAGCAACATTTCACACAAAAGTATTCCAAGTAGGAGTGAAAGGCATAGGACAAAAAGGGTTTCTCTATATAGAACTCTCTGATATGTAAGGCAATGTTTTACCAGAAAAGAAACACAAGGCCCATATCTATTTCCACAATTAGAAAAAATGAAAATGGATTCCTCTCACTGACTTCAATTAACCATGATTTATCCTCTAGGATGAGCCATATCACCCTTCAAACAAAATTAGGGTTCTGAGAGTAAGGAAGAATGGGCAAGTGATTACTGTGCAGATAACCAAGTTGTCTGCCACAATCATAAAATCCTAACATCATAAAATCATAAAAATCCTAAAAGAAAGCAATGGCCATTATTAAGATTGATATGCAATTATAGGTATAAGTGTTCTGAGAATAATACTGGGTATTAAAATAAAAAAGAAACAAAATATCCTATTTTTCTTCTTGTATTATTAAAGTACTTCTTAGCTCTTCTTCAATGCACTTATGTCTTTATGATGAAATTTTACCACTATGAAATGGCACTTTATATCTGATAACAGTTCTCCTGAAATTTGTTTTCTGTGACATTAATATAGCTACTCCAGTTGCCTTATAATTAAGGGGCATAGGATATATACTTTTCATCCTTCACTTTCAATCTGTGAATGCTTTTTTATATATTCTTTTCCAGCCTTATTGAGGTATGAATGACAAATTAAAATTGTATATTTAGCATGTACAATGCGATGTTTGATATACCTATACAATGTGAAATGATTATCACAATGAACCTAATTAACCTATCACCTCACATAGTTACCTTTGTGTGTGGGTAGTGAGAACACATGAGATCTACTCACTTAGCAGGTTTCAAGTAAAAATAATTATTAATTATAGCCACGGTGCTGTACATTAGGTCCCCAGAACTTACTCATCTTCTACCTGAAAGTTTGTACTCCTTAGCCAGCATCTCTGCATCTCCCCCATATCCCCGCTCTGGATATCACTATTCTATTCTCTCTCACTGTGAGTTCAAATCTTTTGGATCCCACATATAAGTCAAATCATACAGCATTTGTCTTTCTGTTTCTGACTTGCATTTCCTGCTTCTTTGTATATCTGTTATTTTTTACTGAGTGATGGACTTGTAGAGACTACGCTGCTGAGATTCTGTTTTTATTTTCCATTAGGGAATTTTGAGTTTCATTCTAGCAGGTAGTGAATTTATTGATTTTTTATTAATGTTTACTTCAAATCCGAAATAAAAATTGCACATGTATTATTCAGTCATACAGACAAATCAGGACTGAATGATAATTCTTTGAAGAGCTCAAGAAAGGGTAGGGTGATTGATTTGCATTGTTACTGAAATATTGTGCCTGAAGTTCATACACACATTGTCTTTCTTTATTGAAAATAAGGTGTTTTGACTTTTTTAAAAAGAAATCATACATGAAGAGACAACCTTTGTACCTAAGATAATTAACTGTAAAGTGAATTATGATTTAACTAGTGAGAAATGTACTCAAGTAAACTATAATTTTTTGGGTGACAATAAAATATCTAGATAATGAGAAGAAATAAAATAAAACAGGGTTTTGTTTTAAGCTTTGTAAGAACAAGTCTAAAATAGCCCTTACCCTAGGGTTAGAGTAGCACCATTTTTAAGGTTTGGTCATTCTAAAATGTCATTTAAATATTTGAAATGTTACCCAAGATCCCTCCAGTCTAGCTGGTATTTTCCAGCACTGTTTGACTTCTGAGATCTCTGTTCAGCTCAAAGTCCTCTGGAAAGTTTCTTGTTTTTTGTTTTCTATCTTCCAGGCTTCATGGAATCTCACGCTGAGAATATACAGCTTAGTTTTTGGCCAAAGACTTGAGGAAACACCTTTGCAGATTTCTGGCCTCTTTTTCTTGCAGATCTAACTCTTTGGTACCTTGCCCCATAAGTCCAGTCCCCTCGTAAACCTGACATCTGATATCTGCTGCCTCTTCCCCAAAAGTCTGCTGTTCTTTGTTTGGGTTCTATTTCCCTGTGTCAAAAATCTGGGGTAACTGTGGAGCTCTCCTCTTATACTTTCCTTCTCTCAAGGATCATATCCCTATATTGCCAGTTTATTAATGCCTAAAAGGAGTCACTTCGTATATTTTGTCATATTTTACAGTTGCTTACTGTGGAAGGGTAAGTATAATACATTTACTTGGTAACGGCCAGTCCAATGCACTTTTCCAAAGCATTTACAAATAATACCGTTTCTCTCTTTCACGCTTAGCAGCTTGCCCCAGACCTGTTACCCCACTTCAGTGAAAAGAATTTCTGCTTTCCATTGTTCTCTGTCCATTCACATCTAACTTACTTTAATTTTAAAACAGCAGACTAAAACTCAAAAGGATTTACAAGGTCTACATTTAAAGATATTGTAAAGGATTACCATCTCAGAAAAAAAAAAAGCCACATACAATAAATGCAAAACATGGACTCCAGCCATTGTCTTTAGTTGTATTACTTCTAAATACTATCGGCTTCCCCAGTGTTTGAAGCCCACCAGGGTGGAGACTCCCCAGTGACAAATGTGCGAAGTTAAAACCACCGTGCTTATTGACTAAGGAGCTATGATTTGTGTTCAGCCCTAATCCCCATGGCAGTTACATCCCCAAGGTGCCCTCTTTTTCCCTCATTTATATTCTGATACCTTTCCCGTTCAGTTCAGCACTATGCATGCAGTTGGTGTTCAGCAATAATCAGTGAAACACAATGGAAAACAGCTAACTTATAATTATTCTAAAAGAAGATAATATGACAAAGATTCAAGACACTGAGATGTTCCTGAATAATGACATTCAGGAACTTATATAATGTATTACTTGTTATTTTAACCTACAGTTCTAGTTAGACTGCTTTTCGTTCCATATTCGTTTGTGACTATAATGTAGTTGCCCAGCAGGATTGAGAAGGAAAACAAGGGGGGGAAATGGTAGAGAAAAAGTAGCTTTTATAAAATAGTCCTAAAACCAGTTATCTGTTACCTTCATATTTCCTTTTTATCTCCCAATGGTGCAACACATATTTATTTTGCTTTTGTACCTATACTTCATCTTCTAGTGGGTAATTGGATGAGTAGAAGTGGCTTCAATTTATCTTTCCCCTGCTCGCCATATCACCGTGTATTTATTTGGCTTGTTGTTAAAGTTTTCAGTTACACTTTCAAAAGCTTCAACAGAAATTCTGACTGGACAAGAATAGCTTGAAGGATATTAGAATGTATGATTTAAAGTAAATACTCTTAATTAAATGATAGCTCTCAGTTTTAGAGGGCTAGGAATTGAAACCATGGAGATGTGATATATGACAAACTACTTCTAGTCTCATATTGCAAAATGTCAATTAAATAATATATAACCATTGTAGTTAACATGTATATCCATGTTTATGATTTATTACTTATTCCTATTATGCTGTATAAGAATTCCTGAGTTACTGAATGATCTTTCACTACATTTTCTTTACATTATAAACAGCTTAGCTCTTTACTTCATCCTATCTCATGTTCTCTTTGTTCTAACCAATCACAATCTTTTAAATTCCTTGACTACCCACTGCCCTCTCCATCTTGCTTCTCTGTTTAGAAATATTTTCCTGTATTTCCCATAGCCATTTCCTACTCATCTTCCAAGTGTCAATCTAAAAAATTGTTCCTAGAATCATTTCCTGATTTCCAAACCAAGAATAAGGTCTATTTTTAGTAGATCATACAAGGTAAGATTGTCTAAACAATCTAGTTTAGTGAATGCCACCCAAACACCTCAACCTAACTCTTTCTCATTGAGGACATACTCTGCCTATCTTCATTAAGAAGAAGAAATGTTTCTAATGAAATATTTTGCCAAGTAGCTTAGTTCCAAAAGTTACAACTATGTACGTGAAAAATTGGAAACTTGAGTACCGGTGATACTTTTTACATTAACTTTCAAATAGCCAATATACATACTGTATTTAGTAAAAATCAAGGCTTAATTGTTTTTATTGGTTGAATTAAAAATCTTTATCCAAAGATGTACAGCCAATAATATGTGCATTAATTACAAATGCAGAGCATCATAAAAGGGCATGATCTTTCATTCAAAAAGCACAGCTCTTTGCCTAGTTAAATAATGAAGCAACGGGGAAATAATATAGTTTAGGACTTAGACAATATAGTAGAGGCACTGGGCCTTTTTATCTCATCTTATCAGCAGAATGACCTTGGACAAGTCACGGAATACTAGTTAATTCCCCAAGTTTCATTATTGGAACATAACTGGAAAATGGGAATGCCTGTTCAACTACCTATTGTCCAGAAGAAGCAGGTGTTAAATCTCGCCATTACTGTTGGAAATGAACTCTGAAGACTATGCAAAATAAAACAATCATATCCTTCTCACCGATAACAAAACTATCACTATTTGTAAACAAAAGAACTTTTCCATTGAGAAAATTTTAGCTTGTTAGATGAATATTTCATTCATCTACATTGGCCTAATTCTTAGTATTGACTCAAATAATTTTCAATATTCACAGACAGTATCTATAATAAGTATACCATGCCATGAGTTAGAGGGAAAGTATACATAGCAGTGTGATGTCATTGACAAACTCCAGTACTTGGAGAGGTCAGATCTTGTTTCAAACTCAGCTCTCGTACTGATTTGATGATTGAGCATGGGCAGCTCATTGAAGATCTTATTTTCGTATCTTTACAGGTATGATATAAATAACGATCTGCCTCACGCATCTCATGAGGGACTCCAACGAGAAAATATCTGTAAATAACAAACTACTATTGAAACTAAAATTGCCATTATTATCATCTTATATCATTACCTATGGATAGCAACTAAAAGTAACACGGGTCAAGTTATGCTTAAACCAAAGATTCATTCTCACTCTAGAGACTGCTTTTATTATAGCCAACCTATGAAACACGGGCATAAGTCATTTTCTCATCCATGGCAGACAAATAGGAGTTGAGAAGCGGTATGTGAGGATGGAAACAGGAAAAAGATGGAAAGATTATTTCTGTTTTTTAATCTGAGATTGTCATAGTATAGAAAATGACCTATCCTTATTTGTCAGCGACTCTAGGTGTTGGTCTGTTTGTGTTGACACTTTCAAAAGAGATGTCATTTCATCTTGGTCCACTCAGAGTCTTTTGAATTATCCTCTAGTGAGAATCCCAAGACAATCAGAGTACTTGCTTAGTTTTCAGAATACTTTCAATACTTGATAGCTCATATTATCAGAACCAATTTCCTACAGACATAGAAATGACACCACAATAAAACTGTTAGTTTTTGGAATTAAATGAATTCTTGAGCGAGATTTACTATCCTGTGAACCAATCTTTTTTAACATTGCAGACTAAACTACTGTGACAGAATATTATTCCAGTTTCACCCCCACTTTGTTGCTTTCCTAAAGATGTATTTTTAATCAGTGTAAAAGGACATACTCCAGTAACCGAGCACCTGTTTCCATTCCCCAGACCAATGCAGAGACCATCACAAACATGCTGCAAAACACACTTAGCTAGTCATTCATTGAAACTCATACTTACAATTTTTTTGTATGTGTAGGTCACGCAGATTTATGGCTCTTTTCCATTGCTAGAAATCTCTCATTTGCCTTATATTTTTTCAAAAATTCTCTCTTTCCTAATATTTGTGCCAAATATCCATTCTAGAAATTCCCCTGAACTTCTTTAGCTGGTGATATGTGTATCTTTCATACCTGAATTATAGATAATATATGCTAGTACATTATATCCACTAGCAGATTAAAATCCATGAAAACAAGCAACTATATTTTTTCATTCTCTGTAACATAAAGCAGTGTGTCAA
This sequence comes from Rhinolophus ferrumequinum, assembly GCF_004115265.2. Lineage (NCBI taxonomy): Eukaryota > Metazoa > Chordata > Mammalia > Chiroptera > Rhinolophidae > Rhinolophus > Rhinolophus ferrumequinum. Next base: position 27,501,402 of record NC_046301.1, read on the forward strand.
AGTATTTTGATATGGTAGTTAGGAAATGATTTTTTTAATAGAATAAATGGATGAATAGATAAAGCCAGCTATTTAGTAAATATTTCTCGATGTTAGAACATTTCTGATTTTAGGCACTCATCAAAATGAATCTTTTTAGTGTGCACACATTAAAGCATGAAAGCTTCGAAATATTATTTTTGAAAGAAACCAGGTTTTTAGGTCAAAAACTGGTGCCACAAAATTTGCTTGCATAAAAATATGTTGTCTGTAAAATAAACATTTAACAACATATTTACAAGTCAATTTAAAGTCAATACATAGAAATAGTTAAATGTTACTATTAATAGCAATGTATCTTTATAAAGCAAAACGTTCTGTATAATAAAAGTGAGGCAGTATTTTCTTTTCAAATCATGTTAGTTATCTTTATCCATTCACACACATAATAGAAAGAGAAAGCACAAACCATCAATATAGCTGCAGAATTCACCTATCTACATGAGAAAGAGAGGGAGGGAAGGAGGGAGAGACAGAGAAAGAGAAAGGGAGAGAGGGAGAGTGAGGGAGGAGAGAAGTTAGGAAGGAAGGGAAGGGAAAAAAGGGACAGAGGGAGGGAGGGAAGAAGGAAGGAATGAGAGATACGGAGGGAGGTAGGGAGGAAGGGAAGAAGAGAGAAAAGAGAGGAGAGAGAATTTTTCAGGGGTAGTAGCAACATGCCCTAATTTTAACTCCCCATTAGAACAACAAGAAACTGCCACAAACGAAGTAATTCTGAAACTTGACTCTTCTGCATGTTAATGGAAATATATTTCAATTTTACCGGTGTCTATTACAGACTGGGTATAACCCAACTCCTTGCTATTTCAGAAATAGTCATTAGAGTTTGCTGTCTGCTGCATTCACAGTCTGAATATTTTAATATATAGGAATAAATGACTCGGCAAGAGAAGAGGCTTAAAAATGCTGTATTTAATTAATGCCCAAGGGAAACCATGAAAAAAAAATTGTAGTTGTCACATACTAATTTTAAACACTGTTTACCAGATTTACTTTCATGTACTGCTCTAGCCTCCCACTCAGAAGTTTAATAGCAGAGCAGTTCCGTGCAGAACAGATCCTTGGTTTCTAGAATTCAGTGTGATAAATAGGATCCAAAGGATATATGAAGAACCTGCATTTTAAAGCAGCAAAATTCTAAGGCTCGGGGCAGATCCTCTGTTGTAAACTCCTGCTCATATACAAGTAGATGTAAAGGAGACTATATGCTTAAACTGGCATATCAGCTAATTACATCCTTGCAAGACAGTGACCTCTTTGGTTAATATATCGTGTTTCCCTAAAAATAAGACCTAGCTGGACCATCAGCTCTAATGCATCTATTGGAGCAAAAATTAATATAAGACCCGGTCTTATTTTACTATAATATAAAACCCAGTCTTATATAATATAATGTAATATAAGACCGGGTCTTATATTAATTTTTGCTCCAAAAGATGTATTAGAGCTGATGGCTTGGCTAGGTCTTATTTTCGGGGAAATATGGTAATATATACTTCTTCTACTCTACTATTTTTACTTTTTCTACTATGTCTACTTCTTCTACTTCTATCTTATATTGGGGATGCCAAAAAAAACATATACAAGTGGACACTTTGGTCAACGTTGCTCAAGCAGTAGTTTGCCATAATCAAAAGTGTCTGGACACTGATGGTAACCACTTAGAGCACCTCTTGTAATTGCAGAAGTGAAACGTGACTTGTATGCTTCTTTTATTATCAGTATATATTATTACAATTTTAATACAGTTTCCATTTCTTAAAATATGTAAACATTTTTGGCACCCTCTGTATATATGTATTATATAATTATACATAATAGTATGTATAATATATATTGTACATAATACAGGCCTTATCCAACATTTTTAGTCAAATTCACCCGAAAAGAGTTTACAATTTTTTTCTTTTCTAAATGAAGACTCATTTCTATGAAAAAAAGAGAATGAAAAACTGTAAAATAAGAGGCTCTTTCTCTCTCTTTCAATATTACTAAGTGGCTAGAAAAGGCAGGTCTTATTTCTGATCTGGATTGAATAAATATAAACCTCTTCTCACAAGAAGCAGAGACCTATAAATGGGACCACATAATGAATCAATATTCCCATTTTTTAAAAAGGGGAAAAAAAACTACTAAGGAAATTGTTAGGCAAGGTGTCATGCATGAATGTTATCTCACTTGATATTCACAGTAGGTAAATTTTAACCCTATTTACCTATGAAAATTCTTAGAAATGCAACTTGCCAACCAGAATCCTAAATTAAATCTTTCTACTTCATATCTGTGTTGCTTCCACTCATCATCTGTCTCGCGAAATAGAATCAAGCTTGTTGGAGCTATCTGATTATTGTTTATTTTCCAAGTCTGGCAGTCAGTCCACAATTACACAATCAAATTGTGGTTATATATTTATACGGCATCCTTCCAGGTCACTCCTGAGTCTTGGCCTTTGACTTGTTCTGCAAATATCCCCAGCTCTTCTTTTCAAAATTTTACCATTGGGCATAAGATATAGGGGAAGGGAAAAGAAAATCAGATATACTGGGTTGGAAACTGTGCCACCCAAATTCATGACCCTCCTACAACCTCAGAAGGTGACTGGAATGGGCCTACTTAACCCAGTATGACTGGAGTCCTGATAAGCAAAGAAGAAGCACAGAGATAGACACACAGGGAAACACCATATGAAGACAGAGGCAAAGGGTGGAGTGGTACCTCTACAAGCCAAGGAACGCCAAGGATTGCCATCAATCACCAGAAGCTGCAGACAAGGAAAGACCCTCCATGAAGCCTTCAGAGAGAGCATGGTCCTGCTAACACCTCAATTTCAGATTCCTATCCTCCAGGACTGTGAGACAATAAATTTCTATTGTGTTAAGCCTTACAGTTTGTGGTAATTTGTTACCACAGCTCTAGGAAACTAATGCACCAAGTAACTGTTTTTATTGAGAGACTTTTTCCATGTGTCCTCTATCCTGCTCTCTACCCCAATACCATAATTGTCTTTTTATTTCACAGTCTCTTTCAGTTCTCTTCCAAGTCCAAATCCTTTCTTTTCTAAAATAGAATTTCAAGTACCTTTAGCCTTGTCTGCTCTTTGCCTTGTTTTCCCTCAAACCTCTTGAAAACATTGATGCATAGATAATTTTCTCATGAAATTTCAAATAATGTTCCATAGTCAGAAGGGTTGGAAGAGGGGTGATGAACTGAAGATTCTTTTAAAGTTGGGGCCTCAGTATCCTAGGAGAACAAGGAATGTGGCCTCAATCCTACTCGGCATTTCTTTGACCTTTGACTATGGCCAGTCAGATGAGGGATTTGGATTTCAATTAAATGACCTCAGAGCTGTTTGTTCTGATTCTTTATTCTTCTCTCAGGACAGGCAGCATATAGCAGAGAGAGGGTCATCCTTCATGTTATTTTATATCGCAATCACTGAAGTAATTTGAAGTTCTAGATCTAACAGGAGGTGTTAAAATTTAACTATATAACAGATTGGGCTGTCAATTACCTAGGTTGTTGATGACCTGCCCTTTTTTGTCCTTTTCATGGAAACAAACAAAAAGAACGGTCACCTGCTGTCCTCTGAAGCTTCTTGTCAGGTAGGTTGGTATCAAGGGACTTTGCCTGTGTTTGTGGCAGTGCAATGACCCTGCTGAGGTACCATCTGCACTCTGAGACCTGGAATCCTGATTAGAATTACCTGCCAGTACCAAAGTCAGAGACAGTACAAGTCTCGCATTTAGAGTGAAAATATTTTTTTGCCCCCATATCAGGACACAATGCTTAACAGTCACAGCTATACCTATGGGAACAATGAAACAGGATATTGAAATTCAAGAATGTCCTAGAAAATCTGAGATATAGCTTAGCCTACAGTTATCTGATCTGCTGGGTACCATTGGAATTGTGAGAGAAAAGTAAAGATTTATTCATCTCAAAAAGAAAAAAACAAAAGGGTGATTAAAATAAACTTAAACTGCATCAAGTATTTTAACTTTGATCTCAGAGGACGGAAAAACTATTTTATTATATTATTTAATTATATATTACATGTAACATTATCTAATTATATTTTATACAAAGCTTTCATTATATTATGAATATTAAAAATGAAAAAAAAAGTATTGTTGAGCTCTATATACATGCCAAATACCAGTAACTTTCCTCTTCTCGTTAGGATTCAAGTCAGATTCTTGATAAAGATGGTGATAGCTGCTATTAGCAATTGAGCAAGTCAGTGTACTATGTATTGTTAGGTGAGACAATATGTGTATTAGGTCTTCTGTATACGTTATCTCATGTAAGTCTCTCGATAATCTATGATGTAGGCATTTCATTTTACAAATGAAAATATTTAAACCCAAAGTCACATAGCTAGAAAACCACAGAGCCAGATCCTATCTAAATAGAAAGAATATGGTCTTTGCCAGAATGGTAAATAAGAAATTAGAGTTCACCAGGAGGATGTCACTTAAAGGAAACTGTCCTGCACTTTTTTCTACTGAACAGATAAGGCAAACATGGCAACCACTCCCAATTTTAATTCCCAGAATGTCAGCCATAGTTTCACCCTTTTCACTCTCACATTAAGAAGAACCATCAAAAAGCAAATCAATGGGAATAAAGGAAATAACCAATCAGTTCTAAATCTGTTTACGTGAGGAGGTAAAATAATTTATTTCACTTACTTGATTAAGAGCTTATCTGACACAAAAAAAGGATAAAAGAAATTATTATAAAATTTAAGGCACATTTAACATAGTTGGACATTATTGTTTATGAAAGAGAATTAAAGAATGAAACAGATTTGGGCCATGGGCATTTTCATTTTCAGTGACAAGGACTGTATTTAAATCTCAAAATATAAGAAATAGAACCATTTTATATTCGTACAGAGATGTGCTATGATTGGCATATGTATATATGATGGAAATTTTTATTTTATTTTATGAACAAGAATCTGTAACTAGTAAAAAGGGTTAATCAGTTTTGTGTTTACTTTGTTAAGAATCTATTTTACTTTATTTGTATACCATACCCCCCAAATATATGTAATTATATTGATAACAATATGTGGTTGCTTTTTGACAAAGGACAATTTTACTGATTAAAAACCAAGCTGCTGTACTTAAATATGTAGCAGTTACCATGGAAACAATTTTACTTTGACTCAGAGCATATCTTGTTTTAGGGAGAGCAGCCCGTTGTTATGGCAATGGAAACTTGAGCATATTTTCCAAAAGAAGACGAACCCAGGAGGGATAATATGGTTGCTAGTTATAAAGCACATAGAAATACATGTGGATTTACTATAGATACCCGATAGAAATCATAATTGGTAAAGACAACAGATACAATTCTAGTCTTCTTGGGAAACTCTCTTGTCCCATATGCCTCTCTTATTTTATTTTTAATTGTAACAAATAATAATGTCATATTATGCTCGAAATTTTACTTACTGACGGCAACAAATGCAGAGAGTCATTTCTTTAGCAATCATATATAATGTTTTATTAAAACTTGAATATGAATATCTGAGATACTAGCAAAATTATAATTCGTCACTTATTGCATGACATTATGGTAATGATGATGACGATGGTAGTCAAAATTTACAGAATATCTGCCATGTGTCTGGAATATTCTAAGACTTTTTTTTATAAAAACACATTAAAATTTTCAAAATCTCCCTTTGAGTAGGGCATTATTAATATCTCCACTTTACAGGAAAGAAAACTGAAGCACAAAGAGGTTAATTGGTTTATCCAAGGTCACAAAGAAAAGAAGTGCCAGAGTCAGGAAGCAAACCTGTGAAGTCTATGCTCTGAACGACTTCTGCATGACAGCATTTCCTGATCGCTCAATATATTAGTGTCTGATTTTCTTATATTAGGATTAAATCTCAATTTACATTTAAAATACTTTAAATAGTTATTTAAATAAATACGAAATGATATCAGCATCTATAGTTTTTCCAAGAATGAGTATAAATTTCAGACAGGAATTGACAATATAAACTTGAATTTAATTGAACGAAATAAAAATATAGAATAACCCTATAATGTTGGCATATTTAATCTTAGAATTAATATCGAAGTAATGTGGGGTCATAAATATGAAAGCCTTATTCAGAGTGAAGAGAGTAGGAGTCCCTGAGGAATTATTCTGAATATATTTGTAAGTCTGAAATATATATGCAAATACGAAAATGGCAACTAAAGGATTTATTGTGATAGGATTCTAATTAGAATTGCAAAATTTTTCATTTCTGGGACTTATGTTATGCTTTTTCTCATCAAAAATTTTCAGCCTTTTAAAACCAAAGCCATTTCTCTTACTAGTTTATATGTTGCAGATGAATCATGAATTCATCACATTTTAGTCTCTTAGGCAATGATTACATAAGTATTTCAACAACACAAAATGTTCATTCCTCTTCGTGTTATTGGAAAAAAAACTTGTGTTATTGAAAATACAATTGCTAACAACAAAATAACAAGACAAACAATAAAGAAACAAAATCTCATAGACAATAGTTTAGGGGTTACCAGAGGTTAAGGAGGCCGGGTAAATGGGGTCTAATATACGGTGATGGAAAGAGAACCGACTCTGGGTCGTGAACACACAATGTGATATACAGATGATGTATTACAGAATTGTACACCTGAAACCTATGTAACTTTACTAATAATTGTCACCCCAATAAACTTTAATTAAAAAAGAAAATACAATTGCTTTCCCTGTTACCTTTTTGTAGTGTAGGTGGGTGAATTTTTGATAAGTAGTTGACCTGATAAAGATTATAGACATGAAAAATCACTGCAATAAGTACCTTCTAAGTACAGTGATATTAAAAGTATTCCCTTTTGAATGAGAAGTACGAAAAGAATGCCACTATCACTGTCCCTATCCACATTGCACTGGAAACCCTAGCCAAACAATTAACACAAGTAAGGGTGGTTAGCAGAGGGTTACGAGATGTTCCTTTTGTATGAACATTAAAAACACTTAATACTTTATATTAAGATGTTCTTAAATAAAGAGCACTGAAAACAGTAATTTGCTTAAACAGCAATGAGGGTTAGTAAAAAGCCATTGCTTTAGCTAATGGCTTTTCCCATTCCTGTGCTTTGGTTAACTTGCCAATGCACATGTCACAAGCAAATCCAGACACTCCCACCTCTTTCACAGCCAAAATTCTACACCTTCATTTCCCAAATCAACTTACACCTCAATTATTAATTGTTCACACAATACTTGTCCTGTCTTCACTCTGGTTTTTAGTCTCATGCTCACATATGCTCAGATCTGATTCACTGATAAAACGTATCCAGCTATGACCCTGATGCTGAAGCATCAGGGGAAATGGAGGTTTACTTCTAGACATTCTCATTTCCGGAAAACTGTGTGTTTATGAGGTAGTTGGTAATATGGACTTGGACCTCGGGGAGAGGACAAAGCTGGAGACACAAGTAAATAGGAATCGTTCACAAACGTGTGTGTGTATGTGTGTGCACGCTCGTGTGCGCGTGTGAATGGGTATACTAAGAGTAACTGCAATTTACTAAATATCAATAAGCATGTATATTGCTATGTCTGGAAATCAGTTTTCAAGGTAGGACTTATTTTCATTGAACAGGTAATAAGTGAAGTCAGAGGGGAGAAAAAACCTGCCTGAAGCTATACAATTAGTAAGTGATGGATCTAAGACATAAATCAGGTCTTATCAAAAAACCTTGTTCATTTCCCAATAGCACACCTCTCAAAGAGGTTTAAAATATTTTTAGAAGAAAATTCTTAACTATATTGTGGAAAGAATGTATTGACTATGAAATTAAGTTATTTTAGAAATTATGTTTATCTTTCCTCATTTCCCCCCCGACAATTATAACACTCAATAGCAGTTTCATTTTCAATAGATTCCCAAGACTTTGTCTTCTTTCCTTCATAATCTTTTTATCTCTTGAATCATACTTCTCTTGTACATCAAATCTCCCCGTGCTTTTTCTAATGCTATTTATGTTGGAAACAGCTTGACTTTAACCTTGAATCCATTTTCTCTGTCTCCATTTTCATTTCTGCCTTTTCCTTTACTGTACATACCTCTCTTCTGTCTATCTCTGTCATTTGCGTCACCGTCACTTGTGAACAATGGAAATAGACAGAATACACTGTATATAAGTCATATACAGTCTCTATTGCCTGATGCAGAATCTCCTCTTTACTTCACTTAAAAGTATTGTGTCTAGGTTAACAGATTAATCATTTTTTAATCAAATATATGTGTTCTACATCAACCACATCTATGTATTACATCTCATAAAAAAGTCATAGACAACATTTTTTGAATTTTTTTTTTTTTTTGTGTGTGTGTGTGTGTGTGTGTGTAACCACTCCTTCACTCATCCCACAAGCATATTCTGAGTCTATTATGAGAAAGGCACCATGTTAGGGTTTGGGTATAGGTGGCAACTGACCTATGTCTGTACCAGCAAGAGCTCACATCTTGGGAAGTTAAAGAGATTAACAACCAGTACTTCTAATGGAGAACAGGTGGCACTTCATCCTAACACCGAGTAAAAGTCTGAATATAATGAAAAATCAACAACTCTTCTAGAATACCTACCAGAGGGGAGGACACAGAGTAAACTGAGGCCCCTGAGACTAGACAGACAGACAGGCAAATACAGGGAGTCATACCTTACTGGAGCAGAGTCTCACAAGTAAGAACAGCCACTGGAACCGGTGCTGGGGTAGAAACGCTGAACCAGTGCTGGGGTAGAAAAGCTGAACTGTAATTGCTGAATTGCTGTAAGGCTCATTACGGACAAGTCAGAGAGGTAAAAACTCCGGGGACTCAGTCCCAGGTGGCCTCCACAGTTTTGTGAGTTTTACCTCCAGGAGCTGGAGCAGGTTTTACAACAGCGTTGACCCTTGAACAACACGGGTTTGAACTGCGCAGGTCCATTTATACACTTCCTGGTTTCACATCCGGGGATTCAACCAGCTGTAGCTGGGAAACAGTATTTTCTCATTTCCAGCCACAGATTTCCAATTGTGAGTGGAAAATCCTGTGTTTCAACCCACAGTTGGTTGCACCTGCGGATGTGAAGGCCCTGCTGTAGAGTCAAAAGTTATGTGTGGATTTTCGACTCAGCTGGGGTCCTGGCCCCTACCCTTCCCCCACCCCCACCACTGCATTGTTCAAGGGTCAATTGTAAATATCAGAGAAAAATCCCCTCATGCTTCCAGCAGGGGGGGGATAAAGGAAACCATTTTGAAATATACCACAGCCATGTTCTTCTAAATAAAGCCTATCCTCTGGAGAAACTACTAGGTAACCAGAGCCTCATCTGCTGAAGTATTAGGAGAGCCTAACTTACCCAGTAGAATGGAAATACCAACTCCAGCTGGCTCTAGCCATTCTGTCCCACCTGAAATGGCAAGAAAAAGCCTGAAAACACTTGTGAAACTCAGAGTCGAGAGGCACGGGCTCACTAAAGATTGAGACCTAATCATAAAGAATGCTTCCTGTCTCCCTACACCTCACCACTACAATTCTAAATGCCTAAATGCCTATTTGTAGCAGTTCCTTTTACCAAATCCATCAAGGAAAACTTACAAGGTGTACCAAAAGGCAAAAAAACCCCACAATTTGAAGAGACAAAGCAAGCCTCCGAACCGGACTCAGATACAGTACGAGAGGCATGTTGGAATGACCAGACCAGGAATTTAAAATAACTATGATTAATAAGCTAAAGGCTCTAATGGATAAAGTAGATAGCAAACAAGAAGAGCCATGAAAATCTTAAGAAAAAAAGCAATAAGAAATGCTAGAGATCAAAAACACTGTATGGAACAAAAATAAAGAATGCCTTTGATGAGCTCTTTAGGACACTGAACATGGCAGAGGAAAGAATTTCTGAGCTTAAGGATATCTCAGTAGAAACTGCCAAAACTGAACAGAAAAGATAAAAAGGACTGAAAAAAGGGGGAAAAAAAAGACTAAGAATTATAGAGAAACTACAAAAGGTGAAACATATGCTTAATAGGAATTCCACAAGAAGAAACAAACAGAAGAAATATTTGAAAAATAATCACAGAATTTCCCCCTACCAAAGAGACACCACGCACAGATCCAGAAAGCTCAGAGCAGGACAAATGTAAACAACAACAACAACAACAAAACACTACACCTGGACATATCACTTTCAAATTAGAGAAAATCAAAGACAAAGAAAAATCCTGAAACGAGCCATATGAAAAAAAAAACCCTACTTCAAAAGAAACAAAGATAAGAATTACATCCAACTTTTCCTCAAAAATGGTACAAGCAAGAAGAGAGTGGAACAAAATATTGAAAGTACTGAGAAAGAAAAAGAAATGTAAACCCGGAATTCTGTGTCCAGTGTCATTATCCAATAAAGACTTTCTTAGACAAACAAAAATTAAAGAAATTTGTTGCCAGTAGAAGAATGCCTTGCATTCCTGCCTTGCAAGGAATGTTGAAAGTTCTTTAGAGAGAAGAAAAATGATATAGTTCAGAAACTAGCATCTACATAAAGAAAGAAAGAGCATCTGAGGAGAAATAAGCGAAGTAAAGCAAGAACTTTTTGAAAAATTCTTAATTGATCTAACAGGTAACAGTTTGTTCAAAATAATAACTGCAATCATATCTTCAATTGTGTATACTGAAATATATACATGTATGCTTATGTATAAGTGAAAATGAATAATAGTAATGATACTAGGATGCAGAGGGATGAGAGGGAGTAATCAGCATTATTTTGTTTTTATAAGGTACTGACACTGACACTTTATATAGTAGTATTCACAGTAACACTTAATGCAGTGTTACTTGAAAGTGGACTTGGATTAGTTTATAAATACATAGTGCGAACATTAGGGCAACCACTAAAAAGGACTATAACTGATAAAACTAAGAAGGGATAGAAAATGGAATCATATAAAATGCTCAAATAAAACCACAAAAAGCAGAAAAAGAGTGGAAGACAAAAATAGAAACAAAGAACAAGGGCAACTAATAGAAAACAATAATAAATATGATAGATGTTAATAATAAATAATAAATAAAGATGTTAATAATAAATATGGTAGCTATATCAATAAACATTTTTAATATCAGGGGTCCAAATGCATCAAATAAAAGAGATTATCAGAGTGAATCAAAATGCAAGCCCCAACTATAAATTGTCTACAAGAGACCCATTTTAAATACAAAAACATATACTGAGTAAAAGTAAATGGATGGAGAAATATATACCCTGCTAATGTTAATGAAAAGAATGCAGGAGTAGCTACATTAATTTCAGACAGAGGCGATTTCAAAGCAAGGAAAATTATCAGGCATAAAGATCTGTATTACATGATAAAGAAGTCAATCCTCAAAGAAGACATAACAACCCTTAACATGTATGTGTTTTACAACAGAGCATCAAAATACATGAGGCAAAAACTGACAGAACGGCAAGGAGAAACAGATGAATCCACGATCATAGTTGGAGACATCAACACCCTACTCTCAGAAAAGGACAGATCCAGCAGGAAGAAAATCGGTAACAACATAGTTGAACTCAACAACACCATCAATCAACTGAATATAATAAACATTTATAGACTGTCCACCAACAGCAGGAGACGTATTCTTCTCAAGCTCACATGGGACATTCATAGATCATATCCTGGGTCATAAAACACACCTTAACAAATTGTAAACAATAGAAATCATAGAGGTATCCACAACTCTAAAGGAGCACAGTCCTTTTCTCAGTTCAGAACAGAAGGTAAACCTGTAGATGGCGCTTAGGCTTCTTTTGAAAGGTAAGGCCTCCACAAGGTAAAGAGGATGAGGAGTTCACATTTCACATAGAGAAGAAACTCCATGTGAAAAGGTACAGAGGCCTGACCCAGCATGGAAACATTTGGGAAGATAGTCATTACTCAGGGTGACTGTGAATCCGTGATAAGAGACAATAAAGAAAAGAGGCTGGGCTAGGTTAGGAACTAAATTGTGTACTTGTGTAGTGAAACAAGCCTGAATTAATGAATTAGGAAGGTGTGATTTTAGACTAACCTCTCTTGTTCCTGTGAAGGGAACAAGGAAGAGAATGGGTAGGCATGTTGGGTCAAACTGCATGTGTGTGTGTGTGTGTGTGTGTGTGTGTGTATGTATGTGTGTGCTGCTTGTTTATTTAAGATGGATTTAATATCAGAAATGTTTAAATGTGTGTCTTTTCAAAAGGGAAAGAGGAGACAAGGGGTGGATTGATGAAGAGTGCTTGTACCACTGAAAGGGAATGAATGCTTCTACCACTGGAAGAATGAATTTGGGTTATAGTAAGAGAGACCTCTATTTCACTTTGCAGTAGAAATGGTATGCATGCAGAGGTTTGAAGTGGGTGGTAAATATTTCTCTGTAGGCAAAAGAAATGGTCATGCAGGTATTAGATTATCTGATATTAGAATCAGATGTGAATTTTTCCCTTTTAATAGCATAATGCAATAAAAAGGCAGTACATATACATCTTCATGCAATTCAAAGGCTGAAGTTTTTAATTCATTAATTCATTAGAAGATTCATTTAATTCATTAGAAGATTCACACTTTACCATCATCTATTATAGTTCATCAAAAACTAGTAAATTCTTGATTTTGTACTGGAGCTGCTTTACCTTTTCCAATTCTAGCCAGCATCAGAAGGCAGGGAACATTCTGTCTTGCTCATCACCATATTCCTAAGTACCTGAAACAGTGCTCACTCTGTACATGTTATTAATGAATGAATTCATGAGTGATCACATTATTTAGGGGGTTACCTTATTCACTGTTACTTGTGCTCTCTTTTACCATAAGATCCCTGGTGTTTCTCTGCTCTTTCACGCTTCTCTTTCTAGAGGCAAAGTGTCTTTAATCTTACTAATGTGTTTTGAAGGAGAATCTTGGTTTGTGACGTCCAATCCCTTCTATCTTTCCTTTATGTAGTGACCAGCTGTAAAAAGCTATGGCTATTAAGGGGGTAGGTCTTTCTAGTTCTGGAGTTAAACAAATAAGCCCTCATTCATGAATTTCTGCTTCATCAGAAATAAAGGAAATATTTTGGTCTACATCTGCCAGGTCTCTGTCCTATCTCAGTTGATTCAGAACTTGAGTGAGGAAGTTGGTATTATTCATTTACCACCTTCCAAGTCTGTGACGAATGTAGCTCAGCAAAGCAATTAAAAGTAGCTTAGTTTTGGTAGGTTAATATATATATATATATCATATATTTCATATATATCATATACATATGATATATCATATATTTCATATATATCATATATACATGATATATCATATGTATTTCATATATATCATATATATATCATATATTCAATATATATATCATACATTTCCACCATAGCAAAGTTTAGGATCTGTAGGAAACTTTTTGTCAAGTCTGTCCCTCATTTGCTATCTGACCTTAAAAAAACAATTTACACTTTGCATAGCTCAGTGTCCTCATTTCTAATACAAAAATAATCCATGCCTTACATACTTTACATAACTATGAAGATATTAAAATGATATTTGACTTGTGTCCCCTCCCAATCATTATACCACCCACTGCTTCCTAAAGGTCACCATTAACCAGACTACCAACACCAAAACTTGGACCTCTTTTAGACTTTATATAGGTGGAATCGTAGACAGAAAAAGAGGGATTTATAATACAAACAGGAACCCTAAAATGTTTACCAATTTTTGAATATGATAAAGCACTATACAAATGTAAGACATTATTTTTCTTATAATAATCAGTGCATATGCTCCATCCCAGCTGGTATTACATTAGATAGGACTGATAATACCCTGGTCATGGCAAAAAGCTTCCAAAAAGCTCTTCTTGCCCCTCCAGGACTATATTCGTCTCCCAATGGCCCTGAAACAATGATAGGGAGAGATCACCCTTAAGGGAGAGGGGTTATCCTCAAAAGTGAAGCCTGAGACAAACCTGTGTTCACATTGTGGATTTGGGAGGAAATCCCCAATGCAGTGTCATTATAGATGGGATCACTGGCCACACCGGAGCTGGATCCATCTGGGACCTCCCGCAGATCCTACAGAATGGCTGCCATAAGCGACCACGTCAGGGTCCATGGGGAGACTATTTGATTAATACACTCCTCTTCTTGAGAATTGTCCTTAGGGATGTGAGCTCCTCCGCACCACAGAAAACATAAAAGACACGTGAGCCTTATGATGAGACACTGTCAGTGTGAAGTGACTTGAACCCTTATGGAATTAACTTCCTGCTGCATCTGGAGCTGATAACAGAGGTGAAGCCAAGAGGGTGTGAGACAGAGCAGCAGTGACAGGGGGCAGAGGGGCTTCGAGTGCTATTGCTATTCTGTGGATGTCACGGAATGTTTACAGATTTGTTTCAACCTATGAACTGGGAGATTTTTCAAAACAAAATATAATGTTTTATGTCATAAAATATAAAAACACAACCACAAGCAGTGGGTTCGCAAAAACTAACGTTAAAACTAAGCATAAATGATTACTTCAGTTACTATACTTATTCATTTCTGTCAATACCATTTAATTTTTGTTATCTGTGGTACTTGTAGGCAGATAAAAGACAGTTTTGGTTTCTTTGTTTGTTTTTTTTTGTTTTTATGAAAAGAAAATGTGGGAGAAAACTTTACAGCTGAGAAAAATACCTATTTTCTTGATAACTAAACTACAGTTACTTGATTTGAGCAGCCTGGACAACGCCAGTATTCCTCAGGCATATAATCAGAGATTCATTGATCCAGTCTACTTTGCTGCCAGATTGATTATTCAAACACTCCGATCAAATGATTAAAATCATGGGTGCGTAAGCCCTGTAACTTGCAGTTCCCTAAATGTCCTTCATTTGTTCCTGCCACTTTGCTTCAATACACATCATTCCCTTGCTGGCAGTGCCCACCTCCCCTTCTGACTGAATTCTCACTCACATGTTAAGTCCAGCATAAAACTCCCTTTAATGCCCTCTCCAATCCCCATGAGGTGGAACTTCCGTTTCTATCCTGGGTTTTCCATGCATCCTTTGCAAAAGCCTTGAGTGGAGCACTTTTGTTTTTGTTTTGCATTTCTTGTTGGATAACCTCGCTGAATATTATCTAAACTCTAGCTCCATCCCCACATACATATCCACGTGGTGGTTGGAAGTTACTCCCTTTCAGGCAGTGGCAGCGGGGCCTATCTCTGTTCACTAACACAGGGAAATTATTCGAAATACCAATCTTTCGACTTCTACTTTAAAACATAATCTTCCTTTAAAAATTAATTTTTAGGAATGCAGTACCATCTCTTTACAACATGTCATTTGCTGTAGTAAAAGCATGATTTTGAATGGAGAACATTGTTTTTGACCATTTTTTCTTAACAAAAAACTACAGAAGAGTGCAATCTTAGATTAGAAAATTGGGACTATAATTGTGGCAAATGGTGTGGAGGCAACAGGGTACGGAACCACATGCTGTTTGTAACACGAGGTAGTCTAAAAGCATTTTGGTTTACAAACTTCTTCTTACCTTTCTTTATCCACCCATTTCGCGTTTGTTCTTAATGTTCTATTTGTATAGCACCACCATTAAATATTCATTGAGAGAGCTGGGTTCGGGAGAGGGAAGGGGAATGAGAGACAGCAAATGGAAGAACAGTAATAGTGTGGAGGCTTTCTGAGGCATGGAAGAGAACTTGAGTATAGTTTCAGGAGGAGTGTCACAGGAAAGGATGCAAAGTGTTACCTTACCTGGAGGGGAAGTCATGGCAACCAATACAAAAGCCACCAAACACAGTGAGTAAAACACTAAGCTAAAATGAGATCTGAAAACTGGTTTTTATATTTGATGTGAACAATTACAAGTGTCCAATAGCCAAATGCCATGATACCTTGAATCACTACAGTGGCTGTTCACCTTAAGATTATACCGTGTTTCCCGGAAAAAAAGACCTCGCCAGACAATCAGCTCGAATGTGTCTTCTGGAGCAAAAATTAATGTAAGACCCGGTCTTATTTTACTATAATATAAGACTGGGTCTAATATAACATATTATAATATAATATAATATTATGTAATACCAGGTCTTACATTAATTTTTGCTCCAAAAGACACATTCGAGCTGATTGTCTGGCGAGGTCTTATTTTCGGGGAAACACAGTAGTAAAAACGGAATATCAAAGATAAAAATCCTGAAAGTGAGGAATACATTAAACAGAGCTTAGAAATCCAATCATGAGTTAACAGAAGCCTGAACATAGTGACATATAAGAAATATATGAAAAAAGCATGCAGGAAAATTTATAGAACAAGTTATTAGAGAATGAAAACTTTGATGTTCAAGAGGCAAAAATAGACTTGGAAAATTCCAACAAGGATGGTGTTCTAACTACAGGAATCAAGCAAAGGGAGACCCTGAGACATCTACTTTTTATGATGCTGAATTTGTGAATTTTCATTTTGAGATAATGTGGGCACAGAGAAAGATAATGATCTATGTGTAACATGAGATACACTAGGGGTACGTGGGAACCAATAAATACATCTAATTCATAGCTTCACTTTTTATAGGAAAGTTGCAATCATTTACTTTTCCAGGGATTACTACTATTTTCCCTTAGGAAAAGGGTATGAGGATGGATAAGTATGTTGGGTCAAACTCTTTTAAAACACATATTCTATCTATAAGATAGCTTTCAAATGTAGTTACCCAAACTCAGGAAATATTTAAAATGGTAGACAAATAACCATAAAGGGTGATTTTTTCCCCCCGGGTAGTTAAGTATCTATTGCAGACAATTGCAGAAAGTTCCATCATTACTGACATGTTGATGTAATGTGAGTCAAGCTGAGTCAATGAGAATGCTTGATTTAATAGACAATTAGTTGGCTTTTTTCCTGCCTGTGACATCCAGGACTGTTTGTAGAGAGGGGCTCTAGTGGCATCAGAAGCATCTCTATTCTATCTTGTATTTGTGGGATGTTAGCATATGGTATAGCATTTGGATACTGGTCTCTGCAACAGGGGGAAGGAAGGGAGTAGACAGGCTGAAACCTGCAGTATTTTTAAATGTCAGTTTAGAAGGATTCATTTTTCCAAAAACCCTAAGGGAGTTATTAACTTGACAGATAATAGGTGACTATCAGACTGTACTTTTCACAACTTTGCTTTGTCAACCCCAATCTCTGAAACATTGAGTTGGGAGTGTGGGAAGTGTGTTAAAATGGAAAACTACGCAATACACCTTCCCTAGGCTTCATCCTCCATTTTGGAGGCTCAGAGAGCCACTGGAATGGCTCAGCTCGGAGACTGATCCAGATAGCTGGATTGCCAATGTGCTGGGCTTTCTTCTGAGTAGTCTGGGGTTAATAAAACTAGCAAAAACAAATAATCATGCAAATATAGACATTCATTCATCTGATTGTATGACCCTGGATTCAGTACAGTATCACCATAGATGCGATGATTTTTTTTTTCCTGCCTATATTTTCTCCCTTTTTCTTGCATCTGATCTTAGGCAAATCTAATGCAGGGTCACCCAGAATAATACACATTCAACAAAGCACAGACTGCTCCTTCTCAGCAGTCTTGAATGTTTGCTGCAGGAATAACTCTGGTTTGCAAATATTTCTCACACTGTGCAGCTGACAAGCTAAAGGATCTTATAAATATCTGTCCTAGATCCCCTGCCTCGAGTACATGAGGAATTTTGCCCAGTGCCTCTATAGGCACCTGAATACTAAGCTTTTCCCTCTAAAAGCATTTATGGATTAGTCACTATAGAAAATTGAACTTAATTCTTTTCTTTCTAAATAACTCTACCAATTTAATTCTTTTCTTTTTAAATAACTCTACCAATTTATCCTTCACAGGACTGTCACCTCCAGCATTTACTGGTGCCCCTTCCGCCAGATCAATATCAGGCTTTTGTGTAGAGCCATCAGTAAGCAAACCACAGATAAAGCATTCTCCTTCAGGCCTGTCTCACACCTTATGGAGGCAGCTGCCGCAGCAGAGCCAGGAGGGTCTCTCACAGTTTCCTTGCAGTGCCTCTGTGTGTGGAGGGATTCTCCACAATGCTTAACAACTGAGAAAGGTAATCCCTTCCCCTCCTCCGACAGCTCCGATATTTATAAATAACCATACATGACAAAATGAACTGTGTTTCATGAATTTGGTTTTCAAATGTCTCCACAGAGTCTTGTTTTAAAAACAAAGGATGATCCGTCAGCATGGGTCACTCCACAGTACTCATGAGGTTTGGTCATTTGTGAAAAAAAATGCACGTTTATAAAATAAGAGACTGCATTTGAATTTTTTAGAAAAGGTCACATTGAGGGAAATCTTAATGAAAGCTTTGCTTCTACCACATGTGTGCCTTGTGTGGTCCAGGAAGGTTGCTGTCCCGTTAGAACAAAGCAGTAGACTTTCCACTTTTTGTTCATCCTTTCTTTCAAGCAATGATCATTGACTTGTGCTGGCTCAGCTATACTCCATCACACAAATTACAAATTGATAAAGAACCCCCATTTTACCTTGACACAGTTGGCTCCAGTTGTATATTCTGGATAAGCTTGGGCAGCTTGTCTACTACACAAGGACGCTCAGCTGAGGGAGTGATAGGAGATTGAAATCAGTTTATGCCCTACATGGGGCAGCAGAAGTCACCTTTTCTCAATCAAACTGCTGCTACATAGGATACCAGCTATCCTAAATCAAAGCTAGATTTGCAAACTTAAATGGCAATGGGCCCAGGCAGGTTCACAGCAACAAAATGTGTGGGCCAAAGGAGGATGGTGGCCCTGAGAGTCATCAAAAGGAAGCAGCAGCTCCTCCCCTCCAGCCAGTTGGTCCCCAAAGCATGGGAGCTTAGACAGAGCTTCTGATTTTAAAGAGAAATTGGAAATTGGGACTTTTCCTATTATGTGTTAGCCATAATAAACATTTAAAATTGAGGCCCCCAAAGCGATACCTCAGAAGGTTAGATCTGACCTGTGGCCTATGGCTTAGCAAACTGAGCTGGAGTTAGCGATACAGCTGGGTACTTTACTTCTACAGGTTCTAAGAGTGGAACTATAAAAGCATCTGGGAACGGAAATTACAGCTCGCTTGGCTAGAAGGTTACGGGCTCTGCACAATTCTGAACTGACCTATTTTACGGCATTCAAATCAGTCTTCAAAGAGGCAAAACATTTGTGGTTCTTTGGCTTGTCTCTTCTGACTCTTAGAGGTAGAAACAAATTAAAAGTGTCTCCTTCCATCGACCACACTTTACAAATTTGCAGGGAAGCTATAGTCATTTTGACAAAATGCCAGAACCAGCTCACTCTGGTATAATCTGTAACGGGCTCAGTAGTCCAACTAAGCTCAGAGAGGGGGTAGCTTTCTTTACCTTGGAGCTATAGAACGCCTAAATCTGGCATGTTTGACAGGGAAATGTTGATATAATATTTTGATATAAGATGTCTTTTTCTAATTTTAAAAAGTGTCATTTTTCAACAAGCCTTGAAGCTTATTAATAGCATGGAAAGCGTCCATTAACCCATCATTTTACAGGGCTCACTAATGCAAAATGGTTTCCTATCAAACGGTTTGCAGAGAAGTATTGATTAAAGAAGTGATATTTTTCACTAGTGCTAAAAATGTTCCTGAACCAAATAAAAATATGTAGGAGAAAAAAATGTGAATATTTGTATTCCCCACTTTTGAGCTCTTAAATTTTCTCCAAAAAAAAAAAAAAAATGATTACAATAACAAAATTATAGAGCTGGTTGTTGCTAAAGTAAAATGGAGTATGATATGTAAATTCACGAAGATAACCAGGTTAGACGTGATACAATATGACGCATGTCTCTCCAGTATCAGTCAGACAGGCAGATGATAAAATTAAAACATGATGGATGGATCTTCATACACACACACACACACACACACACACATATATACAGTAAATTATTATAAAATATTAAATCTCTACAAACTGTTCCCTCTAATTTTGATTGAGCATTTACACAGCCAATAATGAACATACGTAAACTCAAACTAGAATACTTGCCTATTTGATTTCCTACATGATTTCCATATTTAGACAGCAATCTTTTAAACACTAGTCTACATGAGTGTACATGATGGTAACAAACTGACTGTCTACTCAACAGTGAATCAATATTTGAGGTAGGGGACATTGAAATGAGAAATAGTCTGGCAAATTTTCCTTCCTTCCTTCCTTCTTTTTTTCCTTCCTTCCTTCCTTCCATGAGATGTGTTACTGAGAAGTTGGTTTTTGCTTTATTAAAGCTTTATAAAGGAAAACCTGCTGATTTCTGCACAGTGAATAAGATGCCTGGCCCCTCACAGACAGAACAAACTTGGCACAATGGTATACGCATTTGTAAGCAAGAGTGAACAACCAAAGAAAACCGTAGTTACATTCTCATCAGTATACGACAATTTAGCAAGTGGCATTTTGCGTTCCAGACCTAGGAGCCTCACTTCCACAGTTCATAGTATGTTTGACTTGTTAACATTAGTACACACTCTATTTTCTGTCCCTCTCTACTACTCAATAGCTTACATTATTAAATATTTTAGATGCATTTTAGAAATTTTAGGTCATTTTTGTCCACTCCTAAATAGCTATGTCTCCCAAAAACCCAGGGGAGGGAGGAGCAAATAGTATACAATCTTAAACCATTTATGTTCACAGAGATTTCTAAATAAATATGTGTATATTTCTTAATTTGATAATAATGACAGTATTGGTGGGGGAGAGTGACTATGAAAATGCCATTTCCATAAAATCATTTTCACTATAATAAACTATGAATAAAACCTATTACTGTTTCTCATTTTGGAACATGAAGCCTAATGCACAACTAGGGTGAAATTGGAATGTTTTGTTAATGTACAATAAAAATAAAAATGCGCCTTATTATAATAATGAGAAAGACCATCACATCTCCCTAAACAATACTGCACTGCTGATTATTTCCTGTGTATACAGCCACTGAAACATATTTCTAGTGGATATAACATAAGCATATCTGTCATCCTATTGCTAACAGTCAGATTATTAAAAGTTACCAAAAGTGTTATTTCCAATTTCTGAGAAGGAAGAGAATATGAGAAAAAAATAGAAAACATGTAAATGGGAAGCAAGAATTTAGAAATGGAAAGAAAGGAAAAGTAAAAAAGGAAGTTGTGTCACATTTCAGTACATACCTACGCATGGTCCAGTTAAAAACTGGGGAGAATTCAAAAGGTACAAAAACAAGGAATTTCACCCCTAGCCAACAAGAAAAACATAGAGATTAGGAGATCTGAAGACAAGCCACAGACATTGACGATTCCAACATATAAATGTAGAAGTCTCTCCTTAGGTCGGGCCTGCTGAAGGTGACTCCAGACAAAGGGAATTTGGGGGAATCTAAGCGGGCAGGTAGTTGCCATCAGAGATGCTTGTCCACCGGTAGTCTGGCTAGGGTTCAGTAATAGGACTCAGGTTCCTAGGAAGGGGTCTGCAAAGCAAGCCATCTCCTAGAGGCACACAAGCACCAGGCAGACGACCAAAATAGGTATTCAATGACCATACTGATAGTTGGAAGGCAATAGATTTGGGTGAGTTCCATTCTTGAGATAGCGTTAATTATGAAGTATTAAACATGTGCATTGATATCAACTTGCTCCTAAAACATTATTAAATTGCTAATAAGGGAATAGGGACAACTATTTAAATCCATAAGAACAAAAGAAAGGGAGAGGGGACAACAGGAGTTGGTAGATATCAGCAGATTTTGAAAAGATTTTAAGTGCATAATAAATCCAAACATTTATCTGGCATCTATTTTATGCTAGGCACTTTTATAAGTGCTTTCATTGTTGTAATAGTCCTAAAGGATAGGTACTATGATTATCCACAATTTACAGGTGAGGATGGCCCTGACAGGCTGAAGGATTTACCCAATGTCATATTCATACACTTAATTAAGTGGCAGAGTCAGGGTTTGAACCACGGAGTTTCTCTACAGAGCCCAGAGGCTTAAACACTATTTGTTCTATTGTGATGAGTGTTAGATGACTTAGAAGAATATATAAAGTTCTGCCCTGTATGCCTGCCTGTGTAGAAAACTGCAAGAATGAATCTGGTCTGAGCCACAGAATCTCAGAAATGGGAGACTTATACTTTTAAAGGGGTGGGAATAGGAGTCTGGGGTTGGAGAGGAGGAAGCAGTGCTTAAGTTGGAAGCTGGAGGATTAAGACGGCTGCCCTCTTTGTCCATAAAGCAATTAACCCTCCAGACCAAGAGATAGCTGATATGCTGTACAGAAAACTAGGAATAAAGGAAAGTCTGAAACTGGATGATGAGATTCCCAGCCTCCTCCACACCCTGGCTCTTAGAATGCCACAACCAGGCAAGAGACGAGATGAAGAAAATGGAGAGAGATCAAGAGAAAGGACTTACACATATTCACAGTTGGAAGTGGGTTACCCTATAGTATGCCTGAAGAGTAAAGCTCCACTCATGTACCCAAAGCTTCACTTACTGTGTGATATGAATGTACAACCAGTGAAGAACCAAGGTAACTTCATAACATTAAAGATAGAAACCAAACAGGGAATAAAAGAAATCTCAGAGAAAAGAGAGACAATGTGGGGTAGGGAGCAGATGAAATTTTCAGAAAACCTACAATTAATATTCTCAGAAACATTAGAGAAAAATATTGTTTTTGTGACAGAAGAACCCAAGAACAGACTGAATTTTTAAGCAAGAAGAGAGACAGGCTGGGGAGTCAGGAGAAGAACAGGGCCAGATGAGAAATATCTGGATAAAGGGCCACTAATGACTATCAGAGAAGGAAAGCAACAGTAATGGAAGAATCTCTACTCTACAATCTTTGGTGAGGATATTTGTCTTCTAAGTGTTCACCAAAAAACGAGGTAAAATCTACAGACCTTTTTTTTCCTAATGCTATTTTGCAAGAAAAAGAGAAGGGAAGCGCTAATTATCACTTGAGAAAGAGAAATGTTATGTTTGGGATGAAGATAGAAATTATAATTCTAGCAGCATGCACTAATAGAAGGACCCCAGATTTTAGAGAGGGAGACAATGGGGTTCACATCACAACTCTACATTAGGCAAGTTGCTTTTACTCTGAATTTCAGCGTCGTCATTGGTAAAATGGGAGAATAGCATGTCCTCCACAGAGGAGATTATGTGACATAATCAGAAAATACAAACTGCCTCACATATTCTAGATATATAAAAAAAGTTCTCTCTCCTCCATGAATACCCTATATAGCAACCAAACAAAAAAACGGACCAATTGCCATTTCCTCGTTCATTCATAATACACTCATGAATTCACCATACGAGTACATTATCATGTGCTTACCAAATGTCAAGCATTTTTTCCTAGGTACTGAGAACACAGCCATGAACGGATCACTCCAGAAATCTGCCTTTGTGGAGTTTACCTTCTACCAGTAGGGGAGAGAACCAATCAATCAATAAGCAAGACGTAGTGTGTCAAACGCTAGTAAGTGTTTCAAAGTGAAATAAAGTAGCAAGCAGCGTTAGGAAGTGCAGGGTGGAGAGCCAGGGATTTTAAACACCCGTGGTGAGGGTGGTGAGGGAAGAGCTCACAGAGAAGGTAACATTTAAATAAAAATCTGAAGGAAGAACAACATAAAATATCTTGGGAAAGGAAATTGCAAGCAGAAAATAAAAAAAAGTAAATAC
Source organism: Rhinolophus ferrumequinum (assembly GCF_004115265.2). Classification (NCBI taxonomy): domain Eukaryota; kingdom Metazoa; phylum Chordata; class Mammalia; order Chiroptera; family Rhinolophidae; genus Rhinolophus; species Rhinolophus ferrumequinum. The sequence goes on from NC_046301.1 coordinate 27,525,236, forward strand.
AAATGCCCGGAGGTATGGTCTTGTCTAACTTGTTAAAGGACAGCAAGGAGATCAGCGAAGCAAGAGAAGAACAAGAAAGAAGCAAGGTGAATAGTGAGAGATAAAGCCAGAAGGAAAGGGGAGAAGGATAGATCCTGAGGGCTTCCTAGAGGATTGTAAGAACACTGGCTTCCATTCTGCATGAGAAGGGATGTCCAAGGAGGGCTTGGAGCAGAGGGTTGGGCGTCTGAGTTATTTGTTACAAGGATCATTCTGGGAAATCTATTGAGAATAGATTGTAGAGGGGTCCAGAGGTGAAGCAGCAAAACTGGTTAGAATGTACTGCAGGAACTCAGGTGAGAAATGACAGTTGTTTGCTAGGGATAGAGGTGATGAATAGTTGGATGCCTCTTAAATGTGGAGCCAACAGCACTAGCTAATTTCGTATGAGGCAGCTGACGATAGCACCAAGCATTTTGGCCTGAGCAACTGGAAAAAACCAAATAAAGCTGCTGTCCACTAAGATGAGACAGACTGTGATCAGAACAGCTTTGGAAAGGGAGGTGAAATCATGAATAATATTTTAAGTTTGAGTTATCACTTAGAAATCCAAATTGAGATATAAAGTGGGCAACTGGATATATGGGTCTAGAGTTCAAAGGCGATATAAATTTGGAGTTGACAGAATATAAGCAGAATTTATAGCTTTGACACTGGACAAGATTGCTACGGGAATGAGTGTAGAGGGAGCAAAGAAGCAAGGACTGAACCCTGGAAACGGGACTGTGAGGATAGCTAAATCAGTGAAGATAGACTCTAGGTAAGACAAAATGATGGAGATTTGATCCCATGAATAAGCCCAGGAAACCTAGAAGAGTGCCTGGATGCATTACTTGCCTATGTTGAATGAGCAATTAATATTATTGAATGAGTAAATAAAAGCAGTCTGCCAAGAGAAAAATAAGAGATGTGCAAAACCAGGTTTACACAGAGAGAGACAATTTGCCTGACAATTTTCCAATTCTTACGTCACTCAGATGAATTTTATGCCCTACCTTGCTCTGTTTCCTTTGTATCTTTTTAGTTAAATCCCGTATTACCTGAGTTGAATTGAGTGGCCTTCACCTCCTTATAAACAAATTGCCGCTGACAACAAATTACTTTCCTTGCTGTACTACCTCCTGAAACAAAAAACTTTTTAGCTCATTTTGTCCTGCCTACAACTTTGAGAAAGGTGTAAGCCTAATACCATAGAGCTTCATTTTGCACCTTGCAGGTACATCGGGACATATGACCATGGAGGAATCATGGAGGTTAGGCCAAACATTCTGTCTATGGAAAATTTAACCGCAAGTCACAGAAATATAAATTAAGGGTCATAATTCATGTGGCTTATAATCTCGTATGGAGCTATGGTGGGAATAAATAAAAACAAGCCAGAGGCATGTGCAATTGCAAGTTGTAAGGAGTGGAGAAATCCTTCGTGAGCAGAGAAACTCGGTGAGCCCAAGGATGTTAGAAAGGTCACATGGATGCACAGAGAGAAGTGAGGATACGCCTTCATGAATTCACAGCTATGGAGTTGCAACAGAACATACTTGGGCCCGGCCTCCAGCCTCAGCCTCACCAGCCTAACTGTTCTCTGTGTTTTGTCCTTGAATATGCATGACAGTGTTTTTTCAATAAATCTTTGTGTGTATTACTGTTGCTTTCAGTTATAGCCTTGATTTGGCTAAGGAGCACCGCAAGGAGTTTCATGAGCTTGGACTTCAAGGTGGGTTATTTTGCATTTGGACAAGGAAGGAAAAGATAAATAATAATAATCTACTGAGTAGCTACAATGTGTGTCAAGTATTTACAAACATTCTCTCATGTCGTTCTTACCACATCCCCATGGAACAGGGGTTATCTTATTATCCCCACGGAATAGGTCCTCATTTTACAGATGTGAACTGAAGAAGCTTGATGGATCCCTTGATCATATAGACAATAACTGGTGTATCCCAGGACCCTATTCTGTCCTGTCCAGAGTTCTCTTAAACATTCTGAGATAATGTTTCCAAGCTGAGAGAATAACAACTTTTTTAAAAATAGGAGTCAGAAATCCGCAATGCTTATGGGATAACCTGTGGGGTAGCTGGCTCAATCATAAGAGTAGTTATCTGTGCATTGGGAAGCAATGGAAAATAAGGATGAGCATGGATATGCCAAGCTCAGTCATACTACAGGGAGCCGTGAAAGCTCAGCCGGCAAGTTTTCACTTCATATTGCATGCTATTTTGCAGAGCTATTTTAAGTTCTTAAGCAAAAAGATAATTGGGACTGTTAAAGCAAATATTTAAAAATCTAGAGTGGCTGAAATAAACATAATGTCTTATTGGAAAAAAGGGACTAAAGGCCTATGAGGATATATATGTCTTTCCACCTTTGATTTTGCCCTTACACTTTAGAATTAATTAAACTCAACATCACCATTTAAATGTCTAGTGGCTGTCTCACATATAAAATAACCAAGAGTATCTTGATTTTCTGACCAAATATATACCGCTCCCACCCTGGCTTCCCAGTTCTCAATTAGTGTCACCACCACCCACCTAGGTTCTCAACACCCAAACCTAGGAATTATACATGACTCTTCCTTTCCCTTTCCAGGCTCCGCATGCGTTGTGAAGAGAGAACTCTGTGACTGCTCTCCTAAACAGATCTACTTCTGTAAATCCAGGGTTATAACAACTGACTTTCTTCCCCCTCATTCTCTCTCTCCACTGGAACACTTCTTTCCCTCTGTGGTAAGTATCATGATTTCCCTGTAAATTGTCCATCTGAGTTCAAAACTTAAGAAGACATTTCTGGGTGTCTACTGGTTTTGTTGCTTATATGACAGAACATACTGTGCATCTCTAATATAAAAGTATAAATATTCAACTCAACCTAATGGGATGAATATAAAATGTTATCTTACTTAGATAAGCAATTTCCTTGATAAATTTGAAATATTGCCTGAGTTGCAGCTGTTCAACCAGTCCTGCAGTGATCCCATATGTCAGCTTCCATTTTGGGTCCTTTAGGTAATCAAATATAGAGTAAAGGATGTCAACTTAGCAGCTAATAAATTAAACCTGACTAATATCTCATCTCCTAGAACAGACATATATGTGTATACTCCAACAGTTTAGCATTAATAGTAGAAGCGAAGAAAGAAATCATATTCAGGGTATACCACGAGAAAACTGTGCAAGCCAGTGCCCAGATTTATGAGATGATTTTCTCTTTCCCTTATAAATAAAATACAAAATGGATGAGGAGTTACTTGGTACGGGTGTGGTGTTAAATCTGATCTTCTTTTCTAGTACTATCTACCTCAAGCAAGCAGAATTAAATAAGCATTATACAATAGTGGTCTAAACAGATCCATCCAGCATATGCAATTTACCGACAACAAATCAATATTATTTTTGGATTCAGATCTGACAAAGCTTAACAGCAAACAAAAGATAATATTTCTCTGAAACAGTTCTATACAGCAGTGCAAGAGATCTCTATCAAGCTTTTCTTTCTATATACGATTCATATCCTGCTTCTTTCAAAAATGCTGACACTCTGAAGATATCTTCTGATACAATTTCTATAAGCTCCAAATAGCTTAAATTTACTTGTGTATTACAAAACAATAAATAAAGTGTCATGCAAGCTTTGGAAAGTTCTACATGGAATTGTAGAAGCTAACATGAATTTTTAAAGATTCCTGGGTCAGTTTTCATTTATATAATTCTTATTTGAAAGAACATCATTCAAAAATCCATACACATAATTACATATTACATTCAGGCTGGATTTTGCTAGGTTCTGTTATATTTAAAAGATTTTATGTCAAACATATGCATTTGTAGTTAAATCACATGTAGACTCATAGTTTCTGGAAATACATTATTGTAACTAATATTCTGATTCATTTTCTGCCAGTGACTGTGACGAGGAACTTGGAAAAATCACCTTGCTAAGTATGAGAGAAACAGTTCCTGGTGCCATTTGTTGAGTTTTAGAGTCCGATAACGTATAGTGCAAAATATCATAAAATATATTATTAATATCAATCTGTCTAATTCTCAGAAAGACCCACCATTTTGAAATTTCCCAAAAGAAAAACAACCTTAAACTTTATTGGAAATTTTTGCACCACCTGTATGATGGAGAGGGTTGATCAGTGCACTCATCTTATAAATAAATAAAACACACCTTCTGGGGGGGGGGAAAAGCTAAACAGGAATTTCATAAATTTAATTTGTATATGTATATATACAAATTTGTATATGTATAATTTGTATATGTATATATACATATATATATGTATCCTAGTTAATCAAAGCCCCAAAATCTTCCAGTAGGAAAAGAGATTCCATTACAGAGGTAGAAATTAAAAAATGAAAATGATAATGTGCATGATTAAGTCAATCCTTTAATGTGAATGAAATTCTATTATTTGGTTTAGGCAGTTCTCAGTAAACTAGGAACAAAGAGGAACATCCTCAACTTGATAAAGAATATCTACAAAAAATGTACAGCAAACATCACACTTAATGATTAGAAACTAGAAACTTTCCCACTAAGGTCAGGAACAAGGCAAGAATGTCACCCCCGTCACTCCTTTTCAATGCTGTACTGGAAGTCCTAGCTAATACAACAAGACGGGAAAGGAAAAAAGATATACACGTTGGGGAAGAAATAACACTGTCTTTGTTTGCAGATGGCATGACTGTCTATATAGAAAATCTAAAAGGATCAACAAAATGCCCCGGAATTAGTAAGCAATTATAGCAGAGTTGCAGGATCCAATGTTAATATACAAAACATATATAATCTCTTTCTTATATGCCAGCAATGAACAAGTAGAAATTGAAATTAAAAACAGTGTTATTTACATTAGCACTCCCCAAAATGAAACATTTAGATATAAATCTAACCAAGTATGTACAAGATCTGTATGAAGAAAACTATGAAACTCTGATGAATGGAAATAAGAACTAAATAAAAGGAGGGATATTCCATGTTCTTGGATAGGACTCACTATTGTCTAGACATCAGCTTTTCACAAATTGATCGAGTCAATGCAATCCCAATCAAAATCCCAGCAAGTTTTTTTCTGGATATCAACAAACTGATGTGAAAGTTTACATGGAGAGGCAAAAGAGCCAAAAGGGCCAACACAATATTGAAGTAGAAGAACAGAACAGGAGGACGGAAATTACTTGACATTCAGACTTATAAGAAAGTTACCGTAATCAAGATTATACGGTACTGGTGAAAGAAGAGACAAATAGATCAATGAAACAGAATAGAGAGCCCAGAAACAAATAGACCCACACAAATATAGTCAACAGATTTTTCACAAAGGAATAAAGGCAACTCAGTGGAACAGGTAGTCTTTTCTTTTTTTATGTGAATGGCCAAAGTTTATGTTTTATTTTTATTTTCTCTTAGTTTTTAATATTTTAATTAATTCATTATATTATGAAAGTATAGTTGGCATATGATATTATATTAGTCCCAGGTGTCCAACATAGTGATTTGACATTTATATATCTCACGATACGAACACCATACTAAGTCTAGTAACCATCTGTCCAACCATGCAAACAGGTAGTCCTTTCAATAAATGGTGCTGGAACAAATGGATATTCACATCCAAAAATCATCATCATCATCATAATCTAGACAACGACCTTACACATTCACAAAAATTAACTTAAAATGAATCACAAACCTAAATGTAAAACACAAAACCATAAAACTCCTAGAAATAACAATAAGGGAAAATCTAAATGAACTTTGGGAGTGAAGTTTTAGATGCGATAGCAAAGGCACACTTCAGGAAAGAAAGAATTGATTAGCTGCACTTCATTCAAATTAAAAGTTTCTTCTCTGCAAATGACCTTATATTGCACTATAATGGTGGATATTTATCATTATACATTAATCCAAACCCATAAAACGTACAACAGCGATAGTCATTCCTCATGTCAATTCTGGTCTCTGGGTAATAATGATGTATCAAATATAGGCTCATCAATTTTAACAAATACACCTCCCTGGTGGGGACATTCAGAGTGGGGGAGGCTATGTGTGTGTGTGGCCGGGGGCGGGGCATGAGGTATATGGAAAATCTATCTTCTGCTCAGTTTTTCCGTGAATCCAAAACTGCTCTAAAAATAAAGTCTTTTTTTTTTAAGTGGTCATGAGAGAAGTTAGAAGATACACCAACCGAATCAGAGATTGAGCATACCTGCATCGTGAAGGAAGAAACCTTAAAATGAAGATCTAGAAACTCCCATCTCAAAGGTTCTAGACATTTCAGTGTTGGTGTCCATTAGGTCTGGAATTCCTACATTTGCTGCTCTAAGATTTCCATGATTTCCTACCTCCCTTATTGCTTCCTATTTATTTAAAGCATATCTTGCTCATTGTACTTCAATTACGGAGAGCGAGTCTCTGTTCCTTGCACTAATAAAAATTTTAAGGAAGGTGAAAGAAAAACTGAAGAGTGGTGAGAAAAGAAGAAAAAAAATGGAAACTATGGTATTTTGGATGTAAAAGAAACAAAGAATTTCAAGCAATAAAGAATTTGTTAATGTCATGCTATCATAGGTGTCATCAAATATGAAAAAATTTTGTGACTAATGGTCATACATTGGGAAGCCCCGAATGAGAGTGTGTGTGTGTGTGTACATATACATGCATATGCATACAGAGCTGAGGTAGTGGTGATGAAGGCAGAAATAGTGGAGTAAAGGTGGGGACAGAGTAGGAGTTGATGACAGGTTTGCAGCTAGTTTAAATACAAAGTTGTAACCCTTAACAATAGATTGAACACATATAAATTGAATTTTTTAAAGTGTTACCATACTTTTAGGAATATAAAACTTTAAATAATGTGTCTATCATCCCCTCTGGAACATATTTAATCTTTGCCTGAGTATCACTAGCAAAACCATTTTTTGCAGATTCCTATAAGCCCCACATACTTCATTCAAATTAAATCCACACAGTGTCTTACCTTACAGTTCTGTAGGTCAAATGTCTGACATGAGTCTCTTTGGGCTAAAATCAAGGTGTCAGCAGGGCGGCATTGTTTTCTGGAGTCTCTAAGGGAGAATCCATCTGCTTGACTTATGCAGCTTCTAGAGGCTGCCTGCAGGCCTTGATTTCCAGACCTTTCTCCATCCACAAACAGAGTAAAGAATCGAGTCTTTCTCCAATTACATCACTCTGACCTCCTCTCCTGTCTCCTTCCACTTATAAGGACCCTTGTGATTACCTTGGACCGACCAATTAATGCAGGATAATTTCTCTATTTTGAAAGGCACTGATTCATAACCATAACTTCATGTACAACCTTAATTTCCCTTTGCCATGGAACAAAACCTATCCCAGGTCCTAGGGTTTAGGATGTGGACATTTTTGGGAGACCATTATTCTTCCCGCCACACTCATATTTCTCTCTCCACTTTCTAGGGTGTTGCACCAAGCCCCTCAATTTCAAACCATTCAGTATAATATCTAACATTGATGTGCCCATCGGAGTGCCAACCAAACACGTTATATAACCATACAGAAAATGTGTGGCAGTAGAGCGGTAGGGAAGGGGACATCCACTTTGTTTTTTGTATATCTGATTTCCCATCCCTCCTTCATTTTAGGCATGCAGTTCACTTAATCCTCCTTCCAACCCTAAAGATTGTAAGTCAAAAGAAAATATTTTTTCTTCTAGGGAAGAATCTATGGGAATACTTTTGTTTCCCCAGCACACCCCTACCCCCATTTCCTGTATGTGCCCCATCGTCACTGCTGCTATGCTTGCTAATACCTATAATCGAATTTTAAAAGAATAATTATGTTGCTCTATAATTAGATAGAAAAAGTTTGAATATGCTAGAATTTAATATGAATATCTTCTAAGGAATGGACTGTGTTGAAGTAGGACCATGTGCATGAGGGCGTTCTCTATTTCTGTTTCTAGGTAAAGCTTTATTATTATTGCTGTTGTTTGCGAAGAAGGGAAGCTAATCATAAAGCAAAATGTAGATGTTAACTATTTTCCTTGTATTACTTTTAGCCTAACTCTTCTTTCTTTAGTTTCCTTTCTCTTTCACCCTCTTTCTCTCTCACCCCATCTTCTTCTTTCAATCAAAACATTATCAAGTCCCTTATATATTCAGAATTTTTTTTTCAATTTTAGCCTTTTTTTCTATGAATAATGTGAAAATAATAAGTACATTTTATGTAAAAGTTTGTGGTCAAGATGGTGTTTTAAATTTAAACATACATGAACAACTACTGTACCAGTTCCAAAGGACATAGAAAATAAATATTTTATGTAGAAAAAGATTACATTTTAAAAATGCATACTTATGGCCCATTACTTGATATTTGGATTTAATGAAAGAATTGAAAACAAGGACTATATCAGGATAAAAGCTTTAACGGTTTTTCTGCCAACGAAATGTTTTTGACATCAAGTAATTATAGCTTGAATTGTTTTTCATTTTCTGAGATTAAGCATTCCATTTAAAGGCAGACTTCCTTCTTCTAAGGATGTCAATTATTACCAAGGATGTAGCAGTTATCTACAAATCATAAATGCACATTGGCCCAGAGGATAAAATTTGATATAAATTAATTGGGGACCAAATAAGTAACAACTATTTAATTTTTATTTATTTTTCAAAACAAATGGAATTGGTACTATAAAAACAATAATTCAGTCTTTTATAACAACCAATACCGGACAGGACATTAAAAAGACTTTCATTTAATTTGATACCCATGTGTTCTTTCATTCTGTGGTAAAATCAGTTACTATAATACATCTTGTTCTGGAGTTACTCTGTACTTATCTTCCCATCATAATGCAGAAATCCCAGAGCTTGCTAATCACTCATGACTATGGAAGCCTACTTTCCCTGATGCTTTTTGCTGCCTCCTTCAAATGTCCCGCTTTCTATGACGTCTCTGTCTCCCACCATCTTTCCCACAAACATTTATTGCTTATCTGATGAACATCAGGAGCTATGTTCTAAGGATTCAAATGTAAAATGATCTGTAAAATGATCTGATTCCTTCCTCTACCGAGTTCAGTCAAATGGGGAGACATATAAGCATGGTAGTGAGTGGTCTGGTTCAATGTCATTCAAAGTTTTTAAAACATTCTCCATCATAAAAAAAAAATACACATTATGTTTCAATCTAGTAAATACATATGTCAAGGGGAAAAGTAATTCACAAAGCAATACTTATTGTTATGCATGATGCATTCTGATATATTCTATGTAATTTCTTTTTTTATACTGATCAAGACCTATTAAATTGTTTTAATGATCTACGATGTTATAACTCACAGTTTGAAAAATATAGCTTTAGACAATGTATGTAGACAAGAAAAGTCTAATAGATGGCAACATACTATTTTGTATTTTCTGTAGCATCCCAAATGCTTAGCAAACTTTCCAGCATAGGCTAGCTAACATAAACCAACACAAGCCTGATAGGTGGATGGATGGATGGATGGATGGATGGATGGATGGATGGATGGATGGATGGATAAAATAAATGTTTTCATCAGTCCCTAACTCTTCATAAGTAATCAGGGAAAGCTTTACTAAGAGGGAAATTCTGAGATAAGATATGAAAGATTAGATGTATTTTCTCAGGAAAATCATCACCAAACTGCATGCAAAGGTCCAAGGATACAAGAGATCGTGGAATGTTTGGAATATAATAAGTAAATCAGAATGATAACCACGTTCTTTTTCAAGGTGATGAACTCCTTTGACTCCTTAGCTTTACATGCTATTCATATACTGATAATGTTCAAATTTATATAGTTAGTCCCCATCTGAGTACCAAATACTTGTTCAAATGCATTGAACAAAGTTCATTTGAGTTAAGTCCAAACCCTAGTAATGTAAGTAGAGATGAAAAGTGAGAACAAGTATCCAAGAGATACTTAAATGCAATCACTGTCTCCTAGTGCTCACTGGACAGTAGTACAAGTGTGTGGGATTCTGTTGGCTCACAGAAAGTCGTGTTCCCAGACATACCCAACTCAAATGCAGAGGTTCAAGAGTACACACAGTGATTAAACATATAAATTATATATAATCTGTCAGTTTTCGATTCTTAGTGAACGGGCACATTCCCTGTCAATTCTTGAAGATGGTGGCATCTCAGTTAAACCAAAGCATCAGTCTTTTGCTGTTATTTTATTTAGCATTGTTGAACTCTGTAGTTCTACTCAGTCTGTATTTTGCCTTCTGAAAGGAGTGAGAAGTTTAGTTGAGCAAGGAATAGATAAGGTGTGTTTCATATTATATCTGGTATTATGATTCCTTGCAACATTCTGATCCTACATCTCATTATAACACTCATTATCAAGACTTTAGCTTATTCATGTTAACTTTCCTTTTCTCCTTTTAATTCATCTTCCATTAGGCCACACCTGTTTATCAAACAGGTCTGAAACCCACTGTGTACCATGTCCAAATTCTTTCTCATTAGGCTCTGACTCCCAAATACATTAATAAATGGGCTCAGCTTGCGTTTTACTTTTCATGTCAGTTAACAACATGTCAAAGACTGGTTGGTTCGGATTAGCTTGAGAACCTCTAAGGAAGATAACGTTGCCAACCTCCGCATGCTACCCTATCATTCTCCATGCATCCCTGTCAAGACACTATTAAAGTGGATGTTAAAAGACATTGGGTACGATTTCCACAGTTTTTGTCTTGGATGACTAGATGGATGGTAGTCGTTCACCAAAAGAGGTAATGAAGGCATAGTTTTGACAAGTTTTTTTTTTTTTTTTTGAATAATTACTTTTAGGTGCCCTTGAGATTTCTCTGATATTAATTATATGCATCTCCAATCTATTCAGGATGAATTTAACGACCCTGGATTTGTCATTTGCAAACCCCTAAGATAGAGGCTTCAGAGCTTTTACGTATTATTCCTATCTTGTAGAGAAGTCGACCTATACCACATGTCAACAAGCTAGTATACACTTAAAATTAGAAACCTGAGTTTTTCGCTTCTACCATTGGTTTTTTGCTTGCACTATACCATGCTGCCCACATGTAACCTCACGTACCTAACTTTCAAGCTAATTTCTCCACACAGTTTTCTTATTTGTTCTCTCTAGACTAGAACTTCTTATTGTCTTCTATCGTGACTTTTTTCATCAAGAAGACTTAATGTGTGCAAGATTAAGAGAGGAAATGAATAAAGCACAAGAACAAAACAGGTGAAAGACAGTTAACCCCACAGACTGCAGGAGCCCTTTAAACTCAGGTGATATCAGGAAATGATATGCATTATCCACTTTTTTCAAACCTATATTATAAATTCTCTATACTCACAATTTCATTGATATAATAATTTTCTCATAGGATAACACCATGAGTTAAGAGTTCTATGTTTCTTTTTGGCTTTATTGATATTCAGACAAAAATCTTAATTATGGGTTATTTGAGGAAATGAAAGGTTCGTGAACTTCATTTCACTAGACATGTATTTAGAAATGCAGACATTTCCTATGTAACATCCTAATATAGATTTGGAAAGAATGACTGTTGGGCCACCATATGTCTCTCACCTTCTTCTGGCAGTTGCTGTTTCAGGAATGAGCTCACTCTTACAGTCTAGTTCCTGGAAGCCATCAAATGCAATACCTAGCAAAGAGGAGATACTGCACTCATACCTGATAGAATGGAGGGAGCACTTTAGAAGAGTCTATGGATACTATTTCATCCTAATGTCTAGACTAATAAAAGTTAGAGTTGGCAAAAATTGTGGTTATTTGAAAGCTATTGCTAAGACACCTGGAAACTTAATAGAAGGCCCAGAGACCTTTGACCAAACGTGGCTTTTTTAAAAAAAACTGTAAAAAGGCTACCATGACCCTTTCTAAATGATATATTAGGCTAGCCTTTGGCAATAAAAATATTAGGACTGGTTGCGAAGGAACCTAGCTTCTTTCTACAGAACCTAGCTCCTTTCTCACATCCCTTCACAATACCTGGCAGCTATCTCCTTCGTCAAGCTTCAGATAATGAAGAGCACATTGCATACCGCTTGACCAAATTTAAAACAAAACAAAACAACAAAACAAAACAATAGAAGTAGTTTCACATTTGCTTCTAATTGCATTTTATGTTTTGTCAGCTATGGCCTAATGTTCACTTTTTTATTTCAGTAACTCTGAATGTGGTATACATATCTTATTTTTTTGGAATGATTAATTATCATTTACCTTACTAATATATTCCCTTCACTGTACTTGACCCAAAAATGGTGCTTTAGCTCAAGGGCATGTATTTTTCTTAGGGTTACAAGGCCTAAGGCAGTGTTTGGTGACTTAAAATGGCAGGGAAATTCTCACAAAAGTTATGGTCCTATCTGGTAAATCTTGTCAATGAAGAGTTCATTTGGAAAGAAAAAAGTGCCTATAGTCCCAATTTCAGAGTAACACTACTGCTTCAATCATAGTTAAAACCCTGAAAAATAGGACAGCATATGTTAGAATTTTCTTGCTCCTTTTGATATTTGGCAAAATGCCAAAGGCATCAAACACATTCATTATAACCTTCATGTTGTTGTTTTTACATTTATTCACATGGATATTTCTCTAAGAATAAAATATTTTGAGGATTATTTTGTTGTCATCCCTCTTTATGTATAAACCTTAGGTCCTTAAATTCATCAATGCTCAAAGGATCACCTGCTACAAATCTCCAACTACTTCAAAATTTCAATTGCCCATATTTTTCATTTTATTGTTTGACACAAGTTCAATAAACACAACATAAGTGTGTCCTTCACTACAGCAACAAAATATCTCTGTTGGCCAAAAACAATTTCTCGCTTGGGAGATGGATAGAAAGACTAGCATATAAATAAGGGGATTTCAAGCTCTGTTAAAAAAATCAAAATTGCTTCTCATTTCTCATATACAGATAATGCATTTTCCTATAGGATTTTTGCAATCAATTGGTTGTCACAAGAGTAGGAATAAGGAATTGAGCATCTAAAGACAGAATATTATCATACAATTTATGGAAACACAAAGTAGAATTAAATAGTGGATTTAAAACATTCAAAGCAGAAGGATCATTGGGGCATTAAGAAAGGAAAGAAAGAAAATGTGTTCTTTTTATTTTATTTGCATTTTTAAATTTTTAAATGGTTGTACTTGTTTCAAATACAATTTTAAATTTCCCCAGCATTTTAAAATTCTATTACAGTCAAAAGAATTGACGTATTAAGAAGACATAAACTTTGTGGGCCTGGGAAGAACTATTCCTTAAAGAAGAAATATATGGGCTAACAAAATTAAAGCTTTATTCATGCAAAAATTTCCAAAATTAAGCAATGATGTCCCACATGTGGTATTGTGAAATTTGCTAAAGTCATGATAATCACAGTACATTATTTGCCTGTGAAAATCAACAGTAATAGAAATTTTAAAACATTGGAAATTTTCACCTTTAGGATTTCCTTCACATCTCTTCCAAAAGCTTATTTTTATCAAACGAATCTGGAATTTGATCCCGTCTTTAGGTCCATACACCCTCAGAATAAAACCGAAGTTGTTTATACAATATTAATTAGGAAATTAGTCAATTTCTCTCTGTCATTTATTTACCAGTTTATGAACCTTATGGTTTCTGCTGCATAAAAGTTATGAGAGAAACATCCATGTATTGACAAATGAAACTAATTATTCTGAAGATCAATCACTTATGACGAACTTAAAGTTATAATAGAAAGTTATATCCTATACACAGAAACCATTCTAATTATGTGTTTATTTTTACCTGAAACTTTGATAGCAATAGTTTAAAGGACTGCTATAAAAGACAATTTTGGTCTAATATTGTTGAGCAGAGTTCATTTTGACTGTGTTACAATGCTGGCTGTCTACCAACACCTATGTTTTCCCTTCTATGGCATAGAAATTATGCTAGAAAATTAGTTGTCAAGCCAGGAATGATACTTTCCAGCACCCTTGCTTCTATTCACAAGTGACTTCATATCGCCAATTGAATGTAAGTGGAAGTGTAAAAGTAATATGTATCACTTCCTCTCCAAAATTTATAAGAAACAAGTTATTCTTACTTCATGCTCTCTTTCTTTGTTGACTGGAGGCAAAATAACATCAAGGGTATGTGGGAAAATGAGATGAAAGAAGCATCTCTCTGTAATTCACTAAATGAAAGAGAGTCACCTGCTCACCAGGAACACCTACTTGAGATTATTAAATAAGCAATAAGCAAATTACATTTTTGTTCAGGCCAGAAAGCACTATTGCTCTTATTACAGTCTCCAGCTATCTGTTAACAGCAGCCAGAGTTACCCTAAACAACATAGTTTTATTACAGTAGTTGAAAACATTGAAACATGATGTCTATTTTTTATTGATCTGATAAAAGAGGTCATCTGAAGGAAGATCTTCCAGGAAATGAAAGGTCAACCTGATTCTAAAACTTGTCCCCAAATAATTGCTAGAATTGATTTCACTGCTCTGTCTACCTACATGCTCACTACTTCAAATTTGCCCTCCACAAAATCTCCTCTGTTAAAGACATTCCCTTATGAGGAAAATATTTCACTGGTAAAGAACGTAACAAGAGTTAATTCCCCCGTTAGAACTTCCAAGGCTACAAAGCACATGAAGTAACAATGGGAGAAAGGAATCCTTATTAACTAGAATTTCATTTGACTATATGTAATAGGAAGCCAAAATATGGGGCCACTGACAAAAATAGGCACTATTATCTCAGACATGAGGACATTTGGAGTTATACATCAAAATAACATTGCTGCTTAAGGAAGCCACCAAAGGTCAAAGCACCTTCTCTCCACCTGTTCTGCTAACTTTGTCTTGTGATTGTCATATGATTGTTCCACATACAGATATTAAGGCATTCTAAAGAAAAGGAAGAAAACAGGTGAAGACTAAAAGACATGTCCCTACTAATTCTATACCTTTATTATGGTGACAACAAAAATTTTCCTGGAAACTTACCTGGTAAACTTCTACTTGTATTAGTCAGGACTGAGTCATGTGGCTACTCCTAGCTGCAGGGGAGACTAAAGAAGTAACTACAGGTACACCCTCCAGATTGTCTGCTCTGGTAACATTTTCACATGTTCCAATTCCATTTCAAAGCTCTTAAGTAGAAGAATTTTAATATGCAAGTTTCATTGTGTGTATTTGTCTCTCAATATATTTTTAAGCTAAAGTTTATATTCTTAAAAAATTACATATCAAAAATATGTGGGAATAACCTTTGAGTTAGAATCCAAAATACAACTAAGGGATTCTAGGAATCATGAGTAGACATTTTAATAAGCATGCTGCAAATTAATAAATGGATCCCACAATCTGAAAGCTATATCCTCTATGCTATTGATTCTAAAGATCCTATGTTAATGCATTAAAAACAAAGAAACGAACAAAAAACCGTTTCTTAACAGCACTAACTTTTGAATAGGATGTCATGTTCCAAATATTTTACATCCTAACATGATAGTTTGTTATACACATTTACACACTCATATATACTTAGATACCATATATATAAGTATTTTACTGTATCTTAATTACAGTTAAGATATTGGTTGGGTTTTTTAATGTAATACACTTAAAGTTGTCCTATTCAATAGTGTTGGCTCACAGAACATTTTGTTTTAGCAACAGCTTACTGATATTTAATAAAAATGGTGTTTTTAACTTTTTTAACTCTGCATACTACTACACTGAATAAAATCAGGTTTCTATTACTAAGTAGTGGCAAAAAGAAACTGAATATATAACTAGTAGTATATCATACGAACCAAATGAAATTTTATGTTTTCAAAGCAAATCTCATCTGGGGCATTTATAATTACATAAGGAAGACCCTTCCAACCAATGCCTTAGAAATGGTAGATGTTCTGTTTTGCAATGAGCGACGTTGAAATATCATGTGAATTATTTAATCATGAATATGTCTTTAAAGTTGTGGGGCCAATTAGCATGGCAGCATAAAAGTCTAAAGTACTCAAAAGCAACAGTGTGTTTCATAGCTATTGGTTCAGACGGCTAGTTACAATATTGTGCACTTTAAACGATTTTAAGTTGATGGGCCTCTTAGTCACACTAATGAGAATTGAAGACACGAATCAATACAACTCCAAGTATTAATCCACAGAATTTTAGATGCCAGTCCAGTATTTATTCATTCCATCTTTGACTAAGCACCTACCATGTGAGCCCATATAGAAATAATAATTGCCACTCAATTTCAAATGTATATTTTCTTTGATTTTCACAGCAATTGTACAATCCACTTATTTTTATCCATGTCACATACTTAAAAGTATTAAACTGCTTTGCCCTAGTTCACAGGGCAGAGGGCACAGCTTCTATGTGCTACAGACAGGAATCAAACCCTGGTTCCTCTGTATGATTCTAAGGAATTATTAAAAATGATGGAATTTGCCTTTATTAAAGTTGAAGCTTAGGAGAGGTAAGAAGACATAGTGAGGCAAAAGGAAGTGATGCATGGCAGAAAACTTAGTGCTATGCAAAGTTTGCTTCTAAATCACTCATAAATTTAATCTCTGAAATCTTGAGTCCTTGTACTTTTTATTTCAAAGCTATGAAAGGAATCTGATATAGAGTTTGATTTGCTGGAAATGTTAAATAGCATTTTAGAAATGTTCAAAGTAAGTAAGCATTAGATAATATGGGAACTTTTTTAGATAACTCACATATATATAACAAATATTATTTCTGAACATATGTTTTTAAAACATTGTTTCTGAAAAATATGTAACTTCGTGGGGTGGTTTTCCTCAGTGATTAAATCTGCATGGCCAACCATTTAAAAAGTGTAAGGAAAAAAATACAGAAAATAAATGAGAGAAAAAGAGGTCTACCACAGACAGTTAAAAATGGAGATTGAACAAGACCTGTTTAAATGATGACAATAATTTCTACTCAAGACATGTAAATACATCTGAGCATGGAATTTGAATCTATAATCTCTTAAAATGCCTTTCAGCTCTGTATTCCACGAACAAGTTCCTCAGTCCCACAATTGATTCAATATTTTTAAAATAAGGATTGGTCAAGAGTTATTAAAGATACTAATCAGATACACTTTCCTTGTGGGGTTATTAATCATCTCCATTTGAAACACAAATATTCAAGGACCCCATGCCTATTAAAAACTAGTAAAAGAGAAGAGAATTTGGGGATATAGGTGGAGAACCTGAAGATACCGCCCCTCACCTCACTCCCAACTCCAAGCTGTCTCCTGCTCCTGATTATATTGTCACCGGGATACCAAAGACAGTTTGGGGAATATAATCAATAATGTAAAGATTTTGTAGGGTGTCAGATGGGCACTTGTTTCATTAGGGACTTGTTTCATGGACAGTGTAGATGTCTGACCATTACAGTGTATACCCGAAGCTGAAGCTGAATAATAATGAATGTCAACTATAATTTAATATGTATACAGTCACAGGATGTGGAGTACAGCATAGGGAATAGAGTCAATGGAATTGTAACAGCTACGTACGATGTCAGAGGGGTAGTAGATTGGGGGAGGGAAATTATCACATTGTGAAGGGTGTAAATATCTAATTATTACATTGTTTTGTACACCTGAACCTAATTAAAAAAAAAAAAAACTGTGTGTGACACATATGAACATCTGAGCACAAGAAAAGGCATGGTCTCTGGTGAATTTCAGAAGAGAGCACTGGAGTAGAGTGTTCTCCCTGATGGGCTAGGTAAGTTTCTAGAGAGCCAGTTTAAAGCCTTGGGAAAGGACCACAAAAAATAATTCTCCAAAAAGGCAAAATCATGAATCGCGTACAAATTTAAAATGAACATTTCTAAAGTTTTATTACATTAATAATTATTACTATTTACTTAACTAATAAGGAAACAAAAACATCACATGGTTAAAGAGAAAAGTCAAAGAGGCACATATCTATTGTCAGATAAGGAATGCTGAAAGGAATTTACTAAAGGATGAGAAACTGGCAAAACTAGTCAGTATTCTCAGGATAATAATTAATTGCATTCCATCAGACGCAATTTGCATTTCTATAGATGGAAATTTTTGCATTACTTTCAGTTTTCTACAAATTAACATCTATCTCTGGAGAGTTACAAAACAGCCTGCTCAAAGACAAAGTCAGAGATAATCCAGATGGAAGGGATTGTCAGGATAGCCACCACATTTCAAAGTCTTTCACAGTTTGGGCTTACAACAAATAAATACAAATAATTAAATCTTTAAAGGACAAAAATAGACGATCTTGGAATGGGTAACACAAATTTGAACAAAATGCCTGAAACAGATGTAGCATAGTAGAGTTGAAATTCTAATAATATTATAGAACAGACAGTACGGAACCATTTAAGGAAATACAGGACTAGGGTTTATGGGTGGTGGGCGTGTTAACTTTCCCCTTCTCCTCAGGAAAAAGAGCCAGAGGGTAAGAGATGTTAAGAAGTGAACATATTCTAAAAATTGCATCATATAGAATTAAGAGCAAATAAGGAAGAAATGGGACATCTTGCTTGAGAAAATATATGCATCTTGGTGAAGTAGTTTCTATTTTCCTTCCAAGTAATAATAGAAAAATGTATTCTGGAACCTGAGGAGAGGGAAAAGGAAGGAAACTATAAGAAGCACCGATAAGCATTCTTACTTTTCCCCCTTAGCACAGTTGGACCACCATGTAGCCCTATATTGTTACCAGCAGTCTTCGCTCTAAACCACTGAAAACCTCCATGGAATATGCTAGAGGAGGAATTTAGAACTTGGTTTCTTTTATGTAAAACATCTGTCCTGAAGTGTCTTAGAGTGAGCCTAGGGTCTTAGGGTTTTGAATTTTTTTTGGTTTGGTTTGTCTTGGTTTGGCCCAGATATTAAAAATTGCCCTTACACTTGAAACCTATGAATTTTACTAACCATTGTCACTCCAATAAATTTTAACTTAAAAAAAATTGTTCTGACATAAAGAAAATAAAGTATGACAGTCATATCACGTCTTGATGTTGTTTACCATCTGTTTACAACTCACACCAATTGGTCTCCAGGTAATTTTAGGAGTTAGACCTCAAGAAGTGAGACTAATGAGGGAACAGACAGTCTCACAAAATACATAAAGTGTGTTTGTTGGCTATACATGTAAAATTCGGGAAACAAGCTTAGAAAAACCCACGGCATATAAATGATTGCTTTAAGTTTACAGCTAATGCAAACGGTATAATTTAAATATAGCTTCTGCAATTTAAAAGATGCCAATAGTGAGTGCTTTGGCATTTAACATCAGGGAAATGAGTCTTAGGCACAGATGGGTTTTCAGCCTTCAAGGGAACAAATCCTTAAATTTAAATAACTGTGAGAATAATTGCATAGTTTTCTTGCAAGTTAGAAGAAATACATCACATTCTTTCAAATAGCGCTCTTTGTCTGCTATAATTACACCTTCTAGAAGTGTTGCAAAAAAAAAAAAAACTGAAGCATATCTTCCTCAATCAACAGTCATCAAAATTAAAGTGTATTTATTAATGTTCTTGGGCAAGCTTTTGTGACAGAATCTATTCAAAGCAACCCTAATAGGCACTCTCAGCGTTTAAAAATTACCATATAATTATAAAACTTAATGTTTAATTTCTAAACAATGACAATGCCCATAATTTATATAAATTATCATATATTTATAAC
The DNA here is from genome assembly GCF_004115265.2 of Rhinolophus ferrumequinum. Classification (NCBI taxonomy): domain Eukaryota; kingdom Metazoa; phylum Chordata; class Mammalia; order Chiroptera; family Rhinolophidae; genus Rhinolophus; species Rhinolophus ferrumequinum. The sequence goes on from NC_046301.1 coordinate 27,545,002, forward strand.
ATACATTACGTACTATTTACCTGTAAAGTATATCCATCAACACATATTGGCTCTGCTGTTTTTCTGTCTCTACCTCATAGAGACAAGGTCAGAATAAGTGTTTACTTTCTCATGGAAAATGATAAGGAGTCTTCAGTCCAGCACTGAAGGTCATTCTGCTCCTTAGGAAGAAGGGAAACGTCTTCTGAAGCTGAAAAAGTGGAATGGGCTTCTCCACTACAGCTTTATATAAACGTATTTGCTCTCCCCCACGACTGGAGATCAAGGAAAAATCCCCCCAAAGTATTTTATTTTTTCTCACAAACAATTCTATTTTAAAGAAAATGCCTAATCTTTAATCCTTTCAAGGGACAAACAAGTAGAGTAAAGCCTAGGAAGACACATTCAGGCCTCCACAGGGTCTGGAAATGTGCTCAGGGCTGTTGGGGCAGGAAATGCCAAGATTCCAGAAAGCGGAGTGTGGTCTGGGGGCATGGGCTGGTGATATCTGTGTGGGCACATCCTTGTCGCCATGCAGACTCCTCAGCCTGTGCAGTAGGTTGCACCAGTGAACCTCCAAAGTGTGGGGCTCAGAGAGGGGGCTCTTCTTACACAGTATTAGGATGGTATTGCTTAAGCACAGTTCCCATTGGATTCAATAGTCTCTATGCAATTTTGTCTCTTTTTGAGGAAATTCAACTGAACTCTAAAAATATTTTTAGCATTAGAATAAATGTCATTTTAATAATGTCTTACCTATTTTACTAATTTAAAAAAATATTGAGTGAGAAAATACATATGAAAACACATTCTGCCATACATCTGAACCCTCTTCAGCATATCACATTGGTCTGCTATATTGATGACATCAAGCCAGTCAGTCAGATTGGATGAGGAAGAAGTAGCTAAACATTAAAGGCCTTGGTAAGACACACGCATAGCAGAGGTTTAGAGATAACACACATGATGGTGTAAGGGTCCACCCCATCAGTGAAATGTTAGGGGTCCACTGGTCTGGACATCCCCAGACATCCACTGCCAAGTAAAGGACAGATTACTATATATCCCACTTCTACCTTGAGAAAAAAAGCACAATGTCTGGTGGTCCTCTTCAGGTTCTGACCCATTTACTGAATTCTATGGAAGACGGTTATCTTATAGTGAGCTTAGAACAGGAAGGGACTCTTCAGCAGGACCAGGCTGAGGTGCCCACGGCCCTGCTGCTTGGCCAGAGGACCTGGTTTCAGGGATCTGTGATGGAAAAGACATCAGATAAAAATTACAGCAATAAAAGAATCACAGTATAGATACCTAGGATTCTCTAGAAAGGCCAGGCCATCTACAGCAGAGAATTACACAGAGTTCTAACAATTAGCTCTTAGCCTGCTTCTGGGCCCTGGTAGAAATGGAGCATCTGACCATGAGATATCAAGAGACGGTACAGCCAGAACTGACCCCTAGGACCTGGGTTCTGCCAAACCTGTAAAGCCTTAAGGTCAGGCTTACCTAGCAGCAATTCGTCCCAAGACAGGACTTGTACATATAGGATCAGGAACAGGCCATAAAGCACAAGAAAACCGCGTAAGCAAATAGCCTAAAGCCCTTGCACCAGTGCTTGTCCGTTAGCTCACACTTATGGTCGTACAGGGTGTGCTTAAAACCACATGAAGGAGGACCTAAAGTCTGAGCTGAATTAAGGAACAAGGTGGCTTGGTATGTGAGTTCAAATCAAAACTGGAGTGTGGCTGCCGTGTGGCCTCCTTCTCCCAGGGTGGCCCTGAAAGACAACAGTGAAGAGAATTCCTCCCAATTCTCTGGGCAGAGCTTTTATTATTTCACCTGGTCATCTGCTCTACAGAGAAAAGTAGCCTGAAGGAAAAATATATTTTGACTCAAAGTTAGTAGTTAATGTCTTGACTAGCTGGATGGTAGCCTGCTAGAAGATTAGGACATTGAGGCAAAGACATATGTGGAAGATGCATGAGGATGAATCTAAGCAAGTGGACATGAAATATAAAACTCTTATATGATGGACAAGAAGGCATCCACCACTGAAAAGATATTAAATACCCAAGTAAATAGAATGACCGGGCCGGTTGACATCACCCTCCCTATATCATGGCAGCTCCAATGCTGGCCAATGGGCATATCCTGGAGTAGCCAAGGTGACAGAGTCAAAGCTATGCATCATAGTGTAACTTCTACCTCTCCCCAATCTTGCTCCTCTCACTCCTTCACTAGTGTTGTTCAGACCACTCCTCAGTGAATGTCATGCAACCAAATCTCTATCTCAGAGACTTTCTTGGGTAACCTAGACCAACACAATGCTCTTCTGTTCTCTTTTCCTTCATCTCTTCCTTTCTCTATACCTTCTTTCTTTCCTTTCTTTCTCCTTGTATTGCTAGACTATGAGACATGGAAGCCAACTGGGACATGTTAAATCTGTGTCCAGCAGTTAATGGCATTGACTGCCAGGTATGCCCACTATGGAGAACAACTTTTCTTCTTTCAGAGCACGGCTGGGAAAACTTTTTTTCTGTAGAGGGCCTGGCAGTAAATATTTTAGGCTTTGTGGACATTACAACTATTACAACTATTCAGGTTTTTTTTTTTTTTTCATTTTCGTGCACTAGTAGCCACTATATGTAAACAAATAAGCTTGGCTGTGTTACAATGAAGGTTTATTTACAAAAACAGGTAGCAGGCCAGATGTGGCTCGTTAACCACAGACTTGTTGGAAAGCATTAGAGCTAGAATGGGTGTGTTAGTGTCTTTCTGGGGGCTGGTTGGGGAGTGGATCCAGCATTTAAGAGACAAGTCCTAGAAGCTTATGTTCATACATATCATCAAGCAAAGCTTTCTGGGTTCCTTCCTCTCTCTCTAGAACTCGAAGCCATTCAACGGAGACCATTTTGCCATTCCCTTGACTTTTTATTGTTTCTGCCCTGACTCAAAGCTACTACGTCTGACCAGCCTACTTCTTTTCTTGGTTACAGTAAAAATCAACACTTTCTAAGATGGCTAAGCCATGACTTAGAGCCGTCCCATTTCGTCATTGATCAACACACAGAAACTACGAACCTGATATTTTCACAATATTGCAATTGTAAACGGAAAGAAAACAGCAGTGTAAGCAAAGAAAAGGTCATGCCTTGTCAGGCAGTCTATGCTTTGCTTTACTGCTTTTGAAATTTTTTGAATAGCTAATACATTCATATGGTTCCAGACCCAGAAAATATAATCAAGTACATGGTAAAGAATCCCTGTACCATCCTTTCCCCTTTCTGCCTGGTTCCCTTCCCCTCCTTTAGTTAAACACTGTACATTTTTTTCCAGTGTTTCTTTATTTTGCTTGGGTTTTAATTAACATGGTTGTTGTACTTTGTATTCACTATTGCTAACATAATGAGATTTTCATCCTTCTCATTGTTGAGACTTCAGTTGAAAAGTACAATTTGGAAGTGCTTTTTCACTTATTCTAACAAGGGACTCATGTGAAATGAGAACTAAACAAACAGCTGCACAGCCAGAATGAATATGTTAGAGGTAAAATTTTAAGTGTCTATATTCATAGGTCCTATCTACATGAAGATAACAGGTTCATTTAATTTCCTATGATTTGGTGGGGGGAACAACTTAGCTATGGATAGAAAGAGAGCTGGGGTAAGAAAACCCAATGCAACTGAAAAATTATAGCGCATATAGCTATAAGGTTGTGGACTCAAGAGACAAGCTCATACACCAGGATGAAAAGAATCAACGATGGGAAAGAAGAGAGTCAGTGGATCAAGGTGACAGTGCAGCCTGAGGGAGAACATAGGAGATGTGCGTCTCCCTGAGCACGGAGCTCAGGTGTAGGCAGCTAAGTCTGGAACGTAGTTGCATGTAAAATGTCCTGAGGTCTTCACAAGGGAGGAAAATCATGCCAGTTACTGGTATCTCAGTGTGGGACCAGTCCAAGACTGGAGAGCAGCCGTGTCACTGAGTATAGAATGTTTTTTGCTTACTACATTTTCTGAAATCAGTTAATTTGCTTACTGCATGGAAAAGATCCAAATTAAATAAATGATGGTTGGTAGATATTATGTATATCTTTTTTGAGTTTTAAGGTTGTCTTCTCAAAATTCCTACTTAAAATACCCCCAAATCATACTCTAGCTCTGAGAAAATGAAAAAAAGAATGAATGGAATGAACTAAATAAGACAATTTTCAAGAAAAACTGTAAGAAAATGAGACTTATGTTTTCTAGGACCCAAATCTTAGATGTTAACACCGATTAGGACTTTTCTTGATGAGGTGGTGGAGGGGTGATGAGACTGAAGAGGAAATCCCTGCATAATTCAGATGAGCATTGGCAAAGACCAAAAGAGGAAAATGTGTGCACCATATTTTAGACATAAAAAATTAGGCAATAGGATGATGAAATGTACTAAATTCAGGTGGTCATGGGTTCTTAGTTTTGTTTTAAGCACAGATGATTTAGTTACATTGGTATCTAAAAGGTCTCCTCTCTCCATGAAGGTTTTGCTGGAAGTGCCTTAGGGGAATAACTTACTAGCCAATCAGAGAAATAAACATATCTATAATAAATTGCTAGATGTGAACATTGTATATTATCATTGTTATGGATATGTTTTAAGCACAATGTTATGGATATGTTTTAAGCACATTGTTATAGATATGTTTTAAGCACATAAATTTCAATATGAGATTTTTAAGTGTTTCCCTTACATGATCTCTATATATTATTATATTGAAAAAAACAAAACAATGACAAATCATTCCAAGATCAAAATAAATCAACTGAATTCAATTTCATTCATTCTTCCAGGATCAAGTTGATTTATCATTCTATCCCCAGAAATGCCAGTTTACTGGCACTTGTATAGTATAGTGCGAATAATTTTGAAAACCATCTTAAGAGTTTCACTTTGTTCATATTTGACAACTCAGAAAATATTTTCCATAGCATCTCAAAACCGTTCATGCAATTGCACAAATCTGGTAACAAAAAAAACTTACACTTAGTCGTATTACCAAAAAAGTTGAGTTAGCTTTGTGAAATTGATTAATAGATTTTTCTTCTTATCTGGAAGGTACTATGTATTTGAAGATTAGATAATAAATCAAGGCTTCTTTAATTTCTGGTCTTGATGACACACAATTAGATTTGGAGGAAATTTCCACAGATTTTAAATATGTTGGGTAAAAAAAGAAATCCTGACTCAACATTTTCCTTATCACATAATCTCATGTTCCTCTATACTGGTCCTGAAGACAAACTGTTTGGGGCTAGAATGAATTACTGTAACTCCTCCCCCCGAAACATACATGCACACACATGCACACACACACACACACAATTGTAGTGAAAAGCTTTCTTTTCAACTACCACTGAGGCAGTATGGGTCCTTTTGTTTTCTTGCCAAGTGTTTGCTCATCTTCTCTCACTTCATAATCAGTTTCTCTTTCCTTTCCTTCCTCTAAATTGGTTGCTCTGGGTGCCATAGATCTTTAGCTTTGCTAGTAAAACTGTCTTCATATTAAGTTGTAGAATAAGCTAGTCAGTTAATTTCCTTTAAATATAATTGATATAAATGGTAAATTTAAAAAACAAGTACCAGGGTAGATGGATAACATAGTATGTAAAATTTTGCACCAAATGTTTCTACATATATGCACCAGGACTAAGAAAATTATGTACCCAAAATCGTATATGCCATATTAATATAATATATAACCTGTCCTTCCTTAATGGAGAAATATACAGTCCAATGCACCTTCTAAAAAGGGTTATGGGTTGAGTTCAATACATAAGACAAATGAGATAATTTAATGTATTAAGATCTTCTAAGTTCTTTTATGAAGTAAGCAGGGTTAAAAACAAAATAAGCAAATACCCAAACTAAAATATTTAAAGTCATACTCTTTAACACTTGGGTATTCACTTAAGTCTAGAAACTGGCTCTAATCACACAAATTTAAGAATGTTATTTATTCACTCTCCTCCAAGTTTACTGTACCAATGCATCACTAGGCATTAACATTGGTTTGAGGTTTTTTAACTACTCTTGGCAAAATTCATGATTTGGATGAAGAAACTTCATTAGATACTTCAGGGCTGGCGGAAAACAGCACTTTATATCAGTATTTCCATTACATTGTTAAAATTTTCTACACATTGATCAATACTTCATAATAAAAACTGATCCATATATTTCAAAAGAACCCTAAATATCAGTAAACAGAATATTGTCTGAAATAAAAGCTATTTTTTAAATATGCTTATAGGTGAAAACTTTAAAATAAACTTAATTTTTCATAGCATATGTTGAGCCATCCATCCTTTCTAATCACACAAATTCTTGTCCTGATGAAACTGAATTCTCCATCTTAAACTAAATTGCAATTCTTCAAATTTAAAATAACAGTAGCACTTACTCTATAGGATTTTTATAAGGATTAAATGAATTAATACATACAGTGTGCACAGTGGTATTTGATACATAGTATGAATTAAATAAATGCTTTGAAATAAATCTTATGTTTTTACCCAAACTAGAAAAGAAAATTTTACTACTTCTTTCTTCTTCTGCTTTTTCGAAGTTATCTTATGTCTCTCAAACTACATAAGCTTGAATCATTCAAGTAATTCTTAAGTGGAAAAGACACCTAACGCTCCCTACTTCCTTATACTCATAATAAGCTTCTATTTCTTGCAGTTAGCCCATACAATACTTGTCTACCATACGTATGTGGCTGGCATGCATTGGCATGGCATTACTGGAGAAATGGACTTAACTATCCAGGCTTGAGAATGTGTCAAGGGAGGGTATCAGTGGTGGAAGAAATCTTAGTTGCTCTGTAAGGTCAAAATGCTACCAAAATATTTAGCAAACCACTATATCTAGGTGTTTTCTTTTCCAAACACCCTCAAATCCAGGTCTAATTTTATCTAAAATAGATAATACATAAAGTTCTAGTAAGAAAAATCTTAAAATATCAACTTTTGTGTAATAACTTTACATCCTAATATTCTAAAACTTTGTTACTAATGTGGAAACAATTAAATTTCTTACAGAAGAATCCTTGTAATTTAAGTCAGTCACAGAACTCGAAACAGCTTTCAGGTTGGTAACTTGCCATTTTATGTACAGCTAGTTGCAAATATCCCCTTATATTTTAGTGACCCCCAAAAGGCTACTCTGATTTACTTCTTCCTCGTGACATCTACTGCTAAAGACCTCTCTGAGGTAACAATTTTTCCTATCTCTTTCAATTTTTGTCTCATTTACCTCACAATAGTTTCAGTTGTCATATTTTCCTAATTGAATAGTGTGAAGTGTAATCCCTACTGACAAAAGGAAAAAAGAGGGTAAGCATAAGTTATCCTCCCCCAAATACCCCCACTCATCTGCTTTCCATGTTCCTCATCTCTTTCCAGATAATAATCCATGGCCCCACTGTAAAATCTAAGGACAGAATGTCCAACCAGTAAGTCACAATGTGCTACACTGACATACAAATGAGCCTTAATCTAGGTACTTAGGTTGATAAAGAATATTATTTCAACCTAGTGCATCTTTGCCTTTTTGCTTAATGTCTAAGAGGAAAGGAAGTGGTACCTATATGTTAGGAAGGGAAAGGATGAACATCAAAAGGCAGGTATAAAAAAAAGGAAACATTTAGCCTACTATATTTTTTTTAATTATAAAAGGTAAATATTCCAAAACCCATATATTATATGCATTTGCTTTAGAAACCAGAGGTTAGATATGTGGAGTTTCTTTGTTTGTTTGTTTTTTTGTCTCAACCTGGGCCAAGACATCAATAAAATTTATTGATGTGCCAGTCTAGGATAGCCATATAATTTACAATACAAAATACAACATTTTTAATGTGGTGGGGGTGAGACTGTGGTATAAAGCCTAAAATTGAGGCTCCATATTATATGCTGCCTTGACATCTGAAACTTGAAGGACCTCAAGTACAAGTGGCTGAATCACAAGTTCTTCTCCCTACTTTGCTCTGGATTAGGACCCCTAGCTAAACAACTCTGCTTCCTATGGAGACCAGGCATAGTTTTCTGCTTTTGCCTGAGTATTGGGTTTCAGTTCCCTGCCAGCCTACAAAATCATTCAAACAATATATCCATATCCTTCCACCAGAACCAGGGGGCTGCTGCCCTCTGATACTACAAAGTCTGCCTCTCACAGCCCCTGGTTGGTCACTCTGCTGCTGAGGGCAGCCTTGTGTGGCTCTGCATGGCAGGCAGTGTCCTCTTTTCCTGGTCTGTGAGTATATGTGATTAACCAACTGCTGTCAATCTCATCTGTCTAGTGTCAGGTGTCAAGCGTTCAGCCATCTCATAACCCTAGGGCAGGAATCCCCCTCTCTTCCGAAGGTTGAATAGGTGTTATTTATAAAGACAACAGAAGAACAAGTATACAGTAGGAATCTCGTGAGCAAACTGCGACATATGGTCAACCCAGTCAGAACATTTGTCCAAGGGAACTTATACTGATAAATGAAAGAAGGACGACTTGAAGGAGAATAAGTTTCCAATCTGTAGCAGCAAACAGAAAAGATTGACTCATTTATTACCTGACTGGTCATTCATACGTTTATTCATTCATGTATTAATATTGCTTTCCTTAAAAATATTTATTGATTATATATCATATATTAGATACCTTTCTAGAAAATGAAAATGTAGAAATGAACACATAGTTCTTGCCCTTGAAGAACTTTCAACTGAACCAAAGAAAGGAAAAAATAAAATTCCTGCCATGGGAAACTGGAATCCTAGTTACATTTTTCCATAAAACATTTTATTCATGATGGTTAAGTACTAGAAGAATTCTATGCAATAGAAATCTATGCAAACCACATAAGTAATTTTACATTTCCTAGTAGCCAAATTAGAAAAGGGAAAAGAAACAGGAGAAAGTAATATTAATACTGCATTTTATTTAATCCAATATATCTAGATTATTATCATTTCAATATTTAATCAATATAAAATTATCAATTAGGTATTTTATATCCTATAATTTATAATAAGGCTTCAAAGTCTAATATGCATTTTACATTTACAGCACATCTCAATTTGAATGCTAAGTTTTTATTGAAACAACTTGATCAGTATTTAAATTTCCTAAAATCATAGATACCCAACACATTCCAAAATATATAGAATTAACATAATATTTTTAACAGTTTTCCTAATAGTTTTGATATTTATAATCTTTGCAGGACATTTCATCCACAGAGACATCTGGTGCATTCCAAAAGGTCTTTAACATTTGACTGTTGATATTTGATCCTGTACTAAAATGTCCATGGAAACATTTGGTCCACACAGACCCATCTACCTCACCTCTTGTGCCATTGTCAGCTACTAGGCAACTGAGGCAAGAAAGTTTATTATTGTCAAGACAGCCTCAACACAATTATTGGATTAATAAAACGTGGCAGCATTTTTTGTGTATAAATCCTGTAAACCAAAAGTAGAAATAGATATTACAGGTTCTTTAACCCAGAGATGGTTTCAAAGTGTAGAAGATGTGGACAGGACCAAATGTTTGCGGAACATTCCGGCAGATTTAATAGTTTTTCTAATACTGAATTGAGTGCAGAAAAATTATTCTCATTTAATATTATCCTCCACTTTGACAAAACTGGTTTGTCTTTTTTTAGAATTAATTTTGCTAAAGCAATAGCACATCAGTTTCAAAACAAATCCGTCCAAGTAAATTAATTAATTCTGGTGTCAATTCAGTATTAACATAGAACTTGAAAGGGAATTGCATAAATTGAAAAGCAACTATAAATTTATTAATATCAATAAGGTTTTCTTCAAATGATTCTTGTATTACTTGCAAATTTACATAACACTATTAATTATAATTAAAATATTTTGCATTCATGTTAGAAAAACTTATAATTAATATCGATTTGTATAATGGAAAATTTTACATTCAACTGAAGTTTCATACCTCTCAAGCAAAGTCACAATAACCTTTTCTGTTCCTTTGGGGTTTCAAACTGATCTCATTCACATGCAGTGTATACTGGTGAAAAAATGAAAATCACATTCTCATTTTGTCTTTGATTATTGAACATTTGCCAAAAAAATTCCTTTTGTTTAGGAGAATCCTGAGCTGGAGTGAAAATACAATACATTTTTGTAAAACTCTTCTATGACCAAACAAACAAGCATTAGTAATAAAAAATCATTATATCTATAGTCTTCTATTTCTTTTAAATTTTTGTATGTAATGAATGATTCTAACAACTCTATCCAAGACCCTTTATATAGAATCTGCTTCAGGAAATTAGAAACAATTTTTTCATACATATTTCTATATGCATCACAAGGTTGAACAAAACAATACGAGAAATAGCAATATTTTACTTTAAAATGTGATGTTTCACTTAACATAGTTAAAGCATTGTCTGCCCTGATTGAAACAATTTCTTCATACTGATTAAAAATTCTTCTTTAACAGTGTTTATGTAAAATTTTCAAATACCTATGTCATTCTTTAATACTTTAGGCCACAAATTAGTAACATTTCTTTGTAAACTTGGGAGTCTTTTGAGACAAAATGTGTCCAAAGTACTAACTGGGCAAAGTCTCATTTTACCAAACTTATTTAAAAGGAAAGAAAAATACTTAAAATTTTCTAAGCATTGAAAAAACTGATACTTGTTACTAACAGAAAGTTTTTGTATTCTAAAGACAATTGCTGGGTGGCTTAAATATCTTTAATTTTTGTACAAATTTTTCAGCCTTTTCTGCATAATTTTCTAACAAAATTTCCGTATTTGAAGTAATAATTTCTTCACTATCTCTCTATATAAAAAAGGTTTCTTTTTAATGAAAATATTCAATTTACATCAATATCCCTAAATTTCATGCTATCTTCATAAGATATGCAAATAAACACACAACAGTGTTCCATCAATAGTAGAAATAAAATCATTTGAACTGATTCAATCCATGGACTACAATATAGAAGATGTGTTTATGTGTCATATTAGAAACAACACACATATGTAACACATGCACACTACAATAAAACTATCTCACACAATGCAAAATAGAATGAAATGCTGTCCCCTCAACACAATAAATTCTTGTTTAATGGAAAAATATTGTATATCACAATTTTTTAATTTCAATTTCAATTAATTAAAATTAAGTAAAATCACAAATTCAATTATTCAGTTGCACTAGCCACATTTTATTGGACAGCATGGTATAAAAATATTTCCATCATTACAGAGAGGTATTTTAGCCAGTTCTGCTCTACATTGTGAATAATATATAAATCATAGGTTACATAGTCTTCTATGGAAGTCCTGGAAATCAAACACCATGAATAATATTATTTCAATGAACAACTGTACTCCAGTTCCCACAGGCCTTGTCCGTGACTTGAAGACAGACTGGATTATCCAATTTTAATAATACTTATTGTATTATTATAATAAGTATTATTGTCTATATGTGTGTGTGTATATATATATATGTGTGTGTCCATATATATGGATATATATGGATGTATATGTATGTATATATATGTCCATATATATGTGTGTGTGTATCTATATATACATATATATATATATTCAGTCTAGAAAATTTGAATAATCATAATAAAAATAACTGCATGCTATTTTGCACCATTTTTCATTTAACAATATAAGATCATTTGCTTATGCCATTAAATATTACTAATAATTTTTAAACACTATATTATCAGTTAATTTAGCTTAGATTATCTAAAATAATCCATAAAAATAACTTAACTTTACAATATTTGCACTCTAAGAAAATGAGGACCAGTTTTGATTATTCCTTCCAAACTTAATTCTATTAAAAAACAAACTAAATCATACATATAACTTAGCAATATTTCAAAAAAAATCAAGTCCAATATGGAATTCAAAAGGACAATAACAACAATGTAAAACAGTGCAAAATAGATAATAGCATTATTTGTCCATATTGAAAGTAATAGATCTCCAATAAATTTATGCTAAACTTATCTCTTGCATTTCAAATGATATTTTAATATAACCAGAAATCATATGTTTTTTTGGTAAAATCAGGTACTTAACCATACTGCCAGTTTATTATTTCTGACAAAAGCTATCATTTTTCATTTTTGTTTATGCTTCCCCTCAGAAGCATTTCCTATAACCTAGAGAAATATATTTAATATTTAGTGATATAAACAGAGTAGCACTAATCATTCATTTTACTGTTTTATATACGGTTCATATAGAAAGTAGAATATTAAAACAGGTATCAATATCATTTGAGAACAAAATAAAAACATTTTATTTATATGTACACAAAAATGCATTGGGAGAAATTTTGAATACATTCGTTTTTAGTTGTCTCATGTATACCCTGTCTCTAAGTGAACAAGCTGTACTGAGTCAAAGGACTGTTTCTGAGTTAATCACTCCTGTTAACCTAACCTATGGACAGGTATAAGAATGGGAATAAATAAGAGCTCTCAGAGTCCTGCAATTCCTTTTCTTGAATCATGTTGAAATTTATAGTTAAAGCTGTTTCTCAACTATAAAATCTGAAAGAGATGATGTATTAGTGTGCTCTGGCTGCCATAGGAAAAGATCATACACTGGCTGGCTAAGCGCCAGAAATTTATTCCTCACAGTTCAGGAGACTGGGAAGTCCAAGATCGGGGTACTGGTATGGTTGGTATCTGGAAAGGACTCTCTCTTCCTGGCTTGCACATGACTGCCTTCTCACTGTGTCCTCACGAGTTGCAGAAAGAGAGAAAGAGAGAGCAAGCTCTCTGGTGTCTCTAATCCCAGCATGAAGAACCTCATCACCTCATCTAAATATCATTACCTCCCAAAGACCCCATCTCCAAATACCATCGCACTGGGAATTAAGGCTTCGGCTTCAATACATGATGTAGGGAAGGTGATTGAGCTGAACCTGGTGTGGTTTCATTTATTTGTCCTGTAAACATGGGTTCCCATGTGTGTGAGTGTGTCTCTATGTTCAAAGAGCTTTTAACGACATGGGATAATCCAGGTCACTGAATTAAAGAGTAAATTGCCTTCTCCATCCAGTCATCCACATGAATATTTTATCTTTTTAAGTCATTTAGCACTACGTCATTTCTAGATTCTAACTTCATTTAGAATCTAAATTCTATTCATCTAGATTCTAATTTCTAGAATTATACTAAAATAATCCAAAGTAATGTGCACCATAAATTGTTTACAACTTACAACCTTGTAAAGGAACAAATGCCTGAGTAGATTTTTCATGAGGAGAAAATCTACACAAACTACTAGAGGCCTCAGGTTTGTAATCTTTCCAAGATTAGATTTGACCAAATTATATTCATCTTGTGTGAAGGTCTCTTCTCCCACACTGAGTTGTGTGAATGAAAAACAAAGGAAATAAACTAAATACTAGTATTCTGCCCACAGAAACTTCTATTTGGGATATTAAATTTCCCAACACTACAGATAAACTACTTTGAGCAGTAAGCACTTGAAAGTTTTTATCTTCATTTTCAATAGGTACATTTATTTTCTCCTTGATTTCATCCATATGTTGAGAAATAATTTTCATCATTAGAAACTCTTACAACTCTTATTTTAAAAAGTTGTAAAATGTAGAAAAATAATTTTCAAATAATTTAACGAGAATGTATGTTGTTTTCTTTATCAGGGTTAACAAACTTCCTTTTTTCTTAAATTGCTGTGTGATGCTGACCTTTTAATGTCTGTTCACTGATAGGGTACAGTGGTGCCAATCAATCAGGGCCTCACCTAATTTCAAAAATAATACTAAGAAAAAAGACTGCCATAGGAAATATGAAGTTTTTTATATTTGAGAAATTTGGTAAGATTGATAAGATACTTGTAAAACTTTCATATAACATGGTTTTGTAATATATAATGTAGACCTGCTTTTGTACATAATATGAAATCAATCACGTGGCTTTGGAAAAATAATTTAAAAAAATTAATTTCCAGAGTATATCATAGTAAGCAAAAAGCAATAAAAGTTAGCATTTAATTTACATCAGGAGTCAGCAAACTATGGCTGATGGACCAAACCTGCCTGCTGTCTGTTTTTGTATGACTCATGAGCTAAAAATAGATTTTGCGTTTTTAAATAATTGAAACAAATCAAAATAATATTTTGTGACATGTGAAAATTATACAAAATTCAAACATGTGTCCAACAATAAAGTTTTATTGGAACACAGCTATACCAATTCATTTATATATTGTCTATGGCTGCTTTTGTGCTACAAGAACAGAGTTGAGTAGTTGTGATGGACATTGTATGGTCCACAAAGTTTAAAATATTTACCATGTGATCTTTAACAAAAAATAGTTTGTTGATCCTCGAGTTAGATAAAGACTATGGGTGTTTTATAAAAATATGATTCAATAATATTATTTAATGATGTGGAACCTAATATTTCTATCTGTAGATATATTTATTCATATATATGTGTGTGTATATATATATATACATATATATATGTTCCTACATTTAGAAAAATGTTTGTTTCAATATAAATAAAAAAATCATGTTTTCATGTTTTGTAATATTTCATGTGTATTTTTCTCTTTAGTCTAGTTAACCATGATTCTTTTCCTGGATACCTGCCACATTTTCAATTAACTTTATTGTCAGTAGGTTCAACCAAATTAACTGTGGAAAAATGTATTTAGAATTTGTGTCATGAACGATGTCACAGCATATTGAATAAACTATTTATTTACTCAAATTGGCAACTTAAATAACTAACGAATTAACATAACAAAACCAATATTTCTTTAAATTTATTTATACATAGATTTGTGTAAGAGGAATGTAAAGTAAATATGGTCTTACATATGCATTGGCGATTTGATTATTCCAAAACATAAAAATAATCATTGAAAAATGTTGCCTTTTGCCTTTCTCTGAATCTAGCTGGTTTAATGTATAGAAAGTTATATGTGAATACATCAAAGCAGTCTAATTCATAATATTGCTTGCAAGATGAGAGAATATTATATATTAAAGAATTGGACTACTAAAATGAATTGTTAATAGTGTTTTTGAGGCCTAAAAACATATTCAGTCATGTACTACCATAAAGTTGTATTATGAGCTGTGAAAACTCTGGTCACATTTGCAAAAATTCAAACTGGATGGGAACGTTGCAATTCACAAGAACAAGATGAAGAGATAGGAAACCGTATAAACTGTCTGAACCCCTCCCCCATTCCCCCCCAAATTTACTTTATCTGAAAAGAAAGATCATCTAGAATGTTTTACAACAAATATCCCTACTTTGCTTATATAGACATAATCACCAAAAGGCTTTGATGTAATTAATTAGATAGATTTTTACGTGGATTATGATGTGCATTGTGTCCTGATCTAACTTTAGTCATTTGCATGGTTCAACAGAAATGAGCAGTACTTAACACACTAGTCTGAAAAATGAAGTGACTCATTCACTGGGTACATTGGCAAAGAGAACAAAATAAAAATGAAAAGAACACTGAGTCACCCAGGGTGCAAAGTTTTCAAATATCTAGGCTTCCTTCCCCTTGAAATAGATGCCACTGAAAAAAAACAGTGTTTAGATTCCTCCTGGACGATGACACTCTTCTCTACGTCCTCATCTGTCTTGTTCTGAGGTAAAGAGAGGAGCAGTGTTGAGTTTGCACGCGTACTCACAACAGGATGTGTATAATATGTCAAAAAGACCAGCCTCAATCTGAACCTATGGCTCAGATATTTTAAAAACATGGAGCTCCTGTCCAGAGAAAAGCCAACTTCTCTCTCCTTGGTCCCTCTTCCATTAAGGTTTTACTTCCTAGGCTGGAAGCTTATCTTTCCTTTTCTTATGGTCTCCTTAGAGCCAAGAAGAAGAGGTATATGTAGGATGTATGTGAATGGGAGAGGGAGATAGCTAATTATTTTGTATCCAATTTTTCTCTTACTGAGGAAGAAGAGCTTAAGGACCTGCTGTGTCCTGTTGTCCACTGCAAAGCTCTCATTTGACTCATGATATGTTCATGACTAAAAGTAAAATCAGACTAATTATCTGGACCCTAAATATAAATATGGACTTGGTTTTGTTTTCAAGAGCAGGAAATTATCTTCAAAGAAAAAATCCCAAATTTTCTTGTTTTGTTCTATTTATTTTTCATAACTACAGGACTAGCAATCACAAAACAATTCAAAATATCTTCCATAATACAAAAGCTGTACTTTCAAAATTTATTTTTAGGAAGTATGTCCACATGGAATCAAATAGCAAGAATTTTTAGAAATAATACTAAATTCAGGAATTTGTAGAAACTTATCTCATTTGTAGGAACTTATCTCATTTAAACAACTGGATATCCAATGAACTATCCTTAATCTGCATTATTTACTCGATTGTTAGCGCATAAACATAACGTGTATGCATGGACACTGGGTTATTAGACATAGTTCTGTCTGTGGAGGGGATTCTGTCCTACCATTTATCATGCACTTATTCTGTGCTAGAAATTATGCTACATACTTTAAAGATCTAAGATCTATGTCTAAAAGTTTAGTAAGGAAAAGCTGCTATCTGTAGTGCGTGGCCCATAATGGGTACTCAATAATGCTTTGCTAAATAAGTGAATGCCTGATTGAATGGGTGTTCATTAAACAGAATCTCACTCCTATTACAATAATTTAATTTCTCTATTTTATTTTCATTCTAGGGATGAGGGAAATATGAGGATTAAGTGGGTTTTCTTTCAGATTAACTATGTTTTAAAAATTGCATAGTATATTTTTGAAAACATTAAAACTATTATGAGTCAGTGAAAACCTGTACATATAAGAAAATGTTGTATATTTACTATTGGAATGACATGATAACCCAGGAAATATCACAGCGCATATGCTCCTCCCTGACAACATGTGGATCCTAACAATTAAACTCTCAGTGTCTAAGTGAAAATTGACTGCGATTGGTATGCAAAAAAAAGTTTGAAATTGTCAGTTAGTACAAGAAGTAACTGTAAAATTTCATGAGTAATACTATTATATAATGGTTTGCGACTTAGAAGTTGATAGTGAGTTTTAGCTATGATTTTGGGACACTCACACTTCTCTTGACTCCCTTTCTTTAGGTTAATTGAAAGCAGATTTGGGGGACTAGTTAAACAAGAACAACGACAACTAAGTTATTGCAATGTATATGTTTCTTCAGTTCCTTTTTATTTTACATAAAGCTTCCTCAGTTAGGCAACTTATAGTCAAAGGCAGTCAAGCCTCACTTAATTCCATAACCATGGGCTTGAAAACCTTTGCATAGATTCAGAGAAGAATGGATATAGCAGGATTAAATACATTTATTTATGTGCTACAGTTTTCCTTCAACTGAATTTGTTTTTCCTTGTTTGATCTTTTAATCAATGTATCTTGACTAAGATTTTTTGTTTTTGTTTTTGTTTTTTAAGATCAGATTTTTTGGGGGAAGAGACTTCAGAAAAACATTGTTTGATACTATTGCAAGTTCAATTGTTTCATGTTGATGGATACTCATAAACTCAAAACATTATTTGAAACACAGTTAACATGAAAATATTTTAATACAAAATATGACTATATTGAATCCACAAAGAATTTAAAGTTTCCAATGTAAGATAGTCAGAAAATTTTAATCTAGTTCCATTTGTTTCCAAGACTCATAAATATATGCATACATATCAGGCCATTTTTACATTAAGAGATCCAGAAAGATCCAAGAGCTGCAGAAAAATTTTCAAGTACGACTTAAAAGCTCATGTGATAGTGTCTCAAAGAACAACTATTAAAAAGAAAAGAGACACGGAAATTGACACTATAACTTGTCTCTTCTAAACATACTCTGCAATTCATGTAAAATGCAATACAATCATTTTTGGTTGGATTGTTTAGCTGACTTAAGAGTTGTCAAAAATCACAGCAGGGTAACACGACTCCTATATGATGCTATCGGTTAAAGACTGAATTCATGCCTAATGCAATACAGTCAGTGAAGCGTGAGCAAGTTTGAATAGTGCATCTCATTAGCAACATCTTGATATTGTGGCCAAAAATAAAACTGCTCTTGAGATACCAACTGAATTTTCTTTGTCATCAGCCATTCGGATAACATGACCCTCTGGTGGTTTGCTACCATTTGGAAAATAAGCCTGTAAAATGTCAATGTCACTAAATTCTAACAATGGTCTATAATTTTGAAAAATAAGATTGGTATAATCAGTTATTTTCAAATATTATGGTATAATATACTCCAGTTAAAATGATTCAATGAATAAAACATCATAATTAAGCAATATTCGGAACATGATCCCTTAGGATATCTTCACCTTTCTTTCCTGGCTGACATTTAATTGGAGTTTGTAGATCACAGCCGTAAAAGCTTATTAAAACCTCAAAGCATACTCATGCACTTCTGAAGAGTTTTAAAACATGGAATGTTTTGAAGGAAATGGGAGCTGCTTTTGTTCCTTTTTATTCATTTCTAAAGGACAGTCCAAAGTTAAGGGAAGGATTGGAGGGAAGAAGGAGACAGTAGCAGAGACATTCTGGAAAGGCTAGAGAGGACTGGCTGAAGAATTACACATCTTGGATGACTAAGGTGGACATGCTTTAAGGTACGGGGAAAATAACTTAGAAGAATTTTTAGAGGAATGATTGACAGAGCACAGTACTTCAGATATCACAGAAAAGCCAATGTCCGAGAAGTTCTTCTAAACAGGCGTACTTGATAATCATGGTGCTATATATAACCCAATTACCGCCTGTTACACACCTGACTGCAGAACGAGAAAAATTCAGCAAGCAGTGTAGACTGCAATTTGCCAACAAGAAATGGCAGATCAAAGACAAACGTCCTATTGAAATAACTCATCATTCACATGAATATGTAATGGTTACATGTGTTATTATCAAATAATCCCCATCTTAGCTTGGCTGCCCTGAGAAAATACTATAAGCTGGATGTCTTAAGCAACAGATATTTATTTTTATCCCAGTTTTGGAGGCTAGAAGTCTGACATCAGGACGCTGGCAAGGTCACTTTCTTGTGACCTTCTAGCTTGCAGATGGCCACCTCACGTGGCCTTTCCTTGGTGCATTTATGTATGTAAAGAGAGCTCTCTCTCATTTCCTCTTCTAATAAAGCCACTAGTTCCATAATGAAGACCCCACCCTCGTGACCTAATCTAACTCTAAATACATCCCAAAGGTCCCATTTCCAAATACCATCCTAATAGAAATTAGAGCTTCAACCGCCTATGATTTTAGGGGGACACGGATATTGGTCCATACACTCATCTCTGTTGGCTGAAAGTGGTGCTTATTGATTCAAACTAAATTACTGAAACTAGCACATTAAAATATAATTCTTTATGGTTTGCATTTCATGCAAGGTATTTAAAACTTTTATTTGGGCACGACTAGTATAAATGTTATCCACATCAGAGAACTTTGAAATTCCAAATAAAAATCCCTACCGTAATTAAAAATGTTTGATTGAATTAAATAGTATTATTTAAATTCTTATTGCTAGCAATTTTGTAGGGGCCATTGTCAGGCATATATAACTGCATTAAATTACTGTATAGAATTAGATTTGTGGCATATTTAAATAAATCAGCCTTTGAAAATGCATGTATTTCAACATCATTACTTAAAACTCCATGTCTTTATAGTCGGCTTTCAAACTGTAATTTTAAAAAGTCTATGTGTATTGATGGCATGCTTAATTTAATCATGCCTGACAAACTAGAGCACGTAAATACAAAAACAGAACTGTTTTAAAGTCTTAAAGTATTAATTACTTTAAAACAAAACTTTTTAAACAAAACAATTTTTAAAACAAAATAATTACTTTAAAACAAAACCATTTTAAAGTATTAATATGAGCTTCAGCTGTGAATAACAAAAAATGCAAGTGGTTTGGACAACTGAGAAGTTTAATTCCCCCTCACGTGAAAGTCTACATTTTCACCATTTCAGGGTGGGCAAGGCCACCCACAAAGTCCGTTGTAGTCCTACGAAGCCAACAAAGAAGCTCTACAAAGACCTCAAACACTCAGACCCTTATAATGTATTCTTCCTTTATTTCTCGATGTAGACTTCATGGTCTTAGACCAAGATGGAGCTCCATTACATCCGTGTTCCTGTAGGGTAGGAAAAAGTTTCCCTTCTTCCCTCGGGGTTTTCTGGCTGGCCTACCAGTTAAATTGACTTAAGACATATTAACAGGAGGAAAGAAAAACAAATTTAATTATGTACGTACGGGAGCCCCAGAAAGACATGAGACTCCCAAGCACTCAAGCAATTGAGGTTTTTCTATCATCCTCAACTAAGGACAAAGGCGGGTGGGGTCTGGAGTTTCAAAAGGGAGGAAGACAATTCCAGGAAGATGAGAAGAGCCAATGTTTGGTAGATAGATGTTTGCCCTGCCAGGCAGGGAAGTCTTTCTTATATAAAAAGTTATCTCTGGTACTAGCTCTCTATCTAAATTCTTTTAGGCAGTGAAGGGGAGGTAAAAAGCTTTCTGTGCATTGGCTGGGTTCTGATTATCTTCAACTAGAAATAATTCACATGCCAAAATGGCACCTTCTGGGGCAGCTTGCCCTGAACCGTTTCATAACAAGCTTCAAGATGGAAACGGGCACCAAAGGGCAAGAAGTGTCCTCAGGTGTTTCTGGGGGGGCTGCTCCTAAAAGCTGCCATAGATTATTCCACTTATACCCAGTTGGTTAGAACCCTGTCATTAGCGTCACCTCAGAAGCAAGAAAAGATGGAAAATGTAGTCTTTACCCCTTGAAGGCCACATGCTCTGCTCAGATTTTTATTCTATGAAAGGAAACAAGAGATACTGAGGGACAACAAGATTATAATGGCTTTTTCTGTATTTGCAAGTGAACGGTTTGTCTTCTTGATAAGAGTATCATTTCCCCACTCTGAAATGCAGTCTATGCAGAAATAGGAACATCAGATTGCTGAGCTGGACAAAGAAGTAGCACAAGAAAAAAATAGATAAAATTAGCCTGACATCCTGTTTTAAACTGAAACAGCCCAATTGGCAGTTTTTGCCGGAGGGAAAGGAGGATGAGAGCCAATACTGAATTACCTTTCATCTGTGGGAAAACTGGCCCTCGCTCAGCGTATAGATTTGGCCGTTTGTAGCAGGTTTTGAAACCATACTCCATTATTCTGTCTGCCAGATTTCTTCCACGGGCAAACAGGATCCTTACAGAAAATAACAATGAAGTGAGCATCGAAAGAGAATTTTCAAGTGTGGCGTTTCTAAGGGCTCGAACCTTGGAAATCACTCACAGATGCGTAGTCAAAGTTGATGCCTAAGGAATAGCCGACTTCAGCTGAATAATTAAATCAGCTATTTTTAAATTGAGCTACATAGGCCAGGAG
This sequence comes from Rhinolophus ferrumequinum, assembly GCF_004115265.2. NCBI lineage: Eukaryota > Metazoa > Chordata > Mammalia > Chiroptera > Rhinolophidae > Rhinolophus > Rhinolophus ferrumequinum. Next base: position 27,566,466 of record NC_046301.1, read on the forward strand.
CCAAAGTCTATCACCTTTGGGACAACTACCAAAAAAATCATTCACTAGCTTCTCTCTCTTTCTCATGTGTGCCATAAATTTACCATTGATCTTCAGTGCAATCGTGAAACTCTGGGGAAAACATTCTTTCTTTGATGTAATATCTAATTCCCAACCCTAATTCTGCCCTAACTTTGTATTAAGCCTTTTGATCAGTTTATAGTGTAGTTTGATTACATCTTAGTAATGACTTCTGTATAGTGTCCATATACACACAAACAGTAACAAATAGCAATACTATTTAATGGCACGTAGGTAGAAGTGAAGTGGAACTGTGTATGTGCAGGTATAATCCTCTCCCCATCACCTTCTGCTGTGGGAACAGGAGTCAGAGTAACTACTAATTCCCCTTATTCCTTTCTCATCATAACTGTGAGCTAAGCAGCTGAACCTGCCATTTCAATTTAAAAATATTAAAGTCCACTTCCTAAGTATATCCAAAGAAAGCCTGATAGGAAAAAGAAGCTCCATGACTTTAGTAAGGGCAGCCTAACAATACAGGGTCTATATTTAAGCAAGTATTTAGAAAACAAAATAAATTCTAACCATGAATAAGCACATTGAATATTTTCTTGAATGATTGAGAACTGTACCTATGGCAATCTCAAAGATCAATTGGCACAATGGAAGAGTTTTACTTACTCAAAAACAAAACACAAATTGAGATGCAGAAAAAAATGCCCGTAAAGCAGGAAACATATAATAGAAAGGGTGCGCAAAAATTCCCGAAATCAAATGCATGGTTTTACCTGTACAACTAAAACAGTAGGGACCAGGAAGAGTGAGATTTGTTAGAAATATGATAAAACTTACTGTTTGTGGACATTTTACTTCACCTCAGATGAAATACTTATTTTATTTTAAAGTCATATATGCTATCCCTAATCTCCTGAATCTATTGAATTATTTAGTGAGCATTTGAAATATTCTAGCATAAACCTTGACATGCCTTAAGCTTCTCTTTCTTTATTTTGCACCCACTGTCATCACACATATCTTTTTATAATACCACAAATATATATATCACTCCTCTCTTTATCTACAAGACTCTAAAAGCACATGCAGTTGAATAAAGTATATTTTCTTGTAATTGTTGCTTAACAACATTTTACATATTAAATCCTTTTGCTATTTTCTCATAAATCTTTTTTCATCACTTTACGACATCAATAGCACTGTTCAATTTATTCAAGTACACTGAGCCAATCTTGAAGTTTTATAATTTGATATGCGACATCAGTATGTGCTACTGAATCATGTTTTGCAGGGACCTGAGATTTTAATAGTAGTGACTGCATGAAAACATAATACCAGGTTAATAATGCCCTGGGCTTTTTCCTGAGGCAATTTAAAATGAGAACATTTATTTTTATTCTCCCCATTGGGTCTAGAATGGCATTAGGTAAACAGCTGTAACTTTTTATTCTCTTATTCTGACAGGGGCCTTACAGTGGTGACTTAACTCCCAAGCAAACCACATTTGACGAGAAACTAATGAGGTAATAAAGGTTTGTTCATCAACACCTTTCAGTCAAGTAGAATCAATCTGACATAGCCTGATGAGTCAAAAGTTGGGTAGGGAAGAAAAGTATATCCTGGAGAATAACGAAGCAAACAATAATTTCTAACCAGCCCAACTACCCTGAAATAACAAATGTAAGCAGATTTTCCTCTCAGAAATAAAAAAGATAAACCAAAACATATACTTTTTCTAAAAAAAGAAAGACATTTGCAAGCAACTTATTTAACTTTTACTTTAATTACTTATTTATTCATTTTTAAATTGATGATCAAAAAATGCACACCGATTTCAAAGGATTCTTGTGAGAATCAAATAAGATAAAATGTTATTTATGATAAAGTACTGTGCAAATACTAAATTAATGTTATTAAGTTAAGAACATGACGGTAGAAGCTTTTTTGCCAACACAATGAGTATAATAAGCAGTTGATGGATTTTTAAATGATTTGGTGGCAAAAGAGCCCGATTGGGGTGCTTTCCTGAAATTCTTCATTTCTTGCTTTTGGAAGATCATCCGTGCCCTTGTGATACTCACAATAATCAGCTAGAAGTATTCCCACTTAACTATCCCTGTACGTGTGCTTGTATTGCTTCCTGTGTTCATATTTTGGTTCCCCGGCCATATAAAAGCTTCTCAAAACTGAGCAACATTGATCCTTGTATCATTTGACCGCAGAGTAGGCACAAAATCAATTCACATTCTGTCAATAAAAGCTGCTGCACAACAGATTTCTTTAATCATATATCTTTATTCCAAAATCCAGTGTAGCAAAAACATAACCAAGCTATAAAATGTCATCCCCTTATTCAACCCTGATGCACTATTGGTTTCTATTTGTGCAGTCTTGACAAATAACAAAAGAGAATACGGGTTGCTTCTAGAACAGTAATGTGTTTCCACTTACAAAAAAAAAGACACTCTTTTAGTATTAGAAGCAGCTTTTAGTAATGGAGAGACAATTTTTTAAATCACATCATATAATAATGCCATTCAGATAACTAAAACTCCCACTCCAATAATATCCCATAACTTAAGACTACAGAGAACAGGCAGGGAAACAAGACAGATGGATTCTGTTTCTTCCTAACTCTACTCCTAGTTTCCGGGTAATTTTCCTGGACAATTTCTGATATGCACTTTATTTAGATAGCTTCTCAGAGAACTAATGAGAGCCTAGCCACATCAGTCCACAGTGGTTTTACTTCCATTTGATTCTCATCATCACATTCAACAACACTTATAACCTGTTTGACATTTACTATTTACTAATATATCTAATATATGTACTCTATAATAAATATATAATATATATTATGAATAGCTTGATTCTCCACATAGATGCTGTTTATTGAAGTGATAATGGATTCCAGAACCTATAATATTATATTAACATAGAAGACATTCAGCAAACATTTGTTGGTAAAATTCATGATGCTAACAATGTGTTTAAAAACAAAAAGAAATATGCTAATTTAACCAAAACAAAAACAAACACACTAGTCCACTCCGTCCATTTTTCATATAAATTTAGAATAAATGTAAAAATAGCGCATGCGCATTTCAGCCATTAAATATATGGTAACTAATTTTATTTTCTCCATAATTAGTAATAAAAAGGCAAACAATGTCACTCTACAACTATTTTGGAAGACTACCTAATTTTGACTTTTTTACCTCAAGTAAATATTAACCAAAAGAATCAAATCAAAGACAAAAATACTTATCAATTATATTAAAATTTATTTCACTTTCTGAATGTGGACTCAGATATGAGCAGCTATAATCCTTCTCCTATTCTGTTACTATCAATACTTTCAGTGTCTAAGAAGCAAATACTGCTTTACTTCTTTTTCTATTTCCTGTTTCCCCTAGAGCGACAAATATAATAGATTAGAAAGCAGTGGATACTATCAAATTCTCCTCAAGCAAAGAAATTTTTGTGAGCAGACAAGCCTTCATGAAAAGGCTTTATGGCCTGGAAGTCACCTGATTACTCTTCTCTTCCATATACAGTAGTAAAATAACAAATCCCGGTCATGTGTTATCATACCTAAAATTTTACCATTGTGGATTAATTTACTTAGCTTATCCAGTACTTTTTCTTGGCATCTCTTACTAGAGAAAATAAATTAAGGTACAGTGTTATTTATTCCATTTTCTCAAAGAATGTCAATTTTACCACCTTTACGTGATTCCTGAAACAAGTGAATTCACCCTTAACGGTCACGATCACATGGAGACGTGCACAATAGGCCTCCATGAGAGAGTAACAATATCAAAAAGAGAAACCATGGAAACTAGCTTAACTGTAGCCAATTATACTGGCCTCTATGGAATTACTACCTAGTGAGTTGTGTGTTTGGTTAAAGTAAGCTCTGGATTTTATCATTAAAAATACCAAAAATAGCCTATCAGAATTAATATCTTCATTTGTTGAAAAATTTTAGATGACTTATCTTAGGTTTGCTTCACATAAAGTCCCATTAAAAGACAAACAAAACAAAAATACAATATTTCAGAATTAGTACTAGGAAAAATTTTGTTTCTGTTGAAGAATAATACACATTTTATTCAAAGACATGGAGAAATGTATAAACAATCATTTTTTCTTACTGCTCTTAAATGTACTAAATAATCAAAATCAAACTCCCAGGGCAGCAGTAACACCTGTTTAAAAATTCACATATTGAATAAAATGCATTCCATTTTTTCCATGTCATCTTGACAATCCATTTTATTGTATACTTGCCATGGTGTTTTTCACAGCATGTGTTATAATCACTCACCTCATGTTCTCTGTAGAATGATGTATTATACATATTTAAAAACAGACAAAAATCAAATTATTCACTTCTTAATAGGAATTACAAGGCCACTTATTTTTGAGGCCACGTTTTGTTTTGTTTTGTTTCTTATAAGGATCCAACATGTGAAGAAATCATGACGCAGAGAAGTAGTGAATGCAAAAAAGAAACTTGAGGGACACAGCTTCCAAAATGGCTCCCGATGATGCCCTTTACCTCCTGGCATCCATACCCCTGTGTAATATCCTCCACTTGAGTGTCCGTGGGACCTGTGACTAGTTCTAACCAATAGAATAAGGCTGCGTATCATGTCTGTGATTAAGTTAGATAAGATAGTGACTTCTGCCTTGCTAGCAGGCTCTCTCTCTTACTGGGTTGATGAAGAAAGTTGCCATGTTGGAGAGGCCCACCTAGCAAGGAACTGAATGTGGTCTCCAGCTAACATCCATCAAGAATTCAGGCTCTCAGTCTCACTATCCTAGATAAATTGAACCCTGTCAACAAGCATGACAGTAAGCGTGGCAACAGATCCTTCCCAGATCAGATCCTTCAGATGAGACCTCTGGTCAACATCTTGGCCTCACGAGGGAACCTGATGCAGAGGACCCAGCTCCCCCATGCCAATTCCTAACCCACAGAAACTGTGAGCTAGTAAATAAATGTGTGTTGCTTTCAGCCAATAAGTTTGTGGTGATTTGGTATGTATTAGAGGGCTAATACAAAGAAACACTCATATAGTTTGCTTATCTTATAATTTAATCCAGAACCAATCTTGCCTGTAGTTATGTTAACACATTAGGAAATGTGCTTAGTTGGCTACCAAACGGGTATCTTACTTCGTCTTTTTTTTTTTTTTAAATCAATCAGGTGTGTATTATAAATTACTTTATCCCTTTTTATGTAAATAATAGTAAAATTATTCCTTCTTTTTTTTTAGCCATTTGTAAGGCCATGTCTTACAGTGGATTGCCATTTTAAAAAATCATGTTGGTGATAAGCTATTTTCCAGATATCAATAGGACTTTTGAATGCTTGGATAAAAAGGAGATTATTTTTTTCCCCTAGTAAAATATATTTTTTTAATTATTTATTTCTCTTTTTCTGTTACATTCTATATTATTTTGTATTAGTTTCAGGTGTACGCCATAATGGTTAGACATTTATATAACATGCACGATTCCCCCAATTAGTCTAGAATCCACCTGTCACTATATAGCTATTGCAACATTATTGACTGTTGCAATATCTCTATGTTGTACTTTACATCTCCATGACTATTTTGTAACTATAATTCGTATTTCTTAATCCCTTCACCTTTTCACCCAGCCATTAACTGGTAGTCAGAGACCTGAGGGATAAAATGTAAGTGAATATAAAATGGATTGATACCATGCTTTTCCCACTCTACTTTCACAGACTTTCCATAAAGCAAATCAAAAAGTTTTCTTTCAATTTCTTTTAAATGAATATATATAAATAATTATATTTTCTTGATGATTAATAAAATCTTTGAGTCCTAATTCTAGCTCTGGAAATTATTTCCTTTTTCACATTGCAGCATAATTGAAGTATGCATGTTGTTAGATCCATAGGAGCTTAGTTGTTTTATTATGCAATACTGTTGATCATATAGAATATGCTGCCAAAAAAGGTTCTTGTGATTTTCTTCTCCCCAAAAGTAGCCAAGACTTCTTAAACTATATTAGTCCCTTAAACTATATTCAGTCCAGGTAGCCCCCTGTGTATCACAGGAATCCTACTTTCTAACTAGTTCATACTATGTTATTGCTTCTCTCTGACTTCTTTAGTCTTTTTATAACAGACCTCCAATTGCAAAGTAGTTAAAATTAATGATGTAGCCAAATAGGGTAGGAGTTTGACTCTGTGTTCTTTGCTCTCTTTTTCAGCCTCAGTGGGAGGTTTGCTAACTTCTCTGCTCTAGAAACTTCTAATTGAGCATAAAGAAGGCTGGTAAATCATTGTACTGTAGCAACAGTGATCCGATGTTTTCTCTGCCTAATGATCCTAAAGCACATTGAGTCCACGTCCGTCACCTGAAATCTCAGCATTGCTCAGGCTTACCTATGAGCATTTGGAAGGAGCTCGCACTACTCCTCTTTGTTCCATTTCATAGCTTACTGCAGTTCCTTTCACTTTTTATAGATCAGTGAAACCCTAGATCATTTACTATGAGTAAACATCCTAGATATAGGATTTGCAGAATTTTAATACCAGGCACATGCTGGTCATATAATTAAGATTATCAACAATGAAATAGAAACTTGTTTATAAGTTTTGTTTCTTCTTATAGTCCCAAACCTCACACTTATCTATATCTATATGGCTAGTTTGGTAGCTAGCGATTTCTGCTACTTTTTATTTATATTCTGCTACTTTCAAAACAGTTTTGAATTTTCTTGACATCTATTATGCAATCAAATAATGCAAAATAGAAATATGTACATTGGGCATGTGTTGAGCTTGCATATATTCACTAAACCCTTACAGAGACCTCCCCGGGTTATCTGTCCAGCCCCAACCTTCCAGTTATTCTCTGGTCCAGCATCTGTAAGTTTCTTTCCCAGCACTTTTCAAAATGGATAATTACTTTAGTTATTTATTTGCTTCATCTTCTATCGTCTCCCTTCAAAATAAGCTCCATAAGGACAGGGACTCTGTGTGCATCTGTGCATGTGTGTGCGCCATTCAAGATTATGATGGGACACAATAACTCATGAAATAATGGCAGAGCGGCTGGCACATAATAATAATAGAAGCTCAATAAATATGTTATTAAAGGTTTAAGTTATGGGGAAATGGGAGAAGACTATCACCCAGGCAAATGTCAGTGCTACGACGATGGCCTGTGGCAGCTGATTGTATTGGAGGAGTTTCCATTGAATTAAGTTTATTCTAAGGCTTGGTCTCAGCATCTGGAAAAGAGGTCAATTGAGCAGGACACAGTGGTGGTGTGGGTGCGTCCGGAGATATGATGGTCAAGCTTGCGAACAGCAAACACAGATTCAATGGAAGTGGATGAGTGACAATAAACACCTTCATACAATCACATCTAGAGTCTCCAAGGTTAGTAGTAGAGAGGAGGCATGACTGCAAACCTTGATGACTAAAATATTTAGGAATTAATCAGATTTCATCACTGTGACTCCTCCATGGATTATGAAATGAAGAGTCTCTGAGAGATAAAGAAAGTCAACAAAGTATGTTTTTGCATCACCTCAAGGTTTATGTCTTCCCTAATCTTTAAGCTCCAATGAGAGCTTGAATTGGAGCTTAAAGTTAAAGCATAAAATAAAATAAAAAGAAGTTAGTGAATAAAGCTAAGTGTTGTACGTATCATTGTTTTCACCCTAACTATATATCCATCTGGTGAAGCCTGGAAAATATATCTGTTAGAGAAACAAAGAATTAGATCCACAGACATGTTAAATAGAATAACAGAAGGCCAGGACAGAGAGCATGTGAAACTAACTCATAATGCTATATCATGTTTATGGTTGCAAAGCAAATATGTCTCTAAACTTCCTATTGGCCGAAATAACAAAATAAAACAAAAAAAATCCCTAGCTTTTTTAGAGATAAAAATAATTTATAAGAAAAATTACTTTCCAAATACATAATTTTCTATAAAACATTCATGTTATGGAAAAAGACATGACCTTCAACTGCTTATACTAATTGTACTTTTCATCCAATTAATCAGTATAAAACCAAAGTAAATTGATACTACTGCACAGATTTGACCTCCATAACAACAATATATTCTAAGAAATAATTATACCAAACTTTCCTTTTATATAACTATACCAATTAACGATACCAAACAGTATTTGTATTGTTGATCTTTTTGATCTATGGGTAGACAGGAATAAACACAGTTTTCTTCAGGATTTTCAGTAAAAAAAATCTTTTTCCAAAAGCTAAAAAGCTTTCTTCCTTTTATACCTATGATAAAAATTGTGTTTGTCATCTATCTAGTTAACATGCCCGATAACATTAGGTCCCTCTCAAAATGGGTAGATGTGAGAAACTTCAGAGATTTTAAATTGGATTCAATGGGGAAAAAAAAAGTCATAACATCTAGCAATTAATTTAATTAATGCCAATTAATTTAATTAATGCCAATTAATATATGGGCAGGGTGGTGGGCATAAAAGGAAGACAATATGAATTTTTCAACCAAGTGCCAAATCAATTGGGTAGGCATTCTGGTAACGAATATTACTACTACTCTTTTATGCAAGCCAATGAACTTGAGTGCCAGTACCACTCCTTCTGGTCTTTAATCATTCAAGAAGAAGTAGTGTGGTACTATGATGAAAAGCATAAGGTCTGGGACCATTGTCTAGGTTTGATCTCTGGCTCCTCCATTAATTTGCTATGTTATCTGGGATAATTTAATCAATTTCTCTGTTCCTCAGTTTCCTCATTTGTAAAATGAGGGTAATATCAGTACCTTATAAAGCTGTTAATGAAGTCACCATTTACAAATCACTTAGAACAATGAATGCCTAGTTCAATAGATGTAATGACTATTTCCATTGACTTCCCTTTTCTCTTAGCTTATATGTATTGCAAGTTCCCAAAGAAATTGAAATACTATGTACTATAAATATATATTTAAAATGTTCATACCTCCACAGCACAAAGAAGGAGCGTAATTAAACTACATCATTTATATAAATACAATATTGTATCTTATGTATCAATGTAATTTTTACTATAAAGATATTGGCATGATGGTAAAAATGATACCTAACAAATGCCATACCACATGAACAAATATATTATTACTCATTTTTCTCTGGGCTAATTTTGTAGTGAACCTCACCGCCAACACACTGACACTCACACACACACACACATGCACAAAAAAACACACACTCACTCATGCCATCTTTGAGGCCACCTATGTAAAAGGAGTAAGAAGACTTCTGGATTATAATTGCTTCAACTTTAATTCTCAAAGACTCTGTTCAGTACCTAACACTTTTGATCTAAATATAGTACATATGAGCTACTATGCTGGAATTTTTAATTCATAAAATTTTAGTTTCATTTTTCAAAAAATGTTAGATTGACATTCAAAAGTTGTAAAAGCTATATATTTAAGGCGATTTTATCCAAATATAGATATGATTTGACTATTAAATTTCCTTAGTATATTTCAATTAACTTGTCATATCAAGTGTTTACATATTCAAAATATTTTGTAGGGAGCAACCTCATAAACAACTAGACCTCAAACACTTTTGTATTACCCAACAGTCTTGATATTCTGCCTTTTATTTTTTCTACAGAATAAGTTGCTATTTTAGAAATTTAAAACAAATACACTAACTTTGAAGATTGTTCTTCCAAACCCCAAATGTCTTGGTTCCAGAAAAGATAGTATTGAACAACAGACTTTGCTTTCCTGGTAAAATTATTTCAACAATCCAATTACTACTTACTGGGGGGGAAATAACAGAATCCAACCGACAGTCATTGAATGGACAACCCAAGAAATTATTCCCCTAAGTTATTTCCCCCATTTAAATACAAGAGAACTATGAAATTGTTCAGAAAATTATTAGTGAACTCTTGGAAAAACATAGCTGTTAAGTATTCTTTAATAGGGGAATGAGAGTATCCCATGTACTACTGTAATAAGGTTCCCATTTCTATACAGTAATACTTTAGATTTGCTCGGTCAGTATGATTCTTGCTTGAAAAGTATAAAGAAGAGATAGAAACTGTTTCCAGAAAACTAAGAATGGATGATTCATTTTACAAAGAGATAAATCAGGACTATGTTTTCATATTGCCAAATGACATTTTACTTTGAAAGTAACTTTCCAGAGTTCTTTTATTAAATAGTAAGTATTTGGTGTGTGGGAGTATTTTTAGATTGTTTACTTCCCAGTCAGAAAAACCTCAAAGCTAAATGTTAGAAATCACTGACAAGCAATAAAGATAAAGCATCTCTGAAATTTTCATGAGTCCATAAAAAATATGATGCCTTTTAGAACAAATCAATTGACAGACATCTTTTAAAGACTATAGCTATTACTTAAAGCAAGGAATACATACAATCAAAATCTTTTCTATTCTTTTTTTTCTTCTTAAATTTGAAACATATTCTGAAAAATATATAAACACATTTTTTTCAATGTGCTCAGGACTGTCTTAATTTTTAACTAATGGTTGAATGAAAAGTGCGAACATATAAATAGTTTAAATCCTAAGATAGAAACTGATATTTCTTCCTAACAGTGCAAGTCTTTTCACTAGATTCCTTTCTAAACCCTAAAAAAACGCCATCTTTGTAATTCTCCCAAGCATATGCTATATTAAAAAAACAGACGCCTTGATACTAAAAATACATTTAGAAACTGACAAATTTCTCAATTTTAAGTATGATACAGTAGAACAAATCAGTCACAAAAATGACTTGTACCATGGAAAGAAAGTTAATAAAGAAATAAAGCATTTCTGTTGAGATATATAATGTCATTTTATGTGGTGAATTAAAATAAAAATCACTTAAAGCAATGGAAACTCAGTAACTCAAGTAGTTATTGGTGACCTGCTCAATCTAGAGGAAACTAATTAGGTCTTTGAAGTAGAAGCAGTTATCAGAGGGAAAAGACGAAAAGGAAAAAAAAATGCTTCAATTATCTAAGTCGCATACCTGGAGTCATTATTAACAAAAAGTACTAGAGGAAAGAATTCCAAATATAGGAGCTATGTGGTTGCAAATCTCTTGCAAATCTATGATTGCAACCCTTCTCATTATTTATATTTTTTCAGACATTTTCTTAGACTTTCAAAAATCTATTTTGTATAGCTGAGCATTTGCCCAAAAAAATGAAGGGAAAAAAAACACCTTATAATTCTCTTATAATTAAATAAATGTTTACAGTTCCTATAATTAGTTCTATAAAAATATGAAAATCTCCATTACAATTCTTTTCAGGATAAGTTGAAATAATCTTTTTTTTCTCTCACTTCAATACTTAAATGAAATGTCTTTGCACTGTAACATAATTCCCTCTATCCCAATTTTCCCTATGCCTGCTATCTTTCCTTTCTTTTTTAACAGTGTGTGACTTATTTGGGGGGAGTGGGTGAGAGAACGTTCTTTGTTAAAGATTTTCTTCCCAAAACGCCACTGCCCTCTAGTGGTTCACAACTAAATATTTGGAGGCTTCCACCATCTGGAAAGAGAAGACACCATTTTATGCTTAACTGAGAGACCAGGAACATTCATGCTGAGTTATCACAGTGCTTTGGTCTCACCATGAGAAAATATAGTCTCTGTAGTTAGCCAAATGTTTTATGTTTCTTTTTTTTACCTGAAACATTTAAAAGTGCTTGGATTCTTTTATCACATGACTGATTCTTTACAACTTTCCATTTTTCTTTTCTTTCCTCCCTCTCTTCCCTTTCTTTCTTCCTTCCTTCAACAGGAAACAATTTATTTAGTGAAGGACTTGGGAAGTGTGGATACTTAAAATTATAATTAGCTGCAAAATTGCTTGTAGGAATTTCAAATTTTTCCCAAAAAATTTCAATTGGCACATTAAATTTAGGCAGGTTGGACAAAGTCTGAAAATGCAGCACCTTGAGAAAAATTTTAAAGACCATGAGTTACTCCTCTATAAGAAACTCATATTTGTGCGCTCATTATTTCCATAAAAATAACCAGAAGATCAAAAGTTAGGAAAACAACCCATTTTACCAAAGAGAGGCTCACTGTAAGCCTCTTAGATGGTGTGATTTTTAATAGCACTCCTTTCTGTTCTCAAAGTGAATTGATTTGTATGAAAAATCATGATCATCCAGATTAAAAACTCACAAATCTTACTATTAAAATCTCCTAAAAACAAACATAGCACTTTCTTTTTTTCACCCTCTGGCATTATTAAGAAGCAGCAAAAATACCATGACAAAGAGAAAAGCAGATTAGAATACTGTCACCATGCATGCTCATTTAATTCCTTTTTTACTGTTCTATATTTAAATGCTCATTACCAAAACATTCTGCTACACTAGGATAAAAGACCAGAGAATTGACACTTTAGCAGTATAACATAAATCATTACCCTATTATAAGCAATATGAACTATTGTCTATATAAATTAGTGCTCTATTACAAGCAATATCGAATTTTGTCATCATGCCCTTATTTGTGGCAGGCATGTTTGAAAAGATGAACAGAACAGGGAGAGGCAGGGGCTAGAGCAAGTTGGATTTTATAGGTTGTCCACATTTCTGTAATTGCACTGATCTTTCTAAATTCAGTTGACTTGGTGTTTCCATGAGAGCGGGGCCATTTCTCATTTAGTGCCATGTGCACTGCTCCCAGAAACTGACTGCCCAAAATAACTGAGAATTCAGAGCACCATTTGAAAAACAGAATCTAAATATTTTGCTTCTTAGAAATACATACCACTTGGGGATTTCCCTTGGCACCACCACCTTCTCTCCATCAATGAGATGGCTACACTTTATAAACTCTGAAATGTTCCCTAAGAAGCCACCTTCATTGGGAACCAGAAACCCACAATTATCAACAGGATCCTATATGAACTCTGTTACAGAGTATCAAATGTGATCTTAATCTGTGACTTTTGGGGGTTTTGGTCCTTTCTGGACTCTTGAGGATGACCTGTTGCCACCTACTGTTAGAGCCCAGGCTTCCAGCCATTTGCTTCACATCATAAAGTTTCCATGCATTACTGCTTCCTCATTCCCATGCAGGTCTCTATATTTTCATTGACTCTCTCAGAACTTCTCATCTTCGTACTGTTAAGCAGAAACCTCTAGAGTCCCTGTACTCGTCACTTAGGCCATGTAGAGTTAGCCATGGGAAGTTCATTTATTTAGGCCACAAAATGAGATATCCCTTCCTTTTAGAAAATGTAAAGTCTATTTTTTTTTTCTTTTAACTACAGAGAGGAAGCAAATTACCAATTAATAAGGCTGGCACTTCTGCCTTCCAGATTTTTGTTAACATAATGACATTTGCTATTATAGGCAGATTTAATAGAAAAGAAATAAGAAAAGGCAAATCATAGGCCTAAATCCTATAATTTTAGAATCTAAATCCACTTAGAGACATTGCTGTTTGGAACAATTAATCAGGTAGAATGTAAATGTCTTGAATATGAGTTCAGAATTGTTTGGAAGTATATTAACTCTTCATTGTCCTCCAGTTCTTAACATTTGTAGGAGTAGGAAAATGGAATTATGTTCTTACCAAAGCAAACCTGACCAGGTTTATACCTTTAGATGGACAAATATGAACTATGACAGCCACAAAGCTGAATGAAATTAAATTGAGTTTGTGGAGGAGAAAGCTCTTTATAAATCCAATAAATAAATTAATGGAAGGAATGGTGAGTGTGCCAATATTGAGTATGTGTCAGGACCGATTTTTTTAACCAAAAGAGACATAAATTTAAGATGTTTCTCAAGTTTTTCATTTTAACTGCTGTCAGTTTGTCATTAGGACAAATTGTTTCTTCTCTAGATATACTCTTACCCTTGGAAAGGAATTTTTAAGACAAATTTTCTGCTGGGTTGAAAAATGAAGCCTGAAAGATTAAATGAAAACTACAGTTGTCTAACCTATACAGGAGAACACATTTTATAGCATTATATTAAGGAAATAATGCATTTAAATGCAAGAAGCTATCTAATAAAAATGTCTATTTAATACATAGATATTCACTTGTCTTTAAGTTATATAAAGACAAGCTGTAAAATAATAATACCGACAACAGATAATAACGAAGAAAAGCAATCATGATTTCTAAACACCTTAGTCTTCCTTCTCATCCTAATGTCTACGCGGAGGCAGCCATTCTGCGACTCCGATGAACAAGTCCAGAAACACTGGCCCTGACACCCTGAGTCCTGAAGCAGACTCAGGCACTGCCCATCTCCAGGCTCCTTGTTATTTGGGGGGGAAAATTTAATTGATTTCTATTTAATCTGCAGGAGGAGACTTTTCAGTGACTTGTTGCCAAACACATTCTTAAATGACACCCAGCTTCAGGGTAATTTAGCAAGGCGAATCGAATTACTCAACTAGCAGATACTAGCATAAAACCTGGAAATCCAGGTATGGGCTGTAATCAGAAGCTCAGCTGAGAGAACAGTTTGACACCAGGGAAATCTGTCACAGAGACCCAGGCTTTGGGCTGATCAAAGCAACATTCACATCCTCCACTGGTGGAACAGAAAACAAAAGCCAAAGAAGCAGGAGCTGGGCAGGGTCTCTCCTGGCTCTAGAAGAAAACGCAAAAATAATTTAGTTATTGGATCTGAACCAAAGGCCAAAGTCCGGTAATGAGAACGAGTGCTTCTGGTAATGAGAACGAGCCTTGTGTTTGGGGACAAATCTCCTCACAGCCTTCATGGACCAGGAAGTGAGAGGGGATGAGATAGAAACCCTGGGTGCTAGGATTTCTGGACAATTTTATATATTGTGGAAATAATCAGTAATATAAAACACAAATCCTAATCATATGAGGTGCAAACAACTAGAAATGGCAGTATTGGCATTAACTTGGTTTAGATTATCTAACATTTTTATCGATGATCAATAGTCTATGTTGTCTGTCAGAAAAAACGTCATCGCTTTGAATTTGTGTTCTGTTTGTCTGTATTCTTTGTGGGGCAGGTGGAAGACTTGACACTGGCATATAATTCTGTAACACATTCTTTCAGTTATTTCAAGTCTCCTCATCTTTCCTCACATTGTTGCTTTCTTAGAGATTCGTTTCCCACTCTACCTTCCACAATACACTTAAATACAGTCCATCTGGCATAGGTAGATTTGGATCTATTCATTCTCTGAATACTTTTAAGTAGACCACTGCTGTGCCGCAGCAAACACGGATCCAGTGTGAATCGGCCCTCCGAGAAGGCCCTCTTGCTTTTCCACCTGGGGGCTCCTATGGCCCTTAACCAAGTCAGGACAGAACTCAGGACCATCTAGAAGCCTAACAAAGAGGAAAGTATTAGAAAATTGTTGCGTATAGCGCGACAAGAGCAGTGGGAAGCGAGGAGGGCGGCACAAGTTTAAGAAAGACAGTAGACAAGAGTAGTGTGCAAGTGGGGCCAAAGGATTGCAGCGTCAAGGACTGAGCCCCGAATCAGGCCGTTGCATGGCTTTTATCAGTTAGGTGTGGAAGTAAAAGAAGTAAAGTTTGTCAATCTCAAAATTGTGAATCCCATAGATTACAATAGGAAACTGATTTAAGCAAATCACCCTTGCCTGCAGGCAGCTGAACAATCAGTCTCAGGACAAGTACTTCCACAAGAGACAAAACCTTTATGTATACGAATAGATGGAGAGCACATCATCTAGTCACTTCCCCTGCAGGTTGTGGGAAGGAATGCAGCCACAGAGGCAGAGGCTCTCCTTAGCCAGGGGAAGGTGGGGGGCTGTGCCCACCTCTATGGACCCCACGAGTTCCCCAGACGTTCCCCACAGGGCTGTCTCTGGCTTGGGTTGCCCACCCACCCCATGGGGAGTCGTACCTGTCTTTGACTAGCCAGCCATCTTTCTGGGGCCAAACAGGGAGACATAAGGTGTAAGCACAAAGGTGAAGCAAAGTCCCTGAAAGGATCGGTCTCACAGACTCAGGCTGCTATGTGGCAACAGAGAAATTGAAGGGTTTTTTTGTTTCGTTTCGTTTTGTTGTTTCTTCAGCGGCATATTGTGCCAGGAAATTGCAAGTGCAATACAAACTACATAAAATAGCTTACATTGTAGTCTACACGGCCCAGAACAAAGCAAAATGAGCCAGATTGCTAAAAGATGGAGCTGTAAGCACTGCAACACAAGGGCACGTGGTGGATTATCTGGAAGATCCTAACTACAAGTAGGTAGTGAATCTAGGTCTGAGAGTTCAGGAAAGATTTATGCAAAAAATAACATCTAAGCTGAGAAAGAACATATGAATAGACGTCAATGATATAAGAAGGGTTTGAAGGAAGTAAGCAGGGTGGAGGAATCTGGTCATACAAAGGCTCCTTGGTCAGAGAAAGTATAGGGTGTTTGGGAACCTTAAAGATGCAAGGAACAGGGGCGTATTCGGCTTACCTCGATTATTGCAAATTTATTATAAGTGTAAACGAAGAATAAAAAAAGTTAACAAACATCCTCAAGTGTCACAGAACTAGGCCCCTTGAAAACTACATGTAACATGGTTTTAAAGGAAGGTTCATAGAGAGCTGAAATGCATTTGAACAATTAAGATTTACTTGGAGTTTAGCATGTGTCCGTCTCTGTTCTGGGTGCTAAGGCTTCAGTAATAAAAAGCCAAAAGAGGGTTCTACTCTATGGAACTCCCCTTCTATTAGTGAGCAACCAAAATCAAATAAATCGCAGAAAAAGAAAAAAAAAATAAGTAAACAGACAAACAAACAAAAACACCCACAAAGAATATAAGTGCCATGCCACAGATTTAAAATGGGTAATGTGCCAGATAATGAATACATAGGCACTTAAAATTGGGTGGAAGTGAAGGAATGTCTGAGGAGTGACATTTAAGTGAAAACTAAATGTCAAGATGGATCTAGTTTTGCTAAAAATAGAAGGAAGCACAACCCAGATGAAGCAAATGGGCATTCGCAGGCCTGGCGGCAGAAATATTCCTGGCAAGGTAGAGACAAAAAGTAGGCGGTGCGGCTGGTCACAGAGGTCACAGAGCTCCTCGAGCCAAAGGCCTTGTGGTGAGGGCAGAGTGTGGATTTTAGTCTATGTGTGATTGGAAGCCTGGAGAGGGTTTTTTAAATTGAATAAAATAATCTAATTTGCATTTTCCGATAGATCATTTGGCTGCTGACTGGGGAATGAATTGGGAGCATGGAAGGGTGAGAGTAGAAACAGAAGTTCTATTATTAAGCTAGGGTGGGAAATTGTGGTTTACAAGAGTGCTAGCCGTGGAAAAGAAGAGGAGGAGGTGTGTTTGAGACTTGTGTAGGGTTAGCACTGATTGACTGGATGGGACGGGAGAAAGAGAAGCAAAGAGTTAAGTCCAAAGAGTTTAGATTTAGGAAACTGGTGGCTGGGGTGCTTTTACCTGGGGTGGGCAGAGTGTGGAGGAGCTCAGTGTGGGGGGGGGAGCGGGGGTGGTCAATGAGACACCATGAACTCAACTTAGGCTGTGTGATGGTTTCCAGCTGCTGAGTGTTTAACTTGAGCTTCTCTTAGGCATCAGTAAGGTGTCTGTGCAACTATAAATCCGTGCTCATCGTGCAGATATGGCTCTAGTCTAGAGTCTAGTGTTTCATGGTTTTGATGATTCAGCAACTTTGAATCCCCTGTTGTTACATTCTTTTCAATGAGCTGCTTCCAACATCTCTGCTCTCTTTCTGTTTTGTGATACTTGGTTGCTTGTGGCTTATTTTTTGTCCCATGGCTTCTACTCAATACCTGTCTGTCTCATTTCTTCTTATCTCCATACTGTTTGTTGACTCATTCTGAAAATCCTTATTTTAGTTCTTTGAGTGTGAGTTTGATTGGCGCACGTCAGAAATCCATAGAAAGAACCTATACTGGACAGAATGCATAAAAGGCAATCTCCTAGGTAGTGGCCATTTTTTTAAGACCTGCTCTCTGGTTCGGTCATGTGTAATGTACCCAAGGTAGTGGAGTTAGGTGGTAAAGCACATGGTAACCTATGGGAAACCATCAGCTGCTTCTTGACTCAGAGGTAAGACAGTGAGAGCCAATCGCTAAGAACATCAGTGTAATTACATCATTCCCCATCTCAAAGGCCTCTTCCTTTTGCCCTCAGGTTCCTAAGTAAAAATTACCCCTCTCTCTCCTTGTTCCTCCTTCTCTTTCTTCTCTACACGCCAAAAACATTTGATTTGACATTTATGCAATAGGATGCTGAAATGGAACCAATTTAGTCTCAGCTTCAGCAAAAGCCACAGGCAATTGCTTTCCACCTTCCTTATGAGATACCAGTAGCAAGCCAGAGAGAACCCATCACACACATCAGAGAACTGCAAGTTTCCCAAGAGAGGCAAAATGAGCTTTACATATCTCACAGGCCCACGTTACGCAATGCCAGCTTACGATAGTGTTAAGAACTTTCCTGCTCTTTCCTCTGTCTCCCACACTATCGCTACCCAGTGTCAAACACTGGAGAGGGTTAGAAATAGCAATAGGCAGGGAGAAGGACTGAAAATAGCAAAGAAGGCCAGTTACAGCCTCTTTCTCACTAAAGGCAGCCAACCCATAATACCCCTGAACTGATACAGTGGAGTAATTTTATCTTTGAGTAAAGTTTAAAATATTGATTATTAATCTGGGCATATTAACTACTCATTGAGGTATTTTTGTTCGTGAAAACGATGAGTACTGTGGTGAATTGCCCTAATTTTTATCCAGTAGAAGGCAAGACTGGTCCCACAGAATAAATTTAAAGGAAGACAAAGACAAAGGTGGTTTACAATAATACCCCATGAGCCCTCCTTGTTCAACACAAGCAGACACATTCATTTTAGCCTGACTCATATTCAGCCTTGACTTAGTATGTTCTTCTATCTCCTGAGTGCCTCAAATAACTATTATTTTAAAGTCCTTGAGAGGATAAAGTTACTGCCACACTCCCTATTTTACAGAGAAAATAGAACAGTTAAAAGAGAGCTTCCACAGCTCCCACTTCCACATCTTCCCATCTAATTTCAGCTGGGGTTATCTAACCCCTCATCTCTCCTATTTGGAAGAAACAATTTCATTTGCTCCTTGTGAATGCTAAATCCTACACAAGATCCTGGCACCTCTGACGCAAGAATGGGATGACAGTGATTGTCCTCTCTCCTGCTTCATCATTGTTTCCTTTTCTACAGGATCATTTTTTATCAGCGTAAAAAGTAGAGCACTTCTCCCTTCTTAATTCCAGGATCCTTCTTATCCTCTCTTGAACCCATACCAATCAGACTTTTATCCTCTCCATCAACTCTTGAAAGTGTTACCAAAGTGCTCCCATTGCTAAATCCAAAAGTCGATACTCAGTCTGCATCTCCCATCATCCATCAAAAGCACTGTGCACAGTTAATGACTCCACCTCGTGGAAACTCTTCCAGGATGCCACGCTGGTTTTCCTCCTTCCACAATGATGTTTCAATCTCAGTCTCCTTTGCTACTGTTTCTACCCTCCATCCAAACCCTTAACATTGAAAAGCCGTAAATCTAGCAGAGAGAAAAAAGCCTTTTCTCTTTCCTAAGTACTCTCCTTCCTTTGTGATATCATCCAGTCTTAAACATTATATAAATATTAAATAAATGTACAATTCCCAAATATTGTTTTCCAGTATGACTCTGAACAAGACCTCTCTCCTTGACTCCAGGTTCCTATATACAACTGCTTACTCTTCATGCCACTTAGAAATCCAATCACGCCCTCACGATGTTCAAAATCAACCTCTTATTCTTCCTCCTAAAGCGTGATACATTTATTTCCTTACTCATTGCAGTTAATGGCAACACCATACTTCCAGTTGCTCGAGTTATTCTTAATTTCCCTCTTTCACACTCCATGTCATTCATCAGGTAATCTGATAATGTATATATCTTCATCTAGCCTCTATAATGTGAGCTGTACAAGAGAAGAGTTTTATTAAATGATAGTCTGAGTACCCAATAAAAGTTCAAGCACATGGAATACACCCAAAAATAATTTTTGAAAAGTATATCTCTGCATTTCACTACCCTTACCCCCTCCCATGCACATACACACAGTGACACAAGCTGATGTTTCCTGGCAGAGTAATTTCCATGTAACAGGTGCTTAATAAATGGTAGTCGGCTTGTATATTAAAAATAACTACATACTAGCGATGATATATATTATGTACTTCCTTCGTTGAGCACATTCAGTGTGATAGTATGAGCGAGATAGCAGGTCAGAAGCCAAAAAATGACTACTATTTTATTCCTTAGGTTTATCTTTTTCAGAAAGTATTTAAAATTGTGGGTGTTTTAGGTATCTTTTCAAAAATAATAAACCACACGGCATAAATAATAAAAAACACAGAATTTTGGATTCACTTCAGTGTTCACCTCAAATTTGCCTATTTTGGGAAGCTTTTTTAGTTTAATTCATTGAGATAGTTTAATCATTATTGCACATCATGACAGGGCAAAAGTAGGAAAATTTCAACTACAAATGGGTCTACTGAGGGTTTGTAGGTAGTAGATAACGATTCTTACCATGTATTCAAAGGGGTCTCAACGATTGCATTGATCTACAGCAGTCAGTTCATTAAAAATATAGAGGAAGAGAATACCTAGTTATTCCTAAAAATTGAAGTTGTAAAGTATAACTTTACAAAATCACAGTCAATCTGAGGTCAAATAATATATAAATCCAAGTCGAATAATATATAAATCCAAAGATCTTCATAAAGTAGATTAAATGAAGTCAGACTATTGTGATTAGACATATGGAAGAACTCCGTTCCCATACATATTTAATTTAAAAGCTAATAGCAAAGTAACTTCTTAAATATATGAAATCTGCCTTTGAAAATCACTAAGAAAAGAATAGAGAATGCTTTCAGGAATAACAGTGATATTCACATCCTGGAGTCAAAAAGCTTCCTGTGAAGTTTAGAGAAATCTAGTATTTCACAACTCCAGGTGTTTTATTAACTTACAATAGCTCACTTGTGCAAATGCTACACAACTTAGTATGTATGCTCAATGACTCTTTAAGCTTAGGGATCAACCTTGTCTGAGATAAAGGGATGTGAAGGCACCATTAAGAAACTCAAGTGAATTCTATTTCAAGTCATTCTTGCTCTTACTCTAGCTCTGACCTCTTGTCCCTTGACTAACAAGGGGACAATGCCCTTATTCTTCATCTATGTGTGGATATCAATCATAGAATTGGGTCTTTATCTCATTTTCATTTCTTGTAAGACTTGAGATGAAGCTTGTTTTCATCCATCCTTTCAGAAACTCGAGTCTACTTCCTGAACTCCAGCTGACCACTGGGATTGCCATTGTCAGCTTTTACGCTTTCTGAAACTACTGCCTGCATGCTTTTGTTTGTCCTTACCCTAAGGACAGCCTGAAGAACCTTCAGCACAGAGCCTGGCATATAGAAGCTACTCAATATTTATTGAAAAGGGATATACAAAGATAAATATGTTAATATATTTGCCTTCAATGAAACTTAGAGTCAAACAGAGAAAGATAAAAATATAAAATCTAAGTGCTACAGATGCTGTCGTGAAAGGAATACAGTGTAAAACTGGCATAAAGATGTGTGTGTGTGTGTGCGCGCGCTAGCAGAATCAGAGAAGACTTCTTAGAGGAGATGAGAAAAACAAGTAAGATTAAATGAAGAGGAAAGACAGGATTTTCCTACAACAGTGGGAAGACAGGTACACATTTTCCAAAGATAATGTGTAGTTATTTATATGAGAAAAGTGTTCATAGTTCATTCCTTACATGGTAGAAGATAAGCCTAGAAATTTGAGTAAATTATGGATGGGTTGGAAATTTTCCAGTTTTAGACATTTGCAAATATCTGGAGTTTTTTGAGCAGGCAAGTGATACAATCAGAGTATATCAGAGCTATCTTAGGGCTCTTTCTTTTGTGACAGTTCGCCAGACGCATTAGTGAAAGAAGAGAACTGTAGAGAAAGAAACGAGTTAGTTAGGAACCAATTTAATTATCCCAGTATTAGGTAATTAAGGTGAGATCGAAGGCAATGGGATAAAAAAAAGGGGGGGAGCGGACTGAATTTAGGTGAATCATGTAGAATTAACTCTCATTTCTTCTTACAATTCCACAAAAATTCAGTGCAGGGATTTTAAAAATACATACAGTTACAGAGAAGAAGAAAAAAGCAGAAATGGGGACAACAAAATTGAAATGCAAGGGAAAAAAATGGAAGACATAAAGCAGAAAATGAAGATGAGACAAAGAAGAAAGATAGTGTCTGCAAGGTGCAAGAGTGGGGAGGGAGGATACTAGTGACTCGTGCTCTGGAATTCAGGAAGGACCCCTGAGTTAGAGATACCAGCTTCCTCTGAAGGCTGAGGTAAGAATAGGCAGACTGCATGAAGACTCTTCATACAAAGCATTGAGACCTTTACATTCCCTCAAACTCTAAATGAGAATAAGTCAAGTCCTAAAATTGTCCCATCCAACATCCAACAAAAAAACTGAAGTTCATTCTCTGCAGAGACTTGCAACCCGGAGACACCAAATACAGGCAAGGGCAGAAGGCTATACTTGTGAATTCCTTGAAGGTCTACACGCTGAACAATAAGACCTGTAAATATTCTTCCCCACTTTGCCACCACTTTAGCAACCAGGCATTCCTCACAGGTGGAAGGTTACAGGGTTCATCTCTTTGGAACCTCAGTGGCTCAAAGAAAAACACTTGACAGTTGGGGAGAGTGAGTGTCGTTGATTAAAAAAACAACTGGATTCCTGTCTAACGACCTCACAAGAAAGCCCACTGGTCAAAAATAACTAAAATCGCAAAAATAAAGGTTCTAATTTATTTCTAGGGCCCTACTCTTAAATATCAAATAGCAGCCAAGTATTAGGAAAGCCATAAAAATAAAGAGGACAAAGAGAATGAATAACACAGGAAAATTGGGGCAGTACAGGAAAATTCAAAGAAAACCTATAATTAATAGTCTTGAATAGATAAAAGTATATAACATACTTATAAAATGAAAATATCATGTTAAAACAAGAGAGGTATCCAAAGAATAAAAACTCTTAGAAATTAAAAACACAGTAGCAGAAACAAAATTAAATCGCAAAGTTGGAATATAAAGATTAGGGAATCTTTCAGAAGGTATAGCCGAAAGGCAAAATAGAAAACAGGTAAAAATAGATAAAATTTTAGAGGTTTAATCCTAAAGTTCAAATAGTCGAATAATAGAGTTCCAGACAGCTACAAAAAAGAAGTTGAAAGAAAGGAAGTCATAAAAATAAAATACTAAGAAGAAAACACCCAGGACTGAAATGTCTGGATTTATAGATTTCAAGGGCTGATTACTACCTGCCACAATGAATGAAAGATTTCCACAGCAAAGCACGGTGCAACAAAATTTCAGGGAAGCGAGATACAGAGAAAAACAAGTCATCAGAATGGTATCCGAATTCTCACCACAACTATGTAGCTGAAAGAAAAAGGAATCAGGCTTTCTATATTCTGTGAAAAATGATTTTCAATCTAACTTTTGAACCCAGACAATCAATCAATGAGAAAGGTATAATAAATCAATGAGAAAGGTAGAACCCAGACAATAAGAAAGGTACAATAGAAGCTTTTTTTAAATATGCAAGTTCTAAAATAGAAAATAGAATAAGTACTTATTATTATCTCTCATGTACTTCTTCTTGAGACACTACAACAATTAACATAACATAAATTTCATTAAAATAACAAAATAAAACAGGAAACTTGGAATTCTGATTAAAGGTCTAAAAGAAAAGCATATAAAACTCCCACAATGATAATGAAGGGAAAGTCAAGGAAAACAGCTGTGCAGCAGTTCTAGAGAATGATCCATCTAGATCAGAGTTGGCAGAAGGGTTCCTGGGAGGAAGTCTCTAAGAATAAACTGATAAATTGTCTGATATTTGTTGAGGAAGAAGCACTCTTCTCTCCAAACACTTACAGATGAAACTTGGTAGTAGTTACGTAGAAAACTTAATAAGTGAAAATAGAACAATTACTAATTCCAAAGAAAATGAAAAGTTACACAAGAAAGAAGATATAATTATAGCACATTTATGTGACTCAGGGGTAACATTTATATAAATACAGTAATGAAAATACTAAACATTTATGTAACCCAAAACTGACGTAACCACATTAAGATGACCAGAAAGGGATGAAATGGGAAGAAGGTTAACATTTTAGAGAAATAAATCTTTATCTTCCAAGGAAGGAAATAAAGAGTTACTACCTTAAGAAATGGAAAAATCACAAAATGAAAGTATATGCCTGTTTTTTAAAGACATGGAGGTGAATCTGAAAAGAAAGAAGTAAGAGAAAACAACTATCTGCCTCCTGGAACAGAATTCAAAGATGGGAAAGAAATGTAGATACGGCCTACTATTTTTTGTAGAACTCCTTGCAGAACTCCTTGACAGGAATTGATTTGATTTTTTTTTTTTTTAATTTAAAAGAAAGGGGCAGATACAGGTATTATCACAAAGAAGAATCAATGGATCAATGGAATGGAACAGAATGACTAGATTTTGGAGCAAAGAAAGAGAAATTTTAAAATGACCCTACAATTTAAGGCCTGGATGAATGAAGGGAATTTTGGAAAAAATCATATAGGAAAGGAAATCTGAAATTAGCAGGGGAATGAGGAGTTTGGTATGAGAGGAAGTATACGGGACTGGTTGGCAGTCAGACGAAATGATTTCTAACCCTTGTCCATCACCAATTAATCTGTAAGCTTTGTCTAGTATATTTACTTCTAGCCTCAGTTTCTTTCCTTTAAAAGGGAGGGACTTGAATTCAGTGATCTCTAACCTCCTTCCAAGTTGTTTGAGAGGAATGTAATTTTACATTTCTGTTGGAGTTGACAGTGAAACAACCAAGTGACCTGTGTGCAGAAGACCACTATAAACACAGAATGGGAAATGAGAAAACCAGTTAGGTTTCGAGAGGTAGATTGCCGATGTGCCTACATGGAGATAATTCTTAAGGCTTGCGAGAGTAAGAACACAGAGAAATGGAAAGACAGAGGACAAAACTTTAGGAAATGCCCACCCTAAGGGAAAAAGAAATGAATGTAGCAAATGATTCATAAATGAGTATTTCCAAGAGGGAAAACTAGAATAGTGGAAATGTGAGTTTCAAAAAACAGAAGAGGATAGTTTCAGCTATTAATCCATTTCACTTTAGAAGAGTATGAACGGTTTCATAGTGTTATCAATTCAATAATGACCTCTGAATTTAAGCAAGTAGGAAAAATTTGACAGTAGACCAAATTAAAGTATAAGTTTTAGAATTCACCAAAGATAAGCTTTTCCCCCCCTTTTTCATTAAGTGATTTTAGGTATCATGGTATAGATGTTACCATTTCGGGTACCCACGTGACTAAAGGTGAGCTTTTTATTTTTCACCTTCAGCAATGATTGAAGTCTTCTTGAAACCATGAATTTTTCATAATAGCCAGGTGGCTATTCAGTCCAGCACTCTAAATCTATAAGCCCTCTCTGTGATCTAAGCAAGGTTAAATGGAAATAATATTTGACAATATTTCACCAAGCCCTACCATGCATGCACAGGCCACTTCCTTTAATTTATTTCTCATGCATAATTATTCATCCATACAATAAAAACTAATAACTCACAAAAGTACAAATTCATTTTTCATTTATAAGTGGTAAAACTCCTTTCTGAATTTTTATTGTTCTTCATTTTTATATACTACTATATTTTATACATTCAATTCTATATTCTATACATTGGACAGTGTCATATGATTATATAATCTGTATATTTTCTATTTTTAATGGCAACACAACACATTTTTATTGAATATAACACACACATGCGTACTTATACACACACTTTTATGAGAATTTCTCAATTTTGGACAAATGATATATTCTTAATTCCAAATTTTGTGCTATTATTTATATCAAAATTACTAATATCTTTGTGAAAATGCTTGTGTTTATTTTAGTTTATATTTTCAGTTGCTTTCTTAGGCATTAATTTTGTCTAATATAGCATTACTTGGCATAAAAGGTGAAAATTTTATATGACTCCATTAAGTACTATTATATTTTCTCCACCCTTCAAAGTAGTATGCCAAATTACACTTTCACTGCTACTATTTTAATAACTTGTAACATTACTTCTCTCTCTAACAATTTTGTCAGTTCCGTTGAGCAATCCAGCCATTTTATTTCTTGAGACCATTGGGTCAACCTTAAGGCAAGGTGACTATTTTACCTGTACACTGGAAATCTTAAAACATTGGCTTCCCATAAATATTTAGTCCAGCCCAGTACTTGGAATATTAATTAACTACAGATTAAGTAGATTTAAACAGAAAAAGAAGTGCAATATGAGTCACTAGAGGGCAGCAAAGTTCAGAGAAAAGACATGAATTCAAATGCTGATTCTTAATCCAGGGTAATAAAACTGAAAGTTCTAGAGATACCAAAGAACCAGTGCTTTGCCGAAATGTTTCAGTGAATCTGAAAGTCTTGGCTCTTACATTCTCTTGGAATAAAAAGCTTCACTATCCTGTCATCTTTTGGAAAGTCGACTGACACTTTAATTTGGTTATCAGTGAACAATGAACATTCTCAAGAAATAAAAAATGCTTTTATGGGTAACTTGCCAACAGTTATGGTAGTTCCGTTTTTTTGTGTTGTTTTTTTTTAAGAAATAGTTATGAAATAGGCCAATTGAGATTTTCTGTGGGATTTCTGTTTCTTCAGAGAGACCAGATGTTTCCTAACGATTTTTGTTTCCACATCTAGAGTACTAAAAATGAAACAGATTTATATCTCTTTAATTTATGGAGTTATTTTCTGGGTCTTTAGAAACACGCAAATGTTTATAAAGGCAAAAATATTACATAACTTAAAACCTCAGTGTCTAATACTACTAATAAAAACTACTTGAAGTTTTTCTTCATTTTTAAATAAATTATAGGAAATCCAATAATCTACCTTTCCTCTTTGAATTCTCAACTTGTTGTGTATATATATTCGCAATTTTATTAAATAAAATCCATTCTTTTAAAATCCGAAGGGAATTATGAATTTATAACAAATTTTGTTTGTACGTGACCTACCATACTCTTATTCTGCATTTCGAAATTCATATAAATGAATGGAAGTTCTAATTCCTTAGCACTGTATCTGTATTTATTCTAGTGGATTTTAAGATTCCCAAAAAATATCAAATTATAGAGGTTTCTTTGGAAATAAAGCACACAAAGTAACAAAATTCTAGAGTTGTCCATTAACAAAACAAAATAGTGTTTGTTTTATAATATCGCCCTTCTAATACTACGTAATCTGGACTCTGTGATGTTGACTTTGGTTAGTGGCTATCGAACACCCTGGCAAAACTATAGTTTATTTTCTTTGAACTTGGAAATTGAAGGAGAAACAAAGGGCACTTAATAAATCAATGTGTTTGAGGCTTACAAGTGGCTGGTCCATTTGAAAATTGAGAAACATATAAAAATTTAAGACTAAAGACCTATGGATATCCTTATAGGTTTCCCACTCATCTGCATGAGGGGAAAAAAATATATCGGTTTGAAGGCTTCTTAAATAAGACATAAAATAGAACATGGAGCAAAAAGAGGGCATGGTGCACAAAAACCCATTTTCGTTACTGCTAAACTTTAAATTTTCACTTAAATGCTAACGGATCCCAAATCTATTTTCCAACTCATATTTCTCCCTATAACTAAATGGCTGCTGCACATTTCCACCAGGGTTTAAGTACTTTGAAGTTCCTCAAGGTCAATGTGTTCAAAACTGAACTCATAACCATCTCATCTAAACATATTTATCTTATTTTCTTTATTGCATGTTGCGGGGTCACACTCCACTGCCTCATCCACACTAAATAACTGAAAATCATTCTTGACTGTTTCCCATGTCCCCAAATAACCAATCACTAAGTCCTGCTGTTTTTATTTTATAACTATTTCCTGAATCTTTCCTGACTTTTAAAAGACCTGATTATGTCACGTATAAAAACATTACCTACGAGTATATTGTTATCAGAATGCTAGTAGACATATCGTTATTTTACTCCACTACTTAAATACTTGCAAAAGTCTCCAATGTACAGAATATAGTCTGAGTGCCTAAAATGGCATACGAGTTACTTTACTTTTGCATTTAAAGTATATTCTTAATAAATATTTGTTGAACGAAAAAGAAGTAAATGCCCAATATTTCTGTGTTGAGACAGTGTTGATACAAAACCAGAATTATTCTAGGGG
The DNA here is from genome assembly GCF_004115265.2 of Rhinolophus ferrumequinum. NCBI lineage: Eukaryota > Metazoa > Chordata > Mammalia > Chiroptera > Rhinolophidae > Rhinolophus > Rhinolophus ferrumequinum. Next base: position 27,594,842 of record NC_046301.1, read on the forward strand.
GTTAGACCAAAGCATTTAAGGTAAGAAAATTAAAATATATATAACATCAGTTTAATATATTTCTTAGCACTGGAGGAAAACCTAGTGAAAAACAAGTAGAGTAGGCAGTAATCATGACAAAAATGTATAAGGCAAATTTTGCTCAAAATTTTGCCAGAAGTGATACAGAGAAGAATGCAACTGTATTAGAGATTTGGAGATTTAAATCCAACATTATAACCCAAATACAGTATGTCTGTCTCTTAGCTACATTCCTTTATTCTCACATTTCCCTTCGAAAAACAATCACCAGCTCTGAAAGAAACTAATTCCTTGAGACTTTTATAAACAGTGAACAGTTGTGGTTGGGCATTTCCTCTGAGGAAAAGATGGAAACCAAAATAAAGACACTTTCATCTTTTGTTTGTGCTTGGTAAACTGGCAGCGTTGGGGAAAGATCTTTCATTTGTTCATTTCATCTCCTCATGTGTCTGAGCACCCACAGAAAGTGTTTGCAGAGCAAAACAGTTCGTTTCTTTCTCCTGAAAAATCAAACCATCGCAACTGGTAGTGATTAATTAAAACAGCATGAGGGTGGAGAGGAAGTAGCTTGTTAGCCAGGAAAGAGTCAAAGCCAATAAGCTAGTCTTTCACTAAATCTTAAAAACGATAAAGGCATTGTCTCTTAGTGGATCTTGGATTTCTGAAAATATTTATTTTTTCTGCCTTGCTTGATTTTCAATTTCCATGAAAGTATATTCTTAATGATAGAATGGCCTTTAGTTAGCCCAACAGTAAAAAATGTTTCCTTTCTGTGTTTGTTATTTTTTTTTACATTTTAAATATTTAACTAAACAAATTTTCTTCTCTCTTTCAAATTGGCAACTTAATGTCATGTGTGTCTCTATGATCCATGATCCACTCAAAAAATTACTCATTTTGAATAAATTTAACATAATTCCAAAAGATACTAACGTGAATCAGTGAATAATATTAAAATAAATCAATGTAAAAAAAATTCCCATGCTAGGTATAAAACAGGATAAAGAAAATAGATAATGAGGTACTGTTCTTTAATAACTTAAACACAGTTAGAATAAAAAGAAATGAACACATGAAAAGTTAAATAATGCTACAAAACACCAGTATAAATCATCACAAAAGCAGTGGACCATTAGGTTATAGAAATCCTGTTTATATTGAAAATTACTACCGAAATCTTGAGGTCAGACCCATGCCATGCACCAATTCTGTCTTTCTCCTACATTTAATTTATTGAATCAATACAATGGTGAATGATCTCAGCACTAGATTACTTGCATTTAAAATGCTATCATTTTCCCTTTCTTCTACTGAACATGAGATGACTACACGCACTTTTCTTAATAAGGAGGTACATAATTATAAACTAGACACCTTAAGATTTTTTTAACTCCTGATGGTTTCATAGTTTATTAATTTTTAATTTTTATCCCTAAAACTCACAAAGAATTTGAGTTGGTGTTAGATGATTCGGGGGAGGGTTTGAGGAAATGGGGCTTTGCTATGAGATTAGATACTGACAGGAAACAGGAGTAATTCTACGATTATCTTTTTTTTTTTTTGAGATATAACTGATTATGATTGTTTATCCTAATACATCTTATCTAGACGAAGCGAAGACCAGACTGAGACTAAAACTGTAACTGGAAAAGCAGCAAGCACTCATCTTAGGCAGGACAAGGAAATGGTTTGGTATTTTGTAGCTTGGGTAGCATTTACCTTTTGTCTATGTTCAGACACGATTACTAAGGGGCCTTGTTTTGTTTTGATTTATCCTGGCCATGTAGTGGTCTTCTCTGATGTTGATGTTCTGTGAAACTGTTTATAATCAAAAGAAAAGCTCAAAGAGTAACTGCCAGTATCAGGCCAGCTTGTTGTACCAGGCTAGCTGATTGTATCAGGCCAGGCCCAGATGGCAGGGGTTGCTTTCTCTTTCTCCATTTTCTCTCTTTGGGCCAAGTAAGATTTTTCTGATCAGGAGGTTTTCCTAGAGAAGGTAGTCTGTAGCTGTACCAGGATTAGTCCCCTGATTATTTTGTTGCAGGATGAGCTGTTGCACACTCTAATGTGACAATTGCAGTAGCATTTGAAACTCAGGACAGAATACATCGGCCAACTGCAACATTGAGCAATTATCAGATACAAAATGATGATCATAAATCCTTGACATAAATCTTGAAGCCAGAGTTCTAGATTATAAAACCCATGCAATATATCCACCTGTGTTTGCTTTAGAAAATCAGGTAATGGTTTTTCTGTTTATTTGTTTTTTTCTTAGCATAATCAGGGGTTTATGTATTTGTCTTGTAGCATAGAGGTACAGTCAGAAGTTTTTCCTGTGGTATAAATCTTGGTTAATTAAAAGCAGAGCAAAGATGATGCAAATTGTACCTTGCTAAGGAAGGTAAACTAGTATTTTAAACATTCAGAGCAGAAATTGTATTGTCTATGGCTTTTGTATAGTCAAAGTCAAATTCTGAACCATTCCGCCAGTTGTATTATCTCAAGTGTGAAAACTGCAGCTCACATAATATGTCTGATGGGGTCAGTTATCCCTTCTGAGAGGTTTTTTAAGAAGCACATAGGTACCTTCTTTTGGGGGTTTATGGGCATTTTTTTTCCCCACAGATAAACATTATTTAATTGAAGAATGATAATCTTGACTATCTAAAATCTTTCAATTTATTACATATTGACCCTGAATACAATATTTAAGACAGTGTGTGGCAGGTCAAATGAAGTCACTTGGGGAGAAACTGTAGCTAGAGAAAAGAAATGGTAAAAGGGGAGTCAGGTAAAAGTTCCTGGTGAATTTGGTTTAAAAAAAATCTGGAGAATATGACGTCAAAGAGGCCACAAGAGGAAATATTTTCAAGGATATGAATTAGGTAGGGTCAAATGCTGCTGCATATCAAAACAAAGAAAGAAAGAAATGACCACGGGGTTCTGCAAAAGAGGCCAGGGTTATCTTGCCAAAAACATTTCAGTGACTGTCAGAGACAAAGGCCACTCCTGAGTAAAATAGTGATTAGAACAATATGCAGCTAGAAAGTATGATTTTTTTTTTTTAATTCCAGGTAACATCAAATTATGAATGAGTCTAACAAGAACTCCACAAAATCTATATTCACAAGATATTAAGTAAAAGTACCAAGTTATAAAAGAGAAATTAAACAAGTTGAAATTTATATTGTGTTGGCTCTTTGACGAAATGAATCATAAATATGTCTATTTTCCCTAAGATAATTAATTCATTTAACTTGATCCTAATAAATATACCTCAGAATTTTTCATGTAACTTTGCAAGTTGATTCTAAAGTCTACAAAGAATAACAAAAACTTGCAACGATATTCAGGAAAATCTGAAGCAGAAGAATATGAGCATTAGCCTTACAAGATACTTTTTAAAATGTCATAAAACAACAGAAAATACTAGCTCTGATCACATATCATCAATATAGCAGAGAAACTGGACATAGTCCTAAATATATGTAGATTGTTGGTTACTGGTAAATGTTGAATTCTAAATCAGTGAGAGACAGGGAAACAGGGTGGGCGTTGATTAAATGGTACTAGACTAATTGGATAGTATCTGGGGAAAATAAATGAGTTAGATTCCCCCTCTCAAACACGTTTCAGAAAGATTAATGTTTTAAAAGTAAAAAAAATTAAACCATAAATATGAAAGGAAAACACTAGAAAGGTCTCTTACTTTCTTGATTTAAAAATGTCTTTCTAAGAATGCTGTAAAACCTTTCTAAGCACGATGCAGAATCTGTTCAAGAAAGTATTGATCAATTTGAGCTTATCAAAATTACAAGGTTTTCTATGACAAGGAAAATAAAAGCAACAAATTACAAACTTAGTAACTTGGTTTTTTTTTTTTTTTTAGTAATACATATGCTAAAAAGCTAATTCTCTTAATATGTACATATCAATTGAAAAATTATCGAGAACCATGTGACTTCACTGATATATGGAATATAAAACTGAAAGCAACAAAGGAACAAGACAAACAAAGAAACAAAAACTTATAGACACAGACAATAGTTTAGTGGTTACCAGAGGGTAAGGGGGAGGAGGGAGAGTAGAAGAGAGTAAACAGGATCAAATATATGGTGATGGAAGGAGAACTGACTCTGGGTGGTGAACACACAATGGGATTTATAGATTACGTGTTACAGGATTGTACACTTGAAACCTATGTAATTTAACTAATCATTGTCACCCCAACAAATTTTAATTAAAAAAAATCAACAACCCACCTAAAAAGATGTGTAAAGACATGAATTTACAGAATCAAAGAAATGCAAAGATTTTAAAATTTTGAATATATGATCAGCCTCAGTCATAACAAAATGAATGTGCATTAGAATATACATTCTAACTGCACAACTGAAACTTCCTAACCATTGAACAATTCCCATTTGCTGTTTAACAGGATGCCTATAGTTAACAATACAGTACTATGCACTTAAAAAATCTGTACAAAAGGTTCAATCCCTTGTTAAGTGTTCTTGCCACAACAAAGAGGGGGTGGATACAAGGAAACTTTGGGAGGTATTACATATGTTTATTACTTTAATTGTGGTGATGAATTACAGGTGGTTGTATATGTCTAAACTCACCAAATTATGCACATTAAATATGTGCAGTTCATTATATATCAATTATACTTTAATAAAGTTGTTTTTAAAAATTACATGTGGATATTAAGTTTTCAATTAATGCTTTCAGCAAAAGCAAAAATCCCTTTACACACTGTATTATGAGGGCAGGGGTTAAAAGTCACTCTCATGCAGTGTTGGTATGAACATACTTTGGTATAACCCTCTGGAAGGCGATTTCACATCTACCAAAATTGTAAATCAATATATCCTTTATTCGATAATTCCACTTTGAAGAATTTATCCTTAAACATATGTTATAAAAATACAACTTAAAAGATTTTTAGAGCAGTATTTATACGACAGTAAGCCATGAAGTTGTCAAAAGGAATGAGGCATACCTATATGTACACTTCCATGGAAGACGTCCTTGATAAATTGTTAAGTAGAAAAGCAAAGAGTGCTTAAAGTTGTGCAAAACAACACCACCAACAACAAAAAATTCACTTCAAGAAAGTGAAATCTGAGTATTGAAAATCAATGACAGAAAAGTTGCTTATCTTTTACTGTTTAACATTTTTTGCCACTTGAATTTTGTACCACAGTCATGCACTGTTTTCTCAAAAAAATTTATATTAAAAAATCTTTTGTGGAGGACAAAAATGTGAATAAGAGGTAGTGAAATGATGGCAGTGTGTGGCAGACAATTATCTGTAGTTTGCTGAGAAGGACACAGAGAAATTAGATTAATGTGAGGTCAATGTTTTGTTGTGATTGTGGTTGCTTTTTAGGAACAAAGAGGTGACACTCTGAAGATCTGATTGTATACCCATCAGAATGAACCAACTGGAGGGGGAGAGACTCATGATTCCAATAGAGGCTGGTAGAGAAGAGCTTGAAAGGCCCAGAGGATTCAATTCAGGTGAACAGAAGAGTCCACCTATGATTACAGCAGGGGTGCTTCCATTTTAACAAGTAGAATATAAAAAGTTGTTAGACTGTGTGCGTAAAAGTGACAAAACTGTGGTGGAAAAGTTGGCCTTGTTGGGGCAGAAGACACTTCTTCCATTTTAACAACTAGAATGCAGGATTATGCATAGAAAGTCTCCTGAGAGTGAGGCATGCTGGAGGTGCTGGGAGAGCTGTGAGGAAAGAAAATCAAGGGCAATATATTCATCTCACATAATGGAAAATTGAGTAGGTGTATTGCAGACAGGGTTGAGTTTGTTTTGAGGCTTGTGGTTAACTTACAGTGAAATTAGTTAAACTTTTTCTGGGTTCAGCTATTAGACTGCAAGTCCAATGTAGGTAGGTAGTTGGGTTAATTGAGGTTAGGGTATCAGTAATTATTACAAGGGAGTCAGAGAGTAATAAAGGAGATGAATCTGTTTACAAAGGATTGAGAACAACGGTTCACCTTGCAATGTAAACTAGGCTGAAATGTAAGTGAAGATGAGGGGGGAGGATATGATGTAGTGGAAGGATAAGTGGATTAAAGACTGTATGAATTCAAACAATAGTCTTTCTAGGGATTAGTAGGGAAATTGAGTCAGGATAAAAAGTAGAGCTAGAATGGGATGTTTGAAATGGTGATACAGGTGACAAGAGAGTACAGAGTAGAAATAAAAGTGGGTGACTGGTGAGGACCAGGTGAAAGACTAGAAGCAAAAATAATTTTTCTGTTCCTCATTGTCTAAGATCTTTGACAAGTAGTAGGTATTGAATGTTATCAAATACATTAGATAGATAGATGGATCGATCGATCGATAGATAGATAGATAGATAGATAGATAGATAGATAGATAGATAGATAGATAGATGATAGATAAATGTTTCTAATATTTAACCATCTTCACTCATGGAATAAAACTACTTGAAAGCAGTGAGATTTTCTTAGTAGTCTGAATTATGCGGTTTGCTAGGATTTTACTTTGAATTTTCACATTTACAATCATAAAAGTGATTATGTATTCAGAGCAGTATTACCTTCAAAGGCTGAATTGGATAACTTTCCATCCTTTTCTATACTCTTGACTATGTGATTTGGCATGGAAATGTTAAACCTGTTCCTTGTAAAAATGTAATAAATCATCTCTTTTTATTGAAATTTTTATATGGAAATAATTTTTCAATATGGATTTTTTCACTTTATTTCCTAATTCTTCTAAAACTTTAGAAGATTATTATCTTTCATAAAATCATTTATTTCAGATATTTTCAAATGTATTAACATTGAGGAATACACAGTATTCCTCATCATTTTAATCTCTTACTTATATGTTGATTATAGTTTCCAGAAATTGAACTTTTGTTTTTTTTCCAAAGAGTCAACTCTTATATTTCCTTTGCAGTTCCACTTTTAAAATCCACTTATTTTAATTCCTTCTTCTTCTTCTTTTTTTTTTTTTTTTGGTCTGGCTTTATAATTTTTTCTGGATTACTCTGAGTCAGATGCTTAATTCATTTTTGTATTATTGTTTAATCATGAAATCACATCTGAGTTTGGCTTTGAGACATTTATATCAGTTTTATAATAGAGGGTTCTCATTTTTATTATTTTTTCCAGTAGTTTATAATAGTTTACAATGATAAATTTTAATGACTTGGTTAATCTCAAAAGTCAGGTCTGTGAGAGTTTAAATTGTTTGGTTACCGCTTTTGCTTTACAAACTATTCACATTTTGCGTTGCGTCTTACACAGCATTAGAGTTTTATTTACATATGTGCGTGTTAAAAAGAGCTGACCTGGAAATCTTACGTGAAGAAGAGCCTGAGAGTCATTGTAATTCTTTTGATATCCTTGGCACTGAAATATCTCACCAACATTATTCCGGTTAAAGGATAGTCTCTAACCAGCAGTTTACAGTAGCCTCTAATTAGCTATTTACTTTTGCTTTGAATTGTGTTTTATCATGGTGGGGGTTTTGTATGTTGTTGGGTTTTTTGTTTTTTTTTTTTTACAAAAATTTACTCAAAGAAATGAAAAACCTCTGGGAGTCGATCAGTTTCAGACCTTCGGCAGAAAGAACAAAGGATAGATAAAATACTAATATCACTGACGCAGGCATTATCTTACTAAAAGGATTTAAAATATATGTGGCATGGCAATAATTGTTATACATCTGCCCTCATGTTCTGAGAAAAAAAGAATACTGCTAATATCTGCATAATGCTTTTAATTTTATAATTGATACTTGACAAGTGCCAAATATATAGTTGAAATTCCTGGATCAATCATGACATAATGTTTTGAAATGTCTGTAATTATAGAGTCAAGCCATGAGAAAAAGAGTTCACTATATCCATAAGAAATAGTACAAAGATATTACCCAACTTCATATTATCTTCCTGAGAGTCTGCAATACAAACCACAAAGCCTGAGTTTCCCTGAGTTTCTCTCAGGTGGTGGCCCTGGATAAAGGAATGCTCAGGAACTGATTTTAAAAGACGAATTTTAAAATTCAGAGGCAGCTATTTCAGAATAGCACATTTATGTGTGATATGCATATTTCTTGAAAGAGTTACTGATAAATAACAAAATTGTAGTGTCCCAAAATGTTACAGTACTTGCTGAAAATTAGACTCATATGGGCATCCTGGGAGAAACTGGATAAATTGTCAAATCTTCATGTAAACTTTTTTCCTAAATCATTGATTTTTACTCAATTCTTGTCCTTAAATTTGTTCTAATTTTCAAATAAAAGAATGTCCTGTTACGTTTGGTTATTAATCCAGCTTCTTTTATTTCTACCAAAAAAATCCATTTCTCATTTATTTGTTCAGAGCTGTGTACTACCATGAAAGAACTTGAACATTGATTAAGCAAGTAAACACTGAATTTTCTTCAGAGTGATAGTCCATACCCTAGTCTAATGAAGTCACAAAATGTACTCCTATTTTCTTTAGAAATGTTACTGTTTTTCTCAATCTCCTTTATCGTCACATCTTCATTTGCCCTTAGACATTGGTGTGTACCAGAATCCAGCCTAGTGTTCTCTTTTCATCTGTATCATTTAGGTAGGCACGTCCCTAATTCTGGCTCAGTTATATCCCACTTATCTATATTCCACATAGTATCTGACCATCCTTCAAAAACATAGTCCATATTAGTCAACAATCACAATTTTCTGAGCAACCACTATGTTGCAGGCACAGTGCTAGGATGGAGAAAACAAAACCATATGACATGCTGTTCTCAAAATTGAAGAGTTAGAAGTCTACTGAATCAAGTCAGTCTCCTACTTTTAGAAATTGCCTCAATGACCCTCCATTAGTATATATTTCAAGGTGTCCACAGATTATAGTGTACCCTGTAATGAACACATTTTGAGGCCTCTCTCTCTCTCTCTTTTATAGGAGCATCTTGAACTCTTTTGGAAATCAACCCCTCCTCACTCAGCACCCCCATTGTTTTTTGGAATAGGACCATGTGACTCAGGATTAACAAATCAATCCACTCAATTCCTTAGAGCACAGCGATTAAGTATTGGTTTATGAATTAGGCTTAGCTAAGAAGCAGAGTTTTCTCTTCCTGGTCATAAAGATTTATAGAAAATTACCAGGTGACCCACTCTGATCCAGTAAGAAGGAATCCTTGGACTCAAAAAAGACACAATACTTTCCCACTGGACTTGAACTTGGGGAGGATGTCAGTTGAAGTTACTCTTGTCATATTGTTAATGTAAAAAGAGAACCTACCTGTATTAGTTAGGAATTGACCAGGAAAATGCCCTTGTCACATTCTGAATGGATTAATGTGTGTCCAAAGCCATTTCTGAGATGACAACTAAAACGACGAGTCTATCTGTTGTGTGGTCTCTTAGATAGAATAAAAAATTGGGGGTAATTAGTTGGTGTGTTTCTGTTTCTCACACTCTGTTGGTTGTTCTGGCTATCTACAAAAAATTACTATATAGGATTTAAAATAATTGGTAACACGATACTGGCAGTAACAGGTACATTGTCATTTCCAAAAAGTGTATTCCTTTTGTAGTATCATTTTTTTAATGTATAAAGTTATACATTCTTGAATAACACTATGCTTATTTGTAGTATTTGTGCACAGCATAGAGACTCAATGAGCGTTGAGTCCTAATTATGTTCAAATTTTGTGTGCTTTTCTTTGTTGAGTCCCTCCGGAATATTTTCTTTTTATTTACTCCCATTTCAGTAAGTACTTAAATTGGCTGAAAATAATACTTTTCCAAAGGCTCACAAACAAAAGTGTCTCAAGGTTGACAACACTGTGTATTGTTACGGTTCACGTTTTAAATGTCTTACTTTACGTGGCATGATATCCTATCTAATGCTCAAGGGAAAAAGTGACACAGTCACAGACTATGATTATCAAGACTATTTTAGGTATCAACCTCCTGAGCAAAGCACAGAACATTTATTTTTAAGTTGGGATATTACAAAAAATATCATGTCCTCTGTTTCCTTTAGTTCAACAAGTTCCAGATTGGTGTTGTATAAGCTCTTTTTCATATGTTTTTGGCACAATGCTATCTGTTTTTATTAGGAAATGGTCTGCTGGCTGAGTGCCCGTTCATTGTCTTACAGCATTTTCCCTCAGCTGTATCAGAATAACAAATAAAGAAGTTCATACTTCCTCATTAATTCTGGAAAACCCATTATCGTGAATAACATAGCATGAACATTTTTATGTCTTGACAATTGCTGGAAGTGTTTTATTTTATAACAGAATTCAATGGTTACTGTGGAAACTGAGTCTATAAGTCTCATAATTCTCTTAAAGGATAGTAATTGTCTTTCAAAACCCCATATATTAGGTACTAATAACTTGTAACCCTGTCGTTTTATTTTCAGTGGTTTCTTACTTGTTGATTGTAGTGTCATAATTTGTGACTGTGAAGGACAATATAAGCGATCATTTTTAATGGTTTGATGTTTCCTACAACTTACAAGAATAATTCAAATCACTGAAGTCCTAACGGTAAAACTGGAAGCTTGTGAATATCAGCATCCAAGTGGGACTGCTTACTCACATTTAGGATAAAAATAATATCAAGAGAAGGAAAACTGTGGATTAATAGAAAACGTTTTAACCTATTTATACTTTAGTTTCCATCTATTTGCTCTTCCATTTTCTGCCTTTGTATCAATTAGAATCTCACTCTTTGTACATTAAATATTTGTAATGCAATGCAAAAGAATGAAGTTGGTCCCTTAACACAAAATAATTGGGGTCCAATTTCTGACCTCATGCCTATGTCACTTAGTTCAATTAATTTAATTTCTTTAAACTTCAATTCCATTGACTATAAGATAAGAAATTGACTTTGCTTACACCTGTGTTATGTCTATCTGAGAGAAAAATGAATAGAAAGTGCATTAAAAAAAATCTGGTTAGATTCAACAAATAGCAGTCATTCATAATAGGTCCTTAACTAACATCAACAACAGTATTTATCAACTGTGAGTAATTACTTTATGCCAAACACCATTACAAGTATTATCTACTTCATCTACTATTTAAGACTAGTAGATGCTATTGCCTTGTTGTCGTTGCTGCTGTTTTGTTATGTTGCCATTTTTGCCCCAAGTTTACAAATAATGTACTTGACTAAGTTAAATTCTTAGATTAGGAGAAAAGGTCACTGATATTCTGGAAAGGAAAAAAACAAAACAAAACAAAACTTAAGAAGACCACACATGTTCCCTTCCCTCCCTTCAAAAACAAACTCTCTCGCTACCCCTTCCTGATATATCTCCCAGATGAGAGTCAGTATTAGTTGTTCTAGACATAAATTTATTTGTTTTGATAGAAAAAGCTTCAGACTGACCATGAACCAAAGATCACTGAGATTCATTGGGCCTCTCAGGGAATGCTGTTGTAGGCTTTGGGTGAGATCTGTCTGGCGCGTTTGCCATTTTCATTCATCAACCCCCATCTATTTACTGCTGACCTATGCAGGCATGTAGCTATGTCAGAAGGGCCACAAGAAATATTTACTCTTGGAGACTCAAACCAAAACAAAACAAAACAAAAACAAAACAAAACAAAGCAAAAAAACCAGCAGTTAACCCTTTTCTTTTGAAATTGATAGGCCCATTCTCGGTGCATCAGTTTTGAACTGAAAAACAGAACGGTGGCTCAGTGTGTCAGCTGCAGCCCTGCCATTTGACCACCCAGAGGGCAAGTTCATTAGCCTTACTGCCAGGCCTTGTGCTCTGATTCCTCGGTCCACATGGGCATTTGCAGGCTCTGAGAGAATCTCTGGTAGCACAGGCATCAACCCTCATGTATTTCACAATGTGATCCTAACTATATGCCAATGACTTTATCTGTAGGGAAATTACAAAACAGTGTGTCCAGGAATGTTAGTTAAGTACACATAATAACAAATTAAATAATAACTATCCTAATTTATAAAGTCAAAAGAATAGGTTTGGTCTAAATTTGTCAAGTGGACAGGTTTATACTGTTGTGGAGAATAAATTGATATGGTTCAATCCAGGCACCCCCAACGTACTCTCTGAGACCTTGGACAAATTACTCAACTTCTTTGTTTGTACCTCATGATCCATCTACTACAGGGATAGTTATCCTCAGAAATTTGCTGTGAGAATGAACTTTATTGAGATGAACTTCGAACTTTTTTTTTGGAAAACAATGTAGTAAGTGTTAGCCAATATTGTATTATCTTAAGAATATCCAGCAAATTACTATTATTCTATACTAATTTACATTGCCCAGATTCAAAATTGAAAAAATCATATTTTACAATTTTAATAGACCACAGCATTTGATTGTAGATAATAGAAGCCAAATGTTTGGATAAATGCAGTAATCTTTTTTGCGTTTGCATTTGAATATGTTAAAACAGGAAAATGCAGTCAATCTTCCAATAATTCATTTATTATAAACAGTTATTAAGCTGCACATATGCTGAACTTCTTTCTGTTTTTTGTATATACCACGTTTGTTTCCAATTCAGATTTTCTATAGCTGGTTTCTTACCGTAATCATGTATCAACTCTTCAGAATGGCCTAGCTCGATTACCCTATCTAAATCAGACTCTTGCTCCCAAGAATTCTCTATAACATTGCCCTATTTTCTTGTTCTTGAAAACTTAGTGACAATATCTGAATTATCTGCTACTTGTTTCAGTCTGTCCCCCTTCACTCTTGCTACTTGTGTTGACTACTACCTCACCAGAGCCCCAAATAATACCAGAATAGTAGTAGTAATAATAATAGCTTACATTTATGCATTTTGTACACAACTTACTTTGTGCAATTCACCTGTACTGACAATGTAATCCTCACAACAACCTAGCAAGACAATGCTATATTACACTCATTTTACAGATGAGAAAAAGGAGGCAAAGAGTGGTCAAGTAAGTGGCCATAATTACACCCTAAAGAGTTCTTAACCACTACTGTAGTCTACCTCAAAGTAGGCACTTAGCACATTGGTGTTAAATAAATGACTGAAAGTGTCAGGTTTGGGGCAAGGAGCTACATATGCAACGGTGAATAAGACCTAAACTCTGCTGGTTAGGGCATGCGTCTATGTGAGAGAAATGGACATGGTAAGTTAATAAGCTGGATAATACCTTAAACTTATACAGGGATGTGTGTCAATTCTCTCTCAATACGACTGCGGGGGGGGAAGCAAGACAGAGTCAATGAATCACTACAGATACTTTGATAGAAGATGTACAGGGCACAGGATAGAATAAATGAGAGCATGGCAGTTTTCTTATCGGAGATAAGCCCTAATGTTTGTTTGAGGGAGAAGGGGGTCTTAAATTGTATACATTGACAATCTCCAAATGAAGCATTATATACTACAGCAGAAAATGCCTGAAAAATAGAAACACTCTTGATGAACCTTCAAAAACACTGCATGAGGTTTAGACTGCTACACCTCTGTGGCTCTAGTTGAATATGGTTAAGCTGGAAGCCACGCTGTTACCATGGATATGTGCACAATTGAACAAATGGAGATGGATTTAAGAATCGCTAAACTGTTAGAGAATAAATGTCAACAAGCATGTCTTCATTATAAGCAATCCTGTATAAAAATTAAGCACAGGAAATTTCATCATTATTTCAAGGAAAATAATCCATTTAGAAAATATAACCATTGGTTGTAGCTATCACCAGGTATTAATGGTAGAATTTAAAATACTCACTCACTGTTATTAAAGCCTGCACAGTCATTATAATTTATGGTTTCAATATTGTTTTAAAATTGGGGGTTTGGTTTTGATAATCCCAAATCACATTAACACATTGTCAAATTTTAGAAGGTAATTTATAATTGAAAAAAGCATTTATTCAGTTAGAGAACACTAAGGTATTAATACATACCAACCATTTGAAGAAAAAAATAAGAAGAAATATCAGCCAGATAATTGTTACATTTTTACAATAAGCATTGGCGTATACTGAACTGGTAGGAATACGAGGCCTTACCTGATCATATCACATATAAGGTATTTTGTAGATAATTTCAATTTTCTATTCAAATGTTATTTTTGTTTTCTTTCTATGTTTTAAAAATTAAGTCTTAAACTCAATTTGGATCATGTGCTTTAAGAATCTTATTCTCAATCATGATGAAGGACTTAATTTGGTTATTTAGAGAGGACTCTGTTTATTTACAAATTTACAATTCTTCTCAATTTCTTTAAGAGACTGAAAACCTGGAAAGCTTTCGTGTGTACTGTTAACTGTATACTTAGTTCACAATTAGCAGATGTTTCATTAGTTAGAATATGTTGAAGACAAGAGGCCTGTCCTTTTCAGGTATTACAATTTATTAGGTATAAAGGAGGCGTTTAAACTTTCGAAACATATAAACATATATGCAAATATAATGCTAATATGATTGTCTCATGTAAATCTTTGTGTGTGCGTATGTAAATCTTGAGAACCATTGAAGTACTCTTTAATAGCTGACCTCTAAAATACTTCAGAGGGAGAGAGACTCTTCCATATAATCTCATTGCTTTTCTGTCATTAGTAATTAGTGTTACAGTTTCATAACTTGCTTTTTTGTCTAATATATTCCGGTACATTTTTTATTGTCTAACCAATCAATCAGAAGAAATTCTTAAGAGGTGAAGGATGGGTTCTTTCTTTCTTTTTTTTTTTTTTTTTTTTTGACATAAATCAAGTGGCATAGCGAGTTACATTATCATACTGAGCTTGGCAAGGTTGATGTAAGATTTCTGGATCTTAGTAGGCAATAAAAAATGTATTTTTTTCTGTTTGAAATTTTCTGCATTGACATTAGGATAAAGGAATAAGTTACCTTTAAAATGTACTTCCAATTAACCCTCAAGTTTATATTATATTTAAAGTAAAACTTCTTTGGAAAAAACATCAAACAAATATTAAGAATACATATAGTATCCTGATAATGTGCTGATAAACTTCATTTTATTTCCTTAAAAAAACTCTTTTGCTGCCACTGAACAGTATTTGGAGGAGCAGGAGAATGAGAACAAAGAATACACAAAAGATGAGCAAAGAGGAAGGAAATTAAAGAACCTATGGTACCTATTCTGATAACGAGAAAACCCAATCCTAAGGACATTTGATATTAAAATTAAGAGATAGAAAAAGAATCATAATGTTCTCAGTGGATAGTGAGCAAAAGAAAAAAATGGTTTCATTGGGTTTTTGTAAGAAAGTGAATTAAATATCCTTTCAAATTTGCTTAAATGGATCTGATACAGCCTTTTTAAACGAGACAATTTTATTCACTCAGTTTAGAAAAATAAAAACCTTATAGGACATTTGTGAGTTCATAGTATTGTGCAAGTTACTATAAGCAGGAGGACATAAAAGAAAATTGCTTATTTGGGAAATTTTAGTGCACCTTTATTCAGAAAGCATTTGAAGCATCCTCTTGATAGGCATTTTCCAGTCCCTAGGTAGGTTTCCATCTAAAAGGAGCTAGTAACAGTTGTTTCAAAATGAAAACACACAAAGCCAAGGAGGTCATGGAAGGCAGCAGCCACCAAGAGCAAATAACCCTCTACAACATGGGGCACACTGCTGTTGGATGGTTGTCCTCTCTTTAGATTCTAACAAAAACAAAACAATGCCTCATATGAAGCCTGGTCATATCCATCACCTGATTTGGTCCTAGTTAATGTAAAAATGGCCATCTTTGCTCTAACAAACTAAACGCTTCATAATTCATTTTAAGATCCTACAAGAGGAGATAGATTACTGTTGCTATAAAACAGAGAAGATACTCAACTGAAAATAAGCCAAAGATCTCTAGGAAGTGTTATTCAGGTTGGGTTGACAAAGAAGTTAAGTATAAATGACAAAGAAAAACAACATACACACACACACAAAAAAAAAACCCACACTGTGTTTATTTTAGGTGTCTATTTCTTTTAAACATATTCTAAAATATTTTCATTTTTTTCTTTAATTGAAGCTATATTTTTTAATATTTTAATGGAAGCTATATTTTTCTCTCAAATGTATTTTATTTATCTTGTATATTCACAGATACAAACAGAATTGTTTTACTTTTGTTATATTTTCTCTTTTACAAATTGGACTTATTTAGTTTTTAATACATGCAGAAGATTTTAAAATTCCACATACAATCAGTGCCCAATTGATTCACTGATAGCAATTTTTACAGACAGACACCCTAAGCTCTTTTTATTTTCCTTCAGTTATATTGGTGGTGGGCAGAGATAATATTTTAGATATATATATATATAAGTCATGAAAAATTGTTGGCCACAACACTCTAGGGCACGATTAGGGACATACCCTTTGAGTCATATCTAAACCAACCACCATAACATTTCTAACATTGTGTTTCATTCATCTAACAAATACCCATTTCATGCTACTCTGTGCTAAGTATAGTTCCAGGTACCTTGCCTCCACAACATTGTTTGGGTAATCAACAGTGATTGTTCATTACTGTATCCTTAATACCAAGAATAGTTGTTTATTTTCCCCATTATTGAATCCTCAGTAATGAGGAAAAACTTGAAATGTGTAATTAATAAATGCTATCTGGTCTACCTCATAACACCACTAGGAATAGTCTTAAACTGTGAGTAATTTATTTTGATAGGTAAAAAATTATTTTAAGTTCAAACATGAAATTTATGAAAGGAAAATAATATCACATATGCATTGTTTTTAGTTATTTATGTAATTAATTTCCCTATGCTTAGACTAGATTTTTTTCCTTCCTGGGAACTACCTTTGCAAAACATAAAATAAACAACCTGATATATATTCATTTAATTCTTGAATGTAATTATAATCACAAAGTATTAACATTAGAACTGCCGAGCCTCAGTGTTCAAGCCTTTATTTCATTTGAATTTTTTAAAAGAAATTGCACCTTTTCCCATGTCACTCAGTTAGCAATTGACAGAAATAAAAAAATTCGGGTCTCCTATTTTCAGAATACATTCTCTTTATTGAAACTTTTTTTCTATCAAGACTTTTGATGGAAAAATATTCTACAATGCCCACGTTATGAAATAAATTTGTCATTATACTTCACATTTAAAGAAATGAAAATGAAGAAAATGGGGTTGACTGCTGGGCAAACCCATTATTTCCAGTATCGTTTTAAATTTATTTTCTTCTGAAAGATTAGTGCAAGCTAAAGAAGGCTCGTTGTTTGTTGAGAAGTCTGGGTAAATTTGGGTACTTCTGTGCACAGAAGAGTAGAGTTGCTCCAGGAACTGGCTGCTCTCACTACCTTACATTCAGATGGAATCATATAACTGGGTTCTGACCAAGAAAATGTGAGTGGAAGTGATCTGAACCAGTACTTCTCCAACTGTCGTTTCGTGTGCATTAAAATCACACGAAGAGCTGCTTAAAATATATATTCCTGAGCTCCACCTATTGAGTTTCTGATTTGGTAGGTCTAGAACAGGGCTTGCGAATTTGCTTTTTTAACTAGTTTGGGTGATGCTGTTGCCCCCTATCCATGTCCCACACTTTGATAAACATCACTACTGCTTTGTCCATGTCCAGAAAGAAATGATAGGTTTTTCTTAAATGAAGTCAATATTTTTGTTACGAGCAAAACTAATTGCCATCTATTTATAATTAGACACACGAATACATTCTCCATTATCATCAATTTTAGTTATAGAAGTTGTGGGCATTTACAAATTCATTTTTTAACATGGATATTTCAAAGGATGAAAATCCTGTTCAACCAAGGGATAGTTATAAGGAAAAAGATGGAGGAGAGAGATGAAATGTAAGAGCTATGAATTTAAGGCATAATTTGTCATCTCTAAGTTATTCATAAGAAAGCATAGCCAGAAGGGAAAAAAATGACCCAAAGAAATTACCAGCACATATTTTATGGAATTCGGAAGATCTCTACTGACCACTATGACAATAATTACTTTGTGATGTAAACTATAACAATGAAGCCGTCCTTAGTACACATATTATGAGCATCAGAAAACCACAAGCATGTGAACACAACGAAACGATTTTAATGCAGACTCCCATTTTCAACATAAAAACAAGATGCTTGCTGGTATGCTAGGAAAAACTCTTTGACTTAGGAAACTCTCCTTCCAGAGCCATAATTATTCATTTATCTTTCGGTCCACTTTTCAGTTTGTTTGTAACCTGCTTCACTCTTCACCTTCATCTTTTCACCTCTGGCACAATGTGTAAACAGCTTATCTAGTGCGTCACTCAGTTTCCATGGTTTCAACCCCCTATTTCAACACCATTAGGAATACCAGTACTGCTAGAGTAAAATTTTATTTCATAATATGCCTGCTATCCCTGATCTTCTATATCTGCTTAAAGCTGTCACCTTTCAAATTAGGCTCACTCAGGTAGATCCCCCTTATTAACTTGAGATTAAAGATTAGACTCTCCTTGGTAATAATTATTCAAGGTGGACAAGGGAGTTTGTGTTTGTCTACTCTGCCCTACCACAGAGCTGAGAACTCTACCAAAAACTTACATCATCTTCTCCCACACCTGTGGTAGATACCATCGTCATTTTATAAATGAGATACTTGATGTAAAAAGTAGTTACAACTTGCCTAATAACACTGTCAACATTTTTAGCAAAGCTAAGGTTAGAAAAAAAGCCTCACAAACCCAGTGTATCATATTTTAAGATATTTAACCTCACAGTAATAGTTTTGTTGTGAAAATTCAAATGGACCCAGAGTACACAGCCCTGTGATTGCAATACATGGAAAATTGATCAATGATTTGTATTTCACGATCTCTCTAGATTATACATCCCATGTGTCAGACACTGCATGTATCATTTACTGTAGTAATACCAGTATAGAATGGTACTTTTAACTGAGAAGGTGCTTTATAAATATGACTTGAATCAATGTTGGAAATATTAAATAAAATCATAAAGTATGCTTAAAGAAACACCATTTATTCCTGGCTATTTTTCTTTTACTTAATAGAAAAAGAAAAGTGGTTGTTAAGAGGGTAGCTTCTGGAATCAGACTATACACCACTCCGAAGTTATCTCTTTGTTGCTCAGTTTCCCTACCTGGAAAATGGTATAATAATATCACCCAACTTGTGAAATCTTTATGAGAATTAAGTGAGAAAATTCATTTTTGCCTCTTAGGTTAGTGTTGAACACATTGTAATCACTTCATAACTGTTCACTATTATGGGACTTTTCATTTGATACTGGTATATATAGCTGGGTTTTTACTTAAACTTATGGTATACGTACCAATCATAAAGAGATATAAAGGATGGAAATTAGATTGGAGAATACAACAAAAAAAGATATTTTCATCATAAAACTAATAAAGGGTTTCAATAATATTTTAAAAATAATTTTTACAACATTATCTAATATACATTTCATCCTGATAAGGGTCTTACTAGATAAATGGAGTTTCTTCTTATCCTGTTCTTTTGCTCCAAGACAGGAAAATAAAGATATGCCATATTTCTAAGTTGCACAATCTCTAATTAAAATACTTGAAATTTACCCTTCAGAGCCTCTGAACCACATAATAGACTAGGTTATTAATTTAGTCAGTTAATACCACTGAGTAGAATTTCTACATACTCCTCACCATGTGTACCTCTTCCTGCATTTTGCTTCCTTTTTTCCTCTTTTGCTCTCTTTCTTGAGCTTCTGTTGTTCTTCTACTGCAATTGGATTTTTTTGGGTTTTTGTTTTTGGTGATGGTGGTGGTGGTGGTGGTAGTTTTGGAGCAATTTCTTTTACTTTTCTCACTATCTTTTTACTTTCCTTTCTTCGTGGCCCAAGAATTAAAAGTACCCAGTAATATACAAGAGATTTCCTTTGTAAGCAGAATTTGGGATTTTAACTATATGACCTCTATAATCATTTGCTCTATAAAAGCCTTCTTTGAAGGATCATTTAGGAACAAGACAATGCTTTCGGATATTCTTTGGTCATTGGCAGCATTTGTCATCCATCTTTAAATGGGTAATTCCCTTGTCAAAGGCCTCGTCTCCCCTATTATTCCATACAGTGCATCATTATTTATTTTCTCCAACAATACTTTGGAACCATACCAAATAAATCATGTACTGTGGTAGTAAATGTTGGTGAAATAAATGAACATGAGGCTTTAGAGTGTCATGCCCTAGGAATCAAAAGTGCTTATGATTTGACACATTTGTCTCACTTATTCAGCAGCCAACATGGAGGTAGTAATTGGAAAGTAGTATCAGAATATCACAGAGTAAATATGCACCCACTTCCATTGAAAAGATTTCCTCTTGAAGAGGGTGGTCACTGATTTGGGGAGATTTGGACTGCTGTCTTGATACAGATAGGTTATACGGTTGTTGAGCAATAACTTGGGTTTCTCTAGACCATCCTTCTGTACATAGTAAAAATAAAAAGGACATATTAACTCCTAAACCACCAGGCTGGCTCAGGTAAATACGATCTGGATAACATTGGCATCAAGGGTCATGAAGAACTCTCTTCTCCTCAAAAGATGGGATGGAGGACTGCTTTTGAAAATAAGGTTTAGAAATAACTTTTTAGAGTGATTATAAATCAAATTTTTATACTACTTATGCATATATTATTGCAACATAAATCTATCTCATAACATAAAAAGTTATCATAATTATGTATATAAACCACATACATACAATAGAAAGAAATAAAATTTGTCCTCTTTAGATAGTGAGATCAATTATGGGTGACATTTTTCTTTTTTTTATTTTTGTATATTTCTAAATTTTCTACAATGAATATTAATTTTTTCATATTTGAAAAAATAAAACTAATGTTACTAAAAATACTTTAAATATCAAAGCACAACACATAAAGTAGTACTGTCTTCCTATTATTCCTTTATTGATTGTCATTCAAGTTATCTTGCTGTTCTTTTTTCTCCATCACTTGTACTATTGCTTCAGATGATGAACACCAAAGGGTTATTGTATTAAAGTTACTTGAACTATTCTGCTTTATCTTACAAATTTTAATGAGTATCACATAATTGTAACCCTGGCCCATAACATAGTTCAAAATATAAAACAAGAGCCAGACCATCTGGAAAGAACAGAACCTCATCTCTCACACTTTCTAGTGGGTGACGTTAGCTAGGCAAGTTACTTAGCTTCTCTGTGTTTTATTTTCCTCACATTTTAAAGAGGAATATTAACAAAATCCATCTCACAGTTTATAAGATTAAAGGAGTTATTCTAGGTAAATATTTAGAACAGAGTCTCACATATATTACATTCTATATAAGTGCACTACTGTAAATTTAGTGGACCTATCCATATTGGTTCTATAACTCTATAAATAATAACCATTTCCTCTTAGCGCTTTTCTCGTGCTTCTAATAGGTTCCACAATGGCAGAGGGCTTGCTGGTCTTGTTCGCTCCTAAGTCTCAACTGCCATCATAGTGCTTGACACCTGGTAGGTACCATATAAATATTTGTTGAATGAATAAATCCAAAGTGAGTATTACAGTCTTGAGGCTCTGCCTAAAAATTAAATCAGATATTTGATTTAGTCATTTTCTCAAAATTTCAAAGCTACTTCCTTTTTGTTAAAAGCCGCTAAAAAGTTGCACTTATTTTGTGGGCTCTGACACTATTGTTTACATATTTCAAGTGAGATTCTGTTGTTCTTTAATGACCTTGCATACTTTCTTGATAGAAAGCTTATGTTGAATCTAAGGAAAGGGTCATGTTTTCTGAATGGGACCTACATGTGTTTACCATCTGACTTTTCTGTGTTGTTTTCAAAGTCCATATAGTGGAGGATGGTAGAAGACTCTCTCTGCCTTGGGAAAAAACTTCACACTGATAAGTTCCATTGGCCAGATCCCCTGACTGTGAGTCATAGAACATTGCTTGAGAATAACTTTACAAGGCATTAAAAGCACAAAAGGGTTTAATGAGTGACTCAAAATGGTCTGAAATTGCAAATGCTTCCAAGAATTCATGGATGTTGTTTCATTCCGTGCACTTGATGTTTAGGGGTGTGTGAGGGGCATATCTTTTTTTTTTTCCATTTGTGGAGAGAATTTATAGCTGAGTATGATAGTAGGTTTGAAGCTCAAATTCGCCTATGAATCATATTTAATACTTCTTAGTAAACTTTAGTTTCATAGCATTAAGTATATTATAAAAAAGAATATAACAGTATGATACTTTAAGTCTTGGATCAAGCTCAGATGATTGAGATCTTTTGAGTTCTGATTCAGTACAATTGCAGGATGTGGGAGGATTTTCAAAATATTTAAGTGGTTCTAGAAGCCTGAGACTAGAAATGAATCACAAATAATTTTTCATCTTGTCAGCCGCCGACATCATGCTTAAGGAATTCTTATAGAAAAACAAATGCCTATTCAGAGAGCATTAGCCAACCAGTTCCCTGATAATCAAGTCAAAGCAGTAGTTCCTACAAAGAAAGTTTGAAAATACGCAATCACCACTTTTAAAGTATAACCATGTGTAAAGTTGATTAATAATCAGATGTTCATATTTCACAAAAATAGCACTAAAACAACAGGAACAAAGTTAACAACCCATACACCCCAGGCCAAAGTGGCATTAATCCAGGACTAAACAATGTTAAGATTATAAAGAGATCACTCCTGGATTTCATCTAGCATAAACGAGTTATAAATCGAAGCAGACTTATTTGGTATAAGATGACTGACTTCCAGATATTCTGAGGAAAAGATGTAAGATTTAGTGGTAGACAAGCCTTTATTCACCACATCTAGTCTAATATTTCTTCAGCTTTAACTACACTTTCGGATTAACTGAGAGCCTGTATAAATCCCTATACCCATGTCAAACACCAAACCAATTAAACATGCATAAATCTTACTTGGAGTGGGGACACAGGCATCAGTATCTTTTTAAAGGCACCTATAAAAAGCCAAGTTAAGAACCACCACTCTAGTTATCTTCTGTGATATGAAGTGATATGGCCACGTGTAGGAGCTATCTTTGGGCCTGTTGGGAAGGGGTGGTGACTAAAGGCATCATTTACTATATTCATATTTGCTGGCACTTGATTAAAGGCTCTGCCTGTAGTAACGTTGAATCCACCCGAATGGGTAGAAACTATTATTATCACCACCATTTTACAGATAAGGAAACTAAGAAAGCATAAATTCATACAACTGGGAACGGTGGAATGGAGAGTCAAATCCAGGTATTTGATTACACAATGATATTTATCACATAATATACCAAGCGTAGTGTCAAAATACTTGTTGGAATCTCCAAATGCGTAATGCAATAAACACAGAGATGCCTTCTATTAATGAATACCTAATTATCAGCAACTGCCTTTCCACATGCTCTGGAATTAAACATGAAAAACATAATGTTGCCCTCAATAGTACCCTGGAAGAATCAATAATACTAACTAAAATAATAGACAAACAAATTAAAGATGACCAAACAAACTAAAGATGACTTGCATTGACAAAATCTGGCTTCCAGGAGGTCAGCAAAGTAGACTCACAGCCACTGTGATTCTAGCAACACTGACGCAGTCTGCAATCATATTCACAGAGAGTCAGCACTCAGATGAAACAGTACTCAAGGAACGGAATTCATGAGAACAGAGAACAGATTCCGCAGTGTAATTTACATTCTCTCTAACCATCTGGAAATGGAGTACTGTTCTTCAGGGGTATTCCCAGGTATTAGGTGGCGACAGATAAAATGACCTCATTTATGTGCAGTATAATAAAAAAATGTCTCCTCATCCTACATACTGATGTTGACATCTGGCTTTCACAAAGAGAAGGCATAAGAAGACCACTGAAGACTCAAACTACATTTTATGGCATTGCTTACATGAAGAGTATTTTCTCGGTTTAATAGAATCCATAGGTTGAAAAGCAATTGTCTGAAGATAGCAAACACATTCTCCCTTTTAGCTAGGGTGGAACATACCAATTTAGACCCAAATATAAATAAAAATGATCTTATATAAGTAAATGTCAGGAAATTAATAAACATTGAGCTTAAAACAAACCCATTTTTCTACCCAATGATCAACTATAAGTGTTATTTCAGGACCATTCAAAAGAACTAATGCCACCTTCAAAAACTTTCACCATTTACTGATAAATCTACAATGAGGTCTTTATTTCCTTGGGTGTTTTGCTGTGAAAAAGAATGTATTTCTGAAGGAGTTAAATGCATGCCACTAACAATCATTTATAGTTCTATGTGAATTAATGATTTAAAAGTAAGCTTTTCTATGAGTTTATAAAAGAGAACATGTGGGTCCTGGGACCTGGAAAAGGTGGGAAGAAGAGCTGATTTGCACAAAGGGAGAAAGAGAAAGTGTACAAACTCTGGGAATGCCAAAGGCAAATTTTAGCCATTTCACAAGTTTATCTTGGAACCACTTGCAATAAGGAAGCAGGAGATATCTGAGACGGGAAACTAGAAAAAAATTTGTTTCTTTTCTTCCTTGAAGAAATTTCCTAAGGCTAATTAAGACTACGAAATTTACAATATGCAAAGAGAGTAAAGAAGTTTTAATTATAGGTAACTTTCTGGGCTCTGAACAAAACTGGAAAACGAGTACATTGAAATCCTTTAAAAAAAGAGAGACGGATAACTGAAAGAGAAAGAGAAGAATTCACATCATCATCACGGTTGTCATCACCGTTATGATCATTTGGCTCAAAAAAATCACCAGAGAGATCAGGTGCTTCAAGAAGTTTGGCCACATGTGGTCAGATTGCAAATACGAACTATATTGGCATAAGTGAAAAAGCCACTGTCCATACTAAAGTGCAGAGAAACCACACTGCAAAACGTATGAAGACTCAACCACGTATGAAAAGTAAACTAAAATAATGAGGGGTGCAGACTTAGACGATAAACAGAAAACCACGATTGTCTCCAAATGATAGAAATGTTGAAATACACTGAAGACACATGATGCACAATATAAAAGTTAACTGCAAATAATCTTATGCTAAAGAATGAGATGCTGCTTCTTGTAACTGATCCAGAAAGTAATGTGTCACACTCTTGCTGCCCCTTTATTTATGAAATTCATGTTCGTTTTTCCCACAACAGATGGAAATAAAGAAGAGAAAAAGGAGTGAGAATTACAACTCTCACAGAGCAAAGAAAATTAACTTCTAGCAATAAATACAAGGAAGAAAATAATGTCAACCATGGAAATGAAAAATCTCATTCTTAAGACAATAAATGGAATCTGACATTAAATGGAATCTTTCCACTTATTGAGGAAATCTTTCAAGAAATAAATTTGAGAAAGGCTGGAACAATCATCATATTAGTTACTAAGGCTAAAAAAAAAAATCTCTCAAAAACTTAGTGGCATAAAATAATAATAATGCTATTTTTTCTCATGATTTCTGTTAGGAATCTATAAATAGATTTGACTGGGCAGCTGTGGTTCTCAGTCTCTCAGGAAGTTGCTATCAGATTATAGGTAAAAATGGAGCTGCTCGGGGCTGACCCACCGTATCGCTCTTTTCGATAGTCTCATGGCTTTTCCATGTAATCACTTCAGATGGATAGTTTGGGCTTCCTTACAGCATGGTGGCCTCAAGGAAACAGAACTACTCATGCCGAAGCTCAGGACTCCAGAGTGAATGTTTTAGTGAGCAAGGTGGAAGCTGGCTCCCCTGTAATGACCTAGCCTTGGGGGTCAGCTAACAATATTCTGTTAATCTTTATTGGTCAAAACAGTCTCAGCAGTCTTCTCTGTTTCAATGTATGAGATACCAGTATAAATTTAATCTCTACATGGAAGGAGTAAGAAAGATATTTTTAAGATCATGTGGCACAGGAGATACTGTTATGACCATCTTTGGAAAGTACAAACTGTCGTTAACAGTTTCTCCCATCTCACATAATTTTTTTACGATATGTCTCTCACATTCCTTCCATTAGGAGGTTAGTTTTACATCCCATGCAAGTTTATTTTTTACTAGATTATAGCAACAATAAGATAATAATAGAACAATAAAAATTATGAAGTGTCTCATTTAATCTAATCTTATTACTCCCATTTTATTGTTGCAAAAATTGAGCTTCAGAGAGTCTACTTAGTACGCTTAAAAATCACACTGCAAATGGCATAGCCAACATTTAAACATAGATCTATTTCAAATTCTAGTTGCTTTGCATCACACTATATCATTGCACAATTATTTTAATACTAACAAAACCAATCACCCTCTTAAATCCAGCTCATGAGTGAATTTTCATTTATTGTAAGGGCTACTTCTCAATAGCATTTTAAAGTGGAAACTCAGCACTAGACCCACCAAAACTGGTGGGGAAGTGTTCAGCTTAGCCCCATGGAGGATTTACCAGGTCTGCAAAGACCACACACCAGGTTTGCTCATCAATACTGCTCTATAATAGATTACGTGTCTTAACTCATACCGTTTTCCCATTTCATGTCAGTTGTTACAATTCTATATTTATTTAATCTAAATGTCAGTTTTATCACTCTTAACACATAACCAAGTCTCCAATTTCAAGAAGAAAGTACTGTCATGTGTGAATTCCTTCTAATTTCCTTCCCCCCCACATCAAGTTTATCTTGAACCACTTTTATTTCTTTTCACTCTGGTCTCACATGTGTCCAAAGCTAACCCCTTCCTCTGTACTTTGAATCCCTCCCCTTCCCATCTGCTCTGAGAATTTTCTTTCTTAATTATATCTACTTATTTTACCTTCTGTTTCCCTTTCTATTGGCTCTTTTTCTTTCCAAAACAAGTTCACATTCCTTATACGGGGAAAAAATAATAATAATAATCTTTCCCTAGCCTGTCGTTTAAGTTACTTCCCTCCCCCATTCCTTTCGAGTCTGAAATGTGTATCAGAATGGTTTACAGTGGGTAGATTCACTTTATTATCTCCTACTCACTTGGGTCTGTCTTTCAGCTTCTCATTTCCTTCAAGCTGTTCTTTCAAATTGCACGGCTCTTCAGTACTCTGTAACTAGGGCCATGATCGTTGCATTAGCATCCTTAATGACATCTACTGATGTCATTACCATAGCATTCATCCAAGGGTTTCTGCCACGGGTACAGATTTTTCTTGATGACTTTCATCAGCTCCCCATTAAATTGCTTTATTTCCTCTCCTTTTGGTATCTACCCAGAGTTGGAATTGCTGGGTCATATGGTAGTTCTATTTTTAACTTCTTGAGCCTCCTCCATACTGTTTTCCATAGCGGCTACACTAGTTTACAGTCCCCCCAACAGTGCACAAATGTTCTCTTCTCTCCACATCCTCAACAGCATTTGTTAACTCTTGTCTTTTTGATAATAGCCATTCTAACAGGTGTGAGGTGATATATTTTGTGATTTTGATTTGCATTTGATTAGTGATATTAAGCACCTTTGCTTGTACCTGTTGGCCATTTATATGTCTTCTTAGGAAAAAATGTGTATTTAGGTCTTTTGCCCATTTTTTAATTGGGCTATTTGGTTTATTGCTTACATAATGAGGGTCTTCCTGGGGAGAGCAGTGCAGACTCCCAAGCAGGTCTGAAAATGGCTTGAGAGACAGCAGGGAATGGAAACTGGCTAGCTTTTATTGTAAGTAGGTGGTGGGGCTGGGTGAGGAGTACCACAGGTTGACCAAGGCTTGTGTTGTTCAAACTTCCTGCTGGTGCTAAAAGAGTAAAAAGGAAAATGGATTTTCCTAACAGCTTGCCCAGACATAGGGCTAAAGGTCAGTGATAGGGCTTGAAAGCTGTCAGCAGTCAAACATCAATAATGGGTCAGATTCCTTATTACAATCCAGTATACTGAATTTTGAAATGGCAAGAATTATACTTAGGAAGAAAAATTTTACTTCTAGAGATTGTAAATACTAAGATAATTAAGAATTTCTGTCAGTCTACTATTGTCTTCTTGAGAATGTATGACTATATTCCTGCATAAGTGAGACAACTTACAACATCCAATTATCTCAATTCCTAGATTAAACAAGGATGTTCTCAAATGCAGAATCTTGGAGGAATGTTATAATTTGCTTTGTACAGCAGCTAGTACAACACTAGCATTATAAGAGATATATAATAAATAAATCATTAAGTATTTTCACCACTATTTCAGTTCCAAATCAGATAAATCCACAATGAGTTGGAAAAATAAATAAATGTGAACTGGATTTCAGTCACGTAAAACCAATCTAGATAATTCCAGAAATGCACTTGATTCAAAGATGTCTTTAAGTTTGACAGTTCTCAAATGTCATTTTTAAGGGAATATCGCCCTTTCAATACCTATTTGATAATAATGTTTTTGAATTACTGCTCGTTATTTTTGCATAATATTCTATTTACCTAAGAAAATATACCTTTTCTTGTAATTATAATCTGGTTGGCTAAAAGTTTTGTGTTAAAGAATACCAGTCAGTGCCCAGTATACGTCCTTGTGAAAACAACAACAATAACAACAACAAAGAATCAAACAGATATGTCAGAAATAACTCCTGAAAAATGTTAAAATTGAAGCACGTGAATCAATATGCATCTTTACTACTATTCCTGTAAGGGGCTATATTCTTTAAATTTAAATATTATGGCTAAATAAATGTTAACCTGTGTCTGTTTGAAACTCTAAAATTGAAGGAGATTAGAATGAAAATTAACAATAGTAAAAAATAATGTACTTAGATCCAGCTAGAGGGATGGCCTTCTGTACTTGACAATGTTTTCGAGAGGATGTTTAAGTCAAGCATGTGTGTGCTATATCCATAAAACTATTTGGTACACCCCTCACCTCCCCAATCTTCGTGGTAAATCAAAAATCAATTAGGTAGAGGGGCCTGACTTTGCTGATTCATCATTCCCCGTGTCACTACACAGATGGTCCCCAGGAAAGTTAACAATTTAAAGCCATGTCTCCTTGGAGCTAACAGATCTCCTGTGTTGTCTAGAAGTAATCATTCAGTCCCATCGCATATGGCTAATAAAGCCGCAGTGTACAATGCACCAGTACACTGCAAACTGAGATGGCACAAGTACCAGCCCTAACAAATCTTCAGACCAGTACTGTTTTTCATAAATAGAAAATTCTCACCATGTTAACACTTTGGTTAGACAATTCCACAATAATTCAGATCTCCACTTAACTTTTGTATACTTTTAGAGAAAAGTTCATTTGAAGGTTAAATCCTTCTCAGTATATATTTTGTTGCAATGATTGTACCTTGTACTGTTTTTTGTTTGTTTGTTTATGATTGCTGTTCATTATTATTTTATATTTCTTTATTCTCCATTGTTTAGCAATATGACCACTTATTATGCTGGATACAGTCTTTTTTCTTCCCCCCTCAACTTCACACATCATGCAGAAAAGAAATCTTTCAGCACAGAGTTTGGAAGTAATCACTGGGAAAGAAGGAAAAAGATAAAAAGCAAGATGTGTGAATTTGTGACTAAACACTGAAATTTTGTATGATAAAAATTGAATGCAATAAAGTGATTATGGCTTATCTGTAATCCTGCAAAAATGACTGGTGATGAACTAAAATTAAAGGTAAATAAGAAGTGTAATAACCTTCCCCAATAAATATGCATAGTTAAAAATTTTCTTATATATACTTAGTAAAGAAACTATGGAAAGTTCTTAAAATATAAGGAGAAAATTAAAATCATATAACCCTATTATCTAGAAACATTTACTTTTAACATTTTCGAGTTTTACTTCAAATAATATTAGTTTTTACGTGTGTGTGAGAATGTATTCCTTATAATATTGCTGAATGCTTTGTCTATTTTATAAAGATAAACACACAGCTAGGCTGCCAGATTTTATTTTACATAGTGTTGTGCTGTATTTTTTCATGCTGTTAAATTTCCTTCAAACATACTAATTTTATCTGAGGATATAATCTCCCATATTATCAATATGCTACAATTTATTTAACTTTATTCTATTATTGGACATTTAGTTTACATTCAGGGAGTGGGTTGAATGTCTTTGCATAAATCACATTTCAATGATCATACTTGTATGCAAAGATTTGTACTGATCTCTAAGTATTTCCTTTAAACATAAGAATTGTTTTACTGGATCATGGTATTTTGCCATTATATTCTATATCCAAATTTATTCCCAAATGAGTTGTGCCAATTTAGAATGCCATCCGCAATCTATATCATAATGCTCTTTGCACCACAGCTCTTTGCCTTCCCATTACTGAATATCGCCTTTTTAAAAAAGAACTTCTACAATGCTGTAGAATGACATGATACATTGTTTCACAGCTATCTCAAATTTGATATGATTATATGCCTCATATATTTCCTTTCTGTGAACTTTCACTGTTATATGTTTTCCATATTTTTATATTGAGTTAAGTTACTAAGGGGTTTTTAATTATTATTATTATTCATTTGTAAGCACAATATTTTTTAAAACTTTCTCAAATGAGTTTGCTTCAAATAAGCAATAATAAGTTTCCAACATTTCTAAATAGGCACAAGATTAGACAGAAATGTGTCCCAAAGGAACACATCAAAAGAATATTTCTTGCTTCCTTCTTTCACAGTGACGTCTAGGCATGTTTTTTGTATTTGCATGTTTAACTTGAGTAGAAAAGATACATCTTGTATGAGAGCAGGAGCCATCATTTTTCTCTGACATCTCCTTCATCTTTGGGAGCCCTCACTGTGCATAATAGATGTTCCCACTTACACAAGTACAATGAAATTTGATGAATTGTGGAAAAGCATTCTTTTGTGGGGAAAGAGTGCCACACATGTCTTTGGAATGTAAGGAATTTGACCCTAAGTAGACAGGAGTCACATTCTATATAAATAGTCCTCTGTAGCAGTAACTTTCATCAATTTGAACTATTATGTTCACTTTAAAGGAGTAACAGAATTGCTAAATTGTTCATAAGCTTTCATTAGATAAAGAGAGGATGTTCATGAAGTAAGACTTTGGTGTCGAAATTACAAATGCAACATTATGCCAGGAAATCTAGTCCAGAATCTGCCCTCGTGACAATAGGACAGTTTTTTGATCTTTGATTTTTTTAACAAATCATAGTTAAGTTACAACACTATCCAGAAGTTCTCCAGTTAACATCTGCAGGATATTACAACTATATTAAGAAATGGGAAGAAAGATACAAAAACATGAAAATCATTTGATCAAAATCATTTCAGTTTTGTTTGTTCAATGGCTTGAGATATTTATTGCATAATATATTATTTTTACAAATTCACTAGCCAACCAAAGACAGACTACATAGATAGAAATATAAGAATAATAAAGACCTAAACTATGCATTTTTAAAATGTAGGTTCGATTCATATATGCAAATATGTTCCCTGATAATAGGCACAAGGGCCTGTGTCATATGCATAGAAAAAAAT
The DNA here is from genome assembly GCF_004115265.2 of Rhinolophus ferrumequinum. Lineage (NCBI taxonomy): Eukaryota > Metazoa > Chordata > Mammalia > Chiroptera > Rhinolophidae > Rhinolophus > Rhinolophus ferrumequinum. The sequence goes on from NC_046301.1 coordinate 27,626,342, forward strand.
CATATACTGATCATAAAAAAGACCTCATAAATCCAAACATGTAAAAGTAATACAATTTTATATTATATTACTTGATCATATTATAATACAACAAATCCAGAAATTAAAGCAAATAAGAAACAAAAAGTTCTTCAATTTGGAAATAATTTTGTTTAAATTTTTAAAATTTAAATCTTGTTATAAAAATCTTTAGATTAAAGAAAAACTGGAAACCAAAAATCCAAAATATCTGGAAAGTAATGATGAGGAAAATACTACATATTTTGGGTATAAACCATAAAAAAGAAGAAAAAATGAATAAATATCGAAATAAAAGCAAAAATGAATGAGTTAGAATATTTTTTTAAAAGGGAACAAACATGTAAGATAAACACTAATAAAATTAATTAATTAATTAAAATAAAACCCTAAAAGTAATAAAAATTAAAGCCTGATATTTTTAAATCAATAAACTGGATCAAAACCCTAGTTATTATAATCAAGAAGAAAAAGAAAGAAGAAAGCTATGTGCACAAAAAAGATGACAAGAACAAAAAAAGATGACAAAATAAGTAAAGTAATTTTAAAATATTAAAAGATTACTTTCCTAACTCTAGATGTAATGAATTTAAAACATAGGTGAAATAAGTATATTCCAGGAACATAGAATTTACCAAAGTTAGCCACAGAACCTACATAAACCAAAAAAAAAAAAAAAAAAATCAATCTAATAGGTATAAAGGAGCTATCCCCCAAAATAGAAATCACTAGGCCTTAACAGTGTCACAAAAAAGTTTTCTAAACTTTAAAACAAATAATTGAAATTAAACTATTCTACAGCACATTATAAAATAATGTTGCAAATTATTTTAATAAAGTGTGAACTATATTAATATTAAAACATTAAAAAGATTGCAAACAAATAAGAAAAAACTAGGCTGACCAATTTTCATTCTTTAAGAAAATCTTAAATAAAATGGTCGCAAGCCCATCTAGCAGCCCATTGAAATAGCAGTGCATCAAAAAACAAGTTGAATTATTGCAGGCATAAAACGAAGGATAACTATTAGAAAATCTTTTACTATACTTAATTCTCTTTATAATAGATCTCAGGTGAAAAGTCACATGATCATCTTCCTGGATGATAAAATGGTATTTGATAAACTCTATATTAATTTTTTATCTACAGTGAAAAAAAAACCTCCAAAAAATCAAAATTGGTGAAATATTCACTAACAGACACTTGGGCATCATATCAAGCCCAGAAACAAGCATGCCGAATGGGGAACCAACACTGGAGGCAGAAACAAGGTGAGAATACTCACCGTTACCATGACTAAACAAGGTGCAACAGGCAATACCCATTGTATTACCCGTTGATTATGGTAAAACTTATATTTTTTTTATTGGAAGTTCAAAGATATGAAAAAATGAAATAAAATTAATACTTTTTTCAGGTGATATAATTATATAATTGGAAAATCCAAGATAAATCACAAATGGAACAAAAATAAACACAAAGCATGAAACCACAAAGGTATTAAAGAAAACACAAATGTATTTTTTGATAACATTGAAGTGGTAAAGGAAGACCTTTCTAATCATGACTTAAAGTGCAGAGGTCACTTTAAGACTCATAAAATTATCAGTGAGATGCTTTAAAATGCCACTATAAGAGAAACAAATCACAAAGGTATCATAAGCAAAAAGACAGAAAACTAGCAAACCTAAAAATAAAAATAAACTTTATTGTACGCAAAGTATAATCTCCCAAATATATAAATTTGAAATCAAGAAGAAAAAAGCCAACAACTCAACAGAAAATAACAAAAGACATGAACAATTCACTGAAAGTCAAATAAAAATATTCTCTGAGAAATAAAAAATGTGCAACCTCACTCATCATAAATGAAACCTTCCTTAAAATATGATAGTATTTTTTACCTATCATCTTGGTCAAAACCAAAAAAGTTTGACAATACATTCTGTTGGCGAAATTATATGGAATAAAGCATTTTCATTCATTTCAGGTGGCAGTACAAACTACAACAACCCTTTCGAGAGAGGGCAATTTAATAAAATCTAACAAAATTTAAAATGCACTTACCTTTTTATCCAGCATTTCTTCTTATAGGATTTCATTCAGCAGGAACACCTGTAATGATTTATAATAGAAGGTTATTTTCTTGAAGTAAAGGGAACTTATTAAATAAACGATGGTATAGTTACATATGTGAAGATTTAAAAAAAAAAAAAAAAGAGTGAAGATCATGTCTGTACTCTGATATAGAAAAAATTCTCCAAGACGTATAGCTAAGTAAAAAACAAACAAAAAACATATTTAAGTTACATAACAGTGTCATATCTTTGCGTAGTAATATATATTTACATAGAGAAACACTGGTAGGTTACATAAGAACATAATAAAACATGGTTCCCTAAGGGAGTTTAATCAGTACAAGGTGGCAGGGGACAGAGGTAAGTAGTGATGATCAGATATCTAAATTTGTATCTTTGTATATATCATTTTGATTTTTTAACTTTATAAATGCACTACAATTTTTTTAATTCAATAGGTATAAAATATGTTCCAAAACTACAGAATATTATACCACAGAAAGCCTGCACAGGAGGTACTCAATGGATATTTGTTGAGAGAATGAATGCATAAGAATAAACATTGTCTCTCACATAAACAACTGGAAGGAAAAAAAGAAAGGAGGCCTGTAAGGAAACAGGGATGAGAAAAGAAAAAATTCCACTTGACTTTTGTGTTCACAACTTCTATTTTTATTTGAGGTTCATTTTAAATATAGCATTTGTTGCCTTATCAGTGAGTATTTCATGTGACTGCCAACAGTTTCTTTAAGGAAAGCCATATCAAAACTAAAAGCATTACATTCTCTTATGAATACGTATTGTGTAATTACTGAGATACCTTTCAAATACATATATGCAATATTTATGCGAATACATTAAGTGCTTCATTTGAAAGAAAATTTGAGGTGGGGAGCACTATTAGAATTTTCATTCAGAATGAAACTTGATTAAAATTTTTAAAATTAGTTTCCAAGAGTTGTACATCCATTCAATTTGGCTGCATGTTTGAAATTTATTTCAGCTTCATTTTTCATGTGGTGCCTAAGAGGATATTAGAAACGTTTCATTTTTCACACTGGCACTATGTGTGTGTATACGTAGGGATAAGAATTATGGTATGTTTATTACTAATACTAAAAAATGTACCCACAATAGAAAAAGTAAATTTCAGGCAGCATAATGTAGTTTGAGTGAAAGAGTCAAACAGTGAAAAATTAAACATTTTTGAGAAGATGGAGGATGTCATGGGTACATCATGCCAACTGTCGATCTTTGCTCAGGCTTGGCTTTAGTAAGCAGTTCCTGACTGAGCTTTAATCACACAAATCCAATAACTGCTAAATGTGCCCAGCCATGTATGGGGAAGGCTCTAGCTGCAGAGGGAATGGAAGTTTATTCTACAGACAGCACACTTTGTCCAAAGAGTATAGCAATAGATATGGCAGCAGTTAACATTCAGACCACAAAGTACGTGAGTGTGTAACAGGTGGAAGGGTAGGGGACACTCCATATGTTGCCCAGCAGGATGTCATCCTCATATGACTCCCATTCTTCCCTTTTCCCACCAGGAAATGTTTATTGTCCTGAACCAGATTAGTTATTGTAAACTGAGTACATGCAAGGCGAGTAACTTTTTATATTCCTAAGTCTCTGGATCAAGAGGTACCATACTTGCATTCATGGGGAGACCCCCAGGAGCCCCCCACTAAGGTGGACACTATCGGATGTCACCAGAGACCTGAGCCTGATGCTGTGACTGGAGCTAACTTTTACTCTGTCCCCTTTAGAGAAGTCCTGGAGTTTTAATAATCATTCTGAATTTTATCCTGAATGTGCAAATGAGGGGGAGGTATTCTGAATCAGAGACAGACTATCATTAATCACTTAAAAAACCAAAGAATGAGAGTGTACTCCCTCACACCCTGATTCTTACGCCAGGGGTGACATAAGGAAAGTCAGGTAAAATGTCTTACCTATACAAACTTCAAAAAGTCTATAAGTCCAAAGGAATGGAGAACAATGGAATTTTCTGTTTATATCCAGTAGAGAGGCAGCTGTCTACCTTCTCTATTGAAAAGAGAAGGAGGAAAAAAAAAACACACACAATTTTTGCTCCTTTCAAGGATTAGGATTATCACCCTAAACTTTTGGAATGTAAATACAATCTTTCCAAGGGCCAGATAAACACGGGGTGTCTCCTGCTTTTGTGACCTACAGATGTTGCCAAGCTGTGGACTTCACAGATTTTGGAATGTAAATACCTAGGAAGAGAGGTCTCCAGTCTTTCTGGCACCTTGGAGCTTAACCTAGGGACCCAGTCCAAATGACCACAGATCTGATTCTTATAGATGAAGAGGAAGACATTTCCAGGAAAAGTAAATGCAAACATTTCCTATCTTTATGTCTTACACATTTTTGTGTCTCAGAAGGCTAGGGCTTTTTACAGAACCACTGAGAAACCCAGAGTTTCATTTCACCCCAAGAGGGAGAAAGTATATTTTTATGTAGGATGAAGAATAATGAACTCAATATTTGTAACTGATATCCTCGGCAGTCATAATCATGAGTATTGTTCATTAATATTTTATTACTATTTCTTACCCTCCTCTGTCAGTCACGCGGTAAAATTGTGCTTAACTGTCCCTGTGAAGTTGGAGTAATGTGACTTGTGTCAGCCAGGGATATGATTGGAAGAATCATGTCATTTGTAGGTGAAAAGCTCGGAAAAACAGAGCACTATCATGTCTTCCCTAAATGGTGGACACTTTGACATCTGGCATCTCTGACTGAGGACAATATGGCATAGAGACCAAAGACAATCCATGCAGCAGAAAACAATGAGCAGAAAACTAAACCCTTGATATTTTAAGTCACTGAGATACTGTGGTTGCTTGTTATATATACACATAGAAAGTAATTGAAAAATTGCTATTGATTTAAACTTCTAGAAGTCAATGTGCTTTAAGTTGTTTTTTCCCTCTAGAATATGTCACTGCTCCCCCCAAGTGACATGAAATGCTCAAGAATTTAATATTCCAAAGATTACATCTCTGGTGTCAGCAACAACCCATGGATTGATCCATGTCCCATCAAATGAGGCAGGATAAGTAGCCTCGGGAATTGACCTTCCTCTCCAGGAATCAAGATGAGCCACTTCCCTAGTTTCAGTTTCACAAGAAACTATATCCAGTACCAATAGCTAGAAAAAAACAAGAACCAGTTTTATCCAGCAGGGCTAGCATCGCTGACATAAGCCTGACCGTTAGCTAATTTCACTGTCATTATAATTGACATTGCAGCTACCATGACTCCCATCACACACCTGATGCCATGACAGTTTCAGAGAAACCAAATAAGGACAAAGAGCAGGAAAGTGAGGGTACCACCTACTGGGAGGAGAGAAAAGAGCTATGTCAATGCCACACCCCCAAGTCCTGCCCCTGGAGAGAATTAAAACCCCTCATCCTGACTTCCTGGGGGCAACACGACCTCCCTCTCAGTTGTGTATTTTTGCCTTAATAAACTCCCTTCCATTCCCTACATCTATATTGCTCTTGAATTCTTTCTTGAGTGGAGACCAGAACCTGGTCACCGCTGCTCCAGGTTGAGTCCTCTCTTGGACATCACTTTCGTGACAAAAATACATTAGATATTAAAGTTAACAAGATTTAAATTCTGTGAGATCCCTACATCAACTGATTTCCAGTCACATGTAAACATGTACACAGTAAAAGTTAAACTCTCTGTAAGAAGTTTGCTTAGTCTAAGGAAATCAACTTTACTTCATATATATTTGAAATTTGGTAACAAACATATTTTTAATTTACTTACATATGATAGGGATTGATTTCAGCATACTAGAGAGTGAACCTAAAGGACCCACAGAATATAGGTAAGTGTTGAACAAGGCAGGAATTAAAGGCACGCACATTAAAAAATCTGGGTATAACTTTTGACTGCCCCAAAATTCAGTGGTCCCATGAGATATCCACCAGGCCTTGGTTCCAGGAGCCCCTGTGGATTCGAGGATGTTCAAGTCCCTTATCTAAAATTGCCTAGAACAACACATACACTCAACTCTCCACATCCACAGATTCCCAACTCTAATGGAAAGGAATCACTGTTTTCAATCCAAGGTTTGTTGAATCTGTAGATGCAAAACCCAGGATAGGGAAAGCAGACTGCATATGTGGGGGGGAGGGGAGTATGTCCTGTTCAAGATTTCTTTTAACCCCTGACATAAATGGACCCTCACAGTTCAAACCCCAGGTTGTTCAAGGGTCAGCTGTATTTCCTTGGCTTTTAATATTCCACAAACATGGTCATTCCAAAAGAAGGGTCTGAAAATTTCCTAGGAAAAAAAAATGTTTTCTAAATTTTCTTCAGTCAAGATTCTATTTATTCCCCAAAGCTAACCCATCTTTATTGAGTACCCATTGGTGAGGTTTATTTACTTTTTTGTGATGTCCTATAGGTAATTAATGAAAAGAGTCTTTGTAACTGCCTATCCTATACCTACATTTCAAACTTTGAGCAGCCGAAATCCACAGGCTAGCATGTCAATTTAAACATGTCAATGTTCTGTATAAATAAATTATATTCTTGACACACTCTAACTGGAAGCCAGGAAATAAAAAAATGAGAAGACAAGTTTATCTTCTCGTTTCATAATCTCAAATTTTAAAAGTGGAGCTTTTAATTTAAGAAACAGTTTCACTTTAGAGAACAACAGATAATTGTCCATTTTATATCTGAATTACAGTGAGAGAAAAGAGGAAATTGCCTTTAAAATGATTACTTATTAAAGGATTTAAGATTAAATGTGCACACAAAGTAGGCAATTATTTATACAATTCAATTGAAAAGAGGATACTTCAAGAGAAATGCCCAACTACTGGATTTGAGCCTACTCTTTGGAAGGCCTCCATTTATAATATCACTGTCTACCTTTGCTGTGCCTTTTGTTTGTTTGTTTTAAATGAAAGAAACAAGATCTTCTTTCTCATGGCACAATTAAGTAAGCAAGTTTTGTTACATTTACCTCCACCTCTGGGGGAAAAAAAGTTCTATTCAAGATCTTGTTTAAGCCCTATTTAAATTAATCTTTCCAAAATCATTCTTTTTCTGAAATTATTTATTTTCTGAATATATCTACAGAACCTAAAAGAACAACTTTATTAAACATTAAGACACAAAAAGAATAATATGTTCTTACCTAGAATGACTTTTAATAGAGATTCTGAAGTTTTCTAAAGATACCGATAGACCAAATCAATAGTTTTTGTTTGTTTGTTTGTTTGTTTAAGATAGCTTTTCTTATTAACTCATAGATAAATCAAAATGAGGAAAAAAGAGACAGAAAAAAAACTATTTTGAAAAGTAGTCCTGCTTGAAGACATGTATTATCAGAGATGCAAACTTGGGGGGAAATTTAACTTTTATTTTCAGTGTACTATTCCAATTTTGAAAACATTTATTTTAATGCAAGACCAATTTATCTTCACAGGTATATTTAGAGATAAATTAAGATTTAGGAATATTAACATGTCAAACTTTTTCAGTGCTTGCTTCCTCTTTCAATCACTAAATAAACCATGCCCTGGATTAATTGAATAAATAAGTGATATTAAATTAATTCTTCTGTTTTTGTCTAGATAAGTGCTATTTTTTCTTTCAGTATTTTAAGTCTTCTTTACTCAGATCTAATTGGACCCACTCTCAGGAAACATATAGGCCAATCTTTTGAAGAACAAGGTGCAATGAATTGATGATTAATAAATAATAATGTATCAAATTACATAAATATGCTTTTGTACATAAAAGACATTCACTTTGGGAGTAACAAAGACATTCTGGATGTTAATATGAACCTCATCTTTAATTTTTAAATAATGTAGCTCACATCAAAAACATAGGAGAGGGAATTTGGTGTTGTCTAAAGGTCATGGATCTTGTACTGAGAGGATGACTACAGAACGAAGTCTGAGAGATCCCAGCACTTTGCTGTTTGAAAAAAGGAGATAAAACCCTTCAGTTTTGGCATGAGGCTCAGAATGACAGAAGGAATTGGATGCCACACTAGAAAACTCTTGTTATATAGTTGTCAAAATCTAAAAAGACAGCTGTTTAAATTCTAAATCATTCTCAACAATCAGAATGCAACGCACTAACTATGTAACTTGGAATAATTTATTTAACCTTTAGGGACCTCTGTTACATCATCAGAGATTAAACCAAAAAAGTGTAATACTTTAATTCTATAAGTATTTGTTTGTCCAAATGATCTCTTTAGTTTTTTTCTTTTCTTTACATCGAATCTTTGGCTTTACAATGCACAAGGAAGCAAAAGAATTTGGGTTTTGTTTTGTTTTTCTTCCCTTAATATCTAAGTTGTCCTGTTCTTTTTCTTTTCTTTTCTTTTTTTAATCTCAGAAAAGTGAGTAAGAACAGACCTCAAGTTGAGTCTGAACTTTCCCAACTCTGGTTCTCAAATCGTCTCTTGGGAAAGAGTTCCCTCCCTCATCGTGAGTGCTCAATGAATAAACTCTACCAAGGACCTTGGAATGCAAGTGGAAGTTTTGTAATGCTACTCTGAGGTTTGGACTCTGAGAAAGAAAGCCAGAATTTTAAGAGTTTTGACATATTATGTTTCATTTTGTCCCTGTTCTAGCATGTGTGTGTATAAATATCTGTTCAGAAGAAATTTTCCCAAATACCCTGGCACCAAAGGCAGTATGGAGACCTTGTAAGGGACTATAAAAGAATACCTGTCACTGAGCCTCATCCCTGAGCTGAACTCATGATGTCTGCATTAAAGAGCATTGGGAGAGGGAGAATTTTAAAGTAACCCAATACTTTTGCATACCAGGCATCTGTGACCTGGAATGGGGCCCCATTTTCTCACAATATTGCACAACGGTTCCTCTCAACCTTCTGAGGAGTCTTGGGTATTTTAAGTTATTTCTATTGGCATCATATAGCACAGATTAGAAGGTCTATAATTAGAAAATAGAATAATTCTGTCCTCTCTTCACCTCCTTTGCTCACTACTTCCCACACTGACAATAAAACAATTCTGGTGATACTTCAGAAAAGGAACGTGACAAGGCCTGCTCCATTTTAAAACAGTAGCTGTTGAAGCTGTTTCCTTTTACTTAAGCATCATGACGCTATCGTGCATTCCTTCCAAAGAAGAAAAGCTAATATTATTTGTTTGCTTTTTTTTTTAACCTGCTAAGCTACATCTCTGAAAAGAACTTACTGAAAAAAACGGATGTGAAAATATCTGGAATATTGCCTGGTACTTAGAAGCCAGTTAATAAATGTGCATTTTATAAAGGATAACTGACACTGCTAAATTTATCTGTGAAAACAAAAATTCTTATTTAATAGATTTTATGTGCTTAAAACTGTTTGCTTCCCAAACCTGGGTGTACCTCAGTATCATCTGGAGACTTAAAAAAACAATTATCATGTTTTACTTAAAGCAAATGGCCTCTGTCCTCATCTTTAGGCAAAGCCAACTCTGCCATCCACATGGCTGAGAGATCTAGGTGTTGAGAGTCAAGTCTTTACAATGCCATGCGAATTTTATATCAACAAAAGAATATGAAAATATGGCATATTTAGCTGCTAATCTGTATGGTAGATATAACTTACATGGTAACTCTTTCCTAAGAGTTGTCTTTAAACCCTACAGGAAATTAAGATATTTTTAAATAAAGACTTAACCTATTGCACAACTTTTTCATCTTAACTATAAGCACAATAAATTAAACATGCTACTATTTCCAATAATTTGTTCAGGCACAAAACATGAGTTTATGGGAAGACCTTATAAGAACCCAAGATGATTATAAACATGGACAACTAACGAACTCAATCACGTATCTGTCAACTGTAACCTCTGAGGATGAAGTAACAGGTAAAAGCATAATGCAGTATATGATGGAAATATACCTTACCTTGAATTACATTGCATAAATAATTGGCTGTATCAACATTAAAATTTTACCAAGATAAATAAATATATAGATGGGGGACAAAGAACATACAATAAAATATTTAGTACACTGTGCTTCTATTTCTCAGGATAGCACGGACGATGAAAGTCTCCCTGTGCTATTTCGGAGCCTATCAGATGTCAAAGAGTGCTCTGTATTCTGACAAGTTTTGAGGGCAATAAACAATTATCCCTCTGGTATGACGCAAGGAAGCCAGGCAAGCTAAGACACCGTTCCAAACTGTCCACATGTGCTGACAGATGCGTGACATTCCACAGTGCTTTGTCCCTCAGATCAGAGATTCTAAGCTGGGGTGTCCTCCAGTGTGCTAAAATACTCCATTTAAAAATACAGATGTCCAGGCCCCACTCAGAATTACTGAATCAGAATATTTGGAGGTTGGATGAAGTATATGTGAAAACTTTGATCGCTATTAATACCAGTCCCTCTCGCCAGCCCACCCAAACTCTTAGCAGAACTCTCACCTAAAGCCGTTTTCAAGCATTTGTATTTTAGGTAAATTATCCGAAAGCAGGTTTTCAGGAGATAAAGAAGAGTCCATCAGTGTAACTGATAAGAATGAAGTACAAATTTCAAAAAAGGGTGGACTTAATATCATGTGTTAGGTCTAATAGAAATTTCTGAGAAAATAAAAGTGAACAAGCCATCAGCTTATTTTTTTTCTACAAAGAAACTATAAAATAGTAAATTTCTATTATAGCTTGAAACACTTTCAAAAATTTACAAACTAGAGGAAAAATAAAAGTCAAATAGAAAAGTTACAAAAAGGCTCCTAACCTACAAATGGACAACAATTAATATAGAGAGAGATAAATCGTGTATTACAGTAGGTAAAATATTTACAAAGCAATACAATATTTTATAATATTTACAAAGCACCTTTCACATATTCCATATCATTTAAGCATGAGAAAAAAAACCTATTGTTTTATAGAATTAGGTGTAAGTAGATAGTGATTAACACTATTTTACAGACGAGGAAACTCAGAGGTTAAGTGGCTTTGTCAAGTCCCTTCACCACGACCCAAGAGCGTATGCTTGAATCCGTTTGCTTAATGTTAAATGGCCCACTTACTAATCACAGCATTTCCTGGAAAATAAATAGATCAATTAAGATAAAATTCCTGGCTTTGCAATCTAACAATTAAAATATATGGGCAATGTCTTTCTCAAAGGAAAAACATTCTTCTTGGATCCCTCATCAAACCCAAGAGGACCCTCTGTCTGATTGTTTCTTAGCTGGGTTCCAGAGCTTTCCTGGAGAATGGAGAACGTTTGCATGCTTTTCTGAAATTCTTTGACATTTCAGACGGCTGGGGATTGTGTCAGGCCCTCTTTTTCTATTGCTTCCATGTCATTATGGCATAGGGAATATCTGTTTGATTAACATCATCTACTGTTCCAAATAAAACTAAGACACTAGTGGCCTCCAATCTTGGATTTTCTAATTTATCTTGGGAATTCCATTATCTGCAATCTCTATCTGGCAGAGGTGAGATCAAGGTCAATGTCTCTTCCTCATCTTTTTTTTAATTAAAATGTATTGGGGTGACAATGGTTAGTAAAATTACATAGGTTTCAAGAGTACAAGTCTGTAATACATCACCTCTATATCACATTGTGTGTTCACCACTCAGAGTCTGTTCAATAGCTAATGTTTGACTCCTTTTTCTGCTCTAGTTTCTATTTCTCCCTCTTTTATTTTTATCAGTCTAGCAAAATATTGGCTGTATTGATCTTTACAGAGAACTAAGTCTTAGTTTCATTGATTTTCTGTAATGTTTTTCTCTTTCGTTGATTTCCACCCAGATTTTATTATTTCCATCTTCCTTTTATTGGCATCAACTTTGCTGCTCTTGTTTTCCTAGAGTCTTAATGTGGAAGCTGAGATTATTGATTTTAGATCTTTCTTACTTTCTACTATAAGTGCTTAAAGTTGTAAGTTTTCCTCTAACCACAGACTTCTCTCGTTTATTTCCAATTTAATTCTGTTGTGGTTGGAGAATATACTTAGTATGATTCCAATTCATTTGACGTTACTGAAACTTTTTTTATGTCCTAGCACAGGGTCTATCCCGGAGAATGAGTCATGTGCACTGAAAAGAATGGATTCCGCTGTTGTTGGGTGAAAAATTCTCTATTTGTCAGGCCAAGTTGGGTAATAGGGTTATTCAAGTCTTATTTCTTTGTATTTTTGTTTTGTCTTGTTTTCTAATTGCCTTGTCGATTACTGAGAGAGGAGTATTGAAATCTCCAACTGTAATTGTTGAGTTGTCTATTTGTAAAATTTTGCTTAATTTATTTAGGGACTCTGTTTAAGTGCATTTACAGCTGCTAAATCTTCTTGATATATTTGGCCACTTAATCGATAGGAAAAGTCCCTTTCTGTCTTTAGTAATATGCCTTGTATTAAAGTCTACTTGGATACTAATATAGTTTCTTTAGATTATTTATAGTTACTGTTTGAATGGTATATCTTTTTTTTCCATCTTTTACTTTCAACTATTTATTTCTTTGGATATAAATAAAGTATGTCTTTTATGGAAAATATAGGGTTAGACCTTGCTTTTTCATTCAATTTGTTAATTTCTGCCATTTCATTTGAGTGTGTAGTTTATTTACATTTTAAAAAATTATTGTTAGGATTGGATTTACATTTTGCTATTTGTTTCTATATCTCATATCTTTTTTGTTCCTCTTTTACTGCCTTCATTTGTTATAAACAAACATTTTTTAGTTTACTATATTACTTCCTCTGTTGCTTTTTAGTTTTACACGTAATACACACAGACACACAAACACACACATACACATATACACACACATGCACAACGAAAAATATTTAATTCTTCATTGATTGTATTATTCCATATCATCACTTTCAATATGTTACTACATACTGCCATTTGGTCTCCATTGTTTCCGATAAATCAGTTGTTAATCATATTATTGCAAATCATTTTTGCTTTGTTGCTTTCAAGGTTTCCTCTTTGCCCTTGGCTTTCAGCAGTTTGACAACGTATTCTTTTGGTGTTTAGCTTACCTAGGTTACATAGAGTTTCTAGGATCAGTGTGATTATATTTTTCATCAAGTTAGACAAGCCATATTTCTTTAATTATTTTTTTCTTGGTTCCTTTCTCTGTGTCTTAGCTGGAGATAGGAGACAGTTGGAATTCACAGTTGGAAGTCATGGCATTGTATAATGGCCTCTGAGACTCTCTTTATTTTTCTTCGATCTTTTTTCTGTTATTTAAATTGGCTATTTTCTATTGCTCTAACTCACAGTCATGGTGATTCTTTCTTCTGCCTTCTCAAATCTGTCATTGATCCTCTCATTCCAGTTACTGTAATTTTCAACTCTAGAATTTATTTCGATTAATATAGTTTACATTTCTTCACTGATATTCATTAACTCGTTTTTATCCTGATTTACCTTATTTCTTTGAAAAGTGTTTCTTTTACTTCTTTGAACATATTTGTGATGGCTGCTTTCACAACTTTGCTAAATCTAGCAGATGGACCCATTCAGTCAGTTCTATTGACAGCTTCTGCTTCTATAACTGAGCCTGAGCCACATTTTACTATTTCTTTGTATGTCTTATGATTTTTGTTTGAAAGTGTACATTTTAGATTATCTATTGTAGCAACTTTGGATTTTTTTTTTTTTTGAGGGTTATTGGACTTTTATAAGTCCTTGTCTGGATTTAAACTGCAGAATCTATCTGCTCCATGGCGTGCACTCACTAATATCTCTGCTCTGGTTTTTCATTCTTATGTTTATTTTTCAGCCTGGCTTCCTAGGTGTTGCCTCCCATATGTGCCTAACTAAGGTTAGCTAATGTTTTCGACAGAGGTTTTGCTCAAACCTCTTAAACATGTAAGGTTTCCACCATCTGCCAATTTATTGTAGGTGGTTTCAGAAATGCATTCAAAGTTGCAGCCTGTTCTCAAGTCTCACTTGGCTTTCTGTTTTGTTTTGTTTTGTTTTACTCGGCTCTGTTAGGTCTCTCCTAGACATGCATAGATTCTCAGTCAGCCAGTGGGCATGTGGCAAGCTTATCTCAGCAATTCTATGGCTCCTTTACTTCCAGAATCTCCCCATGTCTGGCTAGAAGGGTTTTCCTGCCCTTTCCTAAATGAGTCCACTACCACTGTTAATCAGCAAAGCAGGGGTTTTTGCTTCCTACTTTGAGTTAAATCAGTCATCCCCCATTGGCAGCAAAGCCACAGGTTTTTGTACTCAGCCACAACATGTGAAACTAGAGTTCTTGCCAGCCAAGGAAAGACTGGGGATGTGAGCAATTTCGGGAAGAGGACCAGAGACTTCTGCTGTCCTGACTCATGGCTCTGACAGGTTGTTAGGAATTCATGCTTCTCAAATTGTTACAGACTTTTGGCCAATTTTTTAGTGCCTTAAATATTTGTTTTTGACACTGTCCAGTTTTATACTTTTTTTGTGGAGATGAATTGACAAGCTATTCACACAACTGTTATTCCACTGATACGTCGTTCTCCAAAAGGCAAAATCATAGGTCAGGGGTTTCTAGGCACTTGGAGTGGAGAGAAGTCCTAACTACAAAGGAGGTACCAGGAAACTTCCTGGGGTGATGGAAGTGTTGTACACTTACCTGTTGATTTTGGTTATATGACTATGTGTAGCGGTGAAAACTCATCAAAGTGTACACTGAAAAAGGGTGAATTTTACTACAGGTCATTGATATCTTAAAAAAATCTGGCTTTACAATAACAATAATATAGTCTGTGGAGTAAGTGCAATTCCCAGTTTGCCTGTGAATACCCGTGTGACCTGGGACAAGTTACTTAACCTCTGTTTTGTTTCCCAACATTGCCAAATAAGTATAATAATTGTATTAGTTTCCTATTGCTGCACGAACAGATTACCACAAACGTAGTGGCTTATAACAACAAAAAAAATTGTTATCGTATCATTTATTATTAGTTCAGAAATCCAAAATAGATCTCACGGAGCTAAAACTAAAATGTCGGCAGGGCTCTATCCTTTCTGAGGCTCTGGAGAAAAACCTTTTTCCTTGTCTTTCACAGCGTTTCGAGGCTGCCTGCCTTCCTTGGCTTGTACCCCTTCCTCTTTCTGCCAAGTGTGCAGCAAAGCATCTTCAAGACCCTCTCTGACTCTGACTTTGTGCCTCCCTCTTCCACATGTAAAGAATGCTTATGTTTACGTCGGGTCCACCTGGATATTCGAGGACAATTTCCATATTTTAAGAGCTGATTAGTATCCTAAATCCCATCTGAAACCACTCCCCTTGCCATATAATATAATATATTCACGGGTTCTGAGGATTCGGAACTGGACAACTCTGGGGTGCCTAGCGCAATAGTATCTACTTCTTGGGTATGTTGTGAAGATCAAGGGAGTTACAAAACTGGAAAACACCTAGAA
This sequence comes from Rhinolophus ferrumequinum, assembly GCF_004115265.2. Taxonomy (NCBI): domain Eukaryota; kingdom Metazoa; phylum Chordata; class Mammalia; order Chiroptera; family Rhinolophidae; genus Rhinolophus; species Rhinolophus ferrumequinum. The sequence goes on from NC_046301.1 coordinate 27,641,868, forward strand.
CAATGCCAGCACAGATCAACACGCAGCACATTAGCTCTATCATTAGTATCAATGTAACTCTTCAGCTCCTCATATTGGGGTCCGGCATGGAGTAAAGAGGGACTGTGGGCAGCAGGGGGGGCGCATAGATCAACACCATCCTGCCACACTCGCAATGGAGCTGAATATAATAACGTTCACTCAAAGACACGAGGTGCCAGTTAACCCTGTATCTCTCTGGCTTTCTGTCCTCGTGCCAAGCCTATACATCACCAAATCACAATACAAATTAGTTAACTAACTATATGAGGGGAGAAATTTTTAAATCCTATCTAATTTCCTGATCCACAAGCCATCACCAAGGTGTATAAAGTGACTGTGTATCATGAAAAATGGGCTCATTTTCAGAATTCTCATAAAACTCAATTTAACTACTTTTTATGAATGCATAGACCTACCCAGCCTCAGGCACTGTGAAATTCTTTGTTGTGCCACAGCAGGAGACGTCATTCCCAAGCGTGTGCATGCATGTAGACTGGAACAGGAGCGACCTACTCATAGTTTTCAAATTTGTAAGAGTCGGGTTAGAATAGAAGTCGTTACTCTCAGTCTGTGGGTATGCAAACCATGTAAACAAAAAAGAACATTAATGATTCTAACTAAGAGCCATCGTTTATTCATTTCCATATTATTGGTGTTGCATGCAATAAAAATGCTTCATTATTTCAAATGGAAAAAATATATGTTCCATGTGTATACTTGATACCCTATCATGTTAGGTAGACACATTTTTATTTGGTAATTATATACAGCCACTCCAGGGTAACTAAAGTACTTTAAGGCTATTTTGGCTCAGTAAAATCGAGTATTGAGTGTTGAGTAAGGAAGTATTGACTAAGGCAATGGCTTCTGAAAGAAATGCGAGTTCCCACTGGAGTAGCAACATTTGAACAAACATGTATATTATAACCGAAGCACTGTTCAGAGTAAAATCTATAGTTTTAAATATCACATGAATACATAAAATAGTAAAAGGAATAAAACAGTAAAATGAATGAATAAAGCATGTGTCTTGAGAGGTTATAAAAATAAACCTATAGAAGAAATTTATAAATATAAAAATAGGCTTTCGTAGATTAAAATTATTAAATTAATGGAATAAAAATAAATCTAAGAATTGTTTTCTCTAAAACACAACAAAATAGGTAAACCATTAATAATTCAATCAAGAAAAAGAGTAAAAGTATAAACACAAAATACTGAAATGTTTTCTGTGGAAATAACCACAGATAGAAAAGACATTAATAAAATCATGTTTTGTTCATTATTCTGCTCAATGACAATGAGAGACTCTATGAAATAAATTATTTTCTGAAAACATGTAGAGTAAAATTAAACCCAGAAACAATATACAGTATTATCAGACCTATTATGCTAGGAAATGATAACTAGATAACTGACAGACAGCAGTGGGAGAAGAGAGTTATATTTTACCATATATTGTTTCTTTTAAATTTGGTCCTCTCTTTGCATTAGCAATTCGAACAAATAAATGAAATGCATTGTTAAAGAAAAACTTACATCAATAAAACAGTTGTCTACTTTGAAATCAGCAATGAGTTCACTATAGTCTAAATTATTGGCAAGAGTAAAAAAATTAAATATTTGTGATATTTTGATTACGGTGACAAATGGGAATAATGGAAGCGGGACTTCTGTAAAGTCAGAACGTCTAAAAAATGCCCATTCTTTATTTCAAATTTAGTTTATATTCAAACACAGAAACCTTTATCTATGTCTGCAGTTCTATGCTTTTGTAATATTTACGATATTACAATCCTTGAAAATAAAATTATGCCTTTTATGAGTCAGCGTTTCATTTAGGATTCAGAATTATTAGTAGGATAGTAATAACCCCTTCTATGAGATACACCAGCATGTCCTCTTTTAAATAGCCAAGGATTTCTAGGTGCCAAGAGGCTCAAAAAAATTGCCACAACAATGCCGAATACACTGAGTGGCAGATGAGCTGGGAAACTTTCATATGAAAGTACCCCACCAAAATGAGAACCAATTCCAATCCTTGTCTCTCCCTTGACTACTTTCACTCAGATCTTCACTTTAATCTCAAAAGCCATTCACTTAAATTGTCCTTGATATGCCCTTATTCGTAGCTCCCTGGTACACTCTCAGACTTCCATCAACTTTCACTCAAAAAGCTCTGAATCGTTAAATTGAGGACAATTTCTTTCCTAAATCTCTCTACACACCTCACTTAACTGATAGGGGCAATTTTATCTTACAACAATTCTATAAAAGCTTCATAAGCATAGTCTACATTTCTAGAACAGAATCTATAATTTGTGGAATCATCAGATTGCCTTTACTCAGGAATTGGACATTGACTTTTTTTGATCATACCACGATTTTGTCGAGAATAATAATATGCCACATTGTGCTCTTAAGGAAGTATATAGGAGTAGGAGAGAATAAGGAAAGAAAAATTGAGAACTCTAATGCAGATATGTACTTCCACAGATCTGGCTACCAGAGAATTAAAATCATCGGGCGGGTTAACTAAAGATGAAACAAAAAGAAAGGAATAGTTTATTTTCTCTTAAAATATTACTAAAGATATCCATATATTTCCTTGCTTAATAATTGAGAAAGCAATTGCTGATGTGGATAGTAACTAGGAATAGGATTTGTATGGTATTACAGAATTTAGGGAGACAGTACCATTCACTTTAGTCATATTGCCAAAAGTGAATATTCTAAGGGAAATAGTTCTATATGTTTAGGTACATAAGTTGGAAACACAATGTTATTCCCAACTTTTGCACATAATAAAAACAAGAAAAATTAAAAACAGCCAGATAAACAAAAATGAATCAGTACTGATTTTTCTGCTACATAGAAGGGAGACGAGGTGAGCTCTTGTGTTGTTTGTTTGATTTTTAACTGTGTGATTTATTTCAGACACATCAGTAAGCTTTTCTGTAAAGGGCCAGATAGTAAATATCTTAGGCTTTGTAGGCCCCATGGTTTCTGTCACAAGTACCCAAATCTGTCACTGAAGTGAACAAATATCCATAGACAACGGGCAAATGAATGGGCATGGCTGTGTGCCGGTTCAACTTCATTTACAAAAACAGGAGGCAGGACAGATTTGGCCTACAGTATATTTTTGTCTACTCCTGATCTAGTTGAGAGAGAGAAATGATTCATAAAGGTATAGTGAAAAGCAAATAATAATTCAAAGCCCCAAATTTCACCAGCTATGTGCCTTTTGTGACTGAGATGGTATGAATCCATGAATGCATTCATCTGATATGGTTTGACACCATGTATTACTATATGTGAGTCTTCCTCTCCCCTCAAGTACACAATAGTTATATGACAGAATTTGTAGATTAATTTATTTTCTTTTATTTCGCAATTTGTTTTCTAATCCATTGTGAAGATTTTGCAAAGAAAACCATGTTGTTTTAGAAAATACGCTACAGAATTCCAACTCCATTATTAGAATATTATAATGTCAAGGGTAAATATATAATAAAACAGCTGAAGAAAATTTCAGGAAAGGAAACACTTTCAACATGGTTAAAGAGATGTGTGTTAAATAAATCATTGAATTGGATTTGAGTCAATAAAAAAATAAAATTCCTAAATGCTCTATGCTTGTATGAATGAATGAATGGATATTTAAAGATAGCATGCTAAAATTAAAAGAAGTAATAGGTGTAGAAAATGTAATTTTTTTTCTTTCTTTTCTTATAACTTCCCTATTTTAGTTTTTCAGGGAAAAACTGAGTCATTAAATGTCATGTTTAAAAAGGAACCTTAAATCTATCCCTATTTCATTTTCATTGCCCAAGTTAAGAAAGAGAACCAATAAAAAAATCAAATAAATGAACAAAAGTCCACATTTTGAATTTTCTGCTTAGACCTTTTTAATTCGGTTCTCTTTTGAGATTATATGTGATAGATAGAAACTGTCTAGGTAATAGAATTGTGGGTGGTATATAATAGATACAAATATAAGCTAGTGTTGTTCTACTCTTCCTATTTCTTCCCCCAGTATTTTCCCTGTCTATATCAAATAACAATCTTTTTTCTGTAATTATGCAGTTACAAAAGTTTACTTTGGGATCAGCATGGATAATGAGCATAGATAGTTAAGGGATACTTTGAGAGAATTTTAGATAACTCATTATATTGATATTTTGTGGAGAAAGATCCTTTAAATATAGGAATAATTGCCAGTAGATTGTATTAAGACTCTGTCTGTTCTAGGCTACCATAAAATAACTGATTAGCAGTGGAAATTTTAGTCGTAGTTATATAACATATTTCCAAATACCTATATCATTATTAACATGCTTTATTCTTCAAAATTCTCTGAAGCAGTTAGAGTAGGTAGTAATATATTCATTTTGCATATACAGAATGGGATCCCAGGGGCTAAATGATGCATACAAAAATCAGAAAATTCGTTAATGATAGAACTTAAATTAGAACCAAATGCCCTTCCTTTTTTATTGGATGCGCAGTAGACTAAACACTACTACAATGAATAAGTCTTGAGATGTGCACACTATAGTGCACACTATATATGTGAGTCTAAACACAGATTTCGGTGTAGAGGTGGGGGTGGGATGCAGCGGGGAGGGAGGTGGCTCAACTCAGGAAAACTGGACTGCGGCTCAGCTTTAAAGGCCAAGAGAAGAAATAGTAGAAACATAGTTAAGAAGAGCACTTTTAAGGCAGCAGTTTTATCTAATAACAACTTTAAGGAGAGAAGAAATGGGGCCAGTTTAAAAAAAAAAAAAAAAAAAAAGCCGGCTAGAAGGAGACTGGCCCCAGTGAGTAGGTTGAGATTACTGAGATCTGTCTCCTCTGCTTCTATATATCATGGAGCGAGTTGGAGGCAGCACCTGGCTTCTTCCTAAAGGTATTTGATGAGGCTCTCCTACCTATCCTTTCTGAAATATATAGGGCTTCAATCCTCTGGTGGGAGAAAAGCCAAACTTATTTTCAGCTCCTATTGTCTCTTGGGCAAAGGGGCAATGTCATTGATATATATATTCCACGCAGTCTGATTGGTTTAGTCCCAAGAAAAGACAAGACGGTTTGTCCTTGTTTGGGGATTTATTCCTAACAATTAAGAGGGAGCTAGAATAGTGCTAAAAGAGGGAATGGTCTTTATCGGTGCCATTCCTCATCTTCCATGAAAAGGGTTTCTACTTTGAAAGAGTCTTATCTAGCATATAACCCCAGTGCTTTTTCAACCAAGTTATCACCTTAGTGTATGGTCCTTCTTCACCAAACCTTGTAGCCCCATTTGATTGATTAATTTATGGACTTAGCAACATTTTTAAAAGATCAGTCAAAAACTAGTTTTGAGCAAACATTTGGTCCAATTCTTAATAACTGTTCTAAATCTTTTACATGCATTATTATCTCATTTAATCCTCATGACAACTTTATAATGACTGTGACAATTTTACAAATGAGGAAACTGAAGCTTAAAAGAGATTGAATAACTTCCAGTTTTTACAGCTGTTAGGCAGAGGAGCAAGGATTCAAGCTCAAATCTGTCCAGCTCCAAAGCCCAAGGGTTTGGTCTTTATTCTACTGATGACATTTATTTAGAAAGCCAAGGCTTAAATGTAGAAAAAGAAAAACAAGTACAAGGCAGTACAGTTGTCAAATAAATTGCACAGGCAAGAAGCATGTACAATTTCTGAGTAAGAAAAGATGACTGGGGTTACGAAAAAGAAGTGGGGGAGGGGATTAAGGCAAAATGTATCTTATTAAATCTTGATAGTCAAGAAATTTACAGGTAGATGGAAAGAGCTGGGGCATTTGCCATGGTGATGTGAGGAAAGGAAGTACGATGAAGATGTGAAAGAAGACAGAGCAATAGGAATCCTTAGGGCGTGTCCAAGAACAGAAAACAGGCGGATCCAACGGAAATAAAATAATATAAATGTACAGATACACACATACACATTCAATGCCAAAATACGTATGAACAGACATAATCAAGGTTCTCATATCATAGTAAAGATGCTATGCCTTACTACTTATAAAGCTTCTGTTTCTCCTATGAGTCCAGAAAAATAATAAACGCTGCTTAGATAAGAACAAACAGAATAGATAGGCACTAGGCTAATATAAAGGTATAAGAAGTAAACTAAAGACTAGAATCATAACAAACTGTGCTGGTGCATCACAGCTATGACACCAGTAGAGCCCAAGTCAAGCTATACGGTAGGAGTTTAAAATGGCAAAGAAGTGGTGAAGGCAAGAGATGGGTGCTGGTGTTAGAATTCTCGAGGGACACAGGACTTCCGGGGCCTCCCGCTCTTCGCAATTCCATTCCTGGAGCTGGCGAATGGCAAGACAGTAGGGCGCTCACAGGCATCACTATTCCTAAAAGGGGAGGTGATTGTCACCAGTCCCAACTGAGAAGCTGTTTTTCCTCTGAAACATCCTGTGCTGCGATTCTGTGGACTCGGCCTGCCTCAGTATTGTTGAGGCACAGATACCACACATAATTAAAAGTGTCTTCTGCAAAGGGAAAGGAGAGCAGAGGCAGGGCACCGAAAATTCTTATAAAAGCTATCCTCCTCTCTCCCAGTGAATAGACAATACCTTTCTGTTTCAAACAGCGTTTTCCATTGTCCGTGCACATGTCTGTTTGCTAGAATCAAGAGAAAGCATTTCCTCTCTGTGTACAGTAGGAAACCATATGTAGTGCAAAACAAATTCTGTTCTCCATGGAAATAATTTTAGCAATGACAGAGTTTAGACTTATTTCCAGAAAAATGTGAAAGAGAGAGAGAGAGAGAGAGAGAGAGAGAGTTGGGAATGGGAGTTGGACACTGAACTGTACTCACTTTCATATATTATACTCTCAGATATCATTCAGGTCTTACAGGAAGAAATTTTAAAAATTCAATAGTCAGAGTTTTCTGCAGATACAATGATGCATTATTAAAAATAATAATGACCATTTTGGTATAGACCATTGCCTTTATAAAGACTAGACTCTTAAGTAGTTCTGTGCAACTACACAGAATCTAAAACCTAGACCATGATGTGTCAGCCCTGCTTACTGGTTTCACCATGCAGCCTATTTGCATCAGCACTTGTTCACTGCAGGTCAACCTGCATAGGCCCAAAAGGAGAAAAGATAGCTCTGCACATAAAAGATAAAATGAAACCATACAACTAACCTTTATCTCAACGCTCAGTCTCTACAGCACTCTGTGTTTCTCTACATGGTTTTATGTTATCACATTGTGCCCTCCACCCACATGAATATAATGCCAATACCTCAAACTCGTCAGGGTCACAACCAAACCATTCATCTTTTCACCCCCAAATCTATGCTTTCTCTGTTTTCCAGTTCAGATAACGATAGCAATATCCTCCAAGGCTATAAAACTCAGTAACAATTTTGACTTCTTCCTCCTGTTTTTTATCGAAATTCAGATGATGGCAATCTTTCACCGCTTTTGACTTGCCTCGCCAGCCCCTAATTCAGAATTTCAGCATCTCTTCCCTGGAAAATCACAATAGCCTACTACCTTAATCTCCCAACCTACTGTCTCCCTATTTTATCAACTCCTTCATACAACAGCTACAATTAGCTTCCTAAATCTTAGATTTGATAATATTAATTCACTGTTTGGATGCTCTTATTGATTATTCACTGCTTACAGCATCATTGGGAAATTGGGTTGGCTTGTGTTAGGAGGCTTTCATACAAAGGGGAAAGTAGGAAGGAAAAAAGGAAGGACAGAAGACATAGGGAAGAACAAAAATATTTCAAAATGTATCTAAATATTTTTCCTTCAAATTTGGCTTTGCACTTTATGTTTATAGATTTATTATACAAAACTATCCTACTTAGGGAAATTATATATATATACATATATATACACATATATATACTTATTTTTGCAAAAACAAAGAAATAATAGATCAGAAACTAATATAACTGGTTATGTACAAGGGGAAAATGTAGATTAGATCAAATTGTTAACTTTCCTGAATTTGCTGACTACACTGTTAATGTAAGAGCATATCCTTGTTCTTAAGGAATACATACTGTAATATTAACCAATATGCAGCCTACAGTCCAATGGTTCAGATAAAAAAATTATAACAGTGTGTGTGTGCACGCGCGCGTGTGTGTGTGTGTATGAGAGAGAGAGAATATAATAAAGCAAATTTTGCAAGATGTTAAATAATTGGTCAATTAAGTTCAAAGAGTCTTTTATTTTTTTTCTGACAGAACATCTATCACTTCTTGCTGCTGAACTAAAGACTTTTCCCCAGTCCTAATATCTATTTCTCATCACTGACGGACTTGGAACCCTAATAGTTTGCTAGCAACACAGGAACAGGAAAAATTGGCAATGTTTGAGTGAACTTCATTTTCAAAAATAGGTTTGTGGCATATGGGTAGCAAAGGGTTATTTTTTGCATATTTTCTCTTTGATAGATGTGCTGCTGATAGTTAATTGTTACCGTAATCTATTTTCAGATTTATTGCCTGGTCTCTCCTGTACTTTCTTATGAAATGAACATTGCTGGCTTTAAATTTCCTCATCTGCAGAAAAAGAACAGTTGAGTAATCACTAGATTACATCTCTAAGGTCCTTTCTCTCCCCAAAAATCTCTTTCATGTTTTACTTCCTCAATTTTCTTTGTAATGCAGAAGAATTTAATTATCTCACCAACTTCATTCCTATATCCCTAGGGAGGAAAAAGCAATGCACTTGTGTTCCTGATTGAGGGGAAGTGAGGTTTGTTGTCAGGCTTATTCCTTTCTATATAATTTTAATTTCTTAATTGAGCTCAGAATTGAAAGAAGCTTATTATAACTAGGACTCTAGAAATACTAACTCATGCCTAAGATTGCTTGCATTCTTACAAGTAAGAGAAAATTGTTGAAATAATTGATTCGTTGCCAGTCGAATGCTTTCAATTTTTATTATTTCTCAGCACTGGCTGGTATAGTCATTGTTAAACAGCTTTGCCACAGAGCTAATTTGGCATGTGCTAAAAATATTCAGTATCCTGAAGAAATAATCTGCAGGACAAACCTTTATAGTCAGCTACAATCTTTCCAATGGTAATCAATGTTTATTTGTTTTGTAAAGCAGTGGCTAAATAATGTAAAAAGCAAATATATTTCCTCTTCCTTTTCTTTCTCAAGGAGAATCTGAAAAGGAACTGAATGTAAACACAGCTCAGAAGTTGCATGTGCAGTACGCCTGTGACCCTAATTTTTTTTTAAATTTTTAGGTCTAGTTGCTATATAATATTATATTGGTTATATTAGTTTCAGGTACATAATATAGCGATTTGAAATAGGTATACCGTACAATGTGATCACCCTACTAATTCTAGTAATCATGTCACGCAAAGTAGCCTGTGAACTTGGACACAGGCTGGGTCTAGTAGGAATGGAATTCTCAGGGTCTCAGGGGGTTAGATGGCAAAAGGCTCACAGACCACTACTCCAATAGCTGCAACCCTGCCTGGAAAATCCATAGATAAGGGTTTGCTTCCTCTTTGCATCAGTGACTCTTACAGATACCCTATGTGTAATAGAGAACCTACCTTAGAAAAAAAATTAATATGTAAAATTTTAGTAAGGAGAGCCTGGTGTTTATCTTCTGGGTCCCTGAGTCAGTACTCCTCCTGAGTAAAAATGATCTATGCCAGCTCCGAGGACACCATCAAGAAGAAGCTGTCAAGGACCAAACCTGAATCACAAGCAAACTGCTACAGGGTGATCAAGGACCAGTGCGCCCTAACAGAAAAGCTGGAGGGCAGTGCCATCACCTCCCTAGAGGACAAGCTCTTGTGAGTCTCTCCCTGTCTAAGCATCTGGCAGCCCAGACCTGCCCACAGGGCATCTGCAGGCTGCCCTTCTTTCCAGGCCTGAGGGGCTGGGAGGCTCCCCACAAAGGAAGGGCAACCGGTTCACCCCTGTAGCCAACAGGCTCCCCTCCACCTGGACCTTTCACATCCCTCAGTCCCTGGAGGCTCTGGCCTTCCCAAAGGGCTTTCAATTCTCGGATTCCTCTTAGGTTGAAACCTACCAAGTGCCCCCACAAGCATCCCAGTTTGAGGGTGGTTAGGGCGAGTGTTGTATTTTATAAACTATAAAAGTATATGTATACTTTTACATAAAAGCAAATGTTAAATATTAGGCTTCAGTTGCAAGGCTCTACATTAAAAATAGAAATCATTTTATAAGTTATTTAATACTCACCAATTAAAAATACTTTTAATTTACTCGTTTTATAACCATGTATTAGGGACTTATTATATGGCAGGTTCTGTGGTCCATCAGACAGGTCTCTGTTCTCAAAAACTGACAGGTAAAAATTTAAGAAAAATTTTACTCTTTTAAGTATGAATTTTTTTTAAATAAAGAGATATTACTCTGTCATGATTGAATTTTTTTAATGTGTGTTTTTGCTGTGAGAATAATCATGTCACCATGCAAACAGCACAAATGATGTGTATAAATGATGAAAATACCAAGAATATAGTTTAAAAAAAATTTTACAAATATCAAATAATATTGTTCTTAGAGACCCTTTGAGAATAGTTTCAAAAAATATATTAATGATGCTGCTTTCTTCTAAACCTTTCTTTAGTATTTTGTATACGTCTATTATAATTTACCTTGCTACTCTACAAGGAGCTTCCATGTTAAAATCAAACATATAATTCCAGGGATTGTCAGGATCAGTATGTTTGAATAGTGCTGTTTTGCAGAAAATATTTTTATTTCCTGCTATGCCATTCAGGCAAATTTAAGTTTTTAAGATTCAGACATGTAGCTGGTGTGACAACATTGTTAAGCTTCCTACACAGACATTCGGGGGAATATTACCAACACAGGGTAGGAAAAAGTTAACGCCATTGAAAAAGGACTTCTACAAAACCATATTGTTATTGTCTAAATGCCAAGGTCTTCTTGAAACTATAAAAGTTTTCACAATATCAAGCCCTACTGCTTGTTAACCAATAAGCTCTTCCTGCTTTCTAAAATATTCTGTTTCTTCCCAAGGAACGTTATCTTTGAAGAGAAGTCAGCATTCTTTTAAAAGTACTACTCAATGAGATCATGTTGCTGTAATTGATTTTTAAATATAGTATAAAAGCATATTGATACTTTTATATAAAAATCAATGTTATGTATTAGGCTTGAGTAGAACAGGCTCTATGTTAAAGGTAGAAATCATTTTTTTTTAAGACAGTTAAAATTCACCAATTAAGAAATAGCTTTAGGGAGACCACCCTCATTGATTTAAAAAAAAAAAAGTCTATAACTCTATCATAAAAATAACGAAATAACTTAATTAAAAACCAGACAAAGAATCTGAAAAGGCGTTTTTCCAAAGAAGATACACAAGTGGTCAACAAACACATACAAGGATGCCCACCTCATTAACCTCCAGGGAAATACAAATAAATACCAAGAGGTACCACTCCCCAACCTCATTAGGATGCCTGTAATCCAAAAGATAGACTATAACAAGGATTGGCAAGGATGTGGGGAAATTGGAACTCTCCTATATCATTGACAGGAGTGTTAAATGGTGCAGCCACTCTGAAAAATGGTCTACGAGTTCCTCAGAAGATTAACCATTGTGTTACCATATGACCAGCAATTCAATTCCTTGTTATATACCCACAAGAAATGAAAACATATGTTCACACAGAAACTTCTACAGGAATTTTCATAGTAGTACTATGCATAATATCCAAAAAGGGATAATAACACAAATGTCTATCAATTGGAAACGGGTAGATAAAAATGTACTATATTCATACAATGAAATATTATTCAGCAATAAAAACGAGTGATGTCTCTGTACATGCTACAATATGGATAACTTTGAAACCATTATGCTAAATGAAAGAAGCTAGTTTCAAAAGATTATACATTATAGATTCTATTTATATGAAAGTTTCAGAAGAGGCAAATCTATATAGATAAAAAGTAGATTAGTGATTAGATTAAGTCTGGAGCTGGGAGTGGGGGGGAAATGGTGAGTGATTGCTAACAAGTACGTGGTTTCATTTTGGAATGATGAAAAGTTCTAAAAATGATTGCAGTGATTGCTATACAATTCTGTGACTATATTAAAAGCCATTGAATTGTACACTTTAAATAGGTAAATTATATGTTATGTGAATTATATCTCAATAAACCTATTTTTTTAAATCTCAGAATTGTATAAAATGTTCAAAAATTGTAATTCCATTCTTTTTTAGTATATATGCTATCTCAAAAAATAGTTAGAAAATAGTTACTAAATAGAAGTGACCATTGGGGTTGCTTTAAAATGTACAAGATTCATTTAAAATCAATACAGTAATTGAATAAAAACTGTTTTGTTGAAATCTTACAAATAATTTTATCCTTGAAAAATTTAAATATTTTCTAAGAGCACACTATTAATATAGCTGCATTTTTTCTCACAATCATTAAATTATTATTAATTTAACTAAGCCAGATTTGGCACAAATTTTTGTGCAGTGTGGTCTGCACTGCTGGAGCTCTATGGGAATAAATTTTTAATTTAAATGTTAAATTATTATCGTACTTACTCTCTAATATTAGTGTTAAAACATTGCAATTAGAATACTATTACCAAAAAATATTAAAATAACCTCATATTTCTGGACATTATATATACATATGTGTATATATATATGTATATATGTATGTATATATATATATATGTGTATATATATATATATGTATATATATACGTATATACATGCAAGCCCAACAGACAAAACAAAAATTAGAAGCACACTGGCAACTAAACTAAAGAAACCAAAACGAATTAAACTAAATTGGGCACTGAATCTTAGTGGGAAATAATTCTGAAATTTTTACACACACACACACACACACACAAAATGGGTCATGGAGGGATTTATTTCATATATATGTATATATGTATATATATACATATACTAATAATGATGTAAGGTAAATGTATTTTAATAAAAATAAGTAGTGTGAATTAGAGAAGCTAATATTTTTAAATACGTAATTGAAATACTTTGGTTATGTCTCCTAAATAAGAATGTCCGCCAACTCATCTGAATTAAAAGTTTGCTACAAAAAAAAAATGGAAATAAATTCCATTCCAAAAATTATTTCAGAAATTGGGGAGCATCTTAGTAGATGTGATGTTGAAAGTCCATTTTTCTATGTGCAGCTCTGCCCTGAATAAAATGTCAGATGAAGGATGGTCACTTCAAAACATGTGGTGACAGCCATTCGCTACCATCACATAAAAGGGGAAGCAGAGGAATTGCAAAAAGCAAGTGCAACAGACAAAACAAAAATTAGAAGCACATTGGTAACTATAGACACCAAAACTAATGAAACTAAATTGGGCACTGAATCTTAGGGGGAAATAGTTCTGAAATTTTTACACACACACACACACACACACACACACACACACACACACTCAAAAATGGGTCATGAAGGGATTTATTTCATCAAAAGTTTGCTCCATCAAGGACTATAAATCATTCACAAACACTTAACTCATGGATAGTTTCCATGGTGACACAGAAGGCCCAAAATGGAAACAATTTTTATAGGTTCTTAACCCGAATAATGGCCAAAACTGTCTAGAATAATGATTACACTCAAGATATAATGGCCATAAGCAATTCCATAGAAAAGTAATTTTAGTAACAATAAAGAAATGATAAATCACAATATTCTAACGTACTAGACCACAAATACTGAAACATTCACGAGTTGCTATATAAAATAACACTTCCATATTTCTTAAAGTGTAGACTACTTTTATAAAACAGTTGATTCTGTTCTTTTCCTTTAATATATTTAATATGACCCACTGTGGTTGAATAAAACCAACATAAGCTGTTGCTATAGTATTTATGTATTCAATACACGTTCCCTACAAAATAGTTTATGAAACTAAATTTATATAAATACATTTTTATTTACATATTTGGCTATGCACACAAAGAATAAAAGGTATTATTACAGGGAACTGATGAAATGCTATTTGAATATAGTTACTCGTGACCTGTGTTAAATAGTCACTACTGGTCTTTAGACTTCCCTCCTCTTTCATTTAGTGGAAGGAAAATTGTTGTCCTATTTTGTGCCACCAACATAGCCCTTTCTGGATGGGAGGATTACTACAATTATTTTGCTTCATCTTTAGATTTCTCTAGCCTATATCACTTTTCTGTACTGGAAAGAAAAAGCAGAACATAAAGAATGGATTTTTGGGGTTGACACATTGTGCAACTATCTTTATTCCCTATCTCACCTCTAATAAACCTGAATAAATTGAGAACTAAAACACTTTTTTAGATTTTCTTATAAGAGGTCTAGTTATACTGTATGAACAGATAGAATCTATTAGGCTGGTGCAAAAGTAATTGCGATTTTTGAAATTATTTTTAACCTTTTAAACCGCAATTACTTTTGCACCAACCTAACAGTAGTTTACTTCACTCTTTCTTGCATTAGCCCCAGAGTGAATAAAACCCAAAGACTAGAATTATGCAAGTTTACCTTTCCCCCATCATTATTCTATAATGCTAAATATAATCAGGATTCTCTTTATCCTTAATTATTTTTTATTAATTAAAAAGACAGTGAGATTAGTTCTATTAATTATTAATTTGTAGTTAGTTGGGTTTCTTAATATAAAAACTGACCAATCATGCAAAATATAGTGAATGCAGTTTGTTGAAAGCAGGCACACTCTTTTTTTTTTTTTTACTGTTTTGTGATAAATTTTTTTCATCCAAAGGTATTTACCGGTTTGATATTTTAATCCAGAGACAATTACACTATCCATTGCTTTCAGTAAAAGATATCTAGCGGTAGCCAAAGAAGTAGATTTCTATAGCAGTAGAGCTGCATTGCTAGAATAAGAATAAAAAGGGAAGCAAAAAAAAATACCAAAACCCCCCACAATTCATGAAAGGATAAGGATGAAAAACAAAACCACTGAAAATGAAAGAAATTTTCTAATTGTGAGAGATTGAGTTCAAAATTGTAAAACTCGGAACAATAATACAAAGAAATAATTTAATTCAGACAGTCTGTTAACATTTAATAATTGCAAGCATTTAATTTTAGCACACTTTTTAGGGCTTTCTACGTATAAATGCATTTAATCCTCACAGCCCATATAAAGAGGGTGCCAAAAAAGCCACACATTTTAAGAAAGGAAAAACCTGTATTAAAATTGTAATACTCAATATATACCGGTAACAAAAGATGAATACAAATCATGTGTATACCTTTTTTTTTCTTGGCACCCACAGTATGTATACACTGTGAAGCCCATCACCAGAATCAAAATAATATATCCATGCCCCCCCAGACTTATCATGACTTTTTCCCTTCCCCCTGCTCTGGTAAACATTGATCTGTTTTATGCTACTATAGATTAGTATAGATAAGATTTCTATAGATTATTGGTTACAATAAATATAATTAGAATTCTATATAAATGGAATCATAAAGTATATGTTCCTTTTTTTGTCCACTTCTTTCCCTCAATACAGTAATTTTGAAAATCACCCATTTTAATGCAGGCATAAATAGTTCATTACTTTTTCTTACTTAGTAGTGTGGTATTATATGAATATACCACCACTTGTTTATCCATTCACATGATGCACATTTGGATTGTTTTCAGTTTCTGGTTATTACCAATCAAGCTGCTAAAACATTTGTGTACAAGTCTCTGGGTAATTCTCTTAGATAAATGCCTAGGAATAGATTGTGTGGAGCATATCATAGGTGCATATTTAACTTTTTTTAAAAAATTAAACTTTATTGGGGTCACAATTTTTAAAGATAGTATTGTCAGACTATTTTCCAAAGTGGTTGTGTTATTTCACATTCCTGCCATCTATTGATGGGATGCTGGTTCCTCCAAGTCCTTGCGCACATTTGGTGTGGTCAGTCATTTAAATTTTGGTCATTTTTGCACAGTCTGTAGTGATATCTCATTGAAGTTTTAGTTTCCATTTGCCTAATAATGAGTGAACATCTTTTTGTATACGTATCTGCCATCTGTAAATCCTCTTTTGTAAAATATCTCTTCAGATCTTTTGCCTATGTTTAATGGGTTGGTTCTTTTTTTTTAATTATTGAGTTTCAAGGGTTCTTTATATATTCTTAATACAAGTCCTTGAATTTTCTCTCAGTAAATTGCTTGTCTTTCCATTCTAAGTGTCTTTTGAAGAGTAGGTTTTTTAAATTTTGATGACGTCCGATTTATCGATTTACTCCTTTGTGTATTATACTTTTGGTAATGTATCTAAGATATCTTTGTCTAAAATAAGGTCACAAAGATTTCCCCATGTTTACATCGAGAATTAGTACCATTTTGGGTTTAAGTCTATAATACATGTTAAATTAATTTTGTATATGGTGAGATATATTATGGATCAAAGTATTTGTATTTTGCTTTTGCATAAAGATTATTAAATTTTTTCCAGCACCAGCTGTTGAAAAGACTACCCTTTTTTGACGAAATTACTCTTTCACCTTTGTCCAAAATTCTTTGTCCGTGTATGTATGTGTCTATTTCTGGACTGTTCTTTTCATGAATCTATTTATCACCCTTAATGGCAATACCACATTACTTGACTCCAGCAGCTTTATTGAAGGTTTTGAAACCAGTCAATAAGAGTCCTTTAAACTTGTCCTTTTTTAAATTTGTATTGGCTGGTCTAAATTCTTTGTACTTCCATATGAACTTTCGAAGCACCTTGTCAATTATGACAAAAAGCCTGCTGAGATTTTGATTGGGACTCGTTTTATGGCTCAGAATATGATTTAAGGTGGTAAATATTACAGGTACGATTGAAAAGAATGTATATTATTCTGTTGTTGGGTATTCTATAAATGTCAAATAGATCAAGTTTGTTAACTTTGTTAAATTATATTCTTGTTGATTTTCTCTCTACTTGTTCTATCCTGTATTGAGAGAAAAGTATGGAAATTTCTCACAATCACTGAGGATATTTCTTTTTTTCCCCTTGCCGTTGTATCTGTTTAGCTTCATGTATTTTGAGACTCTGTTACTAGGGACATCAACGTTTAGAATTCTCATATACTTTTGATGAACTGATCCCTATCTGTGGGATAAAAGTTTTCAACAAGTTTGGAAAAAAATTGGCCATTATTTCTTCAAGTATTTTTTTCTTTCCCTCCACTTCCCTTCATCAGGAACTTGAATTACAAGTAAGTGCTTGAGACAGCTTGAAATTTTCCTACAACTCACTGACACTTTGCATTTTTAAAACTTTTTTCTCTCTGCTTTTCATTTTATTTAGTTTCTGTTACTAAGTCTTCAAGTTTTTTCTTCTGCAGTGTCTAATATGTTGTTAATTTAATCCAATATATTTTTCATATCATACATTGTAGTTTTCGCCTCTAAAATTTTGATTTAGGTCTTTTTCTATGTCCTTATTGAATACATTGAACACATGAAATACAGTTATAACTGTTTTAACATCCTTTCTTGCTAGTTCTAACATTTGTGGCAGTTCTGGGGCAATTTCAACTTTCTGAATATTCTTTTCATTATGTATTATATTTTCCTACTTCTTTACATGCTTCATAATTTTCAATTTAATAACAAACATGGTGAATTTTGCCTTCTCTGGTCCTTTATTCTAGGATGCAGTTGAGGTACCTGGATATAATTTAAGCTTTTGGGATCTTGCATTTATGATTTCTTTTTAGACAGATCCTGAGAGGTGCTCAGTCTAGGGCTAATAATTTTTCAGTACTTGGGCAAGACCTGTCTTGAATTATAAGTTTTTCCAGGCAGGCTAGTGGAAACAGGAAATATTCCCAGGCCTGCATGAGTGCCAGTCACCGTTCCCTCCAATTCTGTTGGTTGGCTGTTTTCTCAGCCTTGCTTAGTTTCATCTTCACCTTCATACACTGAAGGGTGCTCTGTTGAACACTCTAGGGAGTCATCTTTAGAACTCTAGGGATCTAACTCTGTGCAGCTCTCGTCTCCGGTACTCTGTCCTGAGAACTGTAGCCTCCTCGGTGCTCCCAGACCGATCTTCACATCCAGCTCCTCAACTCAAGGAGTCTGTTGGGCTCTGCTTGGGTTCCCTTATCCTGCGCTGCAACCTACGGGCAGTAAATTGGGGAAGTGATGGTGCCTATTTTATTTGATCCTTTCAGGGATCACTATGCTTTGATGCCTGACGCTCAGTGTCTTGAAAACAGTGTTTTCATATTGTCTGCATTTTGCTTGTTTTTGGGTTTCTCTCTCCTTTTTTTAATTTTTTTGGTTTTATCAAGGAAGAGGGTATTTTCAGTCTCTGATACTATCTCTTGTGCAGAAAAGGAAGTTCCCCTCCACATTTTAAAAAACAAATAAAAGGAGAAAAGAAAAAAGCAAAAACAGAGCAGGGAAGGGCTAAAACATGTCCTCTTCCTTGCTTGTTTTGATGATGTATAGTAGCTGACAGATTAGCTTTCTATTGCTGCTATCATAAATTATCACAAACTTAGTGGTTTAAAACACCAAAAATGTATTATTTATAGTTAAGTAGGTCCAAAGTCTGACACAGGTCTCAGGGGGCTAAAATCAAGAAGTCAGCAGGGCTGCATTTCTTTCTGGAGTCTTTAGGAGAAAATCCATTTCCTTAGCTTTTCTACTTCTAAAGACCACCCAAATTTCTCTTGGCTTCCTAGCTCCCTCTTTAAAGCCAGCAACTTTACATCTCTCTGACCATTTTTCTGAGCCACATCTCCCTCTGACTACATCAAGGAAAGAGTCTCTCTGATTTTAAGGACCCATGTGATTACATTGTTCTCACCTAGACAATCCAGTATGAGATCAACCACCTCACAATCTCTAATTTAATCATATCTACAAAGTTCCCTTTGCCATGTAAGGTACAATAGTCACAGGATCTAAGGACTAGATACATGATATCTTTATATAAATGATCTTTAAGGGGTCATTATTCTGCTTATCACAGCTAAGATTTGGTGACTTAAAACTTACTATTCTCCCCATTTTTAAGCAATGAGAATGACACGCACAGAAATCCTTTTAACAACTTTCAGCCAAACACAAACTTTTAAGAAAAAAATTTTCCAGGTTATCTTTTCCAGTCAGTTCAAGAAAAAAATGACTAGGACAGACAGCTTTCTCTACACAACCTACTGGTAAGTCCTTTCTTGGCCCACGATACTGGTTCCTTCTCAATTACCAAGACTAAAACAATGAAGTCTAACATGCAATAATGAGTTCTATATATTTCAAGGTTGAATCATGCTTCTTAGCATTTATTCCCAAGAATCTTCTCTAATTGCTTTCTATGTTGATTAATATTGCTTTTCAAACCAATATATAAGTAATACTAGTAATATAACAATAGCTAATATTTATTAAGCACTTACTATAAGTCAAGCACTTGATTTAACATAAGTAACTTCTTTGGCATACGAAGTAGCTACTATTACTTTCATTTTATGAATAAAGAAATGAAACAAAGAGAGAGTAATTTACCCAATGTTTTAGAAACAGTCTGAGTGGAAGTTGGATCAAAGCAGGATAATCTGACTCCAGGGGCTGCATTCTTAAATTCTATTTTCACTGTATTTTAAATTCCTGGAAGACAGAGATTATGCCTTAATATTTTGTTTACTCCTGCAAAGCATCTAGCACAGTGCTAGAACTCACACATATAGCACGTGCTTGATCTATTAATATTTATTCCTTTCATGTCTTTAATGATTAAGCCATTTAGATAAATTCAATACCCCAAAGGTGCCCCCCTGATTCAGTTGGAGGAGGTGAACATGGAAGAGGAGGCAGGGATCATGACATGTAACTACCATTACATATTGATATCATAGAAAAATAGTGTCATATAGTTGCTACAAAAGCTAGTCAACCACACAGGGAAGCCTCATTACAGCTCACTGACATTCGTTGTTGTTTGCCTTTATAAACGCACAAATGAGTGTACCTGAATCTGGAACACGGGGCATGATTCCTATCTTATAATCTTGAAATAGTTAAACTTTGAAATTGTTTTCACTAGAAGAGTAGAAAGCAGAGAGTCTTGCAAATTGCACAAATCACTGATACTGGATATTGTGAGCAGTTGTTACGAACAGCTTCTAAACACTGGAGGTAGTGGTTAGTGAGAACGCTGAGCTCCAGGCCACAAACCTCATGTTTCTCACAACTCTGTTTCTCTCAGTTAGGAAGGAAACATTTAACTGATTACCTGAGCTCATTTCTATTACTCGGATGCATTTTATGTCCACCATCCCAGACAGTCTGACTTGAAAGAAATTTGCTACCTATATTAGTTTCCTAGGGCTGTCATAACAAATTATCACAAACTGTATAGATTAAAAGAACAGAAATGTATTCTGTCATGGTTTTGGAGCATAGAAATCAAGGTACGGCAGAGTTGGTTCCTTCTGAGGTCTCTAAGGGGAAATCTGTTTCACACCTCTCTCCCAACTTCTGGTGACATCCATCAATTTTTAGTGTTCCTTGGACTGAAGATATATCACTCTAATCTTTGCTTTCATCTTTACATAACATTTTCCTGAGTGTCTGCCTGTGTGTGTAAATTTCCCTCGTCTTAACAGGACACCAATCATATTGGATTAAGAGTGGATCTTAATAACCTTATCTTAACTTGTGTGAATCTACAAAGACTCTGTTTCCAAATAGGATTAAATTCACAGGTGCTGGGGATTAGGATTTCAAAATATCTTTTGAAGGGGACACAATTCCACCCATAACACTACCCTATATGTTGAAGAATTTTAAAGTAATGTTAAGAATCACCTAAGCCAAGATTCCATTTAGGCCTGATTATCTGGATATTTTACAGAATTCAGTTATTTGGTTTTACCCTGAAGACAATCATTTTAGGCACCAAAGCACCAATAGAAATAAAGAAAAATGTTCAGTTTAAATATTGGTCATTAAAATTTGAAATGTTTGAGGTCTGACAATTAAGTTAGTGAACTCATCCTAGAAAAAGTGCTACATACCTCACTGCTGAATATCACTATGGTCTCCTTCGAAATACTCCCCTTGGGAAGCTATGCACTGATGCCAGCACCTAGTCCACCTTTCAAAGCAACTTCAGAACTCTTTTTCTGGAATGGCCATCAGAGCTGTTGTCATATTATCCTTGATATACTGAATGTCATCAAAATGTCTTCCTTTCAATATTTCCTTTCTCTTCATGTAAAGAAAGAAGTCATTGGGGGCCAGATCAGGTGAGTAGGGAGGGTGTTCCCATACAGTTATTTGTTTACTGGCTAAAACCTCCCCCACAGACAGTGCCATGTGAGCTGGTGCATTGTCGTGATGCAAGAGTCATGAATAGTTGGCAAAAAGTTCAGTCATCTAACTTTTTCACACAGCCTTTTCAGCACTTCCAAATAGTAAACTTGGTTAACTGTTTGTCCAGTTGGTACAAATTCATAATGAATCTGATATCAAAAAAGGTTAGCAACATCATTGCAACAAGTTCGTGAACTTAATTGTCAGACCTCGTATAATCCTTCCTTCCTCAATATAATTTATGGATTATTCCTCAACCATGTAAAGCTTGTATTCCTTTTTCTCTTGTTTTCTCTGGTTACCTCCAAGTTCCCTTAGTATAGTCAGGGATTAGTCAGATAATCAGCAGTATTTCATGGCCTCCTATGTGCTCAACACTATACTAAGAACGGTGAAGCTACTGAAAAATGCATTAAATATGATATTAGAAGAGATCAACCCTTCCAGTCTTCACGTTTTGCTCAGAGAAAACTAAGAATCAGAGAGATTTGTTGTCTCGTAAGTTAACCCTGTAGTTGGTGACAGAGATGTATAGCTCAGGCACCAATAGCACCGAACCTATTCTTATCTTCAGTTCCCTACTACACTGTGATGCTTGTATAACCCAAACATATATACAGGATAGTGTCATTTCAATTTTTGATCTCCATGGTTCTCTATCCTTGATTACAGCTAATGTGGAGGAAAGGGCTCCTAATATTGTCTCCAGGAGAGGAATTTTCCCCTCTGCATTTCACTCTGAGGACCTAGAATGTATTATAATATGGCAAACATTTGTTATTATCACTCTTTCTCTAATAAATACACCTGCAGGAAAAGCCAAAATCTCCATCAATTTCTATGCAGCTGCTTAACCATCTCAAAGTCAGCTTTCTTCACAAAACTCTCCTAATTCTCAACATTTCAATTTGCTCTAAAAGCACTGAAGGGTTTGCTTGGGCAGCTGCTTATGTCTAGCTCTGAATATAAAAATAGATAGTTACACATAGAACAATCACCTTCTTAATCAAATAATGATTTATGACCTTGAACCGGGAAATAAAAATTCAGATTGACTTTTCTGTAAGTTACGCCTTCTTCACTGCAATTCACTCATCCTTGTTCCAGTTTTCATTTTCTGTACAATCAGAAATCTCAAGTACTAGTGTGGCTTTATACTTGCAGAAATAAATTTTAAAAGAAAGCATGATTAAATATGCCTCAATCCTTTTTGAAAATCAAAAGAAATATTTCAAAGTATGCAAGTATCTTTGCAACACAAAATAGGTTCATTTATTAAGCTAGGTATCCACAGTCAAACAAAAGGGAAGGATTGAGAAATTATGCAGATGAAGGAAAATTTTAGTCCAAAATAAAGGAAAAGCAATCCAGTTAAACGTATTTTAGCTGAAGTTCTAAGCCAAACATTCTTAAGGATATTGCTAACCATAATTTTGATAAGAAGAATTAGACCAAAAAAATTGAACAATATAATCAATCTATATAAAGTAGCATAGAGCCCATAACTCATACCATTAATGGAGAAACATGGTATGTTTTTTTTCCTGGAAAAAGTCAGATAATTTCATTTTCAATCTACGTAAATTCCACTGAAAATAACTTTGCAGAGACTCAATACAGCATAATATTCTAATTAAGAGCTCTGAAGTTTAGCTGCCTTGATTCAAGGCCAGACATTGCAATTTACTAGCCAAACGACCTTGGGCACATTAATTAAACTTTATAAACCTTCCTCAATTTTCTTATGTATAAAAGAGAGATCATAAGTAATACCTGTCTCTCAGATATGTTTGTGCAGATGTAATGGGATAATGCATGTCAAGTGCTTGCAATAAGTTCTTCATAGGTTATCTATAATTATCTGTCTTAAAATGCCATGTTAAATAAGGCATTTGGAACATAAAATACAGAAAATAAAAACTAATGGAAAGAAAATGAAACAAAATGTTAACAGTGATTAACACCAGAGTATACAATTATGACTGATTTTTTTTTCCGTTTTCCAAAAAATTTTAAATGCAATTGTATTGAAAACAGAATATGATTTTAGGGAAGTTAGGGTAAATGTGTTTCAATGGAAAGCTTCATTCTTAATATTTTCTCTATGGAAACCTCCAATATCTAGAAACCAGCATCTTCCCCCAAGATACACACTACTCACCCCAAGATGAAGCTTTACGAAAGTCTAAACCTCACAGGGCACATACAGAGAACTTATTGCATGGTATTCATTCAACTAGCCCTCCACAATTAAACGTTCTGTTTTAAGACATCCATAGAATTAGAAACTCGTGTTCTGTAGAATTCAAGAAAAATATAGCTGATTCATTTGTAAAAAATATGGATTTGTGTTATTATAACAAAATGTTGGTTTGCGGTAAACATTTCCTTGTAATATATGATCCAAATGTGGTTTACCAAAATTATCTGGTATTGATTAAATGCTGCATTAAGGAATTGGGAAAAATAGATATTCATTTATTTTTGGGGGATGGCTTTTTCAATATCAAGATTATTCATTTCAACTTCAGTATCTTGAATTCTAACTAAAGGAATACAATGATTTTAGGTGGGTGAGGAGCAAAATCTACTTGTTTATTTCTTAACAATAAGAAATTCAGAAATGATTTAAGGCAGCTTATAGGTATACCTACATCCAGTACAAAACTATGTACACATGAGAGGAACATTTTTTGAAAGCCAACCTGTACCTTATGGTTAGTGGATTTATGAAAACTCACTTTGAGAGTAGGCAAAAGCCATACATAATTATCATGTTAAAGTTAGTTATCTGATTTCTTATCCTGTATGAATTTTGAAACAATATTTTGTAAAAAGGGGGGAGTGTTATGAATAAAGATAGGTAAGAGGTTTTCATAAAATTGTGTTAGGGTTACAAAAGATGAGAGTTTGGCCATGACCAGTGAAATTTAATGTGGGCAATTTTCTTTTTCTTTCTTTCTTTTTTTTTTTCTAGTAGAATTTCCAAGAAAGTGGATCATATACTCCCTGGAATTTAAAAACATAGAATATCAGCATACTGTTTGCATAGCCTTCTCTGTAGATGTGCAAACAGAGAAGATACCCTGGACACTAGCGAACACACACTGTAACCCCTAACAACATTTCCTACAGGTGAAACGATGTTTAAAATATGCACCGAAGATGTCGTGAAGTGACAAATAAGTTACAAAGGAAATACAACAATCCACTGGGACTTCTTGTCCCTCCCTCCAAAATCCTTTCATCTTTCACAATCTTTGAGAAGAAAGGGTGACCGTAGACACCGCTTGAAGATGGTAAGTAGAGCTTTAAGCACTGGCCTCACACAATGCCATTTGTTTTACCAGCTGCAGATCGCGGCTGCCTCCTTATCTATCTCCCTCCTTATCTATCTCCCGAAACACCTCACTCCCAAGAGTGCCCACATCAGTACAGCCTATGCGTAACCCTGTAGACACCAACATGAAGTCTGAACAAAGTGCTACTACTTACTTCTGACAGATTTGTGAGGCCAACCTAAATGAGTATGCACTATTGAAATATTAACGTTTTAACTATTTTCATTCGGAAATCTTTACAAGAGCAAACACAGACAAGTCAGCCAAAATTGCCATGTTGGGAGAGCATTAGACTAAAGATGAAAAGCAGACACCTCTGGTAGGAAACGGTGAGACAGTCAGAGATTTTGTGCCCATCTAAGAAGCAAATATATAATTTATACATATTTTTCCTCTCCCCAAATAGTAAACATGTTTCTCATTATTTTTTTAGCTGCAAACTATTCTCACTTCCATGGAATCGTTTTGTTTTTTGTTTTTTTTTTAAAGAGGTATTTACGAAATGTTGAGAAACCTGTGTTGTGTTCCTGGCAAATAACTTTGGTGACTACAAAAGCAAATGCTTGTCCACACTGTTATCCAGAAAAAAAAAAAATATTCCAAGGTCAGAGCTATCTGAAAAAATCCCGTAAATGACAGACGGGTATTATAGAAAATGAGGAATGAACAAGAACAGCAGGAACCAATGATTCTGTCACTGACTTACCTTGAATTCAGTAGTGTGCATTCAGGAGAGGAAGAAAGCAGCAGTCCAGCAGCACTCATTATGATTTGTTTTTATTATGAGTGCCTCACCTGAAATTATAAAATTTTAGCAAACAGCTTTGTAATTAGGTTAAAGTCAGCACACAATACCAGCTTCATGAAATGTATCGGAATTTATCCTTCCTATTTAGTCATTGAGATTAAATAATTTGTAAAAATATGATTAAATCCCAACTTCCATCTATTCAGACCATGTATTCTGAGGAACAAGCAACAACAGAAATTTATCCAATATCAACTTGCTAGAATTAAATGGAAAACCTTTGCTGTCATGAAAGCTGTCGCTGAAAGGAACAGTGAAGTCTGTTTCATTTGGACGAAACACATATGAAAGGAAATGCCACACAAATGCTGCTCTTTTACAAGTTTGTTTAGATATTCCTTCCATGCACCTGGGTTTAGGGGATGGGTGAATCCTCAGCAAAAGAAAAAAATGACACAATGTCAAGGTTATCGAGGCACAAAGCTTCAATCTGCCAAGTGATGGATTTGCTCTAATTAAAAGTAATTCTGCAGAAGCATTTAGAAATCTAATGGTCTGTAAAAATGGTAAATAAATGCTTCCTGAACAATGCTGCATGTGATTTAGCAGTGACTTCAGCACTTTCTAGTGCTTTCTGATGTTTATCTGATATTGCTTATGTCAGCTTGGCTCTAAACATCCAGGTTAACTTCCAGGTTTCAGAGCCAGTCTCTGTGCTTGGAGATGGGGATCAAGTGAACATGCCTTAGTCAGGAGAGCAGCACAACTTTCATTTCCTGTTAGTAGGTTCAGGGAGGCAAATATCCTGACCCAGATTTAAGAGTTCCAGGAGATGGCTGTTATCATTGGTCCCCCAGGCAAAGACAAATTCTAGTTTACACAGCTGGCCCTGTCCCTTTAACCCTCCTCCAGGGGCCTGGGGTTTGGAGGGTGCTAAGTAGCACGCCGGCCCAGGGGGAAGAGGCAGGAAGTGGTTATTGCTTCACTTCTTCCTACTTACCCACACTAAAGGGCAAGCTCATTCTCTCTAAATTGGCTGAGAACTCTTTGGAGATATTCCTAAAAAATTAAAGACATCTAAACCTTCCACAAGGAGACATTCCAGAAAGCAAATTTTCTGATGCAAATTTAACTAATATTTTGGCCTATATGGATTATTTGGACTCATGTAATAATACCTAGTCCTTCATTACTTTTATTAGGGAGCCACTGGTTGTTTACATTCTATTTTTCAGAAATACCTCTTAGTACTAGATCTCAGGCTTCTTAAAAGCAGGAACTTTATTTTATTCATTTTTGTAGTCTCTGCAGCATTTGTCCCGCAGTGCCATAAACAAATGCTTGTTACTTTTCTCGGATCTCAGCACCATATCTCACTGATATTTCCTTACTTCTTGTGATGCGGACATCAGATCCTATATTCACTAAGTGTGCTTAGTTCATTCATAGTCTCCATGCCCAGGGTACACTTTTTTCTTTTAGCCCCCTCCACCACCCATTTTCTCTAGCCCTGATTTTTATTTTTATTTATGTATCTATTTTTTTTGTCAATCTTGCTGTTTGGTGATTAGGCAAGTAACAGCAGAGATGCAGACATGGGAGTTCATCAATAAATATCTGCCATTTGCTTGATTGAAAGTCATCAGGGTAAGCAGAACAAGAAGTCAAGGAAGGTGTGACAGGAAAAAAAAGTATATAGAACATAAACCAAATTTTTGTGCTTCAGGGATGTTCTAAATACAGAAAAAGAATTCCTGATGTAAAACCCAATAACCTAAAATTCACTGTACAGTTTGGTCTCTATGGTCTGAGAGTCAGCAAACTACCATCTTCTGTGATATTTATGGATACCAGTTAGTGAGAAGAGCCCGAGGCTTTCTGTTGGTATCTTGGCTAAAATATCCCCAACATTAGAGGAGCTTTGTCATGAAAGTCCCATGAGTTTCTGTTTTCAACACCAAAAGTGAAAAAGAGATTTGTTTTTCAAGTTTGACTCTTCTTTTTGCCAGATAAGGATATTCTTTCACAAAATCAACTCAAAGATTATCATGTCAGGCTACTTGAAAGCTGTGATAAAATTAATGGCCACTCATTTGCTGACAAACTTGTAACTGAACAAGATCTTTTTTTCTGTCAATGTGATTGATTGGCAGTATTTTTAAATTTAACTTGTTTGATTATCCACTGGTATTTTCTCTAGAGCTACTATTGCAATAGCTTCAAAAGTATCTTTAGAACAATATAGAATTTACTGGAAAACATGATAATAAACAATGGTTGGGGCTTTTTTAAATTTCTGCAACTACTTGGAAAATAAAGTTTAATACATAAATGTTTATCACTGAAGATTTTCATTTCCTTTCATGTTATATGTTTTCCTATACCATATATATGCATTCAAAACTATCTATTAATATAAAACACAAGGTGAGGAATCTCCTTAGGAAAATTACATCAATATTGTTTATATTTGAGTTGTTAAATATAACTTCATAATATTAAATGTCTGTACCACGGTGATAGGTATCATATCTGAACATGAATAACTTAACTAATGGATCATTCCATAAAATATGATAAGAGATGAGTTCAAGGCACTTTTGAATTTTCTACTGGCTTGGTTATATACTCTGCTAACAAGTCTCTAGTGTATTAATTATTCTCTCTTTTCATGTATAGATCTTCCCTTAGAGCTGGGGTAGGAAGAGAAAAAAATTCATGGAGTATTGAAACATCCAAAGAACAATGCAAGGAAATTAGATTTTCCAGGTAATATGAATTTTAAAATTAATTTCTTAGAAAATACTTCGGGATTTACTTGCCATCTCCAATTTCTTACCTCATGTCTTTTTTTAAAACCTCTTCAATTGGACTTTTACCCACACTACTTCAATGAAACTTTTTAAGGTCACTAATAAATAGTCAATTCTCAAGCCTCAGACAGTTTCGCAATTCCTTCTTTTTGTTATGTTTGTTTTTTTTCTTTTTCTTGGATTTCATGGCATATTTTATTTCATAAAATATGAGGTCTGACAATTAAGTTCACGAACTTGTTGCAACAATGTTGCTAATCTTTTTTGATATCAGAGGGATTATTCATTATGAATTTGTACCAACTGGACAAACAGTTAACCAAGTTTATTATTTGGAAGTGCTGAAAAGGCTGCTTGAAAAAGTTAGACGACCTGAATTTTTCGCCAACAATTCATGGCTCTTGCATCACAACAATGCACCAGCTCACACAGCACTGTCTGTGAGGGAGTTTTTAGCCAGGAAACAAATAACTATATTGGAACACCCTCCCTACTCACCTGATCTGGCCCCCAGTGACTTCTTTCTGTACCTGAAGAGAAAGGAAATATTGAAAAGAAGACATTTTGATGACATTCAGGACATCAAGGGTAATATGATGACAACTCTTATGGCCGTTCCAGAAAAAGAGCTCCAAAACTGCTTTGAAGAGTAGACTAGGTGCAGATGTGGGTGCATAGCTCCCCAAGGGGTGTACTTTGAAGGTAACCATAGCAATATTCAGCAATGAGGTACTTTTTCTACAAGTTTGTGAACTTAATTGTCTGACCTTGTAGCTTGATTTTCTACCTATATTGTTAGCAACTTCCTTTCAAGATTTATCATGCCTAATAAACACATCAATCTTAAAATATCTTAAAATGTCCAAAAGTGAACCTCTACCTCCCATCCCAATACATGTACATGTACATGTACAACCTATATTCTTCCACATCTTGGTCATTATTGATTCTTCTATTTCTCTCATACCCATATGTAACCTGGTAGTTCTACCTTCAAAATGTATCAAGCATCTGACCACCTCTTTTTATTGTCACTGCTTCCACTGTGTTCCAAACCATCGTCCTGGCTCACCTAGACCACTGAATAGCCACTAATTAGACTCCCTGCTTTTGCTCTTCCCCCTACAGTGTATTCTCCACATATCAACCAATAAGCGTGTTAAAGGGAAAGTTAGATGGTGTCACCCTTTAAATCCTTCAATCCAACCAAAGCCAAAGTACTTACAATGGCATACAAGTCCTTTCACTGCCCAGCCCTTTGTTACTTTTCTGATACTATCCCTTGCAACTCTCCCAAGGCCCCCTTTGCTCCAGTCTGCTGGCCTCCTTTTTCTCGCCAGAACACATGAGGCAGCTATCACCTCAGGACATTTGTGATAGATGTTCCCTCAGTTTGGAACGCTCTTTTCCCTGATACATGCATGACTCAGTCCCTCATTGCTTTCAAGCATTCCTAAATGTCACCTTCTCATTGAGGCCTTCCCAAATCACTCAGTTTACAATTACCACCCACAACTCAGCACTCCAATCTCCTTTAACTTGCTCTAATTTTTTCCCCACTATACTTAGTCTTTCAACATTGTAATTATTTGTTTTGGTTATTGTCTGTCTTTTCCCCACTAGAGCAGAAGCTCCAGGAGGACAGGGATTTGTAAATTGTTGTTTATAAATTAGGCACTCGGTAAATATTTTTAATTAATAAATGATTAATATGTAAACATAACACACTGTTTACACATGAAAAACTGAGAAAGAGGACCCTATAATGGCAGTGATCTCTACTTTTTTTCTTTCATCCCCCAATTTTTCTCTTGTACCAATTTTTCTTTCCCAATGAAAGTCTGGCAGGGCATGTATCTAAAACTCTAGAGTCAGATGCACCCCACCTAACATGGGATTCACCAGTCTACTCAAATGTCTTCAGGAGAGAATTTATGAAAAGCTCTGACTGCGAGAAAGTTTCTCAAATTGGAATAAAATTATGCTCCTTATAACTTCCAATCATTGTTCTGTTTTTGCTTTAGAAGAAAGCCCTTATAATTATTTCCCCCTTCCCAAAGGAGATGTCTTCAGATATTTGAATATAAGAATATTTGCCTTTTGCTTCCAAAGTTTTCACTTTTGCAATATAGCATCCATTCTCCCTATTAAATAGTTTAAAATTTTAAAACACACAATTTATTCTAGAGCAAATTATAGCACTCTATGGCAGGCACTGTATTAACAGGCATATCAAATGCATTATTTAATTTAATCCTCACAATAATTCAATCAGGCAGGTACTACTATTTTCCTTCTCATTTTGCAGATGAAGATCTTGGGGTTCAGTAGAGTTGGTCAACTTGTCCAAGGACACATGACAAGATAGTGGCCCAGCTGAGATTCAATGTCAGGCTTTGTCTAGCCCCAATCTCGGATTCCTATCTACTACACTTTGCAATCTTTTGACAAATTACTAAACGATTAAAGCATTCAATTGTCCATTACCATTTTATAGTTTGCTTTACTTATTGTTTCAAATGATGAGCGCAATAATTCTATGTTGTGTCTGTAAACCTGGTTTCATGATAAAGAATTTCTCTGTTCTTTAATTTTTTAATTTTGTACCTCTTCAAAAAGGGCTTATTTTTTTCCTGAGGTGTCCTATGCTGACTGGCTGACTCTCCGGGGAAGTTCTGCATTACTTCATGCATCCCGCGGGTATCACAAACATCAGCTTTTATATTAATGTCTCAGCTGGGTGATTCTGGCTTTCTCAGGTACTGCAGAGTTAGACTCCAAACCAACGTGGGACATAGGATCAGGCTTCTGATTGCTTGGAGTAGTGTTTTTCCCAGACAGTTAGACAAATATGAGCTTCCTTGCCAAATGTTGGGTCAGAGAGCAGATATTTAATGTCCACCTTTCACTGAAGCTTTAGATTTCTATGGCCCAGACTTTAAAAAGATTTTTTTATAGAGACTTATATGATATAGATACATATATGCATAAAATATACAGATATATTATAAATGTATGTGTGTATCTATTATATACATATGTATGCATATATGAATACATATGTGCATATATATATAGATATGCACATATTTTACAGGTATGTATGTATTAAATACACACATATATGTGTATCATATATGTATACAAATACAAAATATATAAATATATGTACAAAATATACCTAATATAATGCATTAAATTCATATTTATATATACTGTATAGTATAAATATATGTATTATAATTTGGTTCTAATCTCAAAAACTAATATTGGAATTGGTGAAACTTACATAGCTGTGACACTGGAAACATTTCTTTCTCACATAGTCATCAAATCCTCTTATACTTTGATTATTCTGGTCCTGAGTGACTTGCTGATTTTTTTTCTATTTCCTGAGGTCCTGTATTTATACCAAACTTCTTCAAAATAGTGACTTTATTTCTTAGTTAATTTTCTATTTTCCTAAATTCTGGTTTTAAGTGTTCATCATTTGTATTTTTATAGCTTTAAGTATTTTGCTTACTCCTACCTGGAAGCTAGATGTTTCAAATCATTTTTGAAATGACATAGGGAAATACGTTAATAAAAATAAATCAATTGCCATACGAATGCATACCTTCACAGATAGAATTTATGGAATTTTTTCCAACAATAGCCTCCTATAAAATGGTTTTTGTACTAACCAGGTTTTTGGGATTGGCTTCTCTCTCTGATTTCTACATTATGGTAGTGAAACGGATTTGATAGAGTATCTTGGGTTTATAAGACAGAACATTGTATTCCAAAAAATCACCTCATCCTCCTCAAAAAACAACAACAACAAAAAAAAAAAAAACAACTGAACTGAAGCCATGAACTGCATATTACTTTGTGTGTCACACTCTCAGATAACCCACTGTCTATAAACTTTGATGCTGCTTCATATTTATGATGCGATGGCTGCATGGAAAGTCCCAATGTTCTTTTAAAAAGTGTGCATGCCTGTCTATAAAAGGAGATGTGTATATTTTTACTTTTCAAGCTTCCACAATCCTCAATATAAAAGTTCCAAAACTTTATATAAGCCAACCAAATAGATACTAGAATGTTGAGCATATACTGAGGACTTAGTAAAAAAAAAAAAAAAAAAAAAGGCTGTTGTCACTCATATAACTGGCAAAAAGAATGCAAAAAAAAAAAACAAAAAGAAAGCTTCAATCAAATCAATGGCATAAAATTTTATAAAGTATCACTGTTTGGTCATGAAAATAAACTTTCTCTAAGAAAATAAACTTTGTTATATAACTCTAAGTGAAAATAAAAAATTTTCCCCAGCACAGAGTTGATTTTATATGAGTTTAAAGCTGTTCTTTGTTTCTTCAATCTCTTGCTTTAAAACACTCTAACTAATCAGTTGACCAGAGCTCCACTGGCTATTATATCTACTTGCAAACTAGCAAATTCAATTTTCGACTTAACAACACAAACTAAAACGCAGTGGAATGCTGTGATTTTAAGTGGGCTTTGCCTGCCTTTGTTCTGTGAACTCAACCAGCTTTGACACCATAGCAGTCTCACAGCCCTTTGTTCAAACTCACAACATTGAATGTAAAGAACGTATTTACGTTGTGACTTTCTCACCCTAGGAATCCAAATGAATCAAGAAAAATGTTCACCGAGGCTTCGAATAGAAAGAGGTATTTATTTTGCGCCTTAGTTCTATGTAAACTCAGCATCATGACAAATGGATGGAGTTTGCAACTCAGAGTTGAAATTCTCTTTGTCTCCTATGAATCACGAAACCCAACATGATAACACTTTTAAATATTAGGAACTGATACTGAGTAACATTGAAGATTACCATCTCATGTGTGAGTAGAACCAGACGTGTGAGAGATACTGTAAATTTGAGTGACTATGGCTTATCTCTATCAGATGTCTATTAGTCAATTTTTCTACTTAAACACTTAATCGTGGTTTCTGTAAGTTTTCAATGTGTATAAGAAATACAAATTTTCTCAGAGAACTAAGGCACTGTGACAGAGTGGAGAGAGCAATGGATGGAATTGGGAAGGCTCGGTGGCCTATTTATAAGAAATATAAATTGTGAAGTAGATTTGGATATGAATCTCAGTATGGTCACTTCCTGGCTGTTTGTCCTTGGATGAATTATTAACTTCTCCATTCTTCCATTACCTCATTTGTAAGATAGTCATCAGGACTAAAGTAGATAATATTTTTGAAGTGCATTGCACCACACCAACCTCATAGTAAGCATCTGATACAGTATTATTATTAGGAAACTTGCCATATTGTTTCATGTCACAACTCTCCAGAACTCATATGTAATCATTTTCAAAATATAAATAAAAACCAAATGAGCCTAAATAACAACCAGATCTCTGTGTCATTCAACCCATTACTTGCCTCTTGCTTTTTTTTAATCTCATGCTCTCTCAGTTTTTCAAATGATGTCTAATTCTCACAGAAGAAACTTTTAAAGCGTTGAAAGATAAGACAAGCAAGAAGTTTGTGTAGACACTCACAAGTGGCCAGGCTAATTTAGCTGCCATTTGCCAAGGCAGTAGAAACAAAGCTATGAATTTCTTGAGAGCAATGATGAAGAGGGGAAAACTGGATAGCCTTAGGGGAAGTAAGGAAAGCAATAGAAGAGGACAGAATATCGAACACTGTATTTCTGTGTCCCAGAGAAGGAGAGGAGAAAGCAGCATTAGTGGAAAATGGAAAGAACCACTGGAGATTTTACAAAGAAGAAATGACTGTATGTTATTGAAAAGTTACTCCAATAACAAGAAATTGC
This sequence comes from Rhinolophus ferrumequinum, assembly GCF_004115265.2. Lineage (NCBI taxonomy): Eukaryota > Metazoa > Chordata > Mammalia > Chiroptera > Rhinolophidae > Rhinolophus > Rhinolophus ferrumequinum. The sequence goes on from NC_046301.1 coordinate 27,675,977, forward strand.
ATTGAAGAGGGTTCTAGAAAAAAAATAAAATAGAAGTAGCAATTCCTTCATGCACTTAAAAAGAAAATGTAAAGAGAAGAAAAGAAGACTGCTAATAATAGAGGAAGAGACCTGGGATGTTGAAAGCCCTTGAAAGGGATTATGTTGCAACAAAAGGAAGCAGGTTTACTGAGGATGGCTTCTTGAACTTTGCTGTCTGGTTCCCATTATTCTTCCTCTTCAAAAAATGTCATCCATTTCTTTCAGGGCAGAACATTTTGCCAAATTCTATTTAAATATTGATTTTAGAACACTTCCTTGATTTGAAAGTATACCACCAAGATGGGCAAAAATCCAAACTATTTCTTCCTGTAGTCTTTGTTATGATTTATACTGGTGATTTTTCTACCAAAGATAAAATGGGAAAAGACTAGAATGAAAAATACACAAAACACACAATTCCTGATAATAAAATGCATTGGCTGGAGCTATTATGAAGAATATTTGAGCTATTACTCAAGAGATTCTGATTATATACACAGAGATATCTGAAAAGTAATATTTCTTTTTTTGATAGGAACATTTGAAGAACAGAATGGAAGGTTAAGGGAACTCTATATAAAATTAGTTTCTTAAGTATGGAAAATTTTGGCGAATATCTCTGATATCTCTTATATCATATACACAGATATTAACTCTTATAGTTTAATGATCAAAGATTTGAAGAAAAGAAGCTGCTAAAGACTAATGTACTTTATTTTTCTTTTTCTCGGCTACATCCCAAATGCCTGGCATATAGTTGGCACTCAACAAATATTTGTTACATGAATGAATAAATAAAGCCCTAACCCAACTAAATTAGCAAATAAATTCTTTAATCATTACCAGCTGAAAGCAAATTGGGTCAGAAAATCCTGAGATCTGGATTTAATCTCATGGTTTGGAGTACCCCAACCTGCATTCAGAGCCTCAATCCTGCTAACAGTAACTTGGTTTATAATTAACTCTGAAAAGAAATAAGTTCATTAAGAAAAAGAAAATCTAGTTCCTTATCTGGATTTCTTGTTCCATGTGAAAGTGAGTGAGTGAGTGAGTGAGTGTGTGTGTGTGTGTGTGTGTGTGTGTGTGTATCCATCCTTCTGAATCTTTTTTCTCAGTGATACAGACTCAGACGACCTTCTTTGGTTTAGATATTTCTCTTTAGAGAAGATTAGTATGTAATGACTACAACTAAAGAAAATATACCTAAAGCCAAAACAAACTGTTTTAACAGTGTTTTTAGAATATATTTTGAAGTAGTCTCCCATAGTAATGATATTTTTTTTCACAATGTTAATTCCCTTTGAATCTTAACATACATAATGGTCCACAATTATGTATGAAAAATACTTCAAAATTAGACCCATCCTACTTCATTCCTTGATTATCTTATGCCTAAGCAATTTCTAGAGCTTCCTAAATTACTTCTCCATGTCTTCCTCATCCTCTCTCCAACACACATTCCAATCCACTCTCACAAACACTGGGTAAGTCTGCAAAAAATATTTGATAATAAAGCTCGCCAGGAAAGCAATGAATGAGGAAAAAACAAACACAAATGTCATGCGTGAGGAAACTGTAATGGATGGTAAGCAGGAAATCCATTCAAATATAGAATAAATGCATGGGTGACAAAGTGGAAGCCAAAAGTGACTAATAAGATGATTAATAATGTAAGCATGAGGACACTTATTTTAGAAGTTGGTTTGCAAAGGAAAGAAGTGGGGGAAGAAAATTTGAGAGCATGAACGTCTTTATCCGTCATAGAAAGAAATAATGATATACTTTCTAAAATTGATAAATAAGAAAAAGACCTGTCTTAGAAACCAATTATAGATTTTCCATTTGTTGCAAGAATCAGAAAAACAACTGACCAAGATTAAGTTGAAGCAAAAATTTGGTGAGTTAAAAAAAGATACTGAGCCATTCCAAGGGAATCAAGAATTGGAAGAACCTCTAGAGCAACTAATGCAAAGGAATCAAAAGGCATAAGACATGAGCATTTGGCCTATCAGCACTTCTACAGGTTTCACCTCTATATTTCCTCTTTCTCTGCAATTAAATTTCTCCAGCTCACAAAGAGGAAAATCTGTCTAAGATCTCCAGAATATTACCCATTATTACTTTGTCCTGGGTCCTAGTTTCTTTTTCATTCTTTTTCAGTTCTAAAATTTTGAGGAAAGTTTTCTGATTGACCCGTGTTCGATTTTGAATCAATCATAACAGGAAACAGAACTGAATTAGAAGACTATGATTTGTCCAGCTCAAGTCACATGTACGTCATTGAACATATCACCTGTGGCCTGGAAGCCCAGGCAGAAGTAAAGCTAGGTGGGGTGGGTTGTCCCCAGAAAAAGAGGGTCTATTAGATACACAATAATAGATTTAGGTTACATTTGCTTCAGCTTCAATCAGTCACCACTTGTAGCTTTCACCATCTGCTATAGTTACCAATGTTATTCACCAGCTAGTTCAAGTTTCCCTGCTTTCCAGACTGCTTTTGTCCAGTGAGTTGTGACTGGAAGTGCAAGCTCTTTAGAACTTTCTTTCACTCAGGCACAGCAATGGAAACATCCAGGCTGCCTCATCAGCTTGGGTCTCTAGGTGTCTATGAAAAAGCAAAGCCCTCCTGTGAAGCTGTGATGGACATGTGCTGTGAGAAACCTGTTGTTTGAAGCCACTGAGATTTGATGGCATTTTGTCACTGCAGCATTACTTAGCCTAGCCTATCAATATTCCATCCTGTTCTTCTATTTCCCAGTGACAGTCTGCACTGCCGATTGACTGCTAACTGTATCATTGCCGAACAATTCTACTCTAATAAAACTTTGCTATTCTTCTTCCCCTTTACTTTTTATGACATTCTGTCAGAGGAGGTTCCCACAGGGCTGTTGGCTCCCTAGTGAGAGTATGGCTTCTTTATATTCCAGGTGTCTTCAAGAATACAGATAATGGACCATAGGACCGAGGAAGGTAAATCACATTTTTCAAGCACTTTTACCTGCCACCACCACCCATTCCAAAATATTTGCCCTGATATTTAATTTGTCATAAGCTCTTAAATTTTTCACCTAAAATTTTTATTTTAGAAACCAAGATGTCTTTTACTCCTTACTCTCGGGTGGCTTCATTCAATAATCCCTTTCCCCAAAACTTCAGATGTCTTAGGGCTCTGACTGATGTCATACAACATCACAGGACATTCTAACACAAGGAATTTGACAGAGAAAATCTTCATAAACTGAATTTGAGAGGACAAAAAAATTAAATGTTTACCTTTTATGGAGGACCTTCTATCAATGGACAAAAGTAGCAGTTCTCAATGAGGGAAAGATTTTGCCTCCCAAGAGATATTTTGCAATATCTGGAGACATTTTTAGTTTTCACAATTTGAAGGGGTTACTAGCATTTAGTAGGTAGCCTGGGCTAAAGACAAGATTTAACTATGAATCTGTGTCTTTAATGAGGAATTTGCTACTCCTGATGTTGCCATGTCACTCCTCTTTAAGCACAACATATTATAATTACTTGAAACCAAAAGGAAATTGCCACAATAGTCACTACAACTCTTAGGAAAGTCCTTACTTTAACTGTCACTTGCAACCTGACTGAAAGAGAGGAAGATTGAGTCTCTTCCAGGAGATGCGATAAATTATTTTTCATTCTCTTAAGAAAGACCTGAATCTTGAAAGCTGAATAGTAATGAATTCTCATGAAGTTAGAGAAGATATCTTAATTATAGTATGTTTGTTTTTTTTTAAAAAAAAAAGTACTATGAATTAAACAAAAAAATAAAAATAAAAAATGTTGACCTCAATTTTTAATACTCCTGAGGGCCTGAAATGAGGATACAGAACAAGATCTCTTGCTCTCCTGAACAGAAATTGAGCCCATAACATAGGGTATTTTATGAGCCAAATAACGTCTAGTGTCCTGGAACTAAAGAATTGTTGGCACATCTTGCAAACTCACAGCTGTTTCAGTCTCATTTGGTGACTGGTCCCACTTTATGCAGACCAGTTTGCCTTTTGAAATACAGCACAGCTAACTATTCTGCAGCATGTGATTAAAGCCACTGACAAGGGGGGTTTCTTTGTATTTTAGCTCTTTGTCTCCAAAGCTTCAGAAATCTTGACAAATACTGTGAAGAAATATAGATTACTTTTAAAGAAAGAAGATGCATAGAGATTTCTTAATGCACACATAATTGTGCATATTTTTATCCACAACCTAAATGTACTCTGGAATCCTGAGAGTAAAAGGTACCTTTCTAAGAGGAAAAAAAGAAAAGAAAAAAAAAGGAACTAATTTAACCGTACACAATGCTGGTATAAGAAAGGATTTCTGTGACTTCATTCACTTACCATGTGCATTTTTAGGTTGCAGAACAGACTCTGCCAGCAACCCGTCAGAGTCAGTCCTTTCTAATAGCAGAGCTCTATCCAAGGGGACTAAAGAGCTTATAAATTAGGGAAGATGCTGTTATTTCGACTTAAGACAGCTGTGGCTGAATGAGTAAGGGGATAAAAGGTGAAATGAGTCTAGACACTGAATTCATCTGACTGGCCAAAAGAACAGTAAGAAAGGGTTACATTCTTTCCACAAATGTCAAGGAAATAAGGAAATAATTCCCTAGGGATAAGCCCATTCTTTTTTTTTTTTTTTTTTTAGGAAATTGTTCTATAAAAAGTAAGAGCATTATGCTTATGTCCAGAAAACCCTTGGCAGTAAATCAAGTATCTTCATTTAATTGTACACATTAAATTAACTTTCCTCATATTCTAAGACACTATAAAATAACTATCTGGGACCATTTGTATATCAGAGCAGAAAAAAATCTGATAATCTTTAATAAATTAAAGGATTGAACGAAAATAAACTCAAAGGATTTCATTCTCTATCTGATTAAGTGAATGGTAGTAAATTGGGGAATGGTGGCATGGGCTGAAATTATTAAAATACTACAAAAGTAAATGGTCCCTGGGACAACCAAGGTGGCGCAATAGGTAAACGCTGCATTTACCTTCTCTCACAACCACATTAAAATTACAACTCATCTACAAAACCACCATTATTGAGAATCAACTAAAATCAAGCTGAACTGAAGCCTTTCAACTAAAGACATGCAGAAGAAACCACCTCCAGACTGGTAGGAAGGGCAGAGACACAAAATGGGCTGGTCCCACATTAAAGATCGGGAGGGCTATTTTGGCTGTGGGGGTCCCCCCAACCCCTAAATGAGTGAGAGATCCCAGCCCCACCCCAGCCCAGAGTTCCAGTGTTGGGAGAGAAGTCCTATAATTTTTGGTTGTGAAAAACAGTGGACATTGTGACTGAGTGAGACGGTGCAGCTGCACTCACAGGTGCTCCTCTTAAAGGGACTGTGTGTGGACTTACCCACCAGTGGAATCACTCGCTCTGAGTGCTGGGGCAGCAGCTGGAAAGGTGGCAGGACATATGGTGGGGAATTGAGTTGTCTGGCTTGGGACAGGGGATGGAGAGGAGGCTTTCTCCTGGGCGGAGGAGCTGGTGAAGGCCATTGTTTCTTTGTTGAGCACCCCCCTTCCCTGCACGCTAAACACAGGCAGCCGCCATTTCTGAGTCTCTGCTGTTCGTGAGCCCTGCCCTGGTGATTCGAGACCTTGTCCTGCCCATCTTTTGGGCACAAGGCTGCTTTTAGTGGCCGCTTGCCTTGACTCAAGCTGCACTTTCCAAGGGTCTCTCAAAGGTTCACCTCTAAGCTGGCACTAAGCTGGCACTACGTTGGAACTAGTGGCAGCCGGCCTTGGTTCGTGTCTTGGCCTTTCAAGGTGCTTCCAAGCACAGCACAGGCGGCAGCCATCTACAGATTTCTTTCCGGCTCCTGCTGGGTTGCCCGGGTGGGGCATGGGCTGTGGCTGAAGTAGATCTACAGCGGATCCCCTCTGAGGTAGTCCTGGGGATGGCGCCCCCAGAGGCCAGCTTCAAAATGAGCTGGAGTATCACCCAGCCATCTCCAAGTATGACACACCCAAGGGGCGGATTGGGCAGGCACCAGAGTCCTGCTAAGGCAGATCCTGCTCTGTAGGATCAGCCCCTGCACAACAACTCTTCCACTATAGTCAAGGCCAGTCCTCACAACCAGTGAGCCCAAGGGTCAGTCCCTCACATTGATGTGCCATTATCAACCAAGGCTCAACTACAAGAGGAGGGCACACACAACCCACATGAGGGACACACTTGGAGCACATAGCTCAGGTGACCAGAAAGACTGCGCAACTGAACCCCACAGCACACAAACGACACAAGGCCACTCTACTAAGACTGGAAGACATAACAGCCCTACCTAATACATAGAAACAAACACAGGGAGGCAGCCAAAATGGGGCAACAAAGAAACATATCCCAATGAAAGAGCAGAACAAAGCTCCAGAAAAAGAACAAACTGAAATAGAGATAAGCAATCTATCAGATGCAGAGTTCCAAACACTGGTTATAAGAATGCTCAAAGATCTCAGAAAAATGGAGATGGAAACCATGAAGAAGAACCAGTCAGAAATAAAGGATACAACAATGGAAACAAACAATATATTACAGGAAATCAACAGATTAGATGAAGCAGAGGATTCAATCAATGATGTAGAAGGTAAGGTAGCAGAAAACACCCAACAAGAACAGCAAAAAAAAAAAAAAAAAAAGAATTAAAAACATTGAGGATAGTTTAAGGGGCCTCTGAGACAATACAAAGCGTACCAACATTTGCATTATAGGGGTACCAGAAGAAGAAGATAGCAAGGAATTTAAAACCTATTAGAAGAAATAATGACAGAAAACTTCCTTAACCTGGTGAAGGAAATGGACATACAAGCCCAGGAAGCACAGGGAGTCCCAAACAGGATAAACCCAAAGAGGCGCACGCCAAGACACGTCATAATTAAAATGCCAAAAGTTAAATACAAAGAGAGAATCTTAAAAGCAGCAAGAGAAAAGCAGTTAGTTACCTACAAGGTTACCCCGCCTAAGACTGTCAGCTGATTTCTCCATAGAAACATTGCAAGCAAGAAGGGATTGGCAGGAAATAGTCCAAGTGATGAAAAGCAACGACGTACAACCAAGATTGCTCTACCCAGCAAGACTGTCATTTAGAATTGAAGGACAGATAAGGAGCTTCCCAGACAAGAAAAAGCTGAAGGAGTTCATCACCATCAAACCAGTATTACAAGGACTTAGAGGGACTTCATTAAGATGGGAGGGGGGTTAAGGTCAGGTGAAAGGGGAAGGGATTAAGAAGAACAAATTTGGTGTTATACAGTAGTCATGGGGATGTAGGTTATAGCATAAGGAATATAGTCAAGAATATTATAATAACTAGGTATGGTGCCAGACAGGTACTAGATCTATCAGGGGGATAGATGGAAATGGGGTTGGGGTCAGGGTGAAAAAGTTGAAGGCATTAAGAAATATAAATTGATAGTTAATACAGTATGGGGAATATAATCAACAATATGGTAAAGATCATGTAAGGTGCCAGATGAGCACTGGACTTGTCAGGGGAATCATGCCATAAACTGTGTAGATGCCTGACCAATGCACTGTACACCTGAAGAGCTGAAGTAGAATAATACTGAATGTCAACTGTAACAAAATATATAGGTATATATAGTCACAGGATGTGGAATACAACAAAGGGAAGATAGTCGATGGTATTGTAACAGCTATATAAGATGTCAGAGGTGTAGTAGCTTGGGGGTGGGTTATCACTGTATGGGAGGTTTAAATGTCTAACTAGTACATTGTTTTGTACACCTGAAACTAATAAAAAATTCATTGGAAAAAAAGTCAATAGTCCCTCAACTTTAATTATCTCATTAAATACTTTAAATAAAGTTTAAATACTTTTAAATTAAGTTTAAATATTTTAAAAATTATTTAAATAACTTTTTTCCAGAACCTAAGCTTTCACCTTTGTATAAAAACAAAACTTTTAAAACACATTAGGTGATGATCATTCTAAAGTGAATAATATTATTTCCCAACTTCTTAAATACACTGTCAGACAAGAGTTCGTAACGTGGGAGAACATAGATCTGAGAGGAGAGTTCCAAAATGGTTGCTCAGAGGTCCAAAAGCCCTTTGAAATTATATACAGAATTATGTTGCCAGCCTGTACTTTTAATCAGCTTCTCAAAGTGATCCTGAATTTATCTAAACTAGCATATTTTTGATTAATCAGGATATCCATTATGAACATCTACTATTGTACCTCCGTACTGGAACACAATAATGTGCTCAGGACATATTAAACTAAATATATCTATTTGTCCAACCACAAAAATGACTCCAAATTGTCATGTTAAGCAGTAGTAGTCAACAATAAATTTGAGATAGAGTAAAACTCACTGTGAGTAAAAAAATCCTCTCTCTAGAATGAGAGATTACTTCTAGATATTTCTCAAAGAATCGCTTTCCTCAACTTTTTCCACTAAAATTAAAACTTAAAGTTTAATGATAGGACTTAACTGGTGATTAACACATTAAAAGTTACTCATTGATGTATACAGCCACACTGCCTAGCACACAGTATGACACATAGTGCAATGTGATTATCAAAAGTTTCATAGTGTAAGACGCACCTTAATTATTCCACTCCCTGCCCTAAAATTATTAATACACATGAATATACTTATGTAAGACCTTCAGGGTTTATCACACTAGTATTTCTTGTTTTATTGTTGTAGATAATGAAATCTCTGAGAAAGTTTTGGATCTCTAACTTTCTAAATCATTTCCAACACCAAAGATTCTAAATCAATCATTTCGGTAAATTCAAGCAAGTATCTTTGCTTCTTTTAGCCTCAGTTTTTTCATCCAGAAGACAAGGGTGTTAGACAAGATGCTGATCACATGGTACCATTCGGATCTTAAATTATGTAACTATGTTTGGAAAGTTGGTTAAAGTAAAATTTTCAAAAATTGAAAATCATGACTCAAGCAAATAAAATTACATAACTCGGCAGTCAAAAGTTATTAAAGCAAATGACTCCTATGCAAATGTAAAATGAATATAGGTAAAACATTTCATTCAAATAATTAACAAGGGAACCAGTAAGATGGTAAAACACTTTAAAAAAGTATTTTAAAGTTAAATATGTACAGGCAATGTTAGAATAAGATTGCTGGACTAGATATAACTGGTTAATGTCCAACAGGGTAATAAACAGTAAAACCATTAGAATTTTCTTTTCCACCAGACAGAAATTATTTACATCTCTATGGTAAAAAAAGAATCCACAAGTTAACCTCTGCCCCACAACATTTTTAAATAGCCCATTTAATACAAAATTAAACGCAGAATTGCACTAAAAGAATACACAAAATCCTCTTCTGGCTATTTCCAAGTGTCAGATAACTTTTCTGACAAATCAAATTTTTTTAAATGAATGAAAGGTCTTAATTCTTGATACCATTTAATTTTTAGAGGAAGGACTTTATCATCTTTATTTGACCCATGTACAATTTCCATATCATATTTTCTGACTTGTGCCCTAAATACCTTATTTTGTTCTGTGCTGAGGTAAGCATTAGAATTTCATAAGAAAGTCTTTACATGACTCTACATCTAGCTTATTTTATTCATTAAATATAATGTAATGTATACTTAAAGGTATAATAAAAAATAAGTTATTACACAAATTCAGAGATCATAAATATTTTGAGCATAAGTTTAATACATTTTGTATTTTGAGAAGTTCCCTGGGTGCCTAATAAACTTAATAAATATGAACGCTATAAAGAAAACTTTAGAACTTTTGATCAAGAAGTCAGAGTATATAAATGCTGTGCTTGCCTCCTCTCATCACCACATCAAAATTACAACTATAGAACAACCATCATTTGGAATCACCTGAAATCTAGCTGAACAGAAGTCCTATAACTAAGGATATACAGCAGAAACCACAGAGAGACTGGTCGGACAGATGGAGAAGTGGAATGGGCTGGCCGCACACCCAGGGTATTTCAGCTGCAGAGAGGTTTCCCCCTCTCTGCAGGGGTCCCAGCCCCACACCAAGCTCCCCAGCCCAGGGCTCCAGTGCCGGGGAGAGAAGTCCCCATGACTCTGGCTGTGAAACACAGTGGAAATAGTGGCTTAGTGGGACAGAGGGCAGCTGGAGTCCCAGGCAGTCCTCTTATAGGGCCCGTGCAAGAACTTACTCACTGATGGATTCACTTACTCTGAGCTCCAGCGCTGGGACAGCAGCTCGAAAGGCACCACAGACATATGGGGAGGAAGTGAATTATCTGCCTTCAGGGCGAGGGCTGGAGGGGCAGCATTCTCCGAGACAGAAGTGCTGGCAGAAGCCATTTTGACTTGTTGACCCCCGTCCAATCACCCTACGTACAGACACAGGTGGATGCCATATCTGAGTCTCCATCAACCTTGCTAATACTGATCACCCCACCCTAATGATTCTCAGCTAATACTGATCACCGCACCTGGTGAGATCTAATCCCACTCAACTTGAGGTCCTACCTAAGCCCCTTCCAGCCCCTTTTCCTTACACAAAACCTGTCTTGGCTCATGCTGCAGAATTTCCTAAAATCTCTCAAAAGTTCACAAACACCAAATGAGCTGCATCTGGCCTTGGCATGCCCTGTACCTCTTGCTAAGCAGCCCCAAACCTGGCCCTAGCAGCAGCTGGCATCAGTTTGTAGCCCAGATTCTCCCAAGCACCTCCAAGCCCAGCACAAGTGGAAACTATCTGCCGATCATTTTGTAGTTCATATCAGGTAGCCCTGAGCAACTGATCTTGGCCTGCACCAGAGCCCCTCCCAAGAGGCCCCAGAACCAAAACACCTGGTGGCCAGCTTCAGCCCACACCAGAGCACTACCCAACCACTTCCACAAATAACACACCCCAAGGGCAGACTGGGAAGGCACCAGAGACCTGATAAAGCTAATACTGTTCCATAGGGTCAGCCCCTGCACAACATGGGCTGTATCCATGGCCAGTTCTCACAACCAATCATCCCGAGAGTGAGTCTCTGCCACTGACATGCAAACAGCAACCAAGCTCAACTACAACAGGAGGGCACACACAAGGGGCACACCTGAAGACGCAGGTGACCAGGGAGACTGCTCCATTGGGCCACACAGAACACCTATTACATAAGGCCACTCTACTAAGACTGGAAAACTTAGCAGCTCTACCTAAAACATACAAACAAAAACAAGGAAGTGGCCAAAATGAGGAGACAAAGAAACATGCTCCAAATAAAAGAACAGAACAAAGCTCCAGAAAAAGAACTAAACAAAATGGAGACAAGCAATCTATCAGATGCACAGTTCAAAACACTGGTTATAATGAAGCTCAATGAGTTCAGTGAGAACTTCAAAAAAGAGCTAGGAACATAAAAATGGAGATAGAAAACAAAAAGGAACCAGTCAGAAATGAATAATACAATAACTGAAATAAAAAATACATTAGAGGGAATCAACAGTAGATTAGATGAAGCAGGGGATTGAATCAACAATTTGGAAGGTAAGGTAGCAAAAAACACCAATTAGAAAAGAAAGAAGAATCCCAAAAAATGAGGAGAGTTTAAGGGGCTTTTGTGACACCATCAAGCATACCAACATTCGCATCCTATGGGTACCAGAAGGAGAAGAGAGAGAGCAAAGAATTGAAAACCTATTTAAAGAAATAATGACAGAAAACTTCCTTAACCTGGTAAAGGAAATAGATATAAGCCCAGTAAGTACAGAGTCCCAAACAAGAATAACCCAAAGAGGCCCAAACCAAGACATAACATAGTTAAAATGGCAAAAGGTTACAGACAAAAAATGAATCTTAAAAGCAGCAAGAGAAAAGCAGTAGCTACCTAGAAGGGAGCTTCCATAAGACTGTCAGCTGATTTTTCAACAGAAACTTTGCAGGCCAGAGAGGTTGGCACAAAATACTCAAAGTGATGAAAATCGAGGACCTACAACCAAGATGACTTTACCCAACACAGCTACCATTTAGAATTGAAGGACAGGTAAAGAGCTTCCCAGACAAGAAAAAACTAAAGGAGTTCATCACCACCAAACTAGTATTACAAGGAATCTTACAGGGACTTCTTTAAAAAGAAGAAAAAGATAAAAAATATGAATAATAAAATGGCAATAACTACAAATCTATCAACAATTACTTTAAATGTAAATGGATTAAATGTTCTAATCAAAAGATATAGGGTGGGTGAATGGATAAGAAAACAAGACCCTTATATGGACTGCCTATAAGAGACTCACTTCAAATCGAAAGACACACATAGACTCAAAGTTAAAAGGATGGAAAAAGATATTTCATGAAAATGGAAACAAAAAACAAACTGGGGTAGCAATACTTCTATGAGACAAAACAGATTTTAAAACAATGGCTATCACAAGAGATAGGACCCAGTAATCCCACTTCTGAGTATTATCCCAAGAAACCCAAAAGACCATTTGGAAGGGACATGTGCATCCATATGTTCATTGCAGCATTATTTACAATAGCCACAATATGGAGGCAACCTGAGTGTCCATCAATGGATGTATGGATAAAGAAGAGATGGTACATATATACAATGGAATACTACTCAGCCACAAAAAGAATGAAATCTTGCCATCTGCAACAACATGGATGGACCTAGAGGATGTTATGCTGAATAGAGCAAGTCAGATTGAGAAAGACAAACACCATGTGATTTCACTGATATGTGGAACCTAAAGAACAAAACAAACGAACAAACAAAACAGAAACAAACTCATAGATACAGAGAACATTTTGATGGTTGCCAAATGGGAGGGGGATTGAAAGATGGGTGAGAAAAGGGAAGGGAGTAAGACATACAAATTGGTTGTTACAAGTAGTTATGGGGATGTAGGGTATAGCATAAGGAATATAGTTAATATTGTTAATAACTGTGTATGGTGTCAAATGGGCACTAGATTTATCAGGTCGATCACTTTGTAAGTTATATAAATGTCTAATCAATAGGTTGTACACCTGAAACTAATATAACATGTCAACTGTAATTTAAAAATAAAAAATATTTGCAAGGAAAGAAGGAAGGAAGGGAAAAGAAGAGCAGGAAGGAAGGGAAAGAAAGGAAGGAACAAAGACAGAGAGAGAAAAGAAAGAGAGAGTAGGAGGGAGGGAGAGAAAAAAAGGGGTGGGAAAGAATATGTTAATTATGTGAGATGATGGATATGTTAATTAGCTTGATTGTGGTCATAATGTATATAATATATCAAAATATCAAGTTGTACACCTTAAGTGTAAACAATTCCTATTTTTCAATTATACCTCAATAATGCTGAAAATTTTAAAAAGGAAAACTTTAAAAAGCAAATTCACCCAAATTCACCCAAAGCAAAGAAAACCAAAAATTAAATATTCTCTTATAGTTTATGGTATCTGTTACTTTGCATGCCACCTAAAACTATGCTATATGTACATCAAGAGAAAGCATATCACTAATAATAATATCAAATATATGTATACACAAACACAATCCAATAAAATTCTTGACTATTCAGTTGTTTCTTTTATCATGGATAAAAGTAGCAAACATTCCTCTATACTTCACTTCTGGAAAGTAACCCATCTGCAAAAGATAATGAACCCATGTACAAAATAGAAAGCATGCATCTTTAATTTCTAATATTTTTATTACAGATTTTTAAGATACATATTTTCATAAGTTTAAAGAAAATAAATCACACAAGAATAAGCTTTTGTATGTCTGCCAAGGTAAATTGTTCTATTTTCAATTTATCAAGTTATAAATAAACCACATAATGTGCTATGTGAAACACAGATAATCTGAGTACATTTGAAAGATGCAGAGTATTCTCATTGTTTCAGTAAGGGAAAAGAGGAGCATTACTTCTTAGAATTAAAAGCCTGGCCTTCAGCTATCCATTAATTCAAAAGTAATACAGCATGAATTATTCACTGATTATAAAACAAAATACATTGTTAAAAAGCAAAAGTGACTAAAACTAACATGTGTTCCTGAAACTTTCGTTTGATATTAAGTATTTTGGAAAAACTGAAGGCAAATAAACAAAGTCAGACCCACATATGGGAAGACGATGCTGCCCAAAAGCAGGTAGCTTGAGACACAAAATTAAAGCTCACTTCTCAGAAGCCGGGAATCCCACCACCAACGTCACCAATTTGGATGAAGATGGTATATTCCGTAAAAAGCATATTACAATGCACATATGCCTCCTTGATAAGACAAGGTGCAAGGCAACTGTACCACAAGTTACTCAAGTCAGTGCCTCACAGTAGAACGTGGGTTCCCAAACTTTCCTTAGGCCAATTTTTCATTAATATAATGATTAAGAAGAGAAAAAGCGATCTTAAAAAGCCCAAATACCATAGGTTAAAGTGGAGACTCAGGAGAGACAAAGAGTACTCTGAAGAGACGGGATCCGAGGGAGACACTCAGGGCTGTACAGGAGGAAAGGTCGGAAGACCAACTCTCCAAACGTCAGCCTGGCAAACAAGGGTCCTAAAATGTAGTACTTGAATGGGAGCCTAGAAAAGTTACAATTAGATGATCAAATGATCTCTCTCTCCTGAGTCTATCTTCTCCTGTACTTAACATGTTATTTTGACATTTTGCCCCTATTCTTTTGTATAAATTAGAATCTATAGATACGTTCTTATTATTAAAAACATTAAATTAAATTTTAATGTATTGTATTTTTCAATTTGCAGGGAAAGGAAAATTCAGTCTACTAGTTTTTAAGTAAAGGGTGGGGTGTGTGGGGGTGAGAGGATAATGATGATTTGTTCAAGTTTGGAAACCTCTATATGAACATCCATCATACACGACGACATGGGTATCGTCTAAGAATATGAAGAGCCCCCAGCACATGAAGACTCTATCTCCAAATACTTCCACCTAATTTAAAAAGTTGGTAGAGGGAACTGGGGAGAATTATCTGACGTTTAATAATATCCAAATTTGCTGCTTTCCTTGAGGAGAATTGATCAGTCAGGTTTTAATTTATTTTATTCATATTTCTCACATTGGAATAAGCCACACAATATACTTAAACACACTCAGTATCTGACCCTATTGTCAATATCTGGGAAATAGCAATGAAATCAGCTTAAATATAATCACACAGAACAAATTTGAAGAAACCCACTATTAATAATGAAATATACAGAAATTATAGTTCATCCTTTGTAAAAATAACAATATTTTTAAAAAGGGCATCCATTTTTAAAAGGATACTCGATAAGTATAGTTTCAAATAAGTAACTTCATGCCTTAAAATTGTTTAATTTCTAAGCCACTAGACATAAATTGGACCAAAACTGAGAGAGCAAAATCACCTAACATATAAATTGTGAGATGTGGATAGTTTCTGACACTGACAATGAAATAAATGTCTAAAAAAGGAATGGAAAATGTGGTTCTCACTGCTCAGAATCACAGAAATGCCTGGTCATTTACAGCTACAGTAAAATATATACAGATAGCTTTGCAAATGACTCACCATTTCTATTTAGAACTATTGCATGTGCTGATGTACTTACAGACTGTGTGCCTCAGTTTTCCAGTGCAGACTGGCCTCTGGGTTAGTGCTGGCACTGCTGTGTGCTAACAATCAGCAACAAATAATGCCAAGAATCATGCCCGTTAGTATCTGGACAGACTCATGAAAATGGCACAAAATATAATTTATTAAAGAAGTCAGTTTATACCATTCTACTAAACAACATGACAAATGGTTTAACAAAGTTAGCTGGAATAATAATTGCAACTATTCTGTCAACAGATGCTGAGACTCACATGACATGATATTAGTGAAAAATACAAACAAATTATTTTTTAAGGAGTATGTTTTTTAAAAGCATTATAAGTCTGCTTATAGCACTCAGGCCCATCACATATACTTGGTTCAATTTATTTCCTTTATATATTCATCTACACTGCCACATTCCTAAAAGAACTTGAGATTTGTGTACTTAGTTCAAAAACAAAAAAACACATAAATAAATCTAGTACTCTAGCCAGAAGATCCCTTTGTTATTCGTTCATCGGTAATACTTTGGCTCCATGTGCACTGATGTAGGTGAGGAGGATTTGGGCTCTTTGTTCTATTACATCAATAAGCTTTTCAATTCCTTGTCTACCTCCTTGACTTTCCCAATAAACTTTATCAAGAAACAGAGACTGAAGGAGTTTCTGCCGTAAGTGCTGGCTCTTCAAAACAGAAACTGCAGATTCGGGAAACCTGAAAAGATAAAATATTTCACTCTTAGTAATTGTTTGGAAATGTTATACCTTACCCAACTGCTCTGCCCTTCATTAATCTGGCATAAATCACACTATGAAACAGTACCTTGAGAATCAAAACGTTTTGATCACTGTCAAGCAGACACTTATCATAACAATATACTAGAATAATACATTTCAAGGGAACTAAATTTTCTATACCATTGAGAAATTGACATGCTAACATCTTACCTCAGGCCATGATATGTAGGTAAAGAGAGGCACAGAATTAAAAAGAGAATTCTGTTGGATGGGCAAAAATACTTTCCTCAATCTCAAACTCCATTTCACCCATGGAAACCACTTGAATCTGTCAAGTAGAATAGTATTCTCCTACGTGTCAACGTCGGGTTTTATGCAAGAAAGTCTTCAGCAAAATGCTGACAATTTCAGGCAAGTTCTCTTCCTGAGTAGAAGTTACATGGGGAAGAATCCAAAATATGTGTAGTAAAAACAGAAAGGAATAATTCCAAAATGCCCAATTAAATAAAGAATTGCCCCTGATTCAGATAATACTTCAGGAATTTTAAGGATCTGGGAGCATTTTATTGAACTGAAATACTAAATTGTTTTCAAATAAATTTAGCAAAACTCAAGTGTTAGAGCCAGGGCATTCCACCATGAACCATCTCTCTGGAAAACCTGAGGCCAATTTAGAATTATCTTAAGAGAATGCATGTGCTTCCTGCCCTTCACACAAGAAGAAAAAGGCCAGGGTCTAGCACACACATTATCTTAGTAAAAGTTCTGGTTCAAAATCATTAGGAATGTTTTTCTGAATCACCAATTCGGCCTCCCCCAGCTGTGATTAAAATGCTGATGAAAGCACAGTGAAAATATTGAGGTTTCATAGTAATTTTCAAGTAAAATTAGTTGTTCCTGAAAAACCAAAACAAGAGCACATACTTGCTGGAAGAGTGCAGTTTGCCAGAAGTTTCAAGCCTTCTAAGTACCTTTTCTAAATTTCAATGGAGCAAATGGGGCATGGCACTCAGGCGCATGAACGCAAGGCATCCACGTGCTCCTGCACTTCTGCTGCTGCAGAAAAACCAGAGGACACACAGCTGGACATGCTCAATGAGTGAATAAGTGTGGAAATAAAGAAGGCTGATAGGATGCTCTGAGCTCCTGAAGACATGCAGGATGTGATGTAGTGGCCATAGTGTTAATTAAGCATTTTAGCTCTTTGAAGTATTAGGAATCCATGATTTATAAATTCTACGGCCTTTCAACTAATTTAGCTGTGGCAAAATGTATGAGATGAAATTCTTAAAACCGTGGATCTTTTTCCTGGCGAATCGTTTTCACATAGAGAAATCAAAAAATTACCGGTCTTTGCATTACATTGGTTAATAGGATTATTCTATACATAAATCTGGGTTAGCAAAATCTTCATTTTTGTTTTTCAGTGTGTAAGTTACATATTCAAGGAAGATTTAACTAAACTCATTACTCCTCATAAAGCATTTAAAGTTAAATCTTTGAAAGTATAAATAAAACAGTATTCATATTTATATAAATGGATAGACTGCATTCTCCAAGGACTCTTAATTCTAAGAGAAGATTTAGGGATTTAAGAAGGCCCCATAGTATCAACTCAGTAAGTGATACCTTAGGTGTGTCAATTTTCCTACATGTCAAATTTCCTTCATTTAGATACTTCCAGGAGACAATTTGCCTTATATTCTACCTTCAATCCACAAAGAGATGTGAGGGCAAAACATGGGAAACACTCATGAAACTGGGGCTCATGAAAGTCTCACAGTACTATCTCTAGGGTTGAAAGTACATAAAACCTACATTACCTAATTCTCAGTGCGAGGAAGGACTATTGAAATATGCTTCAGAGGATTATTAACAAGAGCAATAGTAACAGCATGCGTAGTATGAGTTATTGCAGAAAAATCACTGAACTTGGATTTGGAAGACCTGGCTTCTACCCTCAATTTTAGACTTGCTCATGTGCTTTCCAGCAGTCACTTAGCTTCACACAGCTGGTCAACTATTTTAGAAATTCACCTCTCCATTTTCAAGTCTCAAACATATCCCAAGTTCTTGGTCACTCTGATTTCTGACTAAGGTGGGAAAACCATGAAGAGTGGCTACAGGTGGACCCTGAAATCTAGCCTCAATCTCCATAGCAGGCTGAACAGCTCCGATTCTACAGCAGGGTTCCTGCCACTATTAAGTGTGTTAGTTTCCTTTATTTCCAATTACATGTAAGTTTGAGATACTTTTTTCCATAATCTATGTCTACTGGTAGGATTTCCAAATGTTCGAAAACCCTCCTACCTGAATTAAACAGCTGCTACCTTTTGGTACAGTGTTCTACTCAGCAGATTGGCTCTAATGTTCCACCACATTCATAAAAGCCACTGGAGTTTATTGTGCCTTTGGACACCCTGCCATGCCAATATCTGCATGCCTAGTTAGTTTCCCTGTGCCATGCCCAAAGAACGGAGCCTCTGCCACCTGCTTATCCCTGTCCTGCCAGTTCCTATTAGAGAGATTTCTGCATGCTTCCAACCTAATCCACATGGATTTTTCACAGTGAGGGCCAAGCAACGTGATGGATGTGAAACATAGCAGGAGCTTTGCAGGTTGCATGGGCTGGAGACAGTAACACCCTGGATGCATCCTTGTTCTGTTCCGCTAGGTTTTGTTTCCCTTTTCTGCGCCTCCATTCCCAGATTCCACACCCGCAATTCAAGGGTTAAAACAATCAGACACAGGATGTGAGGTTTCTCAAAACCTTACTAATTATTTAATATACATCTGAAATCCTCCATCGTGAAACTTACTCTTGGATGCCTTTTAACAATTTGAAGTTTAAGTTATCTTCACTTCTGTCAAAGAAACCCTTGTTGTCGATAAACACCAAATGTCTTGGGTCATGCTTTCGCTGGACAATGTGGGCTAGAACCACAGAATCTTGGTGATCACATTTCAGCCTCAGTCCATTCTGTACACAGGCATCTTCCTTTTGAGGTCTGAATCCACAGCAATTGGTATCCAAGCGATTATAAATCTGATAATGAAAAACAAAAACAAAATTCAAGATGCTGAGTAAAAACAAAACTTGGGAAAGTCAGAAGAGTTCCAAAGAACTGGTATTTTCTAAATAGCTGACTTGCCAGAACCTAACAGCTTCATTTCATTAAAGGCAACTCTCAGGATAAGTCCAAGGTTCATATCCTTTTGACTCAGCTACGGTTATAAGCATTTCCAGCTTCTGCTAACAGCTCCAAAGGCAGATCACCCTAGTTTGGTGTCTCCACCCTTAATAGTCAAAGTTCCCACTGACATCACATGTGGATGCACAGCCAGAAAAATCTCTGACTCTATTCATGACAGAAGATAGAAACGGCTGTACTTTTACATGTCCAGAAGGCTCTATCTTGTTTTCTCCCTTGGATTGGGTTACAAAAAATCTGAGTTATCTCAGTGGCCCAACTGGACAAAACTATTGGGTCTATTAGGGTTTATTATGGGGAATAGGGCTACTAACATACAGAAGAGGATGAACAAAGATAAATTAGAAAAGGAAAAAATTGTGTAATTTCCATTTCCTTGGGACAATGAAAGAAATATTATTTATTGATCAGGGTAAATTAAAGCCTTGGCTCAGAAATTAGATAAATTTAAAGTCAAGTTCTGCTCTCACACTTGTTGGCTCTATGACCTTGTGTAGATTCCTTTATGTCACTGATTCACAGTTTAATTACCTATATAGTAGGAATGATACTATTCACCTTGCATGGTTAGTAAGAAGATTAATGAAAATCCCACTCTCAGGCATCTAGTAGATACTCAAGAAATGAAAGCTGTTATTATAATTGTTGAGACACGCACATACACATAATATGAAGTGATTTACCTCAAAACAAGCTTCCAAGGCAAAAGGTAATTTCTCCATTTTAATGAAGGAAAGCTGAGCCTCAGAGGGGTTAAATAATCTGCTTTGGGTAAAATATTAGTATCAAAGTTAAGATGTAGACACAGTTGTGTCTGTCTCCATAATGCCATGATTTTCCCCCATTACAGGTCACACTGAATAGCTTATGGCCGGTATATAGCTTATGCATATGCTCATGATGCAAAAGATGGCTAGACACAGAACGTCATTATTCTTCTTTTGGCACTAAATTCCCATCCTTTCTCCTCCTCCTGTGTTTTTACAGATCCTGGGGGTTGGCCATTCTAGGAGGCCAGGTGTGAAGAAAAGAATGCGGAAAGAGTAGTACCAAAATCTAGCCTCCTTTGAAATGATCATTATTCATCCATCCAACAGAAGTTTACTGAGTATCTCCTACCACCTATCCGTAGGTGAGGCATCAAGGAAACTGGTGCCCATGGATGGCCCGCACCTCCTCACATCACTTCCAGGGGAAAAGAAAGTGGTCATTTAATTTTGCCTCACTACCACAACCAACTTGAAGAACTGGGCAAATGACTTCCTCTCTGTCTTCTGCATGTCAGTGGACTTAGTATCAAATAGCATACTTTGAGTAGCAGAGATTATGAGACGTAAATTAGCATAAGCAAATTTCCTATGAAGTTGATGCAAAATCAGTCATATGGAGCAGGGGTGGTCAGTGAACAACCA
Source organism: Rhinolophus ferrumequinum (assembly GCF_004115265.2). Classification (NCBI taxonomy): domain Eukaryota; kingdom Metazoa; phylum Chordata; class Mammalia; order Chiroptera; family Rhinolophidae; genus Rhinolophus; species Rhinolophus ferrumequinum. The sequence continues at coordinate 27,696,906 of NC_046301.1, forward strand.
AGCATTTGGACCGCTCAGAGGGCACACTATTGATCTAGAAACAATCCACAGATAGGGAAGGCTGGTCAGGATTGATTCCAGTTGACCCAGGGGGACATACGTCTAATCAGTGGTTTATCCAAAAGGTCACATAGGCTAATTCCAGTCAACAGGAAGATCCCACTGCTGGTTACAGCACATTTGTTCGACATGAGGATAAATGAGTTTCCTGAAATTGAGCAAGAGTGCCCCAAGCAAATCACTGTAGGTTAAATGAAAAAGGCATAAATTAGAAATGATTAGAAAAATTTATTGAGCCTTTTCTATGTAATTTCATTCATTTTACATAGTACTTTGACTGCCTTTGGATATAAGGTAAATCAAATCATATGAAGACATTGCATCTGATTACCAATTATTTAAGTCAAGATCAGGTGTCAGGGAGAACATGAAAAATAACTCTTCTACAAGCTGCTTCTCATCCAATCTCCCGAGTTTTAAAAACATTAGTTAATAATTCTTAAAGAATCTCTCTAGCATTTTTCCAGCATCATCATTATCATATGTTTATATCAGTTATAATAACATTACATATGAGGAAAAATCAAATCCTATTTAATTTTGACTATAACACCAAGGTCTGTTATGTTGGACGTAACAATAAGCACTTTAGAATTGAGGCCCTAATTTTCAGTACTTCTGTAAGTATTATACTCTGCTACTTTTAAACTACATGAAAAGCATTAAGAATTAGAGGTGGGAAAGCCCAATTTAGGTCATCTTTTTATTGCCTTCCCAACTTTAGATTGTTTCCTACAGGGTATTTTTAAAGTGCTTCATCTGATCTAATTTTGAATCACTCAAGAGTCTGTGATGATTTCACCACTTCCCTGACAGACTGTTGCACCACTCAAATCTAACAGACCTTATTATTGAAAATGGGCGTGTGTGTTCAACTCCTTTCCAGAAAAATGTTTACCACTCCTTTTATTCAGATCCTCACATGTACATGGTTGGTATGTTCACATGTACTGAGTGTGTGTGTGTGTGTGTGTGTGTGTGTGTGTGTCCACACTTACAGACATAGAAATGGATTAAAAGTCCTCAAATCTGGATTTTACTTTGTTTTTCCCATCCTCCAGCTATAGTAGATTATGTCTTTGTGTTATTGCTCTTGTGTAGAAAGGGTTTAAAAAGCTCTTATATCTAGTTCCCCGGCCCTTCTCATAATTTTGTTTATAGTCTTCCTTTTGAATTCACATTCAATATACCAGAAATAATCTGACCACAAAAACCATAATCCACTCCCTCAAATTCAGTGCCATTTTGCTTGGTATTTAATTTAGTTACATACTGAATATATTTCTGCTTACTTTTAAGAGAGTTTATCTATTTTTTAAAGCCTAATAAAGCATATTCTAGATAACTATGAATCTATAATATGGTTTTAATATGCTTGTTTAGTGCACACATTAAAAAAATCATTTAACTACTGCATGGTTAGCACAGTAGTTCATATCTATGTGTCTATGTTCTTAGATATTATCCTACAAAAATACTGTTTGAGGGTAAATTTTGGCAGTTCAGCAATTGTGAGTATTGAGCATCATTATTTCAGTTTGTTCAAATTTACATTTTATTCTTTAAAACAAGGAAAATCTTTTGCAAAATTGATCTTCCGAATCTGAAGATTACTGTCAACCACTATGTTCCATAAAATTACTCTTTGCTCTTTTAGGAAAAATACATCATTTCAATGTTTACCTAACTAAAATTATACTCGGAAAAATCCAGGTGTTCCAGCCAAATTTTTTGTGGGTGGGGATCATTGCCTTCTTCTAAAGTTGTTTTTTATTATTCCATTTTCCTTTTGGTCGTGTTAGTTTTGCCTGTAGGAAAAAGTATCTTATGAGTGACTCATGTGATGCTCTCGATGTAGAAACATGGAGGCCTCCACTGCACTCCCTGACGAGCTCTGCAAAGCCCATCAGATATCCAGTGACTTTCCACTTTTTGGCACAACACCCATTCTAGCTATGTCTTCAGAAAGTGGGTCTGTCAAAGCATGGGGAAGTTTCTTCACTTCTTCTTTTTCCTCAAAACAATGTGACTAAATGATTAATTTCAGGCAATGCCTGAACGAAGGCAATAAAAAATAGTCTAAAAAGGCTGCTAATGTTAGTAATGAAACTCATAATAGCAGTCACTTGTTGAGTGTTTAGTACATGCCAGGAACTGTGCACTTAATGCTTTATATGTACTATTTCTTTTCATCTTCAGAGCAACCTGAAGAGATAGGTACAACCAATAGTCCCATTTGATAAGTAAGGAAACTGAGGTATAAAAAGCCTAGTTGACTGGCCCCAGGTCCCTCAGCTCATAAATGACAGAACTCAGGATTTTAACCCACACGTCTATGACTTCCAAGTCCATGCTCTTATCCATCCTGATCCTAGCTCTCAGGTGCGGCCTCCAAGATGGTACTGCAGAAAAGCACGTGCATTTGTATAGAATGTTACATGCCAGTACACCTCCAATAAATACTAGTTATAAGATTTCAGCAGAAATACAAAGAACTTCCATGTAAGAGTCAGAAGAAGTGTAAAAGAAAAATTCATAGAGAGATTGTTATAGTGGGGAGTAAGCAACAGACAGTATTAACTGAAAAATAGGCAAAGGCATGAAGGTAGGAAATCAAAAAACATCTTTAGAGAAACTGAGAATACATTAGATCAGTGCTTCTCAAACTGTGGTGATCAGGTGTTTTTATCTTTTCTCTCCCCTGGCCCCACAATCTATGTGGACAACTGCTTTGCTAAAACAAAACAATTTAAAAAATAATTTATTACTGGATGGAAGTTTTAAAAATACAAAATACCAATATTTAGTTAGATCAATAGACAAAATGACTCTACCAAATTGCTATCGAAGTGCTTAATGCTTACTTTCAATTTTTGCACTTACTGTGGACTGTATGAACTGGCTGGGATCTTTGAATTAATCGCTAATTAAGTAAAACAGTAGGAAACTGCCATCAGAGGTCAGAGCAAAAGGTAAGTAAGAGTATCATGCCTATAAGAAAAAGTTAACAAAAGTGGATGTGTCTGCAAGTTTCACTCTCATTTTCTCATGTACATTTGGAAGAAAGGTACAAGGCAAGGGAGTAGGTCATCAGGTTAAATGTTAAAAGAATGAAAACTGAAGGGAACGAAGGCCGAGTGTAGTTGGAAGCTGAAGAAAGAGCAAAATGAAGATGTTCTTTTTAACACAGATTAGAAATGACCTTTATCCAAACATTTTTCTCAATTCTTTTAGTTAAATTACATAACCCTATATATTTTTCTACACCTCTTTAAGGGCATGAATGTGTGTGTGTGTGTGTGTGTGTGTGTATGTGTGTGTGTGTGTCCGGTTTGGTAAATCTGTATCTTAAGATTCTTACCATCTATTTGTTTTTACTGTTTAAAAACTGCACCTTTAACAAATAAATTGCATTTTTACAGAGCAGGTTTAAATTATGTAACAAAACACATAATGAATGGAATCTGATAATTCACACAGTAGCTCATCCAAAGCCTGGCACACAGTAGGCACTTAATAAATGTTTATTATTGAAAGAACTCTGCTCAAAGTTGGTATTCACTTTGCATTTAGCTATTTACAAAGCCCTTTCAAAACACTGTCTTCTATTGGGAAAGAGTCAAATAAAATACTAGTGGCTTACTAAGACATGGGTCTTTTTAAAGTAGCATGTAGTGAATGAAGTTGGGAAAAAATAGGAAAGGAGCAAACAATGGAACGGCTTCTGCTTGTCATTTGCTCTCGGTTGGCTTCTTTATGTGAGTTTGGTTTCACTTACCACAGACCATGATCTCTTACATCCCACAGAGAGTCCCCTTACATGTATTAGGCATTTGATAAATGCACAAGCAGATGTGACAGAAATAACATTAGGACATTTTTCTATAATTAGCAGTTTCTGGAAGTTTCCTTTGAATACCAGTGTCTCATAGGCCATCTCATTTGTTTTTAGAAAATGCATGGAGAAAAAAAGTCACATTTTCAGAAATTGCCTTACTTCAAAAAGTCAAAAAGACAGTGAGAATTGTTGCCATTATCGGCCCTACCCTAGGTTAAGAGAAACACAGAAACATATGGACTAATTTATCAGCTAACGACATTGGAAAATTTGTCGACATGAATTTGTCTCTGTGTAAGCCAGTGCACGGTTGCCATGTTATCAGCGGAAGTAGAGTTGGATCCCTGTAATCTGGTGAACGTGTGAAGGTAGAGGATCACAGAGAAGGCAACTGAAAACAAATGCCACAGTCCCCATGGAATTTGTTAATACAGACCCAGCCTCTTACCTTGGGAGCGATACAAAGCAAAAATGTTTTCGCGAGCCTGCACCTGTATCACTTGGGAACTCTCACCTCATAAAATAATAGATTTCATTTTTGTTCTGTGCTGCCATGGTAACAGGTGCCTGTTAAATTAGTATGCATGCAAATGTGACTAGCAGAGCAGGTGATGAACGAAGAGAAGAGTAAAAATAGTTTGCAATTTATACATCTAACAATGGGCATAGGCTCCCTTGGGTCTCTGCCTCTGTAAATAACAGTCATTGCCCTACATCACTGACACTCTTGGTATCAATCGGTACACATTGATAGTTATTTGACTATTTTAAAAATAACTATGAATGTGTACCAATGCAAGACATAATTTCTAGTTTCTTCCACGTTCCTGAATCATAAGTAAAAACATAATAGTTTTCTTTATGTATAAGTAAAAACATGTTAATGCTACAATATATTTGAATCTATTGCTATAGATGCAATGCTTGAGCATATATGCTGCCTAAGCAAGCACTGGATGCAACGTTTAGATTCCATATATAGCACCCCTGAGTAAGTATCAGAAGTCAAACATCATTCTGGCACAGAAAGATTCTTGAGAGTCATCAGGCTATTTTTAGAGAAAGAATTCACATTCTATAATTTGCACAAGCAGAACTGCATGAAAATAGCTCTGCCAGTGGCACACCCACTTTCCTATAAAGATTTAAAAAGAGCACTCAGACTAAGAAAAACAATAATTTTTACATTTCATGAAATTCTGATTTATAGAATGGATTTATATTAAGGAAATAAATTTAACACAGGAATAAAATAACCTTAATAAAAGTAAAATTGTTTAAATGCTGTCTTTCAATGAAATGAAACATCCTTTTTAACAATGTAACATTAAATAGGGTTGTAAATAAGCTTAAAATTGTGTACATTTACGTCTCGGGGAATATTGTCATTGAAAACTTTTCCTTTGCTTGAATTGATTTATATTAATTTTTAATATTCTTATAGAATTTCTATCAATTTTAACTTCTCCTATAACATAGTTATTTTATTATGAGGAAATTGATAAAAAAAATATAAGATAAACTAAATGATTATACTAAAACACAATTCTGATTATAGTGACAAAAATTCTTAGCTTGACCAAACTTTGGTCAGGTTCCTAAACCTTCTCCTAGGCCTATCTGTGCACATCTTTATAAAATCTAGTTTTAGCAAACACCCTGCTAAGTCAGCTTAACCAGAACCCACTCCCACCCCCACCCCCCTTGATATCTGATCACTCTCAATGTCTAATCAAGTTCCTTATCTTCCACCATCCCCCAAGTGACCCTGGCCTGTCTTCAGCAAGAACCTGATTAGTCCAATTTACCCAGAACTCCCTTTACCCCTGATGTGTCCTCTTAGTGATTTTCAATTCACTGAGCCCTACTCTGTTATAAATAGCACTTGCACATGATATGTGCAGGGTTGAGCCCAATCTCTCTCCCTCACTGTAAAATCCCATTGCAGTCGCCCCTATACCTATTGTGATGGTCCTCAAACAAGTCTGCCTTACCAACCATTTTAACAAGTGTCATACTTTTTTTTTCTTTAACAAAGATTAACACAATCTAATGTATCCAAAAGCTATTGAAACTCATATTATTTTATGGAAATTAGTTCCCTTTATAAAAATTTCATTGATTCTGACAGTAATTATTTTCTGGTTATTTAAAAAGAAATACTGCTTGAGAGCAGAACGGTGGTTGCCAGGGGCTGGGGGACATGGGGAGATGCTGGTCAAAGAAAGGGTACAAGATGAATAAGTTCTAAGGATCAGGCATTAGTTAATAAAACTGCTTTGTATATTTGAAATTTTCTAACAGAGCAGCTCTTAAGCATTCTCTACACACACACACACACACACACACACACACACACACACACACACAGAGGTAACTATGTGAGGTGACAGATCTGTTAATTAGCTTAATCGTGGTAAATAGTTCACAAGGTATATCAAATCATCACATTGTACACTTCAAGTATATACAATCATGTTTGTTAATTATACTTCAATAAAGATGGAACAAATAGAAAATAAATTCTGTGTTACTAAACTTTTTTCAAAGATTATTTTTCCATGTTCTTATAGAATTTCCCATTTAAAATGGATTTGTTGCTATGCTCCGTGGGTTAGCAAATAGATATAAAATAAAGCCCTGTCTCAACATTATTATGGAAATAGTTCTGAACCCCCTGAAAGGGCCACAAAAAAGCCATTGCCCCAAACAGTCCCCTTCAATTTGACCATAAATAGTAATAACTTTTCAAAATTCTAAATATCTCTTAGTTATCTGTATCCATAAACAACTTGAATATAGTTGGGAAGAGCATGGAACTACTAGAATCCTTATGAATCAGCTCTCGCTTAATCCTCTCTGAGTCTACTACATTGGGCAACATGAACCATAAATCTTTTAAAAATAATTACATACAAAAATATATGTGAGCCGGATGAATTATCTGCCTGCCCCCTCAGGTGTTCCAATAGAAATATTATCATAATAACTTTTCCATGGCTTTCTAATTTGCTTCCTGGCAGATTTATTCAGAGGTCCAATGGTTAGTCCTCCTGTTTGAACCTCAGTCAAACTCAGGCAAGGTCAGTTTCAAATTGTCTGTGGTTCAATGGCATAGAATTAGTGGGGAAGCCAATCCCAAATGCTAGCTGAAACAACACATTAAACAATTTTTGAATATCGAAAGGTTATGTATGAAATCATACAGGCTTCCTCAAATCCCTGATCTCTCCAGCCCAGCTATGTATATAACAAGATTTAGGACTGAAGTATGCAATGATCAGTTTCAGCACAGGCTAAAAATTCCATGGCAAGGGTTGAAATAAGAAAAAATGACATAGAAGTAAACAACATATGCTGTACTTTCGATTGATAATTAAATTACAGTTGACCCCAAAATGCACAGTTGATTGTCACTCAGCAATATGAGGTTTGCGAATATAAGTTATTTGACCAGATAGTTCCCCTTTTGATTCAGATGATATAAGAGCAAAGACCTACTGTCAACCAATGTCCTAGAACCAAATAAAGCTTTGGCAAATCCATGCCGGAAATCTCTGAGAATAAATGCTAGACCGTAGGTGAAAAGAATATATAAAATTCTAAAGGCTTTTAATTTGGAAGCAGAAATCTGAGGAACCTGTACACTCTTTAGCAGGAGGGTTATGCTCTGAGACACAGAGAACTCTTAAACTGGGCCAGGATCCAAAGAAACACAGTCTTGTTGTAGAAGCCAGGTAGCCAAGAAACGATGTCTGATGGAAGCAAGAAAGTACGATGGGGTAAAGACAGTCTATTCAATAAATGGTGCTGGGAAACCTGGACAGACACATGCAAAAAAATGAAGCTGGACCACCTCCTTACACCATATACAAAAATAAATTCAAAATGCCTTAAAGACTTAAATGTAAGATCTGAAACCATAAAATACCTAGAAGAAAATATAGGAAGAAACTTCACAGACATTATCCGGAGTAAGATTTTTACTGATATATCCCCTCGCGCGAGGGAAGTAAGAGAAAAAATAAACATGTGGGATTATATCAAACTAAAAAGTTTTTTCACAGCAAAGGAAACCATCAATAAAACAAAAAGGGATCCTACTGAATGGGAAAAGATATTTGCCAATGATATATCTGATAAGGGATTAATATCACAAATCTATGGAAAACTTACTCAACCCAACTCCAAAAAAACAAACGATCCAATTAAAAAATGGGCAGAGGACTTGAAGAGACATTTTTCTGAAAATACAGATGGCAAACAGACATATGAAGAAATGCTCAACCTCACTAACCATCAGAGAAATGCAAATAAAAACCACAATGAGATACCACCTCACCCCAGTCAGAATGGCTATCATCAATAAATCAACAAACAACAAGTGCTGGCGCAGATGTGGAGAAAAGGGAACGCTTGTGCACTGTTGGTGGGATTGCAGACTGGTGCAGCCGCTATGGAAAACAGTATGGAGGTATCTCAAAATTCTGAAAATGGAACTACCTTATGATCCAGTAATTCCACTCCTAGGTATCTATCCGGAGAAATCCAGAACTTCAATTCAAAAATCTCTATGCACTCCTATGTTTATTGCAGCACTATACACAATAGCTAAGACATGGAAACAACCAAAATGCCCATCGGTAGATGACTGGATTAAGAAACTGTGGTACATTTATACAATGGAGTATTATGCAGCCATAAAGAAGAAAGAAATCTTACCATTTGCAACAACATGGATGGATCTAGAGAACATTATGTTAAGTGAAATAAGTCAGACAGAGAAAGATAAGTACCATATGATCTCACTTATTTGCGGATTCTAAAGAAAAGAATAAGTGAATGAACTAATCAGAAACAGTTTGGGAGACAATGAGGAAAAACTGAGGGTTGCTAGATGGGCGGGGGGGGGTGGGGGTGGGGGGGAGGGTGAGGGGATTGGAGGGCAGTCGGTGACCACAGGATGGCCACGGGGTTTGAAAATTAATCTGGGGAACGTAATTTGGTGGTTACCAGAGCGTAAGGGTGTTGGGGGGTGGGGGATGAGGGTGAGGGGGATCAAATGTATGGTGATGGAAGGGGAGCTGACTCTGGGTGGTGAACACACAGTGTGATTTATGGATGATGTGATACAGAATTGCACAACTGAAATCTATGTAATTCTACTAACAATTGTCACCCCAATAAATTAAAAATAAATTTAAAAAAAAAAAATCAAATACAGAGCTTAAATTCTGTGAAAGGAGAGACTGTGTGTAGTCTCTAAAAGTCTGGTCTCCTCCAGGGAAGTTACGTCAAAGCTCAAAGGAAAGACTCATAGGTCAATGCCTTTGTGTTTACTCTCTCCATCTTGTCATATTCCTGTAGAGCATTTTTAGCAGCATAAACACATTCCGTTCAAGGGCCATAAATAGTGAGACTATTTGCCTTTTGAAGTATAGACCAATATAATTCTACTGCTGGTTTCCTAATCACCCCCGAAATTTTGAGAAGGCTTAACTTCTTTGGAAGAAAGTCCAATCTGGCAGATCAATTTCTGCAAAGGACGATATTACAGATTTCCTAGGTCAGACTCTCTTTGGAAGAGAGAATACTGAAGGAGCCACTGTGTGTCGATGGGATCTATCGCATGAACAATCAAAGTGGAATTGGTTGTGTGGATCAACCAAGAGGACATCTTGGAAGGAATCACACTAAGAAATAAGAGGACAATCATTCCCAGGCATGGAAATGACATTGTGTCAGATTCAGGGACCAAGTCACGAAATCTCAAATGATCACTGAAGTCCACACACTGATGGAAAATTGTCTGCATAGAATACAGAAATCCCTCAATTGAGGTTTGTTGAATTTAATTAAATCCCATAAGCAGTATCCTGTATGTTTACAATTCCTAATCTTGTTCGTAAAGTAAAATAAAAAGTACTAAGATATACTAACAGGAAAAATAGAACAAATGGTTATAAAGCAAACCATTTAAATAAAACACCTATGAAGCCAAGCAAAGTCTTTCATATGATGCTACAGTGCCCCCCCCCTGAAAAAAAAATAAATGTTCTGCGGTGTTTGTCACATTAAGAATCTGGTTCTAATCTAAGGAAAATTTCTTGGCTGCTGCCTTGCAGGCCTATGTTCTCAGGAATAGACTCCCCGTAATATCCACATCCCACTACACCCCTATTACTGGCATCATAAAACCACAGCCTGGCTAGACCCTGCCCCTCTCTAATTGTTAAAATAGGAGTAATAGTTAAAAACAGGAATGACAAGTTATATAAAAATGCATGCAGTCAACTGCATTTACAGTATGTAAATTTTACAAAACACAAACATCCACTTATTGTGCATGTAAAATGATTTTTAAATTGGCTCAAGAGTGTGATAGCCTGTGGGGAGAAAATGCTGGAAGAGCATAGGAAGAGATGGTCAAAAGGGACTTTATTTTTAATGTTATTTATATCTCTGAAGTAAATACCGAAAGCAGATATGCAAAAAGGAATATTGACAGAATAATTCTAGAGGGCGGAAACATGATACTTGTTATGTTACTCTTTACTCTTTGAGACTTTATTTTTAATGTCTCAACGAAGGGTAAGAAGATTGTGAAGAACAGAATCTGAAAATAAAATGCCAACTAGCTTCCTTAATTCTGTAAGCTGAGAGCACTGCAGTTAACAAACATACAAGGAAGTATTCTCTGCAGTTCCCCATCCATCTATGCAAAAACGGCAACTCCTGACCTCACCCTGACTTAAATGGCATCTCCATGGAAACTGCTTTCCATGATCCTATGTTTTCCTACAGCACCAAATGCTACAATGAGCAGCTCTACACTGCAGAAAATTCAATAAAGACTTATATGATTCCCTACCACCAAAGGCCCGCAGTATTTGGCGGTTCAGGAAATCATAAGCACACATACAAATACAATAAATTCAAATTTTTACAAATGGGATGGTTCTAGATGATAACTGTGCTGATCTATTGAGTACTTGCTATCTGTCAGTGTCTTAGTGCATTCAGATGCTGTAACAAAACACCACAGACTGGGTAATTTGTTGTCCCTCTTCCGGGTTGTAGACTTCTTGCTGTGCCCTCACATGGTAGAAGGGACAAAGGAGCTCTGTTGGGCTTCTTTCATAAAGGCACGAATCCCACTCATCAGGGCTGTCTTCATGACCTAATCACCTCCCAAAGGCCCCACCTAATGTTCTCACCTTCATATATTAGGAGTAAGCCTATAAATTTGGTGGGATACAGACATTTAGACCATAGTGGCCAGGTACTGTGATAAGCACTTCATGTAAATTATTTCATGTTATTCTCAGAAAAAATCTCCAAGGGAAGTAAAATCATTCTTATTTAAATAGTAAAGAAATATCAGGCGGATTATGAATTTGCCCAAGATTACAGAGCTAATTATTGAAGAAGTGGGGATTCGAATCCAAGTCTGTTTTATATAAACACTATGTTCTGTCATTTCTCTATGCATTTAATGTACTAAAAACTTGGGGAATTTTTTTAAAAATGATATTAGATGTCCAGAGGAGAAAGGGAGCTTAATCTGGTTAGAGCTGAGCTTTGAGGGATGCGCAGGCTATACATTAGATAGTGAGGAACAGAATTAAAGAATCCTTGAGAAGACAAATCTAAATCTGATAAAGTATCTGGACCTGATGCCAATGTATATGGTATATAGATGACAGAAGGACAGATAAAGGCACCATAAATGTGATTAGCTAAATTTAGAATCTAGAACAGGTGATCAGATCTCTTCAACAAGTAAAACGTAGGGGAAAAAGAGATAGAGGTGGAGTCTACAGATTAAAAGACATACCAACTAATCACGAAGTATAGGCTTTGAGTCCTGATTCAAATAAACAAACTGTGAGACAGATAAAAAGATGATGATAATGATAATAGATGATAGATAGATAGATATTTATGAGACAATTAAAATTTTGACCACTGACTGGATATTTAACTGGAATTATTGCTAATTTTTCTTTTGGGTGTGATAATGGTAATGTGCTTGTGTGTTTTATAATATCTTCTAGTGATTCAACATACCAAAATATTTACAGATGGAAGTATATGCTTCCTGGGATTTGCTTCAAATTAAAGTGGGCATAGTAAGTAGATAGGAATAGAGATGACATAGGATTGGTCGTGAGTTAATTGTTGTATTTGGATGACAGGCACAAGAGGGTTCATTATAAATATTCTATCTACTTTTGTATATGTTTAAATTTTTCTATAATATATTTTCTTTTTTTTAATTAAAGTTTATTGGGGTGACAATGGTTAGTAAAGTTACAAAGGTTTCAAGTGTACAATTCTGTAATACATTTTCAATGCACTAAGGCATTTAAAACTTATTTCAAATCAAATGGAAGTCTTCAAAGATTTCTTTTGCAAGAAGTAATATTACTAAAAGGGAAATAGAAAAGATAAATTCAGCAATGATTTGCACATAATTAGGAAATCTGTATGCTTCTTTTATATCCTTTCTTCTGTCTCTACACATCTAAACATATAAAACAATAAAGACATTGTAGGTACTCAATAAATACCCAGTCTTCTGGCCAGTTTGCTCACGTATTGCAAGCAGTACTCAGAAGTAGTGTCACAAGATAATTTGGAAAATCTCTGAGGCCTTTTTAACTAAGATAAGCCTTATATTGCAGCATCACTAACACTAAAATGAATTTCTCCTATTGACAAAGTGTGAACATATACATAGAAGAAACTATGTCAAAGTCCGACTTTTGAATTTCATTTATAACAAAAGGCAAATTAATTTTATACAATTAAAACTCTATAGTAACCATGACATATTTCAGTGCTTCACAGGTCCATACATGCGAAGTTTTGGAGTTTGTCATTTATAATGCCTAGAATGACACTGTCCGCATGTCTTCTACTTAGTGAGTCTCTGTAATCCAGTGAACCACTGTGATTCTCTTCATAAAAGAAGTTCTGAAGATTTTCAACAAGCAATAAGAAGCAGGAATGTATTGTTCTCTAAATCCTCTGATCCTTGGCAATCTTTGTTTCCTAAATCCCAGCCAATTCTGCATGCCAACCAATATTCCCAAAGCTAACCCCAGACTTTCTTTGTTACTTGAATCCAAGACAGTATCTGACTACATCATCTTTCATTGTTTGGTAGCAAATGAACAAGAAACTATATAATTTGCTTGCTTGGACTTACCAATAATACATGGTTAAGGGCTATTTATATTGGCAATGTGCTAATTCTACAAAACAATAAAACTGACCCAAACTTTCTGAAATTCCTGTGACCAGTACCCTGAATTGCTATGCCTTTTTCCGTCAGAGTACCTGCCCATGAGTGTTTGTCCTCACTGACCTCTGAAAGTCGGAGGTAAGACCCTTGATCCCTAAATAGTAGGGATAAAAGAAAGGAATGCTCGAAAGACCCTCGTGCTCTATCATGGAGGCCATAGTTGGAATCTTTCTTTGCCTAGCATATAGAATATTCCTGCAGAAACAAATCTTTTAGTGAAAAGTAATATTTCCTGTTGTTTATAGTTCATTGAAATGTTTACTTTTACTATTATCACACCATTAAGAGGAAAAAATGACACGGAATAAAAAGTGGAAGAGAATAGGTCAAAGATTCACACCTATTAATCCATTTCATTACATTCAGTAATCAAATAATTAGAAGCCAGCTACGAGTTAGGAGAGGTAACTGAAGAGAGACAACTGTAGAAGGCAAGGCATACCAATTCATATTTGCTTGTTGAATTCATGAACATACGCTGATTACTCACAGTCATCAGCAAGAAAACTAGCTTCATGGAACAGTTAGTTTCCATAAGCATCATTTTCTCCACTCTGAACATCTTCCCACGTTCAGCCCTGTTAGAATCCCTCTCTGAAAACTCTCTTTCTATCTCTCATACTCATCTTATTTCGGCAAGTTCTTCAGTTTCTAAACTAAATGTCGCACACTTAGTCTGCATTATCATACCTCTAATTCCATAAAAACAAATAGCACCCTATTTGTGGCTACAGAATGTTAACCTTGACTCCATCAGGACACCTGATATATTCTGCTATGATTATCTGTCTCGTCTATAGTCTATTAGATTGCATAATGCTTGAAGCCAGGGAGATGGTCTCTTTTTATCACCAGCACTAAACCTGCTGAGTGTCTGGAACAGAGAAGAGCTCCAAAAACATCTGTCAAATCCAAGTGAAAAGAAATACGTATAATTTATTTTGTTGATGGTGGAAGCAAACATCTCCCAAGATGCATCTCTGTCGGTCCCCCTCTGTTTAAAAACTCCTTAATATCTCATCAAATAAATAGCTGTTTTTAAAAAAATATAAGTGCAGGAACAATACCACTAAATAGTAAAAATATTCAATATTTTCTCTTCATTTAATTTTTCATTGTCTCAACTTCCACTTCTCTTCCTTTAACAAACTTTGTTTCTTTATTTACAAATATATCTTCCTTTCTTTCACTTTTAACATTTTTAATTTGACACTTTGTATTTACTATTTTAATATGACAAGGTAGTTTTCATTGATCAAGAAAAGCAATGTCCTGAGTAACTGTGACATCTCCAGTCTGCTGCTAATTAAAAGGTTATGAAGTTGAGTAAGATGGGGACTGCCATTGAGAAATTCACAGCTTATTAAAGAAGACAGATTAATAAAAAATAACTGAAATTTAATATGTTAATGTCTATAAGTATGAAAGTACATAAGAGTAGAAAAAATAAAATAATTTGGGAATGACTTTTAATGAGTGATAACAGTGATAAAATATTTAATTCTTATATTGATATTTACTTCCACTATTATTTCTAGATAATCAATTTCCCAATTAATCCATAATACTGACCACCTATTATGTACCATGTACGTTCTAAATCCTTTATGTGTATAAAAGTATTAAGTCCTCTCAATAGCCCTCTACATAAACAATATTATTATTCCTAATTTTACAGATGAGGAATCTCATGCAGAGAGAGGTTACATAATTCTCAATGTTAAAAAATAATTAGTATCAGCAATTGCAATTCAAATTTCGCAGACTGGCTCCAGAATCTGAGTTGCAAACCTTTGTGTAGTCTGTCTCTGAGGTCAAAAGCAAATTTGCTACATCCTAAATCTTCTTCTGTTATTTTATATAACCTTTGGAAAGAAATTTCACCAAATCTTGGAAACTCAAATACTCTCTAGAATCCTACTCTTTGTCATCCTAATGGAAATGAACTTTTGTCTACAAAGTTCATACCCCCACGCTTCACGAATAAAAGGTTACTTGTGTCTCTATCACATTTTATAGACCCAGTAAAATAGCATAGGCTTTGTGAATATAGATTCGTTAACAGGGTGACACAAAAAGAATGTTGTGCACAGAAAATTAACAACTGTGTTCTGTATTCTCTCACTCTTTCTATAGCATCATAAAACAAGTGATTTTAGTTTGCTTGAAGCATAACCTTTCTAAGATTATTCACAAATTCCATTCAATATACTCCAACACATTCTCAAACACCATTTAAATAAGGAATATATTCAACTTTAAAATAAAAATTTCAGTGAAACTGATGAGAAGGATTATTATATAAAAGATAACTATCTTTTTAGGGTACCCATGAAAAATGGCCTAAGCTTGTTATGTATTTTTGTTCAGTAAACATTTTCAATAAATATCTATCATTAGTGTATGATGCTAATTATAGGAAGTAAAAAGATCAATTAAGAGATGATCTTATTAAAAACATACAATTTTTTTGGAGTAAACTTTACTATGAGCAAAGTCAAAAGAAAAACAACCAAGAAAAATTATTTGAGCTATATAGGATTGACAAAGGCAAATGTTCATGGTATAGAAAATGTTTTTATAAATCAATAAGTAAATGTTATGAATGCAATAAAAAATGGCAATGATTTGAATATACAATTCAGATATGAACTGCAAATAATCAATATTTGAAAATATGTATATCCTCAATCTCACTCGTTATGAAAGAATCAGAAATATAAACAAGACCCCATTACCTTTCATAAAATCAGTAAAAACATTAGTTTTCTACCTCCCAAAGTTGGCAAGAGAGAGGGAAACTCACACTTTCTTATCTTACTGGTGAAATTGTAAAATGCTGCAATATCTAAAGGAAATTAGCCCTTTGTCTGTTGCACTGTAGGAAGTAAATAAATGTTGGATAAGTGAATGAACGTAAGTCCATTCTCACAGATTCCATTCTCAGATACATTACTTGATATACTTTTGCAAATACTAACCAAATTAATTCTTAACAATTGGATTAATTTCCGCCTTTTAGATTCAGTGCTTTAGCCAGAGCCAAAATTAGGAACGCCAATCTTAGTATCATAACTTGGACAGGTTCCAGTAAAGTCTTGCAGGGATCTCATCCTCATGAATTATCAAGACCAAGAAAGACCTCCTTTACTTTCCCAGGCAGAAGGAGAAAGAGAGTTGACTGCAAGAAAACAAAAAATCCACCTCCCCTACCAATAGAAGCAGTTCCTACAGAGGTAGCAGCAGCCTGATGCCGAGTATAGCAAGCCAAAGGTGATCTTGGCTCATAATGGAAGAACTAGAGTGGATTGGAAGGAGTCCTCCAGGTGATGAATGACAAAGCCTGAACTAAAATAAGAATACAAGCTATACCTAAAAGTTAGACTTAGGTGATATCAAGGATATGGTCTGTATGGATGTGAGGCTATGTCTCACGAAGCATCTAGGTGATACCCAGATTTTTCACTTGGAAAATTCAACGATGATGCTGCCATTCCCCCTTAAAATGAAAGGAAGCATTGTTCAGAAGTTTGGCTCTTAAGCCTGAACTCCAGGTTCTACTGCATACCAGCTATGTGACTCTGTCCAAGTTACGTGCTTCATTTCTCTTTTCCTAGATTTCCTCATCTCTAAAATAGAAATAATAAAATAGTATGTATTTCATAGGGCTGACATGTAGATTAAATACGTTAATATCTTAGTGCCTAGTATCAAGTGCTTAGAACAGTGCTTGGAATATAGCAAGTGTTACATGATTGTTAGATTATTAATGGTATTTATTTAAGGATTTGAAATAGTGATCCTTGTTAAAAATTTATAATAACGATTTCATGTGCCCAGATTTATCCTCAAGGACACAGACAATGGGCACAATGATGGTAAAAGCTGCCGGTGCCTTCAGAAGACAGTGGCTCAGCTGGAATTTGTTCTTGCTCAGTCAGGGGAATGGACAAAGAGAATTACACAGCAAGCATACGTCTTGCAAAAACAGTTCTCTTCTTCCATGTTCTACCATACTTCTTACAGGCAGAAAGAGTCACTAGTCTCCTAAATAACTGCTTCAGACGAATGGGATATTTAGGATGCCCTAAATATCACATGACTATTGCCAATCCCTTGTCCTTCCTCATGTGTTTTCCTATCCTCTCTTTCATTGGCCGCCTACAATCATACTCAAACTCTTCCTCCTTCACTATCTATTTTATGACAAAGAGTTCTCCCTCTTTTGACCTCACAACAATAAAAACTGATATTATTTCAGCCAGCCATTCTTGCATGAATCTCTCTTTTTGTTTTAGACACCATACTTTCCAAACTAAATATTTAAAAAAAAGAAAAATCAAACTGGAGGTGGGGCAATAGGGATACAAGCTTACACTACTTTGCTACCCCTGTGGTTGTTTTGTATAGTATAAGGCACAGCAGATGATGCATAAATACATCTTCATTGGATGAATGATAGCTGTAGCTTCCCTCAGCGATAAAGACAGAGTGTAGGCTGAGATTAGTTAAGATTCCAGAATAAAGATAAATGTCACTAGAGACAACTAAAAGGGTTTGCCCTCCATTCAGTGTTGATCGGCTCGTGCACATCAGGTACAAACCTCGAGATCACTCCTTTCTCACAGGCTTCACTACCATGGATTTCCTCTCCATCTTCCCCCTAGTCATCATCCTCAGAACATCAACATCTATGCTGACCACTCCTCCAAACATCTGGCCTCACAGTGAGTACCTTTACCTACTCAACCCTATACATTTTCATTCATTCTCCACTTCATTGCTGATGCATTTTTATCACACTGACTTCTTTCATTAACCTAAGGATAACTTGGTAGTTGTTATACAATAATGGTTTAAAATATCAAATCTAGAGTTAGTCAAACTGAAATCTCTATTTGGGAACTTACTAGCTATGTAATACCGAACAAGTTAGGTAACTGTTGAGAGACAATTGTCCATGACATTTCTGCACATCTTATATCAGGTTTTATTCTGTACTATCTCTTCAAGGATGTTAGTAAAGCAAACAGCCTTGGAAGATACAAAGAGTGTCTCCCTCTGAGGTGGAAGACAGACTTGTTTCCTGACCAAGATATACGGTCTCTTTCTGGGGCAGATTTTAGGCAGGTTTGTTTTAGGCAGCCTTTTATAAGATTGGTTTCCTGAGCCCAGAGTCAGCAGTGACACAAACCCACTACATGCGGTATTCACCAGGGCCACTACCGGTATGTATCACTCCATGGGACATGAGAGGCAAAGGACTATGAAGTTCATGCCACCTGCTGAACCACGAGTAACAAGGTCATTTGTCTCTGCCCCAGGAGTCCTTTGTCTTCTGCTAGCATCCATGAACATATGGCTGACTAACTTGTTAGCTTTCAAGAAAGGTAAGGTCTCACACTTCTCACAGCTCTCGATCATAACCTCTTTATGCCTCAGCTTCTCTACTTGTAAAAATGGAGAGGGTGCTTAAAACCAGTGTGAGTCTCATATCTGGACTCTTCAACAATATTTGGTGACTCCTGATTGCCTCTTTGCCAAACCAAATTTCATGCTTTTCCAGCTCAGTTCTCACTGGTGGCTCTGTGGCACTGACATCATAAATCATTCTCTCCTTCATGAAAGTTCCTAATGCCTAGACTGTGAACTCTGTACTAAAATGGTTTCTTTCTTACGTCTTTGTCCCTTTTAGTTCCTTCCTGAAATGTCAGACACCAAAAAAAGGAGAATGCTTTGCAAATGTCCTAAGATAGTCCTAAGTTTCCACAAAATACTAAATAACAGTACAACAACAGAAAGTCAGTTGTTTCTAAAATGGAGAATGGGAAAGGCAATAATCAGAATGAGGGGGTGAAAAGAGTCATGAGATCTTTATCAAAAGTAGATAAGAGGTATAGAAACCTGTAAAATGTCAAGTCACTCAATTTTATAGATGGTTGATATTCATTTTTCTCCAACATTTAATTATAACGAAATATTTATAAAAAATTACTAGAAAGAAAACAAGGGAAATGGTGGCTGTTATATGCCCAAATGACCATTGAAACACAGTGTGCAATGATGGAAAGAAATCAGATTTTTCCCATCAACAGATTCCCAGGGAATCCCAGCCCCAGCTTCTGGTAATTATAAGAACTTGGGTGAGTTACTTAATCTCACCAAACTTCAGTTTTCTCACCGCCCAAATGTGTGGAAAACCATCCACCTTGAAGAGCTGTTGATGGCTTACCTTAATAAATTGTGTCTATGGTGAGTATGACTATCACAGGATTGTAGTATTAAATAATTGTTTTCTTTAGAAATTAATAAAAGGGCTGAGGGTAGTTCTGAATATACCCCAAAAGGATAGAAAATTTTGTAATGTGGTAGTACACTTGCCAAATATAGATAGCATTATAGAACCTAAACTCTGGCTTCATAAAAATTCAAGATGAAGAAAATTCCTTAGTGTCAGACATCTATAATTCAGTGTCAGTCTTAGATAACCACTTACTCGATTTGATAAACTTACCTGTAACAGAAAATCAAAGAGGGCCACCTTGGACCACTCATGGTGATGTACTTCAGTACAACCCCAGTCAGGTTTGGGAACTCGACCGTTCTGCCAGCACTTCTGTTTTAACAACTGCTGATAAGTCCCCCAGGTGAGTTGAACAGATGAGTGGGTTTCATTACTTGTTGGAGACAAAGATGAATCCCAGAGAATGACAGGAAATGGGTGGCCATCTATGGAATTCCAAAAACAAACACATTTTTAGCATGCAAATGCTCGGTGTGTGCCCTTAGACAGTCATACTTTTTTTTTTTTTTTTTTTTTTTTTTTAAGGAGGGTGCAGCTCACAGTGGCCCACGTGTGGGGATCAAACCAGCAACCTCGGTGTTAGCACCACGCTCTAACCAACTGAGCTAACCGGCCACCCCCATACATTCTTTCACAGCTTCACTCTCTCACCTGTCAAATGTGAGAGTTTGATTGGATGGTATTTTATGGTCCCTTTGTCTTCTGAGGCTTTATTATTTTATACCTCCATGATAACTTCCTGATAGAAGTCATATAAAACAGAAAGTTATTGTTAGACAATGATAGGAAAAAAAAATTTTAAACAAGATACTTTCTAGATGTGGCAGGAATTGGCCACTAACCACCAATAGCAACGTCCTCTGGTTAATGTGGTTTTATTCCACATCTAAAAGCAGCCACCACAAATAAGGAAAGAATCCAGACATTTATAATTGTCTATTCAGTGTCTGAGTGGAGCTGCTCTCTATTTGTAATAACAACTGTCTGATTTTCTGAGGCCACATTATGATGTCAGGAAGAAAAAGAATTTTTAGAAGTCACAAATTTAACAGTGAAATGGTATGGTTCACACCAGTCACTATAATCTCCACCGAAGGAAAAAAATAAGCCAGAGGTATTGTTTTGTTTTGTTTTGTTTTCTCTTTTGATAGAAACATCATTACTTTTAGTAATAGATCATTTACTCTTGTATAACCTCACGTAGTGCATTAAGCAAATGACATTTCTTCAAATGCATATGTACAGATGATTTTTCCAAAAAAAAATCTGTCACTCAAATTTTTTTTTTGTCTCACTCTCGATAGTTTAGACATTTCATGGCTACACTGCATGAAGAATGGCAAGCCTGAGTGCAGGCAGCATGAACAGAGAACACCATATCGTGGGGTACATGGAATGACACTTCAAACTACAACTGGGAACATCACTCTTAAGCTCCCATTTCTGCCAAATAAAGTCACCAAGAGACGATGATGAATAGCTTTTCAGAATGATGCTCTTGGGGGGAAAAAAAAGCAACAACAACAAAACGGAGTCACAAAGATTTGAAAAAAAGCCCACTTTAACAGGCCTGGGCAACGGAAGACTCTGAAATTATGACTGGAATGTCTAGACACGTCACAGGAATTTTTAAAAGCCCTTTTAAGTAAGCTGAGAGGGTCTGAATATGCAACTGTTTTTCTTTCTGTTGAAGACACCGTTCAGCACCTTGCTTGCCTTGCCTTCTGGTGTAGTTCTTACCTCTGGTCTTTAACAGAGGAAAGCGTCGTCTTCTCCAGCCTGAATTGGGTGTTACGGCAACCTCAACAGTTTTAATAGCATTCACTTAATCACTCTAATCACCTGCATTCCAGTTTTCTCAAAAGAAAAAAATCTTTCTCCTTTTTGCCTCTCAATTTTGGCCAGGGCATATGGAAAGTCACTTAGATTGTGGAAAATATGCCACAGTCATTGACATCGAAGTAAGAGAAAAACAGAGGGGAAAAAAAAAATACATGAACCGTTACGAAAGAACTTCATTTTTAACATTACCTCTCTCCTTTTTATTTCCTTACACTTTGTAAAATGGTTTGGGGCTGCTGGGACCTAAAGGGGTATTCTCTAAATACTATGCCAATTAAAAAAATAATAATACATTCCAGGCAAAAGCAGTCCATTAGGCAGTGGGAGATAATGCACCAGCGTTAACAAATAGAAGACACAACACAGCTCGCAAAGACGTGGCTACTACAGACTTCTAAAGATAAACACCGAGAAACCGTATCTGTCAATGTCTTTTGACCAAGGTCACACACAGGTAGCACTTTGCATTCTCAGTGCTAGGAACTCGGTTCAAAGGGAGTTGAAACCTAATGTGGAATTTCAATAACACAAATCAATATGTGAGACAGACAGGCCAGCAGTTTCCTCAGCAATTCACACAGCACTCTCATGGAAACAACACATACCCACATAAACAACTGAAACAGTTAACAACCTTCCGGGCTGTTTTTCCTTTCCTTTAGGAACATTTGTTTCTTATTTTGAAAGTAACTAAAAGTCAATCTAAAAGTCAGTGCATTTTAAGAAATGTGGAAAAACATTAAAATGTATAGCTAAGAAACAAAATTCATCTATAATCTCATATCCTAGTAACTGGTTCTGTTATTTGGATTACTCATCTCTGGTATTTTTCCATCCCTTTCTTTCTCACCTGAAAATGTAAATTATTTTTAGAAATTTAAGGAGTTAAAGCTTATTGAGAGCTCAGACTCTGGAATTCAACAGACCTTTTGAATTCTGGTCACATTACTTCTTAGCTTGGTAACATTAGACAAGTTATGCAACCTCTCCTTGCTCTTATCTTCCATAAAATGAGGGTGATAATGTACCTTCCAAATGGTTGTTGTTAGGATCGCACACTTACAGTTTTCAGCCTGGTATCTAACATATACATATATGCCAGAACGGTTTTGTTATGACTGTTATTACACATATACAGTAAATAATCACATAATTCATCAGTCTTCAACTGGTCTTTATTTGTTTATTGAGCATCTACTGTGAGCCAAGGCCTGCTCTAGACCTGAATTAATTAATGACTTTTTTTTCTTTCATGGAGCTTACATTTCCACCAGGGGTAAGAGGCAAAAATTGTGCAAAGAAAATAAACTATTTGGGATTATCTTATATATACATGATTAATTTGTCATGATTGTTTCACTAAATTTTATACCATAAACATTTCTTTTCTAATTAAATATTTTTAAATAGCATCACTTTAACTGAAATACACTAATATAGCTCAGAAGTCAGCAAACTTGATTAAGGGCAGGTAGTAAATATTTTAGGCTTTGAGAGACAAATGGTCTCCCTCACAACTCTTCAACTATGCAAGTACTCAACTCTTCTGTAGCATAAAAGCAGTCAAAGACAAATGGCCTTGACTATGCTCCAATGAAACTGTATTATAGACGCCAACATTCACATTGCATATAATTTTCAAGCGTCACAGTCATATGATTCTTCTTTTGATTTTTTTCCCCAACACTTGAAGTTGTCGAAACCATCGGCATCCTTAAGGACCATATATAAAAACAGGCGTGGGCCATCTTTGGCCGACAGACTTTAGGGTATCACCCCGTCATCTAGTCTATGAGTGTATCACATTTCATTTACCATTTCTCTACTGTAGATCATCAAATTTTTTGAATACCACATTTTCTACACTGCTATATAAAAAGTTGTTTTCCAACTGCCAAGGGGCGCTTTCCGCTGATAAAAATAATTGGCTGCCAATTAATATTCCGTGCTTTGCCTCACACCCATCCATGTCCGTCAGCAGAATACTTTGAATGCTGACTACCACATAAGGAGGTTCCATCCTGCCGCGCTGGAAATCAGTGCACCTCCAGAAAGGGGGATTGCCAGACTCCAAGCCGGCAGGTGAGCAGCAGGTCTCAGACTGACACAGGGGTCTCCGCGCGGCACATGTGGGTGTATGGCCCTCGCAGTCATAACAGTATGGCTCCAGACCTCTGAGCTGTGAGGACTACTGTGAGGAGAATTCCACTTTTTATAAAAATGTGGCTGTGAAGAGAATTAATAGAACTGTGATAGATCTGAAGGGATGACAGAAAAATAGCCTCTGAAAACAGGAAACTGGTTAAAGCAACTTACCCTGAAATATTTCAGAGATGAGGAGCATTCATCTCTTCGCATTCGGGTTTGTCAGAATGATGCAGTAATGTACTCTCTAGAGAAATCTAAACAGTGAAGAGATAAAATTCTAACTGTCAGAGTGGTGAGAAAGCAGGGTTTAAAAGATATGTGGGTGTTCGAGTGAATTAAAGGTAACACGACTGTCTTTAAAAATGAGACTTGCCAGGAAAGCTTATTTTTTCCCCCAAATCTGAATATTTTCCCTGAATTCTCATGTTCTCCCAAGTTGTTCTTTATTCAAAAGCACACAAAAAAGCCATTCTTATGAGAATATAAATGGGAAAATTCACTGAGAATGATAGCCACGCACAGTCTCCTTTGCCTGGATTTATGAACTGCCCTTCACTTTGAACACTAGCGGGCTGGTTTTGTTCACCTGTGGGGAGACGCTCAGCCCACTGGGAGGGGTTGTGAATGTCTGTCTGCGTCTGTCACTGAGCAAAAATAAGTAAAAATGTCCTGAGCGCTGATATAGAAAATTCCTTTCTATCACGTGGACGACTTCCATGTGAACAAGGCAAAAAGGAAAGTGACAGTCCAGCTCAGAGCCCTTCATTAAAAACAACTCCACAAAACCCATTCAAGGAAACGAAGGCCAGTCAAAAGGTGAGGCTCATCTTTGTCACCGGGAATAAATTCTGTCGGGTTCCACTGCAACTGTCCAACGCACTGAAGGAAAAACCTTAATGCCGACGGCAATTGTTATGCTGATGTAACTCCAATGATAGCTTAGCAGTTGTCTTGTTGCTAATGATCCCTTAAGTGCTATCTGTTCTGTTTTTCTATTGCCTTAGGGTTTGGGCAATTAAAAAGTATTTGAAGTGAGAAAGAGGTAAGGTCTCTAGGCATAGAATTGCGGGATGTGAACAAGTTAGTCAATGTGAGAACTGGCAACATAGGAATGCAAGACTCTGTCACAGCCTGGAGGGAAGAGGAAATTTGCAGGATTAGATGAAATTCTACTTCTGCTCTGGGTTTTAAATATTGCTAATTGACTTATTCAAAATAAATAAAGAAAGAAAGAAAGAATGTGCAATTGTCCTCAACTGGACCTTTGGTTCCAGTGTTTCAGATATATAAGAATTCAGAAAATGGAAGCTGTACGAGATCCCAGACCCAGGCAAAGCCCAGGCCTTAGAGAGTTTAGAGTTTAGTAGAAACAGATCAGTGCATATATGTAATGATGACCAAATGAAATGCGGGCCAGTTTAATGAGTATTTTGAAGGGAAAAAGAGAAGGACAAAAATGAAGACTGAGTTCTCAGTGTAAAGCCAAGAAATGAAGAAATGGTGTGCCCCAGGATAGCTCTGTGGTGAAACGCTGCTGTTAATAAGGAGAAGAACTTCTACTGAAAAGGAGCTGAGAGCAGGGAGGTAGAAAAAGAAGTCATGATGTCAATTCTATTCTTGACTCCATCACTGGTCTCCACAGGGCATGAGCCAGCTCGTCCAGCCATCCTGACTGACTTTCCTGCGGTGAAGAGTACCTTTCAAATCTGTCTGGCAGGATTGTGTCACAATCCCGTGAAACACTGAAAATGCAGCACTGTCAAATACCAGTGCCAAAAAAAGGTATACACGTGACTTGTATCCATCTTTTGTTATTGGTATATATTGAGTATTACAATTGTAATACAGTTTTTGTTCCTTTCTTGAAATGTGTGTACATATTTTTTGGCACCCTCTGTATTAAGGAGAGCCAAACCTGTGTTTGGGTTTTATGACTTAAAAAAGGGGGCGGAGGGTGGGTAGAGAGGCAAAATTCCATAGATTTTTATATGTATACATTCTATATAGCCAGCCAAGTTCTGGACATAGGGGTTTGTCCCAGAAATAGATTTCTGTGTGATTTAGAATATATTTGTTCAAACAAATAATAACTATATTTACCCATCTGTGTTTTTTTTTCACTTCATAACTTGTTTTCTCTAGGTTAGACTGAATTAATCTCCATATTTCCTCAAGAGTTAGCTAAGTGCAAAGCCAAAGAAACAGGAAAGGAGGATATTTTGTGACTTCCTCCATCACAAACTACTCAAACAATCTAAATCATCAGATTTAAAAACAGTGCCTTTTTTTGTGCTGAACCTTTGACTAATACACAGGAACTTCTGCTTTCTAGGCCTGCCCTGGACTTCCGCTATGTAAATGGAAACTCCCAAGCCTCCCAGACTCTTCCTGTCTCAATATTCCATTTAAAAAAAAAAAAAAAAAAAACAGGAATCAAATTTGACTTCAGAGGATGGTGATGATGTGGTCACAGGCTCCACAAACAATCCCATTTTGTAAATGAAGTCTCGGTCACGTCAGGGTGACCCTGTCCTGGGCAATTCAGTGTTTATATAAATGGAGATAAAGGAGCCATGAATTCCTGACCAGAGTGACCTTTGTACAGTGCAAAGCTGATTACATCCCTCCTCTTCTTCAAGGGCCTTCAATGATTCCCCATTATCTGCAAGATAAAGTCTACTGTGTCCTTACATGACGTTAAACCTGCCCGCTCTCCACAGCTTTATCTCACCTCATCCCCTCCCACAACACTAACCTCCTTTTTTCAGAACTGTTTTGCAATTTCCTAAGCACACTCTGCCTTCACAAGTTTTTTTACACATCTACCCTTTCTACACCCACCCAATCTCTCACTCTACCCACGGTGACTTTTAAGAACCAGTTCTGACATTACCTCTCCTGGAAGTTTATACAGTTCCCCTACCGACCCCCCTACACACACACACTTTCTGGGCTAAATTCTCCCTCTCTGTACTTGCAGAGCCTCCTAAAAATATCTCCACTGAGGTCCTTATCATACCCTTCTGGCATGGTGGGTTTGCTTAGCTGTCTCCTGCCCTCCAAGCTGAGAGCTCTGTGAGAAAGGGGACTATTTCTTAATCACCTGCAGATTTCCAACTCCTGACATAACATCTCAACCAAAGCAAACATTCAAAAATGGTGACTGATGAATAAATGAATGAATTTTTCAGGGTCCCTCAATTTTCATCTAATAGCCCTTAGGTTCTAAGGAATGGTCAATGGACCGGTTTGATTGATGTGACATCCTAGTAAGCAGTGATTTCACCGTCCTTACTCGCAATGCATTCTTTGAGAAGGATTAGCGAGAAACCTGAGAAACAAAGGTGGGGTGTACAGAGGTTTCCAGGCCCTCATTCTATCCAGCTTGGGCTCAACAGTCCACTCCCATGTCTCCCTAATTCTGAGACCCCGGAATGATGAAAACAGGGGTGGTGTACATACCACTGCCTCTCTCCTTCTGACCCCAAATCACTGTCATGAGAAAGGAAACAGTTAAGGCATCAGAAATCAGACAGAAATGCAGTGGGGAAAGGGGGTTACAATCTGGATGCATTATTAACCAGGAAGCCCCAGGCCACAACCATTGTAGGCTAACATGAAATGTGAAGGGATAATGGGACTCGGTACACACACTGACGAGGAACAAAACTCTGGCATCCTTCTCACCAGTGTCTACATCGCTGCCGCACCACCCACAACCCGTGGCCTTTAGAAGACGCATGTTATTCTCTGAGCCTCATTTCTTCCACAAAGAACCATCCAACAATATCTGATGTATGGGACTGTTATCAAACGTAGTAAGATAATGAATGTCAAGTGCTTAGCACCCCACAAATAAGGTATTGCTATTATCCACGATCAACTCCAAGCACTTTCTTTAAATGACAATTTTAGGTGCCTGTTTTACTTAGTTTAATTGAGAGAAACTAAGAAAATCTAAGGAAACACATCTAAGGAAACACATCAAGGAAGAGCTGAATCAGCTTGGAAATTAGATGAAAATAAAAGGTAACATTTACTGAGTGTTACTATGTGTTAGGTGCTGTTACAAATATTTTATAGGTATCCACCCACCTAATTCTCACAGCTCTTTTTTTTAAGAGGTAAGTACTTATCATCATCATTATTTTTATTATCATCATCCTGGTTATATTAATGAAGAAATAAGGTACAAAGAAACTAAGTTAATTATCCCAGATCACACAGCTATCAAGTTAGGAACCAGGATTGAAATTCAAGATGCCTAGATTGCCAGTTGTTAAGAGCTGAATTGTGTCTCCCCACCCCCAAAATTCACATGTTGAAGCTCTAACCCCCCAGTGCCTCAGGATGTGACTGTATTGGTAGACAGGGGCTTTAAAGAGGTAATTAGGTTAAAATGAAGCCATTATGGTGGGCCCTAATCCAATCTGACTGGTGTCTTTGTAAGAGGAGGAGATTAGAACACACAGAGACACAAGAGATGTGTGCACACCAAGGAAAGGCGTGCACTGAGGCGTACCTGAGGGCATAGTGACAAGGTGGACATCTGTGAGCCAAGGAGAGAGGCCACAAAAGAAACCAAACATACTGACACCTTGATGTTGGACTTCGAGCCTCCAGAACTGTGAGAAAATAAATTTCTGTTGTTTAAGTTATGCAGCCTGTGATATTTTGTGATGGCGAAATAATACTCCTGTCCATGCTCTTAACTACAAAGCTATTTGAATTGGAGACTGTGTGGCTTCTTTTGCAGGCTTAGAGCGGTGCCTCACCCATGGAAAGTAAATGCTATCGATTACAACTGAATTCAACTGGAATTTCCATAGTTACCCATTAATGGAGGTTGGAGCGGGGCTGTCTAGTCCTTCCGCACCTGTGTTGTCCTTAGAGACAGATGAGAACATATTCTAATAGAAAGGTCATGACCTTGAGCTCAGGCGGGTGCCGTGAATCCTGAAATCAATGGCAACGTGATTTCCTCCAGGCCACTGAACTCTCTCATGGCCCACAAGTGTCAATTCCACAGGGGCAGGGATTCTTGACTGTTTGGTTCACTGATGTAGCCCAATGACTAGAAGAGTGGCTGGTACATAGCAGGTGCTCAATAAACACTTCTTAAAGAAAAAAAGATAAAGTGATACTGTAGAGGGGAGTATACTGCATGGAGCTGCGGCCTGTCCACCTTTTATGCTGTGAGCCCTGTTTCAACAATTCACTGTTCCTTCCATCCCAGCTACGCGTGAGATCAGGGGACAAGTTACAGAGGCACAGCAGAGAAGGTTACTCGGTTCTCCCACTTTGTCTATGAAGGTCTGTACTGAGCAAACAAGGGGACCCTGGAGCAGAGCTCTGCTTGGAGTGGATGCTCAGTAAACTTGTTCGCTGATGAATGAAAGCATCAAGCGGATTGCTAAAGAAATACCCTTAGGGCTCTTCTGATAAAGAACCCAATGTGCTCTCAGTCCAGATTCTTAAAAGTAAAACATGATTCCTGCATTTCCAAATACATATTTTAAGAAGGTTTGCAGATACATCCAAGATTTCCAGGATTTTGTAGTCAGTGTGTTTCCAAGTTGATCCGGGTTATTTTCATAACTTCCTACGAAACACCCCCGTCCTCCTCACCTGAGGGTCTGAAACAACATGAAATGTGCAGCTGCCCACCCTCTCGCTCTGGTACCTGCGCCGTTACCCGCAACTCACGGTGCTGCTGCTCACAGGGACTCGAAGAGAAAGTGGAAAATACACAATGTATCTCTCCTACTTTACGCTAAGAAGAGTCAACACAAGTTGGAAACAGTGAGCAACTTGGGATCAACAGTATATTTCAATGGAAGTTGGTAGCGTGCCTGCAGTGGGCTATCTAAGCAGCCCTGACGTGCAGAATTCCTGGGAACAGGCTACCTTAACTCCGTATGACAGCTCTGTGGCAACAGAGCAGCATCCTAAAAATAAAACATACATAATGTATCTTCCATGCTGGGCATGAAAAATAGCACAATGCTTAAATGCTACCAAAATGGTGTCTCTTGGGATCCATTCATATTACTGTGCAAACTGCCAGGGACAGCTTTGGCAAAGCTGCTAAACAGAAGATCACAGAGGGGTGCTGGATTTTCTTGAGCCCTCTTCTTTTACATGGACATAGTCTGCTTTGTCTTGTCTTAGACAAACATTTAAAAATATTTTGTTAAAATAATTATCTCAGTGTTATCAGCACCACATGGCACCTGCTAACCTTTGTCATGATGGAGGACTTTTGCAAGGATGATTTGGCTTAAAACACCTAATATGTTCATTTACATTAGCATCTATATGACAGTGTTTGTTAAGACAAGAAAATCTGGTAAGCACTGCCTTGCATTAAAAACAAAAAACACACCTCGTAGCAACACTCAGAGCAGTATGCAATACTCCCTTTGGGTAAACATACTATTAATGTTAAATTGTTAGATTGAAAAACAAAATTAAATAGAAATGCTAGCATGGTGGTGAATCAGAAATCACATGCCAAAATTTGCACATTTTTGTCACTATTCCATAATTATACCAAGGTATATTTGAGAGGTGGCATGTATGAAGTAAAACAACATCAGGAGGCTTTAGTATGAGGCAGAGTTGCGTACAAATTCCGATTCTACTACTCACAAACTATGCGTCCCTAACAAATTTCATAACCTCACTGAGCCTCAGGATTCCCACATTTAAAGTATCAATACTATTTGCTTTATAGAAGTGATACAGTGGGCAAAAAACCAAATGCAGTACAGGCATTGTGTGATGCCGAACACTAGATTCATTATACATTCACAATTGAAGATTTCATTATTGCAAATATGGATTGTTTTTAAAAAGCCCTTTGATACTACATTTCCATTCACTTTTGAATTTCCTGCAAAGACACGCATATGGTGAGCCTCTGTTCCAGTGATAATTGCTGGCTTTGTAATATGACACACCTGTAGGCAATTCCTACTTGGCCTTTCCCCAAGTATACCCTTTGCATTTTCTGGGATCTCCTTGGGGTAACACCTGTCAGAAAATGGTATGGTCTATAAGACAAAGCCACTAAGTCTACTAATTTCACATACATATTTTTGTATTCAAGGAGAATCACCTAGAATTCATTAAGTTATACAACGAAGAACCTGTGTCCCAGACTAACCTGAGCTTGTGGCTCTGTGCTGAAGGGATCGCACATGTCACTTTTACTAATTTAAAAAAAGAAAAAAAATCACTGAGGATGAGCTTTATAATTAGGACCTTTTATCTGTGGACTGAATCAACAGATGAAACAGGTGGGGCAGGCAGGTCGTTCAGATCATAGTGTTTGATTCACTTGTACATCTCTCTTTATATGTCGTGTACTCTTTTTACATGCAGGCAATTTATATGACTTTGGACAAGGTACTTAAGTACTCTGGGCCTCTATTTCCACATTCACAAAATGTCTCTCATGGAGTACCCACCGCAGAAAAATTTTACAAGGATTTAGTGAGATAATGTGTGCTCAGTACTTAAAACAGTGCCTGGTACATGGTATCATCAGTATCACTCTCGCAGCGGCTAAGGCTGTTGTCTCCTTGAGAAAAAAGAGGTTCCCGCAGCCTGTATCTGTGCATTCGTGTGTGCGTCGTCTGTTTCTAGTTATATGAAATAAGTGGATATACCACTAATAGCTTGCGGTGATGGAGAAAGAAAACATATCTTATACGATCTGTTGAGGGAAGATTGACGAAAAGAGGGAAGACTGGGAAGTTAGAAGACAAGGGTTTGAAATCTTTCTGGACAACTAACTGATGGTATGACCTTGAGCTGCCTTCAGAGTACTTTTCCTCCATCTCAAAATGGAGGTTAAAAAAGAAAAAAATTCTACTGCATAGATTTCTTGGAAAGATCAACTGAGATAAGCCAAATATCTATATCCAACCCACCATACAGACTAGCTACATTGTTTGTACTAACCATGAATTTATTTTCACAAACATTAATCAAAAGTCCGAGAACAGGAACTACACTTAAGGAAGATAATTTACAGGATTTGCTGGCTACCCACCCTCCCAGATATGAAAAGATCTACTCCTAACCAAGGCAGACCATCAGAGAAAGATATACTTAAACTAAATCCTATTGTTCCTCCTACAGAAACCTCATTATCAAATTACATTAGAGTGTGAGGCCAGCAGACCATGTTGATGGGCCTCACAAGAGCTCTATAAACCGTTTGATTTGCATTATACAGAGTCTGCCAAGGACATTTTTCATTATCTCTACAAGGAGATCTTTATAAGATCCTCCCAAAGAAATCCCAGCCTGGGCTTAGGTCTAAAATCAGTAGCACCTGTCTTGAGTATTGGAAGCTGGAGGGAAACATAGATTTACTGTTTAGAGACAGTGATACGGGCCAAGAATGCATTCCTGCATTGTCCAAAAATATTTATTGAGCACCTACTGTTTGCCAGACTCTCCACTGGGAGGTAGATGTGGAATGATAAACAAAGCAGTGATATAGGATGAGCCAGAAATAAGTGCTGGGTAACTAGATAAAATATATTACCTCCTTAGATGGACAGGGAGGTGAAAATAAAGCAAAGCTTGGACCGAAAGAAGAATAGGAGCACCCTAAAAGGAAAATACACACTTCTGTGGAAATCAGGGGAAGAAAGACACAAGTCAGGAAAAGACTAGAAATAGGTGGATAGAGAGAGATACCAAGAACCTAAAACTGTCTATATATCTCCTACCGTGACCAGAACCGATCTATTAATGTACCTTATCCGTATAATCCTCTACATAAGGAGAATTATATGGTGTAGGGCGCTCATAACTATATTTAAATTATTTCACAGATTCTTAAGGAAATTGGCCTGATTTTATAACTCTAAATAACTAAATCCAAGAAGGTATCAAAGAAAGAACAAAGAAAAATCTCGTACTGTTTGAGATATAATCTTAGGTATTTAATTCATCACATTGAATTAAATACAATCTCGTTTGTTTCTTTCCATCACCACTTACTTCTGAAAGGAGAGGAACATCAGGCTATGTTGGGATTATAAACCCTTCCTTCAAACTGAGTGCAACTCCCCTTTTTATTCCCAAAGACGCTGGATATTCAGAAAACAGAAATAAATATGTACGAGGAATTGTGGTATCGCAAAGTTGAACTACGCAGTTAGGAGACCTCGGTTGTAGTCCTAGTCCCGTCCCATAAAGAAATGATATGTGAGGCATTGTGAGTAATTTGCTAACTTACGTGCTTAGTGTAGTAATAGAAACAGCCAATACTTATTGAAGGTTTACTGCGCGACAAGTACTGGTTCCACGTTTTCCATATATCGACAATAGCCTCATGAGGTAGGTATTACTGTTATTTATAGCTGAGGAAACTGAGGCATGAAGAGACACTGTAACATTTCCAGGTCACATGGCTGGTAAAGTCAAATCCAAGTAGTCCCGTTCTAGAGCCCAGGCTCCTACCCACTACTTTATTCTCCCAACTTCCATCCAGGGGCATCCTAGGGAGGATCAAAGGATATATCAGAGTAGCGTGCCTCAGGCTATATTCAAGAGTTCACCTTCTCTTCACAGGGGCCTTCATGACATGGAAACAAATGGCAATATCGTGTAACAAGGATTACACCATGTCCAGGACAGCCTCAGTATATGCCTGTTGTCTCAGTTCCCACCAATGTCTTCTTTCATTTCAGAGGGTCCCAGTTTGGATAATAAGTAACACAGCCACCAAAGGCCAGTGGTTAAGAGGTTATGTTCTGATTTTTCTGGGCCTAGGTTCGAAACCAGCTTAGCTGTTAACATTAGCTGTGGGAGTTGAAACCAATTACTTTGCCTAAATAAGCCCCAATTTTCTTATCTACCAAATGGAAGTAATAATAGTGCCTGCTTCTTAGCATTGTTGTGAGAATCATAGAAGTGCATGTATGAACTATATGAATCAGTATGTGCTTAGCAAACAGTGAGCACCCAATAAAAATTAGCTTTTACCAACACTCGACTAAAAGTTTTAGGGGCTAGGGCGTGGCTGGATGGCTCAGTTGGTTAGAACGCAAGCTCTGAACAACAGGGTTGCCACATGGGCCAGTGAGCTGCACCCTCCACAACTAGATTGAAGACAATGAGCTGCCGCTGAGCTTCCGGAGGCAGGGGCCGGATGGCTGTTTGTTAGAGCGCGAGCTGTCAATGACAACGTTGCCGGTTCAATTTCTGCATGGGATGGTGGGCTGAGGCCCCTGCAACTAAGATTGAAAATGGTGACTGGACTTGGAGCTGAGCTGTGTCCTCCACAACTAGATTGAAGGACAGTGACTTGACTTGACTTGGCGCTTATGGGCCCTAAAAAACACACTGTCCCCCAATATTCCCCAATAAAAAATAAATAAAAGTAAAAAATAAAAACAAAAGTTTGAGGGGCTATTCCACATCAGCATAATCAGTATAATCATGGTGGGCTACCTTATAAACTTGAGACATCAAAACATACCTGTGACTCTGAAGCATGTAGACATAAAGCATAAGTACGGAATGCCATACCTGTCTAAGTAAATCACTGGTACTTCAAGAAGTACCCATTCTAAAATTAAATTATGATCCTAAAGCCATTAGAAATCCAGTTTAGTTCTTAGCCAGTCCCAAGGGTTTTAATTCATTCGAGCCCAGACTCCATGGGACTCTCACTAAAATACTAAATTCTATGGTGACAGGGAATAAGGGCATATCCTTTCAGTTTATAATCTCTTTGGAGTCCTTCTGGGATTGTTCTACTTTTAAACACAAGCCACTGGCCCACCCTACTTTGTGGCCATAGACCATGCCATAGAAGTGACTGGCTACATACCCTAGAACCTGCCAAAATGTTTGTCACCTGAGAGAATCTTGGAAATCAGACTCAATAAACCATAGCCATGGACTTGAAAAAAAAAAAACCACATGGCTAGTTAGCATATATACTGAACAATCACCTATTTTTGCCTCATTTTCTCTGTTGAATAGAGAGGTTAAATCCATTCCGAAAAATCAAGGGGCTGCATCTAACTTGGGTTGGCTCTGGGCCTTTTAAAAAGATTCCATCTGCTGAACAAAGATAACCTACTTCCCCCTTACTTTTAAAAACTAACGAACAAAATTTTACATACTTCCATAGTAACCTATCTAATAATATGCCTGACTGTCAGCAAGATCACCCTGGCTTCCTCTCTTCATCACGCAAATTGCCATTGGATTTAATTAGATTCAATAGGCCACTGGGAAGTACAGTAAGGGAAATGGAGAGCAAGGATTATACAGTGTGGGCTTACTCTTGTATGTGGAGGACAGCATTTCCCTGGAACTGTCAGATCCTCCCCAAACTGGGAAAATCAAGAATGCCAAGCATATGGAAAGACATGCTGCTGCTGCTGCTGTCCAAATGTGAAACGTGGGTGGAGACAATCATTTAGAAAAAGAGAGTGAGGGAAAAAAGAAAATCAACCCGAATCCCCAACAGCTGCAAAACAAAGCATGGGAAGCTGTTACCTTGGATGAACTCTGATTTCCTGCTCACAGAAGGCAGGGTCCTGTTGAGCCCCAGGATCCTGTCCAGGTGGAAGGCAAACACCTCACTCATGTCCAACGGATGCTTGACCAGCCCACAGGGGCCAGGGCCGCAGTCAGGCACAGAGCCAGAGGTGCTCCCCTCCAGCACCAGCAAGAGAGCTTGGCTGTTAGACGACAGGGGCTGGAGGCCCACCACCGCACCGTCGGCCAACAGGCGCATTCTGCGGATGTCTTCTTTGCTCAGCCACGAGGGGGCGCTCTCGCTGTAGATCCTGATGTTGCTCTCCTTGGCCTGGGGCAGCTGGAAATCTGAGCCATCACCTCGTACTCCCGGCCCCCGTAACAACCTCCAGGGTCGTCCAGTGTTAGCCCGGTTTCCTCCCTGTATGTACCCAGGCAATTCAGCATCAGCTGCCCTTGCAGCTTCCTGCAGCTGAAAGGATGGTCCATCCAAAGCCTCCTGTCCTGGGGCTGGAGATGCCACTGCATACTTCTTCCTGCGCTTTGGTTTCACTGTGCCACGGATATTGGCGGGCTTGCTGCGCTTGGAGCGTAGGGTAATGTACACCACATTGGGCTGCAGGGTGGACCCATTACCCTGGGACTCTGGAGGAGGCAGGGTACCATCTAAGGGTAACTCAGGGAAGGGTGCCTCAGCGGTGTCGCGGCTCTGCTGTGGCCCCTTTTCCGGGCCCCGTCTGTGCTGGAGGGAGGCGCGCCCCACCTGGCTCACCAGGAAACCCAGGTAGATGGCACAGGCAGTGCCCAGCAGGAGGTTCCTCCGGGTCCTTGGACGCCGGCTGCTCCAAAGTTTACGCACCCGTGGGACGCACAGGGTGCAGACGAACCAGTTTATGAGCTGCCCTGGCTTGTCTGGACAGGTCATTTCTCTGCTGCATCCACATGTTGAACAGAGTTTAAAGTCTGAAGTTGGCTCCTGCTGACATGATGCATGGTTTCCTGAATTCAGCTGTTGCCTCACTTAGATGCCTTAAGTGGTCTCCGGTGGGTAGAGATGGAAGTAAAGCGTTGGTGATGGAGTTGGGGATGTTTGTGACACTCGCCACAACAAACCTTTTACACTCCTATCAGTCTCCCCAAGGAGAAGTGTGGCTTCTTTCTGCGAATGAATGGAAACAGAGTTAACTGAGTCATAATCTCAAACTAATTCAGTTCCTCTCCAACAGCAAAAGAAAGAAATAACCTTTTCCTTTCATAACTATCACCACTAAATGTTTTTTGTTTTATCCTGAAATTTAAGAAACAGAAACAAGATAGATGTATTGATCTGATATTCAGTTTAAATTAGTCAGAACAAGCCACAAAAATCCAAGAATATTTCAGAACTTGTAGTTAGATTCATTTAATTTGATTCCGAAGGAAAAGCATTAAAACCAGGCTTTTCCTTTTGAAATTCAAAAATAACTTAAAATAAGTAATAGATGGTTTTTAAAAATCTATAGCTATCCCATATTTGTTTTTTAAATCCTGCACTAATTAGTTAACTAATTAACATTCAACTTCAGAAATATATTCTCTTAATCTAACAGAACCATTTTTTCTTCGTATGTTCCATTATCTGATATTATTATCACTCTACTATAGAGCCATAAATGCCCATATATCTTGAAAGCAGTTACATTTATTGTCACACACACAGAAACACAACATACAAATCCGACTGCTTTTTATTCCTTTTCTTTCCACCAAAGTCAGCTGAAAGAAAATAAAAGGATCTCTAGTTCTAGTTTTTCACATTATTAATTAGAAGAAGAAACCATAAGCAACTGTACTTACACAGCTGGCCCCATGCTTGGCTCCAGAAACAATGTAATCCCTGACTCTAATGCAAAGAACTTTTAAAGGCTGAGGCATGTAAGTAGAACATATTTCATGGTCAAGAGGGTTCCACATTTCAAATATTTCAGCTCGGCTTTAAAAGCTCCGTTGAAAACTAGTGATTGCAAAGCAAAAAAAAAAAAAAAAAACAAACAAACCAGTTACTTGTAAACTGACTGCTTATAACCCAATGTTAAGACAGGTGAGGTTTAAAAAAAAGAGTTTAAAAAATAAACTGTAATTTTAAATTCTGAAAAAGCAAATGCCGTACAGAAGCAGTTTTCATTCAAATAATTTTCCACTTATTTTTAACCCCTGGGAGCCCTCTAGTGTCCTATTTGGAAACAGACTCTGAAGTGTTAGTCTTGTGGAATTAAAAAAGGCTTGAATGTTTGCTTAGCAGCAGCCCAATAAATACCTTCTACGATGATAATGCTGTCATCCCACTGTCTGTCCCACTTAGCTGGGGATGAGAATACCAGGGTTTCCAGAGACGACGACTCACCTTCCCATCTTGGCCGTTTACAGAGGAACATTTGTCTCCAACATTTGTCTGCTACCACTTCTGAGAAGAGAAGGCCTGAAACTTCAAAAAAATTGAGAAAGGGTTAACACAAATGAAGAATAAAATAGAACAGTGAGATAAGTGTACACATAGATAGGGAAAGACGTATACTGCGCACTTGCATCACGAAAAAAAAAAAGTCTTGGATTCTCTCTGATTGGAGGTTTTTTAAAAAAACCGGTTAGTAATTGGCTTAGGCAGTTTGCATGTCCCGGCACAAAGACAGAAGTTGATGACCTCCAGACCTCACTTGGGCATATTCTTTTTGCTTCTATGGCAAATAGAAT
Source organism: Rhinolophus ferrumequinum (assembly GCF_004115265.2). Lineage (NCBI taxonomy): Eukaryota > Metazoa > Chordata > Mammalia > Chiroptera > Rhinolophidae > Rhinolophus > Rhinolophus ferrumequinum. The sequence goes on from NC_046301.1 coordinate 27,734,655, forward strand.
CAGAAGGCAAGAAAGGGACAAGATTCTCTTCCCCGTGGGGAAAAAAACATTTGTGATACTTTGGGGGGAGGGTAAGAGATTACAGTATAGTAGTCAATCCTAAAAATACTACATTTTACAAAGCAAAAAGATTATGGGATTGAAATATAGAGAGAAGGAAGGAATATACTTTCAAGTGATAAAATACCAAAAATTATAATAGAACTGTTACTTTAGCACTCTTCCTCAGACCTCTTCCTCTGTAAAAGTTCTGCCACATGGAGGAAAGAGAAGGAACAATGCCAGTACTGACTGTGGCCTTGAAGTACCTGTAGATTTTGGCTAAACTTTGTAAGAATTCAAGCATGAAAGCAATTTTCTTGGTGCTCCAAACTCTTAAAGCACACTTCCATATGCACAGAATTATTTTCTAGATAGTAAATGTTAACTTCTTGAAACCACGGAAGAGCTGTTTCATTATAACTCTTATTATTTTCACATATTGAGACAAATAACTGAGCTGACTCTAAAAATTAAAAACTCTTTGGCAGAAGCCAAGTTATAAAAAGCAGAAGCCGCTGCTAGCTGTTTCGAAAGCAATTTTTTTTAGTGAAGAAATGTTTAGGAAGTAGATAAGAGTTGTATGAGTTAATACGTTTGGTTGATTGACCCCTTCCCTCAAAAAATGTCTCTGTATTAGAAGAAGACTAATAGATTGCCTCTCCTTAAGCCACAAGAGGGATTAGTGGAGGCTAAAGGGTATGATGTTCGGAGAAGAGGCTCCAGAGGGAGAAAGCCTTGGCTTGGAGTTCTCTTCCTTCACTGCCTAGCTGTGGTCCCTTGTGACAAGGAACCTGACCTCTCATCCTCAGTTTCCATCCTTAAGAATAATACCACTTACTTCATCCATCTGTTGGGCTGATTAAATGAGAGAGTGGTGACAGAAGGATACTTTGAAATATCGGGCAACAGGTTTTTATCCTTCTAAAAGCCCCCAGACACAATCTAGACCACTAAACTTCTCTATGTCAGCTGTGGGTACTGAAGGCTTCAGTTCTCTGCCTCCTGCTCGTGCTTCCTGGTCACACATGCAGAAGCCAGGACAGACACCTGGCCCTCGGTCCTTTTGGCTTAGGATAGAATGACCAAAGCAGCAGTGGTTTTCAGCCTGTGTAGAGGAGTAAAGATTGATTAAGCTGCCTTGATTTTTAGGCTCCTTGCAGGAAACTAGTGCAGAGCTACAAATTATCTCTTCTCTCCTCACCTGAGGCATAGTTTGTATAAAAGAAAGAAGCTGCAGAGGACATTTAAAGGAAGGAAAGAAGGCCTCTGGTTACATTAAACCTGGCACATTAAAAAATGCATTAGAGTTCTAAATAAACACCATAAAAGTGCAAGAGAAAAAGGTCGAGAAAAATTAGGGGTCCTTTTTTCATTCCTATCTTGTAGTTGTAAGACTCAGTTGTGTCCCCCACCACTGTGATTCAGACATCTGTGACATATCTGGTAAATTGTTGGGGTGTGGAAACTACACATGCATGTTTTATAAATTGATAGAGAATCTGGATTAGAAAAGACAGACTGTGTTGCTATCACATTCCCTGCCCATCCTCCCCTTTCCACCTCACCAGCCCAGTAGATTCAAGCCCCAGGCAATCACTGATGAAGATATGTGCATGTACTCTGTGAGATGCTGAGGCCCCAGCAGCACTTTGGTTTTCCCTGCAAGGAAATGTGATGTAGGGTCTCGGAGCAACCCTTGCTCCTCACCACTTCCAGGTGTTGGCAATTGTGGAAGCCCTGGTGGGAGGCAGGCGTGGCGTGGGCCTCATGGTTCCCAGGGAAGCAGCAGCAACGGCAGTGGGTTCCGCAGTGAGTTACCTTTAAGTAGCTGCACAGACAGAAAATATCTGTGAGAGAGGCTAGTGTCTGGTAACCAAAAATGACTGAGTTATAGCACATGAATGACAAGCGGTGCCATATCCCTGTGACACAACTGAGTGCTTTTGAGAGGTCCTGGAGGTCTTGTTTTACTGGTATGCAGGAGACAGTAAGAATCTGTGCAATTTGAGTCACTCCCACTAGGCTGGTGAGATCCAGGAAAATGTAGGTTGCAGAGCCACTTAACATGTATTACAGACCCACTAAATGCCAGTTACTAAAGCTGGGTTCTGTGGGAGGTATGCAGCGTCTGAGGCACTGCTGGGCTCAGTAATGTCTCAGTAATGATGAGTGCTTAGATGAGCAAGTAAATAAAGATACTGAGATCATGAAGCACAGTCCCTAGACTAGTGGTCCACGAAGTGTGGCCCTGGACCAGCAGCGTCCATTCCCCACCCCCCACCCCGGGAATTTGTTAGAAATGCAAATAACAGCCCAAAACTACAGAGTTAGAAACTCTTGGAGGAGAGGCTCTGTAATCTGTATTGTAACGAGCCCTCTGAGTAATCTGCTACATGCTAAACTTTGAGAACCACTGCCTTAGAAAAGGACTCCCAAAAAGAATGTGGCAAGCCAAGAGGAAAATAGGAAAATGCGAAAAGAGGAAGGATAGAAAAGTGAAAAATTGTAGAAAGATGCAAAACAATATTTGCAATTTATATAAGACTTTTTTTCTACCTTTTCCCTCTTTATGAGAGTTCTATATCCTTCTCAACATTTCATCCATTGTTTGGAAAAAGACAGAATATGTTAATATCTGCCCAGCCACCTTCACCTACCCAGCCTTGTAAATTCTAGTCCTTTTCTCAAAGCAAGGTCATAGCATGCAGATACCAGGGCAGAAGAAATTTGAGAGAGACTACAATTCACAACCCATGGAATGAAAACCAGGAATGCCCGTGGCTGGGTGTGGAGGGACCATCTAAGGAAAACTGCAGGAAGAACTCAAATCCTCTACAGGCCATCCCCAGTCTGCACCCATAAGACTCCTGTTGAAGTAAAATCACACTGTTTTCCAAAAGGCAGTTCCCATGGCCACATAATGTTTTGCATAGGCAAAAACTATAAGCCAAAAAGCTTTGTCAGGAAGGCATTAGGGTTCTGAAACTAAAAAAAATAAACAGATACAAAGCAGTATAACACATAAAAGAAAATTAAATATTTTGATACGAAATGAACATGTCATTTCTCTAAATATAACTTATTTTTCTAGGAAATAACCAATGCTTTGGATAAAAAAGCACATCATTTTACAGTTCTTTGGAGAATGAAGACAACCTTGATTGAAGGGATCACCAGCTCAGAGGAAATACTCCTTATTTTGTCATTGCAGTAATTGCTTATAATATAGAAATGGCCAGATGATATATTTTTTGACAATAAATCCGCACTGAGTTGAGGAATTTGTAAACAAAATATTCTTATCTCAGTAAGGTGCTTTTCGCAAGTGCTATGGACTGAATATCTGTGTACCCACAAAGTTCATATATTGAAACAGTAACAGCCGATGTAATGATATTTGGAGTTGGGGTCTTTGGGAAGGGATTAGGTCATGAAGTTGGAGCTCTCATGATGGAGTTAATGCCCTCAGAAGAAGAGACAAAGGAGAACTTGTTTCCTCTTTCTGTGCCACATGAGGACACAGCGAGGAGACAGTCATCGGCAAACCGGGCGCGGGGGTGGGGGGGGTCTCACCAGCACCCAACCATGCTGTCCCTCTGATCTCAGACTTTTCAGCCTTCAGAACTGTCAGAAATAAATTTTTGTTGTTTAAACCACCCAGCTATGGTAATTTGTTACAGCAGCTTGAACTAGGACACCAAGATATTTAATTTTGCTCATTCTCTCATCTGAAAAACCAGGATTATTATATCTAGTGCACGGGATTGTTCTTAAGAATTAAATTATGTGTTATATGGAAAGCTCTTAGCACAGTGCTTGATACACAGTAAGAAGTATGGGTCTTTCACTTGCTCTCTTTTCCTTGCAAGGATGATACTAATGAGTAAGCACTCTCTAACGAGACCATAAGAAAACACTGATGGACAGAACAGTGACTGACACACAATTTCAAGTTCAAGAAACAGTCGTCAGTTATACTAAGTTACTAAATGCAGCAAATTATCCAGAATTTGCTCACTATCTCCTTCTATGCTTAACAAAGGACTTCAAAGATAATCAGAAGTATGTTGTATATTCTGCTTGCTACTTTGGATTCAACCCTTTGTTCATTTTGACTGTGCTATGTAGAATTAGCCTATGGTAACCACTGCGAGGCTATACAGGAATGGCAACGTACAGCAGGTCCTCGAATAACATCATTTCATTCAATGTTGTTTCATGATAACTCTAGGAACTTAACTCTTGTTTAACCTCTGGTAACACTGGTTTCATTATTCGTAGTTTCACTTAAGGTCCCAGAACCTATCTATGACAGATAATGTTAAGTAAGGACTTACTATAATTCAACTTAGGAGCATTTGTCATACAAGGTATGAAGTGTACATCACACACTGAAGAATTTCCCCTCAGGTGATATGAATCCTTCAGGCCCCTGAGATACACTCCCCCCAGGACTCTGGCATTGTTACCAAAATGATAATGGCTCATGACAATAGTAATAGAAGAGTTAACTTTCTTATTACCAGGACATTATGGGGGGTGGGGAGGAAACAGATCTTAGAAATATTCACTTATTATAGACAAAGGGAGATTGAGTTGACCATGCCTATTTACCCGTTGGTCACAGGAGAGGCCACCCAAGTTTTGGATCAATTTAGCTAGCCAGTTCTCCTGGCAGGTAGCTCCCTGTTACGGAGAAACTTGTAATGGGTTATCACAGATGGGGATGTCTACTGCCACATCTTTAGATGTCTATATTATTCTTTTATTTTTATTTTTTTATTTAAAATACTTTTGGAGCAACCACTGTATGACAGGTACTCTCAAGTCATTTTGGATGTAGCAGTGAAAACGATTTCCATTTCGATATCGAAAATGGTAACAGTCAAGGGCTGTATAGGATCCTACCTCCCAGACTAGACTCCCTTCTAAAACTTTCAGCTCTTTCAGTTCACCTACTTCCCCATCTACCAACGCTTAGAGCCTGTCCAAACCTAACAGATGTGTCTAGTTTCAGATTCCAATTCTTCTTGTTCTGTCTTGCCTCAATATAGTTAAGTAGATCATGTCTATACACCACCTTAGACAGGACAATTCTAATCAGGCCAAATTTCTCACCTGGCAAGTGATGGTACCAGACTGGTTTGATTAGTTTTGTAGATTATTCACTTAGTTTGATGAATAATTCACCTACCAATCTGTCATATGTTTCAAAGTGAACCAAAGCTTATTTTCACTAAATCGTTTTTTGAATCCTGGAAGAAAAAAAGAAAAGGCATTTTCTTTTTCCTTAAGGAAAAAAAAAAACAAGAATTTAAAGGATTAAAAGAAATTAGTTCAGTTTCAACTAGTGGATAACATTCCCTCCAAAATACATAAATATTTAAAATAAATGAAAAAAGTTTAATAAGATAGGTTTGGAATTTCTGCAGCTAAACTTTTAAATGCCTAAGAAGCTTGGTGAATCTTTTCACTAAACATTATTTTTCTAAGTTTTGCAGAGAGCATAATTGAAGATTAAAATGTATAACTCCTGCTTCAGCAGTACATCAGGCTAGTTACTCTCCAAGGCTTTCTTACTTCAAAGCTAGACTCAAGATAAATAAGGAAAAATATATATAATCCACTGTTTACAAGTTCTGTAAAAATGAAGTATTACCCCATTTAAAACTTCTACAAACTGGGATCACTTTATATGAGGGAAATATAAAAAAATTACCAAGCATACGAAGAAGAAAAGAAAGCAAACCCCAAGAGAGAGAGAAATTTTAGAATTATCATAATCTAAATATAAATTTAGTATACATGAAAAATGTTTAAAGGAAGGCAAACTGAGCGTGCAACAAGCAGTGATTAAAAATGATTGAATACGTATTAAAAATAAATAAAAAACCACATTCAGAAATGATGTTCAATGTCATTCAAACAAATTGTTGAAATTAAAATTCAGTCGATAAAATTTTTGGCCCTGGACTCAACAGTGTAACTTACGTTGAACTAAATCTTCTACCAAAAATAACTTAAAGTTGGAAAAATATATACACAATCCTTTGAGGGCACTGGAGAGCCAGTGCAAGTAATATCGAACAGCTAGAATCCTTCAGAAAAGGAAGCACAGAGGTGCAGTCCACATTGACCTCAGAATTTTCCTGAGGGCTTTTTCCAAATTGTGGCAAGGGTGAAAAGAGCCCAAGAAGAAAGCAGTGGTCTTGGAGATCAGAGCAGAGATTGAGTTCGGGGATGTCAAAAGAGATGGGATTTGAGGAGTAAAATATCGGAGAGAAAGGAACCTCAGAGAGAGTGCTCAAAAACCTGCATTCAAATGTCCCGCAAATTGCTGGTCAATTTCTGAGCTCTAAAGGTGCAAAGCAAGCTTGAAGGGAAGCAGTGAACAGCAGACAGGCAGCACAAGAGTTGAGCTGGATTTCAGCAGCTGAACAGCATTGGGGTGTTCAAGATTGTTATCTAAGACAGAGGAGGCTTGCTAAACACAGGCCTGAGATCTGGGAAGGGGCATTCCCTGGGGTTAATGGCCACACCTACGAGTAAAGCCAAAACCAAAATAGGTAAGGGATAACAGCTTAAAACCAAGTCTTGACTGGATCAAGATCATGCACTGAAACTCTTTGTGATTAAAAATCTTATCACTTTTTGGAAGAGTATCATATAGACAGAGCCTCTACAGTTCAGTATCCATAATCAGAAACATGACTGAAAATTATAAAACATGCTAAAAATAACAAAAGCAAATGATCGATATAAAAAGAAAAGGCAAGAAATACAGAGGCCCAGGTGCCATCCACAGAGCCATCAGGGAGGCAGTGTATTGCCAGCCCCTGCAACTTGGCAAAGGCCCAATCCATGCTACTTGGCCACTTCTGGAGCCTGTGCATGCACCTCAACTGCATGCCTGACTTCTGGATGCTGTGCAACAGGAGCTCATGGCTCCAGAGGTTGCCACGCCTCTGCAGCCACTGCCTCACCGGTCTTCTTCCTGTGCGCCTTCCCCTAGCACCCAAATGGCTCATATGGTGAGCTACCAGTGGTCATCTCTCACAAAGGCAACTGAAAATTTCATGTCAGAAGAAATTTGGCTGGTATCCCCACAGTTCTATGAAATAAAACTTGAAAACTTTCCTCCTTTCTCTGGCTTGCATGAATTCTGTTTGGATTGTACATTAGAAGGCAGGGTGAGATGGCTGCCCATCACCTTATTAACTGCTGATGTAGCACTCCAGCTTTAACTATAACAGATGACCTGTCCTGACACCATTTTGACTTTTTAGAAAATCATTTGTTCACTATAAAAAAATGTTGGAAGAAGTCATGAAGGAAGGCAAGAAATTTCACCTACTATAGTCTTTTTTAATAGTATCCACATGACTACAGAGCACTATAATCTTTGTGGTATCCACATGACTGTTAAAATACAAACATTTATCCTAACACTATGTAGTAGGTCAAACTGGTGAAAGACATCAATCCAAAGATTCAAAAACCTCACTGAACTCAAGAAAAGACATATCAAAGAAAAGTGTCAATAAATACCTCATAGCCTACTTACTAAAAACCAAAATAGATACAGCTGAAAACAGCATTTATAAACTGAAACGCAGGTCAGAAGAAAATATCTAAACAGAAGCACAGACAGTTAAGAGGGTGGAAAATACAGAAAAGAGCATAGGAGACTTATCAGCCATGGTGAAAAGGATTAAAACAAGGAAAATTTGAGGTACAACAAGAAAGGAGAAGGTGACAAAAGCAATATTTAAAGAAAAAAAATTGGCAAAGAATTTTTCAGATTAAAGAAATGCTACAAACCCGATGAAGGATTAATACAAGCATTTTACGTAAAGAAAACAATATAAAGTTTGGATAATTGAAGTATAGCTGTATTTTTTTTTATTGAATTTTAGATCTGGAAGAAGTCTGAGAGATAAACGAACACACTGATTTTACAGAGGAAGCAGCTTGAGAGCTGTACAAGTAAATGACCTAAGGAAAAAATCACAGAAGGCACAGCCAGAATCAGAATTCTTGAATTCAAATTAAGTGGTCTTCTTGCTATATAAGACTTTATCTCTTGTTTAATTTGATATGTCACAGCATTATCAAATTATATGCATTATTCTATCATTTTAAAGACAAATTTTCTTAAACTATATTTTAATCTTCTTGCTGACTTTCATACTGCCAAACAAATTGGCAGAGTAAACAAAAATGATGCTAGGTCAATCACTTGCTCAAGATTTCTTAACGTTAGAAATAGAGCAGAGACTAAATATCAGGGTACTAAACACTCAACTGCAGAGAGTTTTTCACATCCAGTTTTTTGTTTTGTTTTGTTTTGTTTTTAATGGCACTTGAGCACTGTAGCTAAGACCACAAAACCCCTTTTTTTTCACCTTCACCATTATCCTTAACAAATACTATTATGTAATTCATACAATTTATTTTTTAGTGCCTTTTTTCCAGCTGTATTGAGGTACAATAAAATTGTATATACTTAAAGTGTGCAATGCAATGTATACATTGTGAAACGTTGTGAAGCAATGAATACACACACACACACACACACACACACACACACACACACACACAGCTTCTGCAGCAGCTAGTCTAGCTCAACCAGATTTCACCTATTTTCTTTACCCTTTCAGGCTGGAGATGTGAGATACTATATAACCATGAAGCCTAATTCTTAGTGTTTAAGGCAGAGACAAGAGCAGGGAGAAGTTCGTGTTCTTATTGGAGTCAAAGATAAGGTCCAGGTACTCCATGGGGTCCACCAGGGGTTGTGAACTGGAGGTCCGGAAAATATAGAAAACATGTTGATAGCCCACAGCTCAGAAACACCACCAGGCTTTAGAAAGTGACCTTCCAGATGGGCAGCCCAGTTGCTAATGCACAGCTGGGGTTGCCACTTACACCCCCAACCCAAAGGGACAGTAAGTGAAGGGCACTTCATCTTAAACTTCTGTAGCTTCATGATACACCCATCTCTGCATTGAGTCTGGGTTAAGAGTTGTCCATATTGCCAGTGTCCAGCAGTCTAGAGAGTTGGACATTCAGGAGCTATGCTGACAGCAAAGCTGAATTCTCTACCTCACAATATAGGAAACTTCTTGATCTTTTCTACATTCCTTTCTTCGAGGTAGGAATTACCTCCTGTCATGCAGGGTGTCATGCAGGGTCTCGGCTCCCGCTCCCCACATAAGAACACAGGACATGGTGAGGCCAAAAAGGAACACCCATGGAGCCATAGATAGGGGAGTCATACCACTATATTCTTGCTGGTGGCTGGGTTGGAGACACAGGAAGCAGGAGCCACACTAACCACAAACTGCTGTCCTCTTCTCTCTGCCAACCAACCCCACTTGCTAGCTGCAATCCGCCATGCTAACTGCAATCCGCTCTTGCTAGTTCAGCCACCATCTGCTTGCTAGCCCCCATTTGCTGCTAGCATAGCCACAACAGTTATATTAGTGGCCAATGGCTCACCGGTTATGGCTGACGGCCAACTAGCCACAGCTGATGGCCATCCAATCACAACTGATGGCCATTTACTACCTGAGCCAGCACCTTTCCACGTGAGGCCGAGAGCCTGGAAACTGCACTCCTGGCTCTGTCCCCACACCTCCTCTTTCTCCCTCTGATTTATTTTTCTTCTGTCCATCCATCATTCCTTCTGCTTATTTCTATTATTTCGCTTATTCTTTGGTATTGTCCTTCGTAATTAGTTGAATGCATTTTTTGTGTTTGTTTTCAGGCAAACAGAAAACCTGAAAACACAATTCAAGCATCCACGAAAAGAAATTGTATTGGCTATTATCACTCAAACATCCAGAGTAGGCTTCAGTGCTGTTCAGTCTTATCAGGCCATGTTTCTCCGTTGTTCTCTTGGCTGTGCTCTTGTCCAATGGCTGACTTCATCCTCAGGCTAACTTTCCTCCTCATCACAAAATGGCTTCCTGAAGCTGCAGACTCTACATGATTCCTCTTTCATGTTTAGGTAAAATATATATATATGAAATCACAACCACCAAACAAGATTTCTGAGCTTCATGCAGAAACCAATCACTATACGAATAGATAAAAGAATGTCATATAGGTTTACAACTTGGTCACATGCTTATAGCTGAAACAATAACTGTAGTAAATGATTTTGAATTGTCCCTGGAGCTGGATGTGATATCAGTCTCATACCAATCCTTAATGTCTTGGCTTCTACCCAATGGGAAATGGTTAGAATGATGTCAGGTAGACAAACAAAATATCCATTATAATCATGATAGATTTTTTTTCCTATTGCCCCATTAAAACCTTGAGAGCCTGGAGGGGACAGCACTGACTTATCTCTGTATCTTAGGTCCTACTTCATAGCTGACATATAATCAGTATTCAACAGTCACCCAAATAAATGAACAAATAATAATTGATTTTCCTCAAAAATATATTTGTCACCAACCATTCCTGTAATTCTTAAATCTTACTATAGTTGCAATAATATTTGCACAATACTTTATTGTTCAATACCACCCTGCACGGTTGTAATTTTTACCTATTGCTTCCTGAGTCTTTCACTCGATTTCAACACATCACTGATTATTTTTAGAGCTGCAATTAACACAGACTTCCACTGCTATCCTGTTTTCCACTTGAGCAGCAAGACTGTTGCCATGGAAACAGATTTCAATACCTCTCTCTAGAGTCTTGCATCAATACAATTTGATGAGAGAGTCTAACATACTATCTCCTACTTCTATTTTATAAGTACGAAGATCTATTACCTCAAAAAGATACAAGCCATTACTGGGGTAAGGCATACTTAATGAAATATTGGTTTGACAGCTTGTCCAAGAAGATGTATCAGAGCCCTCACTTGGAGATAATTCCCTAATCAGAGATAATTCCCTAATCAGAGTCGAAGAAAGTTTTTAATGCTTGAATTGGCTAAAAATTCCAAGTTACAAGGTAGATTTTATTTCAAGGTGGGAGAAAGAATCATTTTACTTGGCACCACTTGTTCAGCACAGAGTCACAGACTCATAACCTCTCTCAGCGAACCATGTATGGTGATTATGTGAGGGGAAACTTCTTTCTCCAAAACTCCACCACGCAAAGAGTAAGGTTTGAAAGAGTTTGAAAGAGTAAGGTAGAAGATGGGGGGGGAGGAGTAAATTCCCAAGCATCTCTGGGTGAGGCAGCCCCCGTTAGCCAAGGGCGATTCTCTGGAAAGAGATGTTGTTCTCATCCTTAGCTGCTATACTCTCAGCAGCTGGGGAAAGGATATACTGGCTCCATGGGAAACTGTGAGGAGAAGCAACAGCATCAACTACATATGAGTAGAAAGGACTCATCACCAGGTCCTAGAATCTAAACTGGAACATATTTTCATAGTGTAAGACCAAGCTTTGACCTTGTCAACACTCAAAAATCTTTTATTTGGTGGCTCAATATGTGCTGTGATAGAATTTTCTATCTTATTGTCAGGTGTTTTCAGAGCTTATCTCTGCAGGTGTATCACTGAGGGTGATCTGGGTTAACCCAAAAGCATGGCTTGGGAAAAGCCAGGATAGGAGAGATGCAGGTGACAAAGGGGCAGAGGGGGACAGATTATAATACTAGAGCCAACTGTATCAAGAGGTACCAAAAGCACAGGGACCTAAGCAGAGCAGATAGTTAGTAGATAAGCCATAGCCAAGTATTCGTAGAGGTATTAACTCTTAGAAGCAAGCAGATAACAATGAGCTCGTGGATGAGAAACAAAGCCAAAAGGTACATGTACAGACGCGAACAGGGTCAAAAGACTACGTCAGTAGCAGAAAAAAGAGAAGAGAAGGAAGGTGAAGCTGGACCATAACACAACAGTGAGGATCCCACCCTGATTTTGTTTTGGAATCTTTTCTTAGTGCAGTGGTTTTAAACTGAACAAGCAAAAGATTTGTTTCTGGATTTGTTTTGGTTTTGGTTATCTGCTACTTTGGTTTATAATCCCGGCCCTATCAAGTGATATATTAAGACACTCGGTATATTTGCCCTTGGTCTATGCTTTCTCTGTTTCTGAAGAAAAAGGATGATTATCCACGAGCAGATGGAGACTGATTCTCCCAAGTGCCCTGGTCGCCACACTTCATTTCTTTGCTCTGTTAACCTTTGCCTTCATCCAAGCCACACCCCAGCTGTTCCCAGAGAACATTTAGTTCCCATTAGTATTGTTCTAGGAGAGAAGCAGGTCAATATTATTAATGGAGTTTGTTCTGCATACCAGCAGGTTTGGAAATATATATGTATTTTTTTTGTCAGGACATGCACAGGCTTCCTAACCATGAATAACTCCTCAACAAAGCCAGACCAAACTTGGCCCATTTCTCCATAGGACTCAGGCATATTCAAGGTTGCCAGGTTCTCGGCAGGGTATTAGTTGGGGTGTTTTCTTGCGTTCTTCATACTAGGCCCATTTCCAAGTGGCTGGGTAAGGATCTTGCTTTTACTGGATTTGCTCTGGACAGAATTCCTGACCTGCTCCTACTCTACTTTACTCTTATGTTTTGGTCTGTACTGCTGAAATCCTACCCTCTACACCTGCTCCATTGCATTCTTGCTTTCTCACCTGTTCTTGTTTTCACAATCCCACAATACTCCCCTCTCTGTCTCTCTTATAGAATGGCGAGAAATGCTAGACTGGATTGAAGGAGTGTCTTAGAAGGGAACGGCAGAGGAGAGTTCATCGCAGGTCCAAGGCCTTACAGGCGATAGGAAAGGCTCTGACTTTTAGTGCTAGGGAAATGGAGAACCACTGGAGGGTTTTCAGCTGAAGAGTGAACAAGGTCTGAAAATGATAGAAAATGATCACTCTGGTTGTTATTTTAGAAATAGATTGTAGGGGTGTAAAGAAAAAAGCAGGAAAACCCTCTATAAGACATCAAAATAATTCAGACTGAGATGATGGAGGCTTGATCCATGATGGTTGCAGTAGACGTGGTAAGATGAGGTCAGATTCAGACATGTATATATATGTATATGTATGTATATATATATATATGTGTGTGTGTGTGTATATATATATACACATATATATATACACATATATATACACATATACATACATACACATATATATTTAGCTGAGGGAAAAAGTTGACGGATTGTGAATGGGGTATGACAGAAGAACAGAGTTAAGGCTGATTCTAAGAGTTTCAGTTTGAGCAATTATTAAACATCTACATACTATTTCAGTAAATCATTACTGTGCTAGGCATTATTCTAAGTCCTCCCCCAGTCATGACTAATTCAGTCCTCATAACAACCCTATGAGATAAATGTAATTAGCATCCCCATTTTATAGATGAGTAACTTGAGCGCAGATTATTTAAATGACTCGGGCAAGGGGCCAGTGAATGTTAGCTGAGATGGATCAGTGCAGGAGTGGAACAGATTTGGAGCATAATTAGGAGCTTACCTTTCTACTTTTTAAGGACCAGAGACCACTCACTACTCACCTCTCCAAGCTCAGTCTACCTTTGCTTTCAGCTGGTTGGTATTAGTCCAGCGAATATACTTTGTGGGGGAAGAAGAAACTTTCCTCTACCCTCAAGTTTCTTTCAGCTGGTCTAATAATTAAATCTACATGAGACAGATTAAAAAGAGAAAAATAACCATATTTAATCAAATATGTACATATGGGGCAGTACATACATGAGAGAGTCGGAGACCCCACATACATGAGAGGTTCACCACAGAAAGGGAAAATGAGGTATACATAGCATGCTGACTGAGCTAAGGATGAGGAAGGTGCCCTGGGGCTGCAGAGGAGAGGAAGGTCATTCATAGGACAATAAAAAGAGCAGATGTTCAGTAATTAGAAGTTTGCCCAGCCCTATAGCTAGGTCATAAAAAGTTATTTGTAATGATCACTCTTATTATGGGCAAGGCCCTAATTTAAATTCTTCCAAGTAGTTAAGGAGGGGAGGGCAGAAATTTCTCTTGAGCCCACAAAGTCTTAGTTGTCTTTAGCTCAAAATAATCTGCACACCACTGAGGCACATCTTTGGGTGACTGATTCTGAATGCCTACAACTTCTTACCTACCGGGGTTATATCAAACATTCTAAGTTGGCACCAGGGCTCCCCCAGCTTAATATTCCACTGGAAATAGTGGCATGCTGGTAAATGTTTACCAGTCTCTTGGGGAAAAAAGCAGTACTTGTTGAGTATTTGGTGATTTCTGTGGTACAAATATTCACACCCTAGCCAACTTCAAACAGTGTGATTTTATTGAAAATGGAGTTTGGAAGAGATACACACAATTTACCCTCAGCTGTAGCATACCACTAACTTGAACCTTTATAATAATTTTAAAGCGCTAATGAACTGGTAGTGCAATGGTAGTTTGGGGCTCCCAAATGAGGAGAATCTATGGTTGGAGATGTAGCCAAAGCAGCTGGGAAAAATAATTTTGACTTAAACGAGAAATTTAAGTATAGATGATAAAGTAAAAATAGACAGTAAGTCCAAGGATATGGAATAACAAAGAAGCTACCTAACTATAGGAGAGTAAAATGGCTGAAATAGTGATTCTTAGTTAACGGCACAAGGGCCCAGTGCAGAGATGACTAGGTTACAAACCTGAAGAAGTCAGGTCAGCTAATCAGAAGTCTTAGGAGCAGGTAGAGGAAGAAATCCAGTCAGTATAGAAACGAGGCATCAGAGAACTCCAATAGCAGAGACACGCAACCATGGTGTTTCACACCTACAAACCATCTGCTTCTGAATCTCCAGGAGTTATTTTTTAAAATATTTCTGATGCAGTATGTCTGGATTGCATCAAGGAAGTATGTGTTTCTTATAAGCTCTAGAAGTGATTTGGGTACCTGGTAAATATCAGAGGCATAAGGAGTCAGGATATCCAGGAGTGCCAAGAGCAAATAAAAGACACCGAATTATGAGATTCAAATTTAGGGCCAGCACAGCAGTGCCTGAAAGGAACAGGACAAAGATAACACAGCAGCCAAGTAAATGAGATACTTAGGTCAGAACTGGTGCTGAGGCCTAAACACTAAGAACATGTTAGGCGTCCTTAGCAAACGTTCACAAAGGGTCCTGTACACATCACCATGAAGTTTTGATTTCTTGGCGGTGAAAGCCAGGAGAAAATTTTATTCAGGGAAATGACATGATTATTTTACTGTGATGGTAGGGTAGAGGATAGAATGCAAAGAAATAAGACTGGAAGTAAGAAAGCTAATTAATAAAAGGTAATTAGATATGCTGCGTGAGTTCTAACTCAAATATATCCCTAGAACCAACCTCGCTTCTCCATCCCTACATCCCTACTTATTTTACTATAAGACCGGGTATAATATAATATAATACTAGGTTTTATATTAATTTTTGCTCCAAAAGATGCATTAGAGCTGATGGTCCGGCTAGGTCTTATTTTTGGGGAAACACGGTTTGCCTGACCTACCCACACACATAGAAGTAGTATATGAGCTGGGTCTGGCCAGTCACAGTACCCACACTTTTGCCCAGAGTGATTAGATCAGAGGTGGTCAGCAGACCTGAGCTATACCAATCAGGGGCTTTTATAGCACTTTTCTATGAAAGCTAGCAGAGACTTTTCCCCTAGAGCTTTTCTCTTTGGGGTCACCATTTTGGGAGGATGAAAGCCTGAAGCAGCTTGCAATCCTCTTCCTTCCCTAGAAAAAAAAGTCTAACTGCATGAAGCTTAACTGAGACCAATTCAAAAGCTGAGACAAGCCAAGATGAGAGATGGAGAACAAGAGTAACCAAGCAGTTCTAGATTCGTAAATAGAGTCCTGGTTAATATGGTAAAGCTATTTCTTTGATCATATTAGCTTCTTCAATATCCTTCCAAAACATATGAGAAAATAAATTTGTTTTTCCCCTTAGGCTAGTCAGTAATGGCTCTAGTAATATAAAGTATAACATTCTTCATTAATACTGCTAAAAGGTTAGAAATGCAACTGGGCCTCAGGAAAAACTAGAGCCAGGGGCTGGAGTATTGCCTGAATCTAGTCTGTGCCTCTCCCTGTACACTGGTGTCATTCTCTCTCATTAGAGTCTACTTTCTTTTTACATAGCTGGAAATGTGACTACGAACAACTCCCTCGTTTTACTTCTTATAGGTTCTATCTCTATTTATGAACTTGGTTCTATATCTATTTTTTGAAGCACAAAGAGTAATCTGTGTTTTTTACTCTCTGTCTTCCAAGTTCAAAATTCTAAGAAAGGATTCTAATTGACCCACCTTGTGTCATATCATAGATCAATCCATTTTAACGAGGGTTTTGAAATACTATGACTGGCTGACCTTGGGCCAGGTTGCCATCCCTAAACCAATCAAACGAGGCCAGCGGGATGGATTCATATAAGAAAATAGCAACGCTCAAGGAAACCATAAAGTTAGATGAGGAAAGGGAATAGTTTCAAGAAACAGAAGTACTAATCCCAGAAGAAGGGAAAACACAGCTATAGGTGTCCCTTACTGGAAAGATAATGTTTTAAACATGTTAAATTTGAGACCCCAAGGAAGGCCAAAAGGAGGCCAAGGAAATGTGGCCTGTTAAAACTAGTACTCAAGTCTATAAGAGATCATTTATGCATACAATTGATTCTGATGAAACATGTCATCTCAGACTATAAACTTCAAATTTAAACTGTAAACTGTATATAATTTTACTCCAGGATTACCTAGAACTCATTTTCAAAACAGTTCTGCATACTTTAAAATGTTTCTGTGTTACAGTAGAGTGGACATTGTGATGTAAGAGAAGAAGGGTTGTGGCTGAGGGGACATTAAGAAGATGAACAAATCAGAGTCCTAAATGCTGTCTTATGCAGCCTCTCGCTTAACATAAAGTCCTCCAAGTTTATCCATGTTGTCTCAAATGGCAGGATTTCCTTCTTTTTAGGGATGAGTAAATATCATATTATAATATACATCGTAATGTTCCATTATATCCCATTTTCTTTATCCATTCATCTGTCAACAGACACTTAGATTGTTTTCCTATCTTGGCTATGCTGCAATGAACATGGAAGTACAGATATCTCTTTGATACAGTGATTTCATTTCCTTTGGCTATATACCCAGAAACGGGTTTGCTGGATCCACTATAAATTTTCATTAATAAATTTCCCATATCAGATCAATAGCATATGGTTGACAGTTTTTTTTAAAACATATATGGTCCTTTTCTTGTGATTATTTGGCAACTATAAAACTGTCTCTTACTAGTGGTTTTGGTCCACAAAACTGAGTAACATCCAGGTGAGATTTTAAAGGGAGAAATCAGTATGTTAAGTTTGAAAATGAGACATCCACCTGACAAGTGTAAGGATAGTGGGAATAGAGTCAAAATGGACTCAAAAGTCAGAAACAAGAAAAGCAAGATGCAGTTGATTGGTAGTGGATGAAGCAGACTACAGAATTTTTGAACATGCTTATCAAGACACATAGATACATTCTAGTTTTTTACCTGCTTGCACATGCATTTAATTTAATGTCTATTTAAAGAGATCAGAATGAGGTTCATATCACACAATATTTTGCAAAGTATATTAAATATTCATAACCTAAGTACTGAATCAGAGAGATTTAGACTTGAGAACTAGTAGCACTACCACTTGTCAGCTATGTGAATCTGAGCGAGGTACTCTTTGAACCTCGCTCTGTGTCCTCATCCATAAAATGTAGATAATCATAGCATGTGACTCACCATGGGGTTCTAAGAATTGAACAAGATAATGCACTGTACAAAGGGTCTTTGTGCAGTGATTACCCAAAGTAAATGTTCAATAATTGTTAGTTATTATTACTGCTGTTATTACACACTGTCCAGCAGAGGGTATTTCTTTCAGAGCCCCATTAGTGCCTTTCTCTCCTCAGTTTTTTCTCCACCCCACTAGATCTCATCAATGATACTCTCATCAGCACCCTCTGTGAACTTTCTCTGTCCTTCCACCACAGGTGTTGATGACTCTCATTCTGTGAATCCATTGACTGGAAACACTGTTGAAGAAAAATCACATGGTCCTAGCAAAAAACAAGTGTGAGAGATCATGTGTGTTTGTTGTCGGGCATTTTAAAGATTACTTGTGCCATATATATCTTGGCTAAGATTGAACTCAAGAGATTTAAATTTTTGATGAGTAAAATCAAGTAAAAACTTTTAACTAGATGTGGCACTCCGAGAAAGTTTTGGTTTCTAAAGATGAAGATTTTAAATTACCTGGACAGGCTGTTCCCTTGTTTTTAGAAAATCAACAGACGTGCTCTTGAACTATCCATATTGAAGGCAAATTCTTTGTTCCTGACAAAATTGTGATGACCTGTAGGCTGAAGTTAAGTGTTGTGGTTTGATCAACCATCATGTAAGGTAGAATCAGAGCTAGATCTTTGAGAATATTGACTTCGTTTCTTTATTATTACTATTATTGGTTGATTTGTTTGTTTCTTTGACTGTTTTCTTTTGTTTTCTTTTTTTTTTAAGTTTTGAGGATTGCTTGCAGAAGATGAAGCACACAGGAAAGAGGCAGCTTTATTGAAAGACAGAAACTGCATCAAGGCGCAGAAGGCATCATCGTGAGGAGAGACTTCTTGAGGTTCTAATAGGACCCAACCATGCTCTGCTCCCCCAATTTGGGACCTGCAGCTCTAGGAACATAGGTATGATGCCACATACCCATCAGTCATAGCAACAGGTGGTCTTCCTCAGAAAACTCGGATTGTAGTAAACATTAGTCAGGGGAAGCTAGAACAAGAAGGAAGGATACGAAGATGTCACACTAGGAGCCTGAACCCCTGTGAGGCGTCCCTTAGACTGGCAGACATAACTGTGGGACACTTGGAGGCTGAGGCCTTGGAGGCATGTTGCAGGGGGCATTAAAAATAAAAGGGGTCTAGTTGTATATCAATCGACTGGTGAGAACTTCTTCCAACCTCCTCATTTTACAAATGAAAAAGATGCCATACAAACTCTTTAGGTATCTTGACCACAATCACTCAGGGAAATTGACTTACGCATCAATATTTTGAACTGTAGTAAGTTACAGTAAGATACAGTAAAAGCAAAAATTTGCTGGGATTAAGAAAGTAAATATCTTCCTTACTATTCATCAATCCAGAATCAGAACTTCACACAAAACCAGGTACAACTTTATCAGAAAACAATATTTCCCCCAAATACACATTGCTGCTGTAAAACACCACAGCAGCCCAGTTCTTCGGGTGACTGCTTATTTCATACTGATAACGTGTCTTCTCTAAAATAGAGGCCATCAGAATTACTGCATGACATTATTTCAGTAAGAATAAAACATCCCCCTCTTGTCTGAAAGAGTGAAGTCATGTGACACAGCAAGCAGCCTTGATTTCTAGTCCATGGGCAGAGCTTCAGAGAGCGGGTCTCTGAACGTAATATTTGACATCTTCATTTTGTTTCCTAGAAAACAGAACCACAGGGCCATTTCACAGTCCAGAACCAATGTTGAGTCCATTACCCACAGCCTCATTTTGCTTTGAGCCCATCAAAACACTGCTTCATTTACATTGCACCTAAACTCCTGTAATAACTCTCTTTTCCTTTCTTTGGTAAATACCCCACAGTTCCTTTGATGCGCAGTCCCTGACATTTCAATGAGGCAGTAAACCTGACTTAGTTGATCTATAGGATTGTCCCTCATTGTCTTAGTCTGATTGGGCTAGAAAAAGACCATGTCTTGTATTTTAAATGTCTCCTTTAAGCACACTTAATTATTTGTATTTTGTCCTATTCCATAAGAAGTAACAAAGCAATCTAACTGCAAGCCAAAGGATGTTTATTATAATAAGATTTCCATGCTATAAACATAGAACATTCTCAAGACTAAAGAGGAAAAAAAAAATCACTCTTTAAAATGAAAAAAAAAAAGAGTTGGTTTTCTTTCAATTTACTAAGATTCAGGCTATGCCTCTTATAATACAGCAGTGATCAAAAAGAGGGTTGTTTTCCTCCTTAGTAATATGACCAAGAAAGCAAGAAAGTAATATGACAATGACCACTGCATCACTTGAGAGACACTGAAAAACTTGAAATACTTATGAAGCTCCAAAACCTCCTTCCAGGTCCTCATTCTTGACCTATGATCTTGTTTTCTGTTTCATTGAGAAACAAGGGAAAAAATCAGAAGAGAATGTGCACAAGCTCCCACCACCACCTCTCCCCACCTTCCTGCAACTGCACCTACGTACTGTTCCCATTGGTGACTTCTCTGCGTCTAACAAGGGCTAGAGCCCGTGTGCCTGGGTCTAGGCAAGGATGTTGTTCCAGGGATTTTCTTTTCCCTGGTAGGCAGCCTTCAGGACAGCACACAGGGATCCGCAATCCCGATATCCATGCCATGACGCAGCCTCTTCTCACACGGAATCAGGGATGAAGCGTGTGACCAAGAGAATATTGCAGAAGTGATGGTGTGTGACTTCAGATGCGAGGTCATAAAAGACAATGACACTTCAACCTGCTTGGATTTCTCCCTCTGGGGAAAGCTGTACCGTATCATGAGAACACTCAAGCAGTGCCATGGTGAGGTCCATGTGAAGAGGAACTGAGGCGCCCACCGGCAGCAACGCCAACTTGCTAGTCATGTGAGTAAGGCTTGGATGTGGAGACTCTAGGCACATCCTTTCTCCACTAAATTGCCTTTGCTCCTTTATCAAAGAACAGTTGACTATGTATATGTGGGTCCATTTAAGGGCTCTTATTCTGTTCCATCAATCTATGTGTCTTTTCTTTCACCAATTCACATTGTCTTGATTATTGTACTTAATAGTAAGCCTTGAAGTTGGGTAGTCTCATTTCTCTTTGTTCTTCAGTATTGTATTGGTTATTCTGGGTCTTTTGATCTTCCATATAAGCTTTAGAATCAATTTGTCAATATTGACAGAGTAACTCGCTAGGATACTGATTGAGATTGCATTGAATCTACAGATCAAATTGGGAAGAAGTGAAATCTTAACAATACTGCCTTCTATCCATGAACATAGAATATCTGCTTATTTAGTTCTTTGATTTTGTTTATCATAATTTTATAGTTTTCCTCATACAGATTTATTTGAAAGTAGAGTGTTTCTATGAAAAGTTTTATAAGCCTAAATGGGTGTAAGGTGAAGAGTATCCCCCACTTTTTGAAAGTTCGCTTTATACCACTTCGTTTTTTGGAAGAACTATATTAGTACCTATTTTCACTAACAAAAAGAAATACAAACAGGAGTTTTTCTTTTACAAAAAAAAAAGAAAGAAGAAGAAGAAGCCTATTACCATACTAATGTAGTAAGTAAAAGTGAAGTGACATAACTCAAACATTCAGAAAATGGATAATACCTGTATTTTGTTACATTTATACCTAAATATTTCATTTTTCTAATGCTAATATTAATGTTACTGTGTTTTGAATTTTAAATTGTATTGTTTATTCCTGGAATATAGGAAAACAATTGACTTTTATGTATTAACCTTGTATCCCACAGCTGTGCTCTAATTGCTTGTAAGTTCCAGGAGTTATTTTTGGCATTTTGGGCGGATTTACTATATACAAAATCATACATTTGTGAACTAAGACAGTTTTATGACTTTCTTCCCAAAGTGTATACCTTTTATTTCTTTTTCTTATTTATTGTATTAGCTAGGACTTCTAGTATGGTGTTGAAAATCACTGGTGAGAGGAGCCATCTTTGTCTTGTTCCTGATCTTAGTTTCTTATCATTAAATATGATGTTAGCTGTAGATTTTTGGTAGGTGTTATTTATCAAGTTGAGGAAGTTCCCCTCTATTCCTAGCTTGCTGAGCATTTTTAAAATTATGAATAGGTGTTGGATTTTGTCAAATACTTTTTCTGCATCAATTGATATGATTGTGTGATTTTTCTTTTTTAGCCTGTTGATATGATGGATTGTATTAATTAATTTTTGAGTGTTGTACCAGCCTTACATACCTGGGATAAGTCATACTTGTTCATTGTGTACAATTCTTTTTATACATTGTTGGCTTATATTTGCTAGTATTTTGTTGAGGATTTCAGCATCTATGTTCAGGAGGGGATATTGGTCTGCAGTTTTATTTTCTTGTAATATCTTTATCTGGTTTTAGTATTAGAGTAATGCTGACTTCATAGAATGAGTTAGGAAGTGTTTCTATTTCTGTTTACTGGAAGAGATTATAGATAATCTGTATAATTTCTTCCTTAAATGTTTGGTAGATGTCACCAGTGAATTCATCTGGTCCTGGTGCTTTCTATTTTAGAAGGCTATTAATTATTGTTTCAACTTCTTTAATATAGGCCTTTTCAGATTGTCTTTTCCTCATTGGGTGAGTTTTTGCAGACTGTCTTTCAAGGAATTGGTCCATTTTTTCCAGGTTGTCATATGTGTGGGCATAGAGTTGTTTGTAACATTCCATTTTATAATTTTAATATCCATGGGATCTGTAGCTCTTTCATTTCTAATAATAATTTATGTCTTTCCTTCCTTCCTTCTTTCCTTCCTTCTTTCCTTCCTTTTTTCCTTCCTTCCTTCCTTCCTTCCTTCCTTCCTTCCTTCCTTCCTTCCTTCCTTCCTTCCTTCCTTCCTTCCTTTCCTTCTTTCTTTCCTTTCTTCTTTCCTTCCCTCCCTTTCTCCCTCCTTTTTTCCTTCCTTTTTTCTTCCTCTCTCTCTCTCTCTTTCCCCCCTCTCTTCCTCTCTCCCTCTCTCCCTCTCTCTCTCTCTCTCTCTCTGCCTATCTAGAGGTTTGTCGATTTTATTGATTTTTTCAAATAAGAGTGTTTTTGTTTCATTGTTTTTTTCTTATTGATTTCATATTTTCAATTTCCTTGGTTTCTACTCTAACTTTTATTATTTTGTTCTTCTGCTTACTTTGGAGATAATTTGCTTTTCTGTTTCTATTTTCTTATATCAAAACTTAGACTACTGGTTTTAGAGCTTCTTTTCTAATATGTCATTTCTATGCTATAATTTTTTTCTCTAAGCATTGATTTCACTGCATCTCATAAATTTGATGAGTAGTATTTTCATTTTCATTTACTTTGAAATGCATTTTGTTTTAAGAGCTCTTCTTTGATCCGTGAGTTATTTAGTGGTGTGTTTTTAAATTTCCAATATTTGGGGATTTTTCAGCCAACTTTCTGTTATTTCTAGTTTAATTTCGTTGTGGTCTGAGAACATACTTTATATGATGTCTATTCTTTTAAATTTCTTACAATGTGTTTTATAGCCCAGAATGTAGTCTATCTTGGCTAATGTTCTATTTGAGCTTGAGGAGAATGTTTAGTCACCTGTGGTTGGATGAAATATTATATAACTGTCAATTAGCTCCAGATGGTAATGGTGCTAGTCAGTTGAGCTAGATCCCTACTGATTTTCCGCCTGCTGCACCTGTCAGTTACTAGCAGGGGTATTGAAGACTCCAACTATAATAGTAGTCTGTGTTTCTTTCTCCTTTCAGTTTTATCTGTTTTTGCCTTGTATATGTTGACACTCCATTGTGAGGTGCATACACAGGACTGTAATGTCTTCTTGAAGAGTTGACCTCCTTGTCATTATGTAATGCCTCTCTTTTTCCCTCATGCTATCCTTGTTCTGAGACAAAGTCAGCCTGGCCTGAAATTAAAATAGTTATTCCAGCTTTCTTTTGATTAGTGTCAGCATAGTATATTGTTCTCCATACCTTTTAATCTGTGTCTTTATCATTAAAGTGGATTTTTCATAAACAACAGGTAGTTGGGTTCTATATTTTATTCACTCTGTCTTTATCTTTTAATCAGTATATTTAGACCATTCACACTTAAAGTGATTATTGATAGAGTTGGATTAATATCTACTATATACTGATTTCCATTTGTTGCTCTTGTTCTTTGTTCCTTTTTTCTTTTTTTTTCTTTCTTTCTTTTTTTTTTCTGGGGGGAGGTGGTTCCTTCTCATCTTTTTCTGCTTTCTCTCATTTTAAGTAATATTTTGTATGATTCTATTTTCTCTCTTTTCTTAGCATACCAATTATACTTCTTTTAAATTCTTCTCTTTTCTTTTTGTTTTTTTTGTTTGTTTAGAAATTGCCCTTGAGTTTTCAGGATACATTTATAGCTAATCTAAACCCACTTTCATTAACATTATACTTTTGCACAGGTAGTGCAGGTAATTTATAATAGACTATTCCCAATTTCTTCCTTCTATCCCTTATAACATGCTGTCACTCAGTTCACTTATCCATAAACTATAATCACCTAATACATTGTTGCTACTGTTATGTTGAAGTTATCTTTTAATCGATTAGGAATAGGAACAATCTTTTTTTTAACCTTCATTTATTCCTTTCTAATGTTCTTCTTTTCTTCATGTACAACCAAGTTTCTGCCCTATATCATTTTTCTTCTCTGTGGAGAACTTCTTATAACATTTCTTCTAAGGCAGGTCTACTGGTGAAAATTTCCCTCAGTTCTTGTTTGCCTGAGAAAGTCTTTATTTCCTCTTCCCTCTTAAAGGATAATTACACTGGATACAGAATTGTAAGTTGGTAGATTTTCTTTCAACACTCTATAAATATTTCACTTCTACTTTCATGGTTTCCAAAGAGAAATCTGATATGATCCTAGTGCTTGCATTTTTATAGGTAAAGTGTCTTTTTTCCTCTGGTTTCTTTCAATATTCTTTCTTTGTCTGATTTTCTGAAATTTGAATACAATATGCCTGTGTGTAGATTTATTTTTTTAAATCCTGTTTGGTGTTCTCTGAGCTTCCTGTATCTGTGATTTGGTATCTGTCATTAATTTTGGAAAATTCTCAGCCATTATTACTTCAAATATTTCTTTTGCTCCTTTCTCTCTGGTAGTCCCATTACCTATTATGTTATACTTTTTGAAGTTTTTTCCATCATTCTTGAATATTGTTTCTTTTATTTTAAATTCTGTTTTCTCTTTATATTTCAATTTAGGAAGTCTTTATTGACATATCTTCAGGTTCACTGATTATTTCTCAGCTGTGAAAGGAATTTTTCATTTCTGGGACACTGTTTTTTGCTTTCTAGCATTTTCTTTTGATTCTTAGAGTTTTTATCTCTCTGCTTATATTACACATCTGTTCTTGCATGTTGTCCACATTTTCCAATAGAGGTCTTAGTATATTAATTATAGATATTTTAAATTCCCAGTCTAATAACTCCAAAATCTCTACCATACCTACCTCTGGTTCTGATGCTTACTTTATCTCACCAGATTGCATTTTTTTTCTTGCCTTTTAGCACAACTTGTAATTTTTTTTTGAAAGCCAGACATGATATAGTGGATAATAAGAACCGAGATAAATAGGCCACTAGTGTGAGGTTTTATGTTTATCTAGCCAGGAGTTTGCTGTGTTTAATATTTGCTCTGGTTGTAGGTGTCACAGGCTTCAGTTTCCTTTCATGTCCTCTTGTCTTCTCTTTTGTCTTAGGGTTTTCTTAGTAACTCCTTAAACACTGTGTCTTGCAGTTGCTTTAGCTGTAATCCATTATTATTATGCTGGGGCACTTTTACCACAGTCACAAGGTATTGGGGAATTTTATGACTAAATCTCCATTTTCAGGGAGCTACAATTCCTGGGCTGTGACCTTCAGAAGAGTTTCTTAACCATGCTCCCCCCCATTATGTGAAGGAGGCAGAAGAGCTAGAAGGGGCTCAAATTGTCTACTTGCTCTCTCTCTAGTGCTCTCGAAAACCTGGCTTCCCGCTGGCCTCTAGTACCTAGGTTACATAAGGGAAAGATCATTTACCATGGTTACTACTGTGTTTCTCCGAAAATAAGACCTAGCCGGACAATCAGCTCTAATGCGGCTTTTGGAGCAAAAATTAATATTATATTAATATTAAGACCCAGTCTTATTTTACTATAAAATCTTTTTACTATCTTATAGTAAAATAAGACCGGGTCTTATATAATTAATATAATATAATATAATGTAATATAATGTAATATAATATAATATAATACCAGGTCTTATTTTACTATAAGACCGGATATAATAGAATAGAATATATATAATACATATAATAAATTATACTATAAGATAAGATAAGATAAGATAAGATAAGATAAGATAAGATAAGATAAGATAAGATAAGATAAGATAAGATAAGATAAGATAATACCAGGTCTTATTTTACTATAAGACTGGGTCTTAATTTTTGCTCCAAAAGACGCATTGGAACTGATTGTCCGGCTAGGTCTTATTTTGGGGGAAACATGGTATGGGAGTTGGGGTCGTGGGCTCTACTGATTGGTCGGGGCTCAGGCAGGGAGCAATTGATCATGGCTCCAGGTCGTGGTGGCAGTCATGGCCTTGTTCTGTGCGGTTCCCAGGGAATGCGGTCCTGGGGCCCTTCTGGTTTCATGAGTCTGGAGCTAAAACATAATGGAGGCCAAAGTGTTACCTTTGTTTAACTAAAACTTTATTCTAGGTTGAGTTTTTTTTTTTTATTATTATTTTATTTTTTAATTTATTGGGGTGACAATTGTTAGTAAAATTACATAGATTTCAGGTGTGCAATTCTGTATCACATCATCCATAAATCACACTGTGTGTTCACCATCCAGAGTCAGCTCCCCTTCCATCACCATACATTTGATCCCCCTCACCCTCATCCCCCAACCCCCAACCCCTTTACCTTCTGGTAACCACCAAATTACGTTCCCCAGATTAATTTTCAAACCCGTGGCTATCCTGTGGTCACCGACTGCCCTCCAATCCCCTCACCTTCCCCCCCACCCCCACCCCTCCCGCCCATCTAGCAACCCTCAGTTTTTCCTCTTTGTCTCCAAAACTGTTTCCCTGGTCATGATTGATGGACCTGAAGCTTTATTCTTAAGTGAGTTTGACACAGACCAGAACCTAATGTCCTAAGAGCTTAATAATTAAAAGGAGTGGACCTATAGTGTATGTATAGTTAGGATCTGGGGGAAAGAATGCAAGTGAGTCATAGTTCTATCAGGCTAAACAAAGCTAACTTGCATTAAAGCAGAACGCATGCTAAAGAAATGAAGTTTACATGCGGTTACACTGTGACCTCAATTCTCTGGCAGATGTAAGAAGAATTGCTAATTTTCAATTTGTCTACTATTTTCTTATTGTGGTATCAGGAGTAATAGCTTCTGAGATCTTCAAATGTCAGAGCAGAAACCAGAAGTTCTAATGATATTTTATATGCATTATATCTTTTGACAACATAAAAGGGTGAGGTACACAGATCTTATTATTGACATTTTACATACAAGAAAACAGAGCTGAAACTAACTTGGATCTTCTAGTACCTGCCAAGACTTTTCCAATACAGACCTTTATGTTTAGGCATTAATGCACACGAAACAATTTGAAAGAAAAATTTTAGTTTAAGCAGATGATCATCCATGTTTGGACTGGCTCGGTGGCACAATATAAAAAGCACGGAACTGGAATATCCCGTAATAAATGTCCTCAAGCCGGACTCAGCCCCCAACTCATTTTTAAATTTTAGGGAATTCACAACAGTGGGGGAGCTCAGTCTCTCAATGTGAATCGGAAGCAAGAACCAATCACTTGACCATTGCAGTTTCTTGCAATCAAAGTGAAATAATTCTAGGTTGTATTTATGCCCTATATTCCTGGAAGAGAGAGACAGAATTTGTGTGTGAGTGTGTGTATCTGAGTATGTACGAAAGGGGAACTTCAAATTTTTTTTCTGAACTGCTTAATCCTTCCCTTTAGTGAAAAGCCTTAGCTTCTTTAATTCTTTAAATGACATGATACTACACCTTTTCATCTGCTTATCATACACTATAGTTTATGAATGTGAGTAATGTTTAAAGCAGGACTTCCTTCCAGGACACCTCATCTTTGGACGGTGCTTATGTTTTCTCCTTCCTTTAACTCCACAACCATTGCCAACCACTAGATTGTCTCAGTTAAGTATCACTTTCTCAAAGAAACCTACCTTGATCTCTTAGTCTAGGAGAGAACCCAGCACTTTTCCTTTCTGAACTTATTTGTTCATATCTGTGTCCCTTGCTATTCTGGAACCAACATGAAGGCTGGACTCTGTATATCTCAATGCTGCACCCGCAGAGGTAACAACCTAGAACAGTGCTGTTCAACAGAAATGTCTGGGATGATAGAAATGTTCTAAACCTGCACGTGTGGCCTGTTGAGCGCTTGGAAAGTGTCCAGTGCAAGTGAACTACTGAATTTTTAATTCTGATATAAATTTAAATAGCCATATGCTACATATCAGATAGTGAGGAACGAGAGCCATACTTCTCAAAATCTAAGTCAAGAGGTCAGCAAACGGCACTTTAACCCTTTCCTCCCAGTACTTCTTATGTCACTATAATCATATCAATATGATTTGACAACTAGTGATTTAGAACGTGAGTCTCAAGACTGGCTTCACATTAGAATCACCTGGAGGAGGTTTTACAAGTAAACGATTCTTGAGCCATACATTTAAGAGATTTTATTTCAATTGCTCTAGTGTAGGGTCCAGGTATCAGTATTTACAAAACGAAATGAAAAACCTCCCCCCGATGATTGTAATGTGCAATCAAGTTTGAGAAGCCTAGAACATGTGTTCTCACATGGCACTCAGGACATATTAAATAAACGTACACATAAATGGTCTGGGGCATTTATAAAGGAGTAATGATTACAAGTGATATCTTGTGATGTCACCAGAGACGGTGACATCATTGGTTGAGATGAATTTCTTGATACTCAGTGAAAAAAAAAAATCAGTTTTAGATAGTCT
This sequence comes from Rhinolophus ferrumequinum, assembly GCF_004115265.2. Classification (NCBI taxonomy): domain Eukaryota; kingdom Metazoa; phylum Chordata; class Mammalia; order Chiroptera; family Rhinolophidae; genus Rhinolophus; species Rhinolophus ferrumequinum. The sequence continues at coordinate 27,763,499 of NC_046301.1, forward strand.
TTTACAACTGTGTGAATTGCTCAGCCTTTTGTTTTATCCATAAATAGTTTGACTAATACCTGCCTCTGTGATATTTAGAGAGAGTGACATGTTCGGAGTTCCCTGAACAATCTCCTCTCCAAACACACAAAAGTCTTTCTAGTTTGCGGGTGGGCTTACGGACGGCCTGCGAATCCTCCTCAGAGACCCGTAAGTTGCATGCTCCGCACTCCTGCACAGCAGCTGAAGGGCGGTGCTCGCCAACCTGCGGCTCTTAGGGAAGTCCTTAGCATCTCTTTTCCTAAAGCCCTCCCTTCCCTCCCCACTTGTATAGGTCATTGTCCCTGCAGGAAGTAAAGGCTGGCCAGGCCACCTGGAAGAGCCTAGGGAAGAGGCCCGGGAGCGGTGGGTGCAAGGCCCCTTCCTTCTCCCCCACCAAGTGCACAGGTAACTGTCCCGACAGAAAGTAAAGGCTGGCGAGGCACCTGGTAGTGGAAGGAGTAAGACCAGAGTAAGCTCAGCACCGGCAGCACCTACACCGGCAGCTGTGTAGGTGGATCACACCGGTGCTGAGCAGGTGAGAGTTTCAGCCGCCAGCGCCAGCCCCAAGCGCAGTGGGTACAGCAACTCAGAGGACACCCAAGTAGCTTTGCTCATGGTTTTTCAAAACGTGCTCATGATTAAAAAGAAAAATTAAGGCTCAGAATAAGTACGTTCAAGCACTGCTAATTTTAGCCAAGACACTGGCAGAGCTTGCCAGATTTGAAGAAATTAACATGAAGTTAAAAGTGAAATCTTCTTTCAAGTGGCACGAGCAGTATTGATTAGAAAACAGCCAATACCAACAGAGAGGACTGCATAGGAGTTTAAACTGCCAGGAGAAATTTAGAGGGAAAGTACTTACTAATACATGAAACAAGCACTAGAACAAAAATGAATACAGTTTAATAAAATGTCAGTGGACAGTTAAAAGTAAACATTAAAAATGACTTTAAAGTATATTAAATTAATTTAAAGTTTACGTAAAAGTAGTTTGAAACAGTAATTTGTTAACAGATTTGCGCTCAGAAGAAATGAGAATAATGTGCTAACGTGATATTGCTTTTCTTTTCCACAGAAATGCAGTTGGTTTACAAAGAGGTAGCCTCTTCCTTAAGATGGTAAAGATTGCCCACCCACACTAAAGTAACATCACATGCTTTCTGAAATGTGCCCGAGCTGTACGCAATAAACTGCATTTATTTGCATATGTATTGCACGAAATAACTTTAAGTGAAGTAACACTAATTAATGTTCCTTCAGCTGTCCAAATGCAGTTCTTGCACTCTGATTAGCACTTCAAATTATTCTTTCAATGGGCTGAAATCTGGGAGGTTTAGGGCTGTCAATAACCTTTAAGAGAGCCATCTTTTCACTAAAATAATTTGCCACTTTTGAAGGTTATGCATTCTCTTATCAATGTGCTTATAAAGATTTTGTTTTTTCGCTTTGCTTGTTTTAATTAAATTGAGGAAAAAAAATTGGTTTCTCCGCTAGCACCCAATTGTATCTCTTTTTAGTCCCATGATATCCTTCCCAGGCACCTCCTAATCCTGTGACCTATTGCAACTGTGTTACGTTAGCAACAATCCACCTCCATGCTTGACCCTTGAGCAATACAGCTCATATAAGCCCTTGCAAGGCTAAAACTTGCTTGTCACCTAACAGTAAAACTATTATTATTTTATTGTAACAAGTTACTATGCCAGTGTTTAAATATGACTCAGTGTCTCTTTCTGCACTTCATCCCTGTGAAGGATGCTGTCTTACCAGCAGTGTTTTGGTGGTTGTTTTCTTTCTTAAGAAAGTACACACAATTTCAAATAGATAGTTTTCTTACTAAAATTGATCCAGCCATTTTGAAGTTATCCTTATTTTCACTTAAATTATCCATAATAATGCCAAAGAACATATATTGTAGGTAGTTATTTAATATTCTCGGAAATGCAAAAGGAATGGGGAAAATACATGGAAAAATGAAACACCTTTTAAGTAAATGTTTATCATTGTAAAATAACAAGGAAAGGTGATTTCAGATGTATATTCAATACGTATCCACAAGAAGTTATCATTATAACATTAAATTTGGAGGAAAGAAAAGACGGGGTTATCCTCAGGTGCATTCCAGAGGGCTTACATGGTGAAATGAACCAAAAGGTCAATATGCAAAATATGAATTCAAGATGGCATTGTGGGAAGACTCTGGTTGCCTCCTGTGGTAAAATGAGTCTTTTGAGTTATTTTTATCTCAAGTAGTTTATACAACGGAAAAGGTGACTTGTGTTCAGTAGCATTTTCCAAATGTTATCTCATAAAAAATGTCTGGTTCTTGAGTATTTATGGTTTTATAGGGGAACCAAAACTTTTTAATGAGCTTAGTAATGTCGTCCAATAGAACGTCCTGCAATGATGGAAATGTTCCATATCTGCTCTGTCCAGTGTGGTAGCTACTGGCTATATGTGGCTATGGAGCACTTGAAATGTGGTTAGTGTGGCAGAGGAACTGAATTGTTTTTTCTTTTATGTAATTTTAATGAATTTAAATGAAAATCTAGTGATCCATATGTGCTAGTGGCCACCAGATTGCATAGGTAGCTGAGTAGCTGCTTTATGTTCTGCTGGCTGGCTGACAGAACTGTGCAACACACCACTGCTGAACCTGGCCGCTAGGAGATGCCTGAAGAGATTCCTCAAGAATCTAAATCTTGAAGAGATTTAGGAGATTCTTGAAGAGATCTTTGGGAGATTCTTCTATCTGTTCAGTTTTTTTGAAAGTCATAAACATATAGGGTTTTATGAACTACTTAAACTAATATATACTGTGGGGGGAACTACTGATGAAAAAAAGTGAATTCACCTCTAGGGGATCCTGAGATGTAGCAGCAATTCAACCTAAATGTGTGCATAAGCTCATGCTGGAAATACGAAAGCTTTCGCTTATAAGGCACTGATAGTTCTAAAAGTCTTCGCAAATGCTCCCTCATTTGATTGTCACATAAACCAACTGAGGTAGAGTCCTAGTCCACAAATCTTTTCATTATACCCATCCACCTACACGGGAGAATTTTTTTTATAATATCATAAAAACTGTATCCAGATCTTGGATGAAATTAGGCTTTCAAGCTCTGAAGACATTTTTTTTTCAGTCATAGGTTAGAGATCAAAAAGGGGTTCTATGATTTAAAAAAAAGAAATGAAAATCAATGAATGAATGAACATGGGAGTGTGTATATAATATCTAATTTCATAATGCCCTAACACTTTATCTGGAAGAAGGAAGCTTAGCAGGCTTTTGAAAAACTCAATAAATATCATGTATTAATCACAATTTGTTCACAGATTCATAACGTCTTCATTGTTTCATTTTTATTTCTTTTATTTCAGAAGCTCTTGAGAAGTACCTCAAGTCTAATGTGAACCAGTTCGCTCTCAGGCGGCACTAGAACCATGAACAGCAATGGAACAGACCTAACCACTGGTTTCATCTCCTCTTCTGTAGCCATCCTTTTGTTTGGTTCAAACTATGTACCACTTAAAAAATATGAGACTGGTGATGGTAATTATTTTTCCTGCATTGTTAACCTCAAATCATTTTTAAATATGAAGTTCTCTTTTTGGGGTCTTTTAAAAATGATGGTTACAAAAGTAAATTTTGTTGAACCAAATGAATAGAGCTTAAAATAAATCATTTGATAATGCCCATGCCAGTTTGTCTGAGAGTTTGTCAGTATAGGATGACCTCAAGATTGTGTTTCATGGTGAAGCTGAGATGGATACTGTTAGGCAAACTTTTCAGTCATATCTGTTATGTTCACAAAAGAAGGAAGTTAGTACATACTAATAACACTTGTTTCACAAACACAAATTTCCAACACAATTGATACAATAGAGAACAATTTGACCACAACACAAATTTTGTGTTTTCTTATGGGCAGTTTTGACTCTGACGAAACACTAAGTGAACACAGACAACTGCCCCAAGATGGGTAAAGATGCATAGTAACACACAAAATGCGTTCACACATGCCCCTCAAATATCCACCAGCTCCCTCAGCACCACACTCATTCTTATCTGGTTTTAGGACTCTCATCTACCAACTTCACAATAACCCACAACCTGAAACACTTCCGATGCCCACTTCCATAAGCAAACTTCAGGTCTTCTTCAAGTTAAAGTGCCATATCTATTGTAGCATTTGTGAATTTCTTAACCATTTAACCAATATAAAACTGTACGATTTTATTTGGTTCCTATCTTTTTTTTCCTAATACAATGCTGAAGAATTTTTGCGCCATGCCCTAGCCCCATTTTCCCCATAAGCTCTATGAAACATTTTTATTGCATGATTTTGCATAATGCAGTGATTTTTAGGAACATAACGTCACTGGCTCTAATGTGAATTTTAGGGAAGAAGCGACAGTTGTTTTTATCTGCCTGCCTTTTATATTAAAGCCAGGAGAAGGAATTGGAGATGTGATGGTGAACATCTGTAGGGAAACAGTTGTGTTATCTCCCCAATTTCTATGTCTTGACACAACTTAGACAATAGCATTACAAATCTTTTACCTCCAGAGTCTTTCTTTTCCTTTGCAGTTACGACAGGAATGGAAACTACTAAAAGAAGAACCAAAAATCCTAAAACTAAAGGGTAGAAGACCTGGCTTTTAGGTGTTTCACAACTGTGCAATTCTGGGCAAATCTCATCAGCTCTTTTATTCTCAGTTTCTCATTTATAAAATGAAGAACTTGTGAAAAGAACTTATTCCCTTTCATCTTTATGATCCTACTTTTTTTGTTTTAGAGGTTAATAGCCATTTTTTCCCTCTCCTCCACAGAAATAGGCAAAAATTTTCCAAAGTTAGAGTCAGAAGTGCTACGCTGAGTTGTACCTGCCTTAGGATTTCTTCCAATGTTGACTTTTTCCTTATCCTTTTGATCCCTAAACCCTAGCTGGTACAAAGATACAGATATATCTCACATCACCATGTGACGGTCAAATAACTGGCAAATGGCAACCCAGAACATAGAAAGGAGAGCAGCCCTCACCTAGAAGGCTAATTCTCATGTTTGAAATGTCTGCCTCGTCAGACATTCAGCTCTAACTGTATGAGGTCTCATGTGACCATAAATGACTTTATATTTATCCTGAAAGTGGCATAAATGATCCCCAAAGGTTTCGATCACTGTTGTGCTCTTCTGAAGTTCTTAATGCCATGTTTTTGGTGAGAGACAGAACTAGGTATGGCATCTGAATAAAAATATAGAGATTTAGTCTTGCCAATACTAAATATTTGGTTTGTCTTATAGGTGGGAAAAAATGTTAAGCAGGAATGCACTATGTATAGCAAATTTTCAAATCAACCACCTGCATTTAAATTCCAGTTCTACAAACTGGTAGCTGATTGGGCAAGTTCCTTCATCTCAGATTCATTTCCTCAATGTTTGAACTCGGGTTAATTATGACGGACAGTAATTGTAAGAATTATATTAAATGTGCAAAGTGCCTGGCATATAAGCATCCAATAAATTGTGGCCATTCCTATAATGTCTCATTGATATTCCTAAAAGTATTAATTTACTCAAATCAGTTTGAACCACTGACACCAATTTCTTTCATTACCAGGGATGTTTCTCCAGTGGGTACTTTGTGCTGCCATATGGTTGGTTGCCGTGGTGGCCAATCTGATATTACGTTGCCCTAAGTTTTGGCCTTTTGCAATGGTTGGGGGCTGCATTTGGGCAACAGGTAATGTATGATATAATATTATCATTTAATACTTTAATTGATTTATACTATGATCAAAATAACCCTGGTTCATAATAGAAGGAAACAGTACAAATAGTAATTCTGAATAATCCTTAGTCATAGATGTTAGAAGTTGACAATTTAGTTTCTTTCATTGAGATGTTTTTTCATTGAGATATTTTTGGTGCATTTCTTGACTCTTCCCTCTTAATGGTTTTTTTTTTTTTAGTCCTTGATAGAAAATTATAGCAAAAAATATTTTAATGGCTCTCTTTTCAAGCATAACTCATATATAAGTTTAAGTGCTCTGGCCTTTCTTTCTCTAGCATGTTTATCAGAAAATATTTATTAAATAGTAGTCTCTACTAATATCATTTTTAGGATTTTTCTTTAAAAATGAGCACAGATACATTATCATTTCAAAAGCACTGGCAGACAAAAGCAAACAAAAATCTTCTCCTGGTTGCCTTATCAATACCTGAAATTATATAACTAGAATTCATGACTTAGCTTGGCCAATCACAGATGTTTTCCTGGCATTAATATAGTACACCTCAGGACAGCTTTCTTTTCTTTATCAAAGAGAAGTCCAGGTATCAAGGATCTTTAGAGGTAATTTGATTAAAAGCAAATAAATTTTAAAATGTTGAAAATTTATTGGGTACCCACTTAATTTGAATATCTGCTGAATAAATGATTTAGTGCAGTTCATGAGTTGGAGGACAAAAGAGTTAATGTCTAAATTTCCACTAGAACTTAAATTATAATACCTCACTTCTACCTTACTGTGATGATGTTTATCAGATTGGGCTAGGGGAACAGAGAAAGCATCCATTCCTGCAGATCTTGATAACCACGTGTAGTATTTATATTGGCCCAGCAGGATCCACTGGGAGTCGGTGGAGGAAGGGTCTAACTTGAGATATGCTGCAGATGTAGTTCCTATAGACCAAAGTAACTGATTGGACCTGGGAGTAGAGAAAAGGGAGGAGTCAGTGATGATATAGGGGTTTTATCATAGGTGATTAGGAAGGTGGTGGTATTACTGTCACGTATGAAGAAAATGGGGAAAAGAACATGTCTGAAAAGAAAAATGATGAGTTCAGAGTTCAGCTTGGGACCTTCTGTGTTGGAAGTTCCTGATGTTTCTACACTGGGGGACATCTTTGTTGGAGATCTCTTATTGGAGATCTCTCGTCTTTGTTGGAGTTGGAGATCTCTTATCGGCAGATTGAAACATAGCACTCCAACTGTGGAGCAGGTCCAGGCTAGATCTGTATTGCTGGGAGCACGTGTCTCTAGCTGATAGTTGAAATCATGAAATTAGTCAAATAACAAAAATGAATATACCAACAGGAGGAATGTGTTCTAGGGAAAATGTTTAGTGGGCACCTACATCTGGAAGGTATGATGAGAAAGAACAGCTGTAGAAATTGCTGAAAAGAGGAACAGGCGGGAATCAGGAGATGAGAGCATCTCAGAAGCCAGGAGAAGAAAGCTTCAAGAGCACAAAGCAGTGAATGCAGGAATCCAGAACAGAAGTCAGTGAGTCAAAGTCTGGGGTCATAATGGGCCAAAGACATCTATCTACCTGTGGTCGGCCCTGGCTCGAGTCTAAGGGGATGGTCACTACCGGTTTTATTGATGGCCGCTGCAGACGTCAGAGATCGGAAGCCTACATTAGGATGAAGAACACTGGTGCAGTTAGGCAGGGAACTCAACTATTTTTTTTTTTTTTTTGTAGGATTTTGCACTAAGCCTAGTTCTTCCAGTGATCATAACCATGAGTTTAATGTCCCCCAAAAATGTGGTTATTTTAAAAATGCAGCCTTGTGCTTTACTAAATTGGCCCAAATCCCATAAACTTCAGTTGCAGTTTAAATAAAAATTCATCCAATTTATTGTGTATTTTCTGTGTTGGAAATAATACCTTTCTTCTGTTATGTTACGTCCACAGGGAATATTGCTGTTGTCCCAATTATCAAAACCATTGGTTTAGGCCTTGGACTCTTAATCTGGGGATCCTTTAATGCCTTAACTGGCTGGGCAAGCTCAAGGTAATACAAAGCAAACTGTTTCAACGACGATTCTCTGTGCTCATACTCGCTGTCAGGCAAGGGCTAGGGCCTGGGCTACCTGAGAGGACTAACGTATGGTTCTTACACGCTCAGAGAGTACCGCTGGCAAGACATACGCATGAAATATGTTACCTTTAATCATTATTTACCGTAAGTTCTAAAGAAGTGATCTAGATTTGATCAAGATACAGGAAAGCATTATCCCTAGGGAGCCAAAGTAGGGATAGAAAAAGGGAACTGATGTTTATCCTCCCATTTGATTGTGTGACGTGTGTTATACGCATCATCCTTACCTCCTTTTCACAAACATGTAAGGTACGCACGCTCTGCTAAGAGAACTGATACGCAAAAGGTTGAGCACCTTGCTGAAGGTCACAGAGCTACTAAGCCAGGATTCAAGCCCTGGTCTTCTAGCTCTAAAGCACATCATATTCTTCCCTCTAGAGTCTGGGCCAGGGACAGCAAACCAGGGCCCTGACTCTCAGCCACTTTTGTATATAAAGTCTTACTGGAACACAGCCAAACCCATCCATTTAAGTATTGTCTATGGCTGCTTTTACACTACAGTGACAGAGTTGAGTAGTTAGTTGCAAGAGACCCACAAAGCCTGAAATATTTACTCTCTGCCCCTTTAAGGAAGAGTTGCCAACCTCAGCTCTGGAGCGGGGCTGTCCAGTAGAATCACCACAAACCACCGGTGGACATTTGCATTTACATTTAAATTAATTAAAATTAAACACTCGGTTCCCCACTTGTCCTAGCCACGTTGCAAGTACTCAGTAGCCACATCTGGCCACAGGCTACCACCCTATTGCACGGGCGGCTGGAGAACGGCCCCGTCAGCCAGACGTTCTATTGCACTGCACTGCCCTTGATCAGAAGTAAGAGTCATATTCAAGTGGAGTCTGGGAAAATGAATGAGAGGGAGGAGATTCCTCTTACCTTACTTTTGGGGCTCCTCTTCCCATTTAAAGCACTCCAACAACCTCAATCATAGCAAAACCAGCTAACCTCCAATACATTCTTTCTGGCCGTTTCCCCATTCCCCGCCCTGCTTTTTCACATGTGCTATTTTTCTTTTGCTTTTTCCTCTTGCCTCCTTTTCTCTTGCCCCTGGATGGTTCACAGTGATTGTTGGGAATGATCACTACAATGTCAAGGCATGAAAATAAAAGGAATTTAAGGTGATGCCAAAGACCAGAGGTCTTTAAATTAAGCAGTTATTTAAAAGTCTATTTCAAATAGAATATAAAATTGCAACTAACTAAGTAGCATTCAGTTCGGCACCTGACCTATTTTTTCTTCCTCCTTCCGTAGTCTTAGTAAGAAAGGGACACTCACAAGTAATTTTACATATGCTAACACTTTTAATTTTCATAAGAAACCTATAAGGTACATATAATTGTCCCCATTTTAAACGTGGGAAATTGAGGCACAGTGACAACAGTTAACTTCTCCAAGTCTCAGCAAGTGAGGGACCTAGGATTGGAACCTGGGAATCTGACCCTGAATTGATGCCCTCAAACACCGGATGAACACATTTTTAACAGTATCAACTTGATGTGACTTTGTCCGTTTCCAGGTTTGGCTGGTTTGGAATGGATGCTGAAGAAGTATCAAAACCGCTGCTAAATTACTTTGGAGCCGGGCTCTCAGTAGTAAGGTACGCAGCCATTTCTAATATTTCAGCTGTCCTTCTTAACATTTCGAATTGTTTTTAAAGATCCTGATGTGTTTACATTTTTTAAAAACACCCCACATTTCATAAAACTATCCTGATTTTGCCTCAGATTCTTCATTTACATTGACAGACCTGGCTTTAGAGGACACAAAGTGCCAGCTCTAGGGTGAGGAGTCCAAGCTGCAGCTTTCCAAACCTCTGAGACCCTGGGAAAATCATTTAGCTCCTTTGAAACTCATTTCATTATCTGTAATATTTAGAAAATCGTAATACAAGGCTCATACATTAGAATTACACAGCATATTACAGTATTTTGCAAACTAAAAAATGTCATGTAAGTCAATGTGCTTGCTTCCTGACGCCCATGGAATAGCCGTTGATTCTCTGTTCTTATTACTCACTCTTTGCCACCCTTCCACTTTTCTGTCACCTCATTCAACTTTTCTTAACCCAGTTAGATAACTACTCTCTCACCCAGGGAAACACACACTCATATATACCTATTTTTGGATGTCTGTGTCTAGTTGTGTGCACTACATAAATGAGGCTGAAAATGACTTTGAATCTCTGTATGTCAGTGTTCAGTCAATATAAATGTAACAGAAATTAGGTCACCTTAAATTCAGTCCCCTTTCCTCTCTAGACTCCATTAATATTCCCTGTCCGTGCTTCACAAAATGAATAGCACTGCCTGGAAAGATTTTAGTAGTTTTTTATTCTTCAGGGAAAAAAAATACGGTATTTCTCTTCCTCCTGCAATGATAGCTTTTCCCTAACCACATTCAGGAACAATCTCTTTGTCATTGAAATGTTGCCTTAGAGAGTGGTTCCAGGCCAATTGGAGAACAAATAACATAGATTATTCTAAAATAGCAGATTCCTGACATTTTTGGTCAGAGGCAATTTTATGTATTTTGTACAATTCACAGAGCATTCTAGCTTTAAACAGCTCTCTGAAATACAATTTCTTTACACCCAAAAATTGTAACGTAGCATGCCTTAGTTTTGATTTAATCGTAATTTAAGGCCAATTTACCCAGTCCATCAGGCGTTGTTTGTTTTCCTATTTCTTCTTAGAGAGTGTACATTCTCTAAAATTACAAATTATTCACGTTCTACCACTTTTACCTTGGGCAAATCACTTCATTCTCCAAGCCTTGCTTTATTATCCAGAGATAATAACTGTACCAGCCTCATAAGATATGTTGAGGATTAAATCAAATAAAATATGTTAAGTGCTTTGTAATAGTGCTAGGAGCATGGCTAATGTTCTATATGTCGGATAATTTTCATCATACTATTCGTTTTTATTAACAATTATTTCATGTTCAATTACTGTATCCCCTTTGGGTAAGTGTTGTCAAACTCCAAGGTAAACTAGTCAGTGCACCTGGGGAATCACGCAGTTTGGTTTGGAGCTTGGTTTGTGGCAGGGAAATGCAATGATCTCTTCCTGGAGGGCACCCCAACTCCCTTTTATGATTCTTTATTGAGAAGAATTTCTGGAACCTTTCATTTCATTATTTTAACTCAGTTAAATCAGTTTGTTCTGAAGGGCATTCATTGACTAAGTCTGGAGTTTTATTTATGGTCAGTATAAGGAAACTTGGAATACAGTTACATTGGTTTACGAAGTTGCTCTTCTTTTTAAAATTGAAATCATTGCTCATATCCTATGTACAATCCAATTTTTAAAGGACGGTGTAGATCACCTCTATATGATATGTAAGGTAAATATCAGTCAGTCTCTACACCCAAAACCATCCAGGTATTTTAAACAGCAGAGGATTTAACACAAGGAATTGTTCACAAAAGTGGCAAAGGCCCAGAGGAGCAAAAGGAGGAATGGGGCACCGCCCTACACCTTGAAGCCACACTTTGGCTGGCACTGCTGGAACAATTGCGTCTGCTCCAGTGATCGAGTGACCGAGTGACCACTGCTGTTGAAATTACTACCGTGTTTCCCCAAAAATAAGACCTACGCTGAAAACAAACCCCAGGGAAGATCGTCAGCCAGACGGACACATTTAGTACATTATGACAATGTTCCAGAAGAACATGACATGACTGTATTTGAATAAATGTAGATTGTTGTACATAAAAAAATAAGACATCCCCTCAAAGTACGCCCTAATGCATTGTTTGGAGCAAAAATTAATATAAGACCCGGTCTTGTTTTCGGGGAAACACGGTAGAACAATCACCAAAACAAAATGGTATCTCCCACCTTTCAATGTCATGCATATGCCTCCCATTGGCAAAACCTAGCTGCCAATACAGTTTGAGAGAAATGTAGTTTTCAGTCTTCTAAGTCCCATGGTTCAGGAAGTAGAGCTGCCACCAAGAAACACTGTCCAGGACACTCTCCTAAACATGCTTTCATGGAGATCGAGGAGTCGGAGTGCATAAAAAGGCTCTGGATTTTCCTTGAGTCTGCTCTCCATTCTTTTGTCTTCTCACCTAACCTGCTTTCTCTGGAGAGTTGTATTGTGAAGAAACCCAAATCTTTCTTTCTAGCCATTACTTTTCTTCCGAGCTTCCATTACTTTTCTTCTTCTTTTCGTCCTTACATCTAACTACAGTCCAGGCTAGACATCTCTGCATAGAGGCCCCCAGGTCTCCCCCCCCCCCATCTGAGATGAAGTCACATGTGATGGGGACCCTCGGGGGACAGACACAGGTCAGCACTCTGTAAACACTAGTTCCTTTCTCTTTGCCTTGCATGTTTCCCAAACAAGTTACTCTTCTGACTTTACCCTTCCCTTCAAACTAATTCCTCTTCCTGCCTTCCCTGTCTCCATAGAGGTATTAGCCACAGTTATTCAAATTCAGAACCTAAGTCGTCTTGATTTCTTTTCCTTTTGTACACCATCTTATTTAATCCTGTAAAATTCTTTCTGAATATATCACAACTTCTTCTCCTGTCCCTTAGTCCCTTACTACCTTACCTACCTGAATGCAATTATAAAAATCTCCCATCTAATTTCCCTAGTTCCAGTCTTTCCTTTTGCCAGTATGACTTGCTTGTATCTGCTATCAAATCAGGCCCTCCCTCTTCTACTTACGAACTTTCGAAGGCTCCCCATTCGATTCAGAATAAATTTGTCTCCTTCACCTGGCATATCCTCCACAGTGACAGGTTCAATCCTTCTTCCTGGCACCTTTCGGCAAGTAAGAGACTGAACTAGGAAATACTTCATTTTTATTTGAAAGATAGCATATCATATGCCCCATTCCACACTTAGCTACCTTACACTATTTCAGGCTCGTATATACTTTGAAAACTTATTATATCATTGTAACTTTTGAACCATGCAAATGCATTCAAAAAAGAATGTCAAAAGTATATCAAACTTGTTCGTTTTCTTAAGTTAATTTACTATTGTAACACATTTTTAACATATTTGCATGGTTCAATAGTCAAGAGTGAGGCATTTGTTACAAAGATACTGGACGTGAATAGACAGTACATTATGAGAGAGATGTTAAAGGGGGAAAGTCAATAGGCTTATGCATTTGTTTTTACCTCTTAAAATATACTCTGGAGATCTTCCCATATCAGAGCATCGAGGGCATCCTCACTCCTTTCTTATAGCTGCATAGCATTCCACTGTGTGACCATGAAGGTCACCGCACCTGAGTGTGGGTGTACCTGGAACGGATTGGTAAGGTCAGGAGTGGACACACCTGTGGCTTTGGAAGATGGCCCTAGAGTCTCCTTCATGGGGTATGCACAATTCTGCACTCACCTGTCTCCTTGAGTTCTCCAACGGAGGATGCTGTTAAACTTTTGGGAGTTTTCAATCTGATAGGTGAGAAGTAATATTTCAAAGTGTTTTTTATTTGTGTTCTTTTACCTTGTGATTCCAGGGTTAAGCAGGAATAAAAAGATGGAGCCATTGACTAAAATGAGAAAATCGGTAGAAAGATCTGATTTGGGAGGCGGGGGGAAGCTAATGAGTTTAGCTTCTAACCTGCTGCAATGAAGGCCAATGGGAGACATCAAAGAAAGTGATCATCATATTAGTAGGATTTGATTTAAGCTGTTTTTTCTTAACATTCAGGCAACTTGATATGAACCAGGGTTATGGTAAATACCACTAACATTTATTTTCTTTACAGTGCTTTCATATTTTTGTTCATCAAAAGTGAAATACCAAGTAACAAGTGCTCTGTGGACACCACACCACAAATGACAGAGCATGTGAGTATAATATGAGAGGCAACTTGATTTGAAATATAAAATTAAGATAAAAGGAAAATACTTCGATTTCAAACAAAGATGAGATGGTGGGGTGTGTGTGTGCGCGTGTGTATATGTATGTAGTCAGGGCTATCTCAAATGTCTTAGCACGATTGTTATGGCGAGGTCTGTTACAGAGCTCAAGGGGTTCACTGCTTGGGGTGTTCTATTCAAGAATGCAACGTCGTTGTCGTGAGGTAGTTTTCTACTTGCAGCAAGTAAAGGAGACAAGACTTACACCTACAGCTCTGGCTCCCAGAAGTGAGGCTTAGCCATTGCTTACATACACTATTTGGTTAATTACACATTAATGTCTTCTTTGCAGTTGGCTCCACATAATCAGGTTGAGTTCCTGTCGAGCTCATCCTGTTTACAGCTGCACCTGCAAAATACTGTGCTACATTTTCACATGTGGCAAGACCAGTATTCAGTAAGAGTGGTCCCCACCTTGAGATCCTTGTCCTACTAACAGGTCTGTGTAATAATCTATCAGTATTTCCACAGAAAAGTTTCTCAATTAACACCAAGGTCTATTTTCATTGACAGTAGATCCCTACTAGGAGATGTATATTCAAGCCCATATTTTGGAATGATTTAAGGATTTCCACAATAGAAGAACCCTGAATATTATAGAGGAACATGAAAGTTACTTTAGAAAGGAGGAGAAAGGAGGTTTTCAAGTAGACTTAAGAAGGACGGGGTGAAATAGATCAGAGAAAGCCAATGAAAAGGTAAACCAAGTCATAGGAAAATAGGAATTGTACGTGATCTTCTTCCTATTTCTCTTTTCTGCTTTATCCCGTTCCACTCAAAGGTAAAGACAGGAAATATGTAAGGAGTGACTGTTTTGACTTTGATGAACCTAAATTAGTCTGGAATAGCAAATCTAGTTTAAACAGGGACAACATTTAAAAGATGTGACACAGCACAAATGCAGAGGCTACATATACAAAAGTGATTAAAGGGCAAACCCCCACTGTCGTGAGCCCAGACTCTAGTCCTTCCTACAGGTATCTCTTCTCCCTGCCGTGGGCCTAGGGCTATCCAGCTGCCCTGTGAATCCGGCGGCCCACACCCCCGCTGAAGTACTGCCTCCCTGGAAGGTGCTGCCTCTACTCTTTACTTCAAAATTAATCTCCCTTCCTTCTACTCCTATCAAACCTCCTATAAGCTAAGGCGACTGAAACCTCACTGAAACTGACACTAAAGTTAAATATTAATTAGCTTAAGTGTAAGAGAAAAGAGACTTATAATTTCACAGGCATCTCTAATCATGGAAATGTTTCAGGGAGAATGGAGGAGTTGGCGTTGAGAGATGGTATCTGATGTGCCTTCCTACTTTAGGGATCCAGGAGGTTTCCTAACCAACCACCCTTCAAACAATGAAACAAAAAAATAATAATAATATAATAACTTAAATGCAACTTGGTAAAGATACATACCGTGTTTCCCCGAAAATAAGACCTAGCTGGACAATCAACTCTAATGCATCTTTTGGAGCAAAAATTAATATAAGACCTGATATTATATTATATTATACCCAGTCTTATAGTAAAATAAGACCAGGTCTTATATTAATTTTTGCTCCAAAAGATGCATTAGAACTGAATGTCCGGCTAGGTCTTATTTTAGGGGAAACACAGTAGTAGGCAAGATTTTTTTCTAGGCAAGATGGAAGGATACAAGTAAACCAAGTTTAAAGATGGATAAATAGCATGATTGGTTAGTATGCAACCATCTATCACGAGTTCCTCAGTTATTGCCAAAGGAAAACTTGACTTAGCACATGACAAAGAATTCAAATCCAGTTTCTTATCTCTTACAAAAACAGTATGATTATAACATCAAGAAACTTCAGCTAAGAGAGAAAGATGATTACACACAATAGTAGAAATATTATGAATTTGCTCATACTTTACCTGCTTACATTATGTGCCTAATCTTGGACTGGAAATATTTTATTAACTAATTCAATTAAAAAGAATTCTGAATAAAAATATGCTTTTTGACCTAAGCTGGTTCACAGTAGAAGAGTCTGAATTTTCCTTGGTTCTAATTTCTTTCCAGATTATTAAAATATGCAAATGAAACACAAGCATTAACAACTTCTGTTAATTTTGACAGGTGTATCAAAATAGCTGTATATTAAAACTGTAAAAAATTTACACAGAGAACTTACCAACTGCCAAACTGTTCTGAATTAAAGAGGAATAGAATCAGAAACATTTGAATCTAGAGATATCCACATAATCAGAACACATAGTGTAACATGTTTATATTTTAAAGTGTATTTGAAAGAGTAGAGAAAAACACTGAAAAATCTTGTCACCAGTGTGATTATCAATTGAATGCTGTTTTTGTTTTGGTTTGTGCCAACATTTTCAACAGGTGTTCAACAAAACTCAAGAGCCCTGTCCTGGTGATTCCTGGGTGGATAAACTTTCTACAGTGCAATCCCGCATCGTGTAAGAAGAGGTTCTGTTATTATTTCATATTTGGTTAAAGCAGGTGTTACCAGAGTGAAGCTGTACTCCTATGAGTTCAAGAAGAAAATGTTAACACAGGCTTTGACTTTCTTAGCTCCATGGTGGAGATTTTCTTGTCCCCTGTTGAGTTTTTAGGTATAGAGGTCCTTTGACACAGTGCTTCAAAAAAGTCCTAAGCCACTGCAGTATTTCTAGCCAATAAGTAGCTGACAGACGCTACAAATCTTATTTGGCAGGACTTTTGTACCTAAAGTAAAGAGGACTATAATATAGGCCACAGAGTACAATGACCAGAATGCTCTAAGAAATCACAATCAAATGAGGCAACATGCTTCTCTAGTACTATACTGCCTGGGATGCCCGCCTTCCACTGGAAATCTTTCCACTTGTGTGTTAGGTAATTTTATAATCCCAAGACATTCATTTTCAAATATAGAATATTTTGTTTCCATGTAAGTTCTAACCAACACACACACACACACACACACACACACACACACACACACACACACCCCTACCTTAAAGACTAGGATATTTAGGCTCAATATTGGCTCCTACATTCAAGAGTTTGGGGAGGTGGCAAAGAAATATGAAAATATGTAATAGTATGTAGCTTCCATTTTATAATTAATAGCTGTTTTGGACTTTATATGATGACATCATTTTTTGCCTCAAAAACATAAAGCATTTCCTCTGTGGGTATACACAGTGTCTTCACAGTGGAAAAGGGGTGGTGCCTGGTACATAATAAATACCCAATAAATACTTGAATAAATTGAATGAATGAATGAACTCATAAACAAAGAAGCTTTAGAAGAAGTAAATATGTTACTATGTTTGTTTCAGAATAAAACAGATTTCTCAAACAAAACATTTTTTCACAAAGCATCTCCTTTGATAAGGGAGTATTTGTTAGTAACACATTTTTAGTCACCTCATGATTAGCCAGACTTACTATATTTGCCTGGTCTGTGTTTGGGACACTTCTCTGGGACTGTGAGGTCCCAGAGAACATGGAGTATCCTCTGTGAATAGAATGCATTGCTGAGTTGGCCCTGTGAGTTCCTACATTTTTATATTCCTGAAAGCACTACTAAAATAGATTTTAAGAATTGGTTTTTCAGTTTGGAAAGAAATGTTTTTCTCCTAAAAACTCTTTTCTGTTCCATGCCATTATCCTTTTGTATTAAGAAGGTAAAGGGACTGTTCCAAAATATAGAGGGTGCCAAAAAAATGTATACACATTTTAAGAAAGGAAAAAAACTATTAAAATTGTAATATAATGAATGCATTCATTTGATTAACTATCTTTTGAGTGAACGTCATACTATATACACTGCTACCACAATTCAATTCTTGAGATTATCATGCTGAGTGAAATAAGTCAGACAGAAAAAATCAAGAATCATATGATTTCACTTTTATGTGGTATATAAAACTGAAAACAACAAAAGAACAAGACAAACAAATGACGAAACAAAAACTCATAGACACAGACAATCGTGTAGTGGTTACCAGAGGGTAGTGGGTGAGGGGGGTGGTAGAGGAGAGTAAACATATGGTGATGGAAAGAGAACTGACTCTGGGTGGTGAACACACACAATGTGATTTATAGATGATGTAATACAGTACTGTACACCTGAAACCTATGTAACTTTACTAACAATTGTCGCGCCAATAAACTTTAATTAAAAAAAAGAAAAAAGAAAAAGAAAAGTAATACATAGATAACATCTCTTAAAATGTGTACTTTTTTTGGTCAACCTTTGGTATTAATCACCACCACCCCAAAATCATCGGAGTCACTGGTTTCATGCAGATATAACCCAAGCCTGAGGAGTCAACGTGAACCCAGTACTTAAAGCATTTCCCTCTTACAAAAAGTAATGTTTTACCTTAAATATCCAGATTATTTTATTAAATCAACACTCCTCTTCAAAGTCAATGAAGACATAGGCAAGTCAATAGATCTCAATAGTTGTTTTGAACAAACTTGTGTTTAGTAGGACAGCTATGGCCTGTCCAAGCCCTGTGCTAGATATTAATAGAGTGTTTTTAAAAAGAAGCATAGGGCGTAGTCAGTCCACAAATACTTCATAATTTCATTAGGGAGCCAAGTTTATTTATGGAGATTGTATAATATGATAGCAATATTCCCATCTATGTAATGACAATTTATAATGACACTCTGTTATAACTTCTGTAAATCATGTTAGCTCCAAACATGTGGACCTAAGCTGAGCTCTGCGTCCTGATGCCACTTTGACACTGCAGGGCATTTCTTTGACCTCTGCCAGTCACAGAGCTCGAGATAGATGGGCGGTTTCCACATAATTGTTTGTGAATTACATTTTGAAGCATGCTTTAGTTATGATTCCGTTTGTGTGTCAGAAATATTGCTTAGGGCCAAGATTAGTAGTGATTTATTTGTGTGTGTGTGTTGTTGTTTTTAAGGGGCTGCAGTCTTGCGGTGATATCTGGAATACTCTATGGATCCGCATTTGTGCCAATCATTTATATCAAGGACCACAGCAAAAGAAATGATAGTATATATGCAGGGGCAAGCCAGTATGGTGAGAGTAAAAAGTTATTTTACTGTACAAATAAACTCAATACCTGTTTTTCTGCTTAATAATATAAAAAGAACGTGATCACCATAAATATTAGTACGTCGATTTGATCTCACTTTTTCGTTGTCAGTGGTGAATTAGAAAGGCACAGAAGACTAAAAGTAACAAAGGACTGTTTGAGTATATTCATGTGCTCTTTAACATACAAATATATTCAAGTTTAGTCAGGATTCATTTCAGCCACTTGGGTCTTAACACATGGTTTCCAGCTTTACACTGGGAAGTGTAAGTTTAAGATTTGGAGATTATTTTCCCGTTAGACGATCTCTAGGAAAATATGTATTCTTCTCTTTGAAAAAAAAAAAAAAGCTAAAGTGCAGTAGTACACAGTACTTTAAAATCAAGTAAAGGTCAAAGCATAGACTTCCTAAAGGTCAAAGTATATCCTAGTTAGTCAGAGGATATTATTTTTCAAGCACAGGGTGATGCACTGAAAGGCCCAACATAATGCCTCCTAATTATCTCAGTTTCTAGGGATAAAATTAATCTCTCAGGCCTAAACTCAACACTGTGTGCAATAGCTCTGTGTAGGCTCAAAATGAGATGGAAAAGGGTCCACTCCAAAGGTCCTATAATTATGTTGAAATATGTTTTACACCCAATGATAAAAAAAAAAGAGATCACGGTTAATAAAGTTCTAAATTGAATGGTACAGAAAATTAATGTGATGTATGTTCAGATAAGGGAGAAGTTTGGAGGGCAACAATCATTAGAGAAAGATCGATGAAAATGCTGGGTTTTTAACTCAGCTTTAAATGAGTGGATAGACTCTGAGTAGTTGCCCTAGTTTCTTTCTTCCTTTTTATATTCAGCTCCACAAACAGTACTCAAACCTTTTATTATCTTCTCTCTCTTTTTATTAAGATTTTATAGAAATACTTTTTGTAGTTTTATTATTTTAATATTTAAAGGATAAAAACTAATAAAATTGAATAACATAGGATAAATTAAAAGAGAAAGAAAAACAAGGGTGAAAAAATAAAACAAAACCACTAGTGAGTCTAAAAACTGTACTACACTTGTACACTTGCTAGCAATGAGCCATAAATTTGATTCTAAGATTTCTTATAGCCACAAGGGAAATCACACTAGTCCCACAATTTAGAAATGCAAGATTAAAAATAACTAATTGATCAGCACTACAATTATTCGTGGTACTGGAACGTAACAAACAATGTCCTCAACAATCTCTTTGCTTAAATAGTACAATCAGTTCTCAGGAATCTTTCTTATAACTCAAATGTAGTCTAACAGAAACACACTTCATTCCAATTTATTCAAAAATAATTCTACAAGGGCATAATTTTTTATTTCATTCACTAACAGACACATAAATAGTACGTGTTCTATGATAGGCACTGTACTTGAGCACAGTAAATAATAACTCAGTTGATCTTCATGACAATGTTACTGGCTGAATATCATTATTATTGTTTTATAACTGAAAAAAATTAAGACAGAGAGAGGTTAGGTCATTTGCCCAAGTGTCAAAGTTAGCAGGTAGTGGATTGAGGATCCCACCAGGTGATCTGGGCTTGAAATCACTATGTTATGCTGCCTTTTGTGGTGGTCCATAAGGGGATATGCTGTTCTTATCTGATCCAGAAGTAGGACTTAGTATTTCAGAAGATTAGATAAACTCTTTGGCCTTCAAACTCTCCTCCTTAAATATGGCCATTCTTCTGTCCAAAATTTCGTTCAGAGAAACACTGAGTCCAATGTGGTCTCCCCAGCCAGTACCTCTAGTACACCCATCCGTGTGGTCAAAGTACCACCTGCTTAAAGAGTCAGTGGCGTTGGGGTTTCTCAGACATTGGCCCACCATAATATGTTAACTCCCTTGTGTAATTAGGTTTATAGTAATAAACTGAATAAAACCCTCGTTGGGAAAACTTCCTAAATATCCTTCTGTATAGCAGTCATCTTCAACAGAGATACTGGTGTCCAGATTGATCAATAAATATATAAAATTAGCAGCCCCCCAAATTTTTTACACACCCCCCCACTACAGCCTGCTTGGAGATTTGCTATAATTGCTGTAGTCCTTAGTGAAATTAGGTCTGAATACCTATTCTTACAAGGGAGATATTAACATTATATTCATATAATGTTTCTTGTTTCTTATTTAGCTTTCCAAGATAATCATAAAAGCCAGCCGTTTCGATTGATTATATTATAGTAACTAATTAAAATTCTATACAATAAACAGTATGTACAAAACAAGGGTGATATAATAGCTTCTTTACTTTTAAGGTTAACTTTGATCTGTTTGTTTTATTTTAGAACTCTGAATATATTTGAAATGACTAAAATTATACACTTAGAGTTTTATAATCTGTATTTTCAGATTTAGACTATGTTTTTGCACACTCCAGCGGCATCTTTCTTACAAGTACGGTCTACTTTCTGGCCTACTGTATAACCATGAAAAATAATCCTAAACTATATCCTGAAGCAGTCTTGCCAGGTAAGAACATTTACTACATAAAATCTTCTTACTCTGTAAATGTATCATTCTCTCCTCACTTAACTTGAATAACCTAATAGTCTTCTGTAAACTAAGCCATGCTCTGTGTGTGTGTGTGTGTGTGTGTGTGTGTGTGTGTATGTATGTGTGTATATTTATTCCCTTAATTGCATTGGCCCAGTTCTCCAAATTTCAAGGATTTAAAAACCATGAAACTGGATATGAAGTGCCAGCCATTATTATAGAACCTAAAACTTGAACAATGAATCTGAGATCATTTCCTATGCCAAAACATCTTGTGTATTGAGCATCAGACTTCATTATTTCTTCTTCACTGTCTAAGGATTCGTATGAAAAGTCAGAGTCAAAAAAAAAAAGGAGATTAGAAAAAGAAAAAAGGAAAAAAAAGAAAAAGAAAAGTCAGAGTCCTCTGACTCTTAAAAAAAAACAAGTAAAAATTATATAATTTCGCACTTATTTCGGAGTTTGCTATAATTCAATGTGAAATACAGGTCCACAGTAAAACTCTTTGTAGAACAAAATAAAGCATATGTCAGAGATTCATTTTGATGCCTGATTCATTTAAGCCCAAGTGTGCCGCTATACCGCTGTACCATTAGAGAAAATGGCAGAATATTTATTGAAGGCTTAGCTAAATTCTTCTGTAATTTTTAGCTGGTATTTTCTTTCAAATTCTGGGAGTTTTTTTGTTTGTTTGTTTTGTTTTGTTTTTTCCTTAGCTATAGGCATCCTTCTGAATTTCACCTATTTTTAGGTTCATGGTTTAGAGTAAATGGTGTTTGCACAGCATGTTCAGATCCAATATTCTCCCTATGCCTCTCTCCACTACTCAATCGTTATCTCAATTACTACATTGGGTACTTTATTTAATGTCAACAAGGTGAAAAATTATTAATAATTAGACCCACAGCAGTCAAGGGCAGAGAAATCATGTGATTTCCAAAATGATCATAAAACATAACTCCAAAATCCATGTCAGACAACAACATTGGACAGGAATGTGTTGCTATGTGTACTTGAACATTCCTGCTAGAGCTAGAGGTGAATTTTTCAGGAAAGGAACATGGCTTGTAAATGTGTGATGTTTGTGTGTGTTTCAGGATTCCTGTCAGGAGGACTCTGGACAATAGCTACCTGTTGTTGGTTCATAGCTAATTACACTCTCAGCGCTGTGGTCAGTTTTCCAATAATCACTTCTGTGAGTAGCTGAATTGTTTTTCTAAATTTGTGTTTTTAAAACGAAATCTAATTTTTCTGAAGCATTCTCAGTGAATCACTGGAGGCTTTTATGGAGTTTGGTTTGTTTTTTTGTTTTTTTTTAAGGAGGACAAGTAGTGTAATAGATTCTTGCAGATAAACTGAGAGCCTCAAATGTCCTTGATCGCTAAGGGAACATTGCTAGCTTCATTTTAGCAGGTTTGTTAATCTTTGATATCCTCGCAGTTTTTGGTTGGTCACTTTACCTAACGTGATTTTTGGATACATCATAATTTGCTATTTATAACAACACCCATCTCTGGATACCAGTTTAGACATATGAAAGTGTTTTTGTATCTATTATCACACTTGAATCTCATGACAACCTTGTAAAACATAAAGTACTTCATCCTCCTCTTCATATATGACTTCAGTATTTTAAAGGAAGGCTTTCAGAAAGTGCTAAAGCAAAGTATTGTCTCTGGAGAATGCCATTTATTGTGGCATTACAATACAATTTGATTCATCTGACTTTTTTAAGTGGCAATTATGTAGCACATAGTTTGGTAACAGAAAAACAAAAACATTTCTTTAGACATAGGCAGAACAAGTATTGGTAGGATATCCCCACTTTGATGATGAGAAAATTGGTGTACTTGCTGAGAGCACTGTCTAAAGTGAAAAAGCCAGTGGGAGTCTCACAGCTTCTAAGTACAGTGCGCAGTGCTACTTTTTGCCATCCGTATGGAATCCAATTTAGAGTTTGTTTCCGTTTCATTACGGTACTAGGACCGATGTACACACAGGAATTAACTGTGTTAATGGACTCTTACGTCTACTCCAGAGATGTTAGATTGCTGACCAGTTATTGACCTGCGTCCCTTGCTTCTTAAATCACCATCGTAAACAAAATTTGCCGGAAATATTTTGGGCAGCACACCTGTTCAAACACACAAAACTGATTTTTAAAAAACTGATTACCTAGGCTAAAACACATAAAAGTTTCAGCCATCCTTAAATTTTAGTATTCAAGTAAATGTTGGGTTTCAAAAATTCTATTTTTGACAGTTCTATTGTGTTCATAAAATTGTTGGCTTTAAATGACAACTGAATTCAAATAATAAAGTTTTTTGATTTAAAGAACTCACATTTTGACATTCTTAATCTCTGCTGAGGGAAAATGCTATTAAAATCAAATAAATTATAAGGAACTTTTTTTTAGGTTTAAGTTCTCATCATTGGGCAAAGGACCCAAATTCCTTTCCACAAAAATGTTTGTTTCTTATCATTTCAGGGATATTTAACGCTAGAAGTGACCATATAATACAGGAAAATATAGTGTGAAATGGGTATAAAGCTCACCAGTTAAATGCTTGAAAGTAAATTTACAGACAAAAGTGTACAGTATGATATATTCCTCAACTAGGGATACACATGTTATATTCTTGAAGAAATGTGGGTTCTTTAAAAAGAGTTTGAAGAAATTTTATATAAAATACACAGACACCATTGAGTCATACAAGACAAATAGAAATAGAAAATCAAAACTATTATAAAAATGAGAAAGGAAGCAAATAGCCCAAAGGGTAAGTAGTTATGTGATTAAACATTAAGTTTTGCTTTGCACTTGGAAAAGGGGGTAATACAATTGGGGTAGCTAATTTATTTTAACTAATAACATACTATTTTCTTAGGAAAGACCACATATTTCCTAGCATTTAAATTCTTAACAGAATTTATCATATGGGCCTTTTACAAGAGACACTGAACAATAAATAATATTATTTACAAAAAATGTATTGTAGATAGCAAGATGGTTTTCCAACCACTGTTTCTTGTATTAAGTTATGGTGAAGACTTAGGACAAAACATTAAAGCCTAATTCAGTGGAAATAAATTGCTGAGATAGTTGGGGTATGGACAGAGGGTTAGTGGGAATGGTCACAGTGGCTTTTGAGATTTGCCTGTCAAAAGGATATTCTTGAACCACTACGATATAAGCAAAGTCTCCCCCTCCCACTCCGCCCCCATGAGGTACAGCTTCCTCTAGTGCTTGGGGATTGCTACCTGGGAAGGGCAGATAGCTCTGGGAGATGGGGGGAGAGGTCCTTATAGCCACTAGGTTCTTGCTTGGTTTTGCTTTGTTACTCTATTCAAGACAACTTTATCCACATGCAGAAAAAAATTCAGCCCCTACCCTCAAAGATCTTAAAAAAGAATAAATTTCTTTTTATTTTATCTTTGGTAGAGCTAGAATTTTTTTAACTTTTTCTAATGGAAAATTTCAAACAAACCCATCACCCAGGTTCCACAATTATAAATATGGTCAATCTTATATTATCAAAAAAGTACATTTTTTGAGTCTCAGCAGCTCTGTTTTTCCCAGGTGGATATATTTCCAATTGTTACATATCCATTGGGACTAAACTATGAGTTCCTTGAAGGCAGCATCTATATTGTTCATTGGCAAATAATGTTCAACTAAAAAGCAAAGGGAAAAGAAAAATAAAACCCACATAACATGAGAAAGGGCTTGTTACCGCTGCTCCAAGTATTCCCTGTAAGTCTAAAAGCTGAATCACCTAATCCAGAAGGTTCAGCTTCTCAAGATGGCTCAAGCATGCCAACATTAATATTATATCCCCTGTTCTATTGTTTTCACCAATCCTGTCCAAAGTCGGTATGGATTTGCCTAAAGGACCCAGAAGCTTCTTGTTTGGTTTGGATTTTGAGGCTTAGGACTTGATGTCATTGATAAATAACAGTTCTTTTGACCTATCTCTCTGACTCTTTTGATGTGGACTTTTCAAATGCTGATAAACAGAGAGTATTTTCATTGTTTTTCTCATATGTTAGGAGTGGAGTCCAACTTTGTTGACCCAGTCATGTAGACAGGTAGAGCAGTGAAGGGGGAAACACATGTTGGAATTGTTTATTTGAAACTCTTTCAGAGTTTGTGCAGAGCTTGAAAAGGAATCATAAAAATGCTGACACAATGCACCTTCTCCACAAAAACCACGATTAATCCAAATTCCCATTTTTCCCCCTCTCAGCTAAAAAAAATTAATAAACTTTAATAGCTTAAAGTTTTCAAATTGCAGAATCATCCTTTTTCCGTCAGTTCCTTTCTTCTCATTTCCTTTGATCCTGTTTTATTTCATTCCTCTTTCTCTCCTGCTCACGAACCCACTGTTTATTTTTCCTTACATGGTTTTTCTCTCTCCTCATAATACTACCTTTCATATTAATTAAAGTTTAATGTTTGACATAATTGATTACTGTGCAGTAGTATCAGTCTTTAAAAGAAATTTAAAGTACATGCTGCTTCCGTATGCATATTTGTCAGGTCTAAAAAAAATACTAAAATTTCTTCAGTTTTGAGATTGTCTCATGCCAGAGAAAGTAATAAATTTGTTCTTACATAATGTTTCCTATTAATCCTATTTCTAGTGTTACCATAAGGAGCTAGTTCACTAAAACAAAATAAATTATTTCCTTATTAAAGTATTTTATTACAAATAGATCACATTAAAGATACGCATTCTATGGCAAAATATTCTAGCATCATCCAAATAGTAATAAAAGAACTATAAAGAAAAAAAATGGAAAAAAGTCTTTTTGCCTAATGCTACTTACTTTAACTTAATATTGAGTTAGGGTTGAGATTACGAATAGTTCCCCTGGACAATATTGTTATATTGCTTTTCCAGTATGAAATTATTGGATTAAAATGTAGGTCAGCTCTCCAACTGACTATATTTACATACAGTACAGCCACAGAAAAATAACCAATTTAATTAAAGTTCTCATTTTTTTTTTAAGGGTCCAGGATTTGTAGCTGCGATGTGGAGTATCTTCGTGTTTAAAGAGATACAGGTATGTACGAGAAAGGGCAGGTTAGAAAATAGGTGTATATCATGTAAGAAAGGTATTTAATACTGTGTTATTTTCTGCAAAGGGCATGTGACTCCGAAGCCCGGAGAAGAAAGCACATGAATAGATTTGACAAGATGTTCAAAATGTTATGATCCCTAACTAGGAAAGAAAATATTAAAGACATAATTATTATGAATCATGTTTCTCTTCACCCCAACTCCCAATGAAAAAAATGCTTTCGTTGAATTTGTATTTCCTTAAGAGGTTTAGTTACATAATCTAATAAAATATGATAGAGGGAAATTTTATTTCCTGTAAAATATGGTAGATTAACAAGATAAAAGACTTTTTTCTATCCCAAAGATTAAAATATCCTTGAGGCAAATGGAATTTGGAAATCAATATTTTTGTTGGTTCTCCTGCCTCTCCTAGACCTCCGTATCCAACCAGCAACTTTATAGGAAAACAGTGCAGTAACTGGTGACTACTGCTTCTTCCTTTTCATGTGTAATTGATGGTGATTTCAAATTGCATTAATCAAATAGTGAGGGAGAGAGAGAGAGAGAGAGAGAGAGAGAGAGAGAGAGAGAGAGAGAGAGAGAGAGAGTTTTCATTAAAAATTGCTTTAGAATTTTTTCCATTTACTTTTATTTGTGGGAAAAGTCTTCAATTAAAGAATATATATGTGAAGGTATTTTTTAATAGTTTTTATTAAAAATAATACAAATCTAGAGACACTATCTTAAGGCATTATCAATGTAATATTTTCTGTCTTAATATGCAGTTGTAATAGCAAATAATTCTTGGTCCTAAGATCTGATATTGCTAATTTCCAGGAACCATAAAGTGAACTGTATCCTGGGCTATTTCGTTAAGTGATTATTCAATTTTAGATTTTAAAAAATCATTTATTTCATTCATTCTAAATGAAATGTTTTGATTTAGAAAACCATAATTTGATAACATGAGTAAGGTTCTCAGGTGAAATACATTTTTTTTAGAAGATATTTGGACCATGACCTTAATTTTTTTTTTAAATACACAAGACAACGTAAAACATTTATAGACCCATAAATTACTTTCATCCACACGTTTCCTATTTATTTTAGTTAGGGTTGCTTTCCACAAAAAAATAATTCTATGTCCATAGCACATTGTAAATCTCTTTGCAGATATATCATCTGCCTCACAAAGGACAATGATTTCTACTTAAGAATTGAGCATTATTCAGTACATCATGCTGAAACCTTAGAAAATTACAAGTGATCAGAGCTCATTTGCAATTATTGATATAAAGAAGCACAAACTAAGAATAGATTTATTAAAAACATTTGAAAATTATTTTGCTCACTACTATAGTCATAACACTGAATTAAAAATTCTTTCTTAGATACAAGAACTCCCTTGAGAGCATCTCTAACCATTGAACCTAGTGTTAATTCTTCAGAGTCCCCTTAAAAAGATACTAAAAGACACAGAAAAATTTTTAAAGACACCTTTAAAAAGATGGCTCAGACCAGAACAGGAACTTTTAAGAATGATAAGCCATGACTAAGTAGCATTTAGTTCAGGAATGTGAGGATAGTTCATAATGTGCAAATAATTAATGTAGTTTGTTATAACATTAGATAAACAGAGAAAAGCTATATGATGACATATATTCAAAAGACATTTGCCAAAATTAAAATTTGTTAATTAAGAGAACAACCTCTCAGTAGAGCTGCAAATAGAAGGAAGCTTTACATGATACAAGATGTCTGTCATAAAACAATAGCAAATATATAACTAATGTGAAACATAGGAGTTCTCTATCAATTACGCCTCAATAAAACTGAAAAAATAAGTTCTCTATAAGTTAAAAGGCAAAGATTTCTCCATCACTGCCATTGTTCAGTGTTTTCTAGAGCTCCTAGACTGTGTGGTAAGATAGAATTAAGAAACAAGAGGAATAGCTATAGGAAGAGGAAATGAGAAAATCGTCATTTAAATATAATGTTATCTTCTCTAAAAATTTAAGAGAATCAGCTTGAACATCTTGAGTTCCAGGATCTGAAATATAATCTTAAAATCCAATAAGGTGCTGAAATATAGGATAAAACGTAAAATCAATAGCTTTCCAATAAGCCACCAATTACCAATTCAAAATAGGAAAATAAATGCAATTAATGCCTACGAAGATTATAAAATATAAGATAATAATTGGGGCAGCCGGATGGCTCAGTTGGAGCACGAGCTCTTAATAACAAGGTTGCCCATTCCTGCATGGGATGGTGGGGGGCACAACGACAAGGAACTGATGGGCCCTGGAAAAACACGCTACTCCCCAATATTCCCCAATTTAAAAAAAAAGAATTATGCTACATTTATGAAATCTTTTACTTTACTGCAAATTTACAAAAGGACATAAATGAAAATCTGAACAAATGGAGAGACTCATTGTATTCCTGATGGAAATAACTCATTATTGTTGCTCGGCAGTTCTCTTCAATGACATTCAGTATGATCCCTATAAAATCCCAATGGAATTCTAGGTATCTAGAATTTTGAGAGTGAGTGCTAAAGTTTGGCAAAGTATGTATGTAAAAACTAAAGAGAGGGAGGGCCCATCTGATAGTAGAGTGAATTTTGTTGACCTTTCTAGAGCTAAAAAAACCCAAAACCTTACAAATCTATATACAACCAAAACTTAGTGGGTATCCAGTGATATTTATTGTTCAGTACAGATGCCTAATTGCCTCTTGAATCCTGAGTCTCAAGGAAAGTTTTAAATACTTTACACGCTAGCTAGTTTAAGAAAGAATTGTCAACTAAACACTGAACCCCAAATCCTATCAGCATTTTTGAAAATTATTTTTCTTAGAAACAACAAAAAATCCTAGCAAAAAGAAGCAAATCATGTACCTGTATGACTTTTAGGCCCTATCAGTTATGTCTTGAAGCAATCCTTGGAGACACATACCAGGGGTGCCAAAAACTGTATGCAAGTGGACACTTTGGTCAACGTTGCTCAAGCAGTAGTTCGCCATAATCAGAAATGTCTGGACACTGATGGTAACCACTTTGAGCACCTTTCGTAATTGCAGAAGGCAAATGTGACTTGTATTCATCTTTTGTTATGGTTATATATTGAGTATTACAATTTTAACACAGTTTTCCTTTCTTAAAATGTGCATACATTTTTTTGGCACCCTCTGTATTTAAAAACCTACACCTTACTGTAATAAGGACTTAAGCTGAGATCTCAGCACTTTTTGCGTGAAAGAATTTAATGATTTTATTTAGTTTTAATGCTATCAGTGCTCCAGTTGGATCATGCTTTGTACTTTTGATGTTCTTTTATATCTGATGTCCGTTCCTCTTTGGGAAGTTTGTTTTATAATTTTATATTTAGCTATTTGAAGCTGGATATCCACTATATTTTTCACAACACACTTTCGTCAGTATGTCTACATTAATCCCAGTGCAGCAATTGTTGCCACAACAATTTATAGGTCAGTAGCTACCCCTAGATAAAGAATGAGACGATTTTTATCTCATCAACTGTTTCAAAAATCCAAGATATATATATATATATATATATATATATATATATATATATATATATATATATATATATATTGCTTTGGGGAGAATGTTAGCCTTAACAAAGGAAAACTATTGCTATTGTCCAAATATAATCAATCTTTTTGAATATAAGCAACCTTTTTTCTAAGAGACTAGGCAGATTATTAACTGTAAAGGGGAACAATATTTTACTCCCTGAAAACATTATTCTCCTGTCTACATAAACAACAAAATAGAGACCTTAGCAAAGTAGTCACATAATTAGGTTCTAAAATGCTGACAATTGAGGACCATATATTGTTTTATCTTAAGCCATCACATCTATTCTCTAATTTGAAGTATATTTAGAAATCACAAGTGTATTCATTCTTTGAACAAATATTTATTGAGTGGCAATTCTGCACTAGTACTGATATCTAAGAAAAAAGTTACTGTCTTTAAAACTAAGAAAAAGGTGTCAGGGAACCTTAAAACCTTACTGCAAGATTCAAGGTGTGTGTGCATGTGTGTATGTGTGTGTGTGCGTGCATGTGTGTGTTGCTCTGTGCTAGACAAGGCTTGGTGGTGCGGCTTTTCACTTGTACAACTGGTATTAGAGTGACTTCTGATAATATTGACGCTCATGGTGAATCAGACAATACAACTGGCCCCAACCCAACTCAGAAAGACCTCAGTCTGGTCATCAAACAGGCAAATTGATCCACTCTAACCCAGTTCTCTATTAAGTTAAAACAAGGGAATGTGCATTTTACTGTGTTTTGGCTATGTATTAATTAGTATTAATCTTAATAAGAGCTAATAATAGCATTATATGATTTGACTGTCAGGAGATCCCTATGTAATTTTAGACATTATATCTAAAATTGGAGAGGTGCTAATCCAGTTTTAATTTGTGATGTTACAACCTTCCCTTAGAGTATTGGGGTCATATTTAGAGAGGGATGCAGACATTCCACAAATCATTCAAAGGGAAACAGCCAAGACAGGAAGGGAGCCTGAAACCATTCCATATGAAAAACAGTCAAAGGAGCTAAAATACTAATCAGGAAAAAAAGATGCTTCAGGTTATAAGACAGTTATTTGTCAATGTTTGAGGGTTTATCTTGTGAGAGAGAGATTAGAATCAATCTATCTGTACCCCTAGAAATAGAACTCACAGGAAATAAAATATTTCTACTTAACACAGGAAGACATTTCTTTGTTAATCTGAAGATGGACTGGCTACCTTGGAAAGTGGTTCTCAGCCTTGTCCATCTTTGTGCCCAGTGCAGGCGTACACAGGTGAACAAGCCAAACTTAGTCTCTCTCTTTCTTCCTTGCCCCTTAGACTGATCTCTCTTTACATGCACTTCGTCACCTTTCTCCAAGAGGACTGTAGTTGCCTCCTCACCGGTCTCCTTGCATCCATTCTGGCCCCGTCCAGTTTATTCACCATCTGCCAAAAGTGTGGGCTTTACACAATGTAAGTCCCATCCTTTACCACATCCCGCTGCCTATTCCTTTCGGCCGTTGGCTTGCCAAAATAAAAACCTAAAGTATGCAGAGCTTGTTAGATCCCTGTATGCTCAGGCCCATAGCTCTTTCACCTCATCTCGCTTCACTTCACTCTCATTGCTCTAGTCACACTGACCTTCTTTCACATGGTCCCTGGCAAGTGTCATGCTTTCTTTTACCACAGAGCTTTGCACATAAAATTCCTCCTACCTGGAATTTCTACCTGCCGCCCTCTTTCCCTGCCCAATTCATTGATACTTCTAGTTAAGAGCTCAGCTCCCCATTGTCCAACCACCTTGTTACGCTTCGTGTGTAACACACCAAGAAACACCCGTGATTACTTGTTTATTATCACCCGTCTCACGTGGTAACATTCTTTTCTGGGATGATGTTATTTCCTTTCTCCCATATTATGCAATTAGCTGAATAAAGCCACATTGCACATTTTGTTCACCATTGTAACCCAAGCACATATTGACACATGGTGGGAGCCCCCATGAAGTTACTGAACGGGTGAGTTAGTGAGGATCTTGTGGGTCTCAAGGGACTCGGGGTGATTACTTCCAGGGATAGCAAACAGCATGTAGGCGGTTAAAACAGATGGTTAGTGAAGTACCTAGTAATCTATAGAGTCTGTGCCTTTTGCATATTTGATTCATGTTTTCTTAATTTCAGTTATTCTTTTTTATTATTATTTAGGGTCTACAAAACTACCTATTAATGATACTTGCATTTTGCATCATCATGACTGGAGCATTATGCACTGCTTTTTCTAAAATCTAACAATCAAATGGCCAGCAGGTGGCAGCAGTGGTTAAGAGAATGCTTCTACCGGGGACACTAGACAGATGATGCTGAGAACAGTCATTTTCATACAGCAAATGCATCTCAACTCATCTTGGAGAGGGTAAATGATTTATTTTTCCACAAATGTGAGACTGAGGGAAAACTGAGTTTCAGTCTACTATAAAAATGAAAAATTCTTCTAACGAACTACTTAATGAAGGTAGAGATTGAATGGGTTACTAAAATGTCTACATTCCTATTGCATTACATCTGAGAGTGCTCCTTTTACCACAATATGCGTATGTACTTAATGTTGCACAATCTAGAAAACAGTGTGCAGTTCATATACAAAGAATTTTGTGTATGTCAAATTTCCAACATATTATACTCAATGAAGAGAGGCAGAGAAAGGCTGGAGGCGGTGGTATGGGGAGAAGAGGTAACTTATAATGGAATTAGATTCCAAATATATCTGGATCCTTTGCTAATAAAAGTAAATGTCAGATTTGGTAACTGAATGCTAAAAAGACCATTTCATTATTTTTAGCCCAAACTTTTCTTTACTTCAAAGGAATATTGCCCAACTTTACATCACCCATCCGTCTTACTTAGCTCAAAATACTTTTGATTTTCTCAAGATAAAAATCCATCTTCAGAGAACAAAACTTTCCACCATTGAGAATATGTGTATAATACACATATGTACATATAAAAGTACATATAAACACACACACGTATATACTATGTACAAAGGTCTGACAATTAAGTTCACAAACACATCCTAGAAAGAGTGCTGCATACCTCATTGCTGAATATCACTATGGTCACCTTCGAAGTCCTCCCCTTGGGAAGCTATGCACTGACGCCAGTGCCTAGTCCACCCTCCAAAGCAATTTTGGAACTCTTTTTCTGGAATGACCATCAAAGCTGTTGTCGTATTACCCTTGATGACCTGAATATCATCAAAATGTCTTCCTTTCAATATTTCCTTTCTCTTCAGGTAAAGAAAGAAGTCATTGGGGGCCAGATCAGGTGAATAAGGAGGGTGTTCCAATACAGTTATTTGTTTACTGGCTAAAAACTCCCTCACAGGCCGTGCCATGTGAGAACTGACATGATGCAAGAGCTCCTTCAGGACCAGTTTTGCACACACCTTTCTCATGCCAAGATTTTCAGTTAAGATTTTCCTGTTTCTCTATAGATGTTTACTTGGTCTGCTATGCTTCTCACAGTCAGCCGACGATTTTGATGCACAATTTGATTAATTTGTGCAATGTTTTCATCAGTTCTGCTCGTTACTGGCCACCCTGACCTCTCTTCATCAGTGAAGCATTCTCTCCCCTCAGAAAAATATTTAATCCATTTGTACACTGCCGTTTTCTTCATGGCATTATCCCCATAAATTTGGACCAGTATGTCCCTGATTTCACTTCCACTCTTGCCAAGAAACAAGAAATTTAATGATTGTCCATTACTCTAATCCAAGCTCAGACATTCTCAGGACAGCACACAAAAATATGCAGCAACAATAATGAACTCCACTCAGCAAGACACCTCCACACGTCAACAGGAACACAGCTGTTAGACACTGATATACCAAGGTTATAAAACCTTAGTGAGCTGTTTGTACAGTGCTGCCAGTGTAAGTGCATGGTGGCAAGTTCGTGAACTTAATTGTGAGAAATATATATATATATATACATATATATTTACATGTATATGTGTATATATATGTATACATATATACATATATGTGTGTGTATATATATGTATGTGTGTGTGTGTGTGTGTGTGTGTGTGTGTGTATACACGGTGTTTCCCCGAAAATAAGACCTGGCTGGACAATCAGCTCCAAAGAGTTTTTTGGAGCAAAAATTAATATAAGACCCAATCTTATTTTACTATAAGACCCGGTATAATATAATATAATATAATATAATATAATATAATATAATATAATATAATATAATACAATGTAATACCGGGTCTTATATTAATTTTTGTTTCAAAAGATGCATTAGAGCTGATTGTAGGTCTTATTTTCGGGGAAACACAGTGTGTGTATATATATATATATATATATATATATATACACACATATATATATATATGGAAAGAGAGAGAGAGAGAGATTATAAATACTTGACTCACATGATTGTTGAAGCTGAGAAGTCCCAAGATCTGCAGTTGATAAGCTAGAGATGCGGAGAGCTCGATGGTACCTTCATAGTCCAAATCTGAGAAGCAGAAGGATTGATGGTGTAAATTCCAGTCTGAGTTTGAAGGCCTGAGAACAGCGAGAGCCAATGCTCCAAGTTTTAGTCTGAGTCCATGTCTCCCAAAGGCAGGAAAAGCCCCATGTCCCAGCTCAAAGTCAGGCAGAGAGCAAGAGTAAACTTTCTCTTATTCAGCCTTTTTGTTCTTTTTAAGCCTTCAGTGGATTGGATGTGGCCTTCTAACACTGGGGAGGGCCACATCTGATTTACTCAGTCTATCTATTCAAATGTTAATCTCATCCAGATACACCCTCAAAGACACACCCAGAATAATGTTTAACCAAATATATCGGTACCCTGTGGCCCAGGCAAGTTGACACATAAAATTAACCATCTCACATATGGTAAGTCATTTTATGATATTTAGCTATTCAACCATAAAAAGAATTTGAGTTTAAACACTTGAATACACTGTTTGTTAATATAGCTGACCCTTAAAAAACGCAGGGATTAGGGAATATACACAGTTGAAAATCTGCATAGAATTTTGAACTCCCCCAAAACTTAACTACACAGTTGTCCTTTGGTATGTGCAGGTACCAAAACCTGCAGATGCTCAAGTACCCTATATAAAATGGTGTAGATCGATGCAAACAGTCAACCTTCCAAATCCATGGACTCCCAACCGCGTATCAAAAACAGTATAGGCATTTTTTGGAAAAAAAAAAATCTGTACATAAGTGGACCCATGCTGTTCAAGGGTCACCTGTACTATTCTGTGGAGATTATTTTATCACATACCTGAGGCTGTAGTGAAAACATACTTATTATAAACACACAAAGGACTGTGGAATTCTTGAGAAGTTTTCTAACTTCGTTCATTAAAAGGCCTCCCCACTTAATCCCACCCCTGGATCATTTTATAACAACTCCGCAGTATATACCTAAGAGGAATGAATGTATATATCCATAGAGAGTCTTGTACAAGAATGTCCATAGCAGCTGAAAACTGGAAATAATCCCATGTCCATGAACAGGAGAACGGATAAATTGTGGTATAGTCATAAAATGCAATGGAATACTACTCATTAATACTCACACAAAGTGAGGCATCTGGTTGCTTATCTTTAGTTATTAACGTATATTAATCAATCATTTAATTCTTCGGGATAAATACATTTTCAACCACCAGAGGTCAGTAAAGGTTTAATTGTGATAGTTTTTATGTTATTTTTTTTTTAAATGTGATTTTTTTTAAAGTTTAGGCTTCTTCTCTCTCTCTTTTTTGTTTTCCTCCTTTGCATTTCTCTCTGAAATGACTACACTTTGCTATTTATGGATTTTTAAAATCTGAACTAGGAAAATTATCTTATATCTCGTGTGTATCAATCGAATTCTGTGTTATGTCTGCTTTTTAGTTATTGGGTTTTCATTACTTTTTGACTTTATTATTTGGAGTTTATCATTTAATTTT
Organism: Rhinolophus ferrumequinum; assembly: GCF_004115265.2. Classification (NCBI taxonomy): domain Eukaryota; kingdom Metazoa; phylum Chordata; class Mammalia; order Chiroptera; family Rhinolophidae; genus Rhinolophus; species Rhinolophus ferrumequinum. Next base: position 27,799,477 of record NC_046301.1, read on the forward strand.
CTAAAAGTTGAACACATCACAAATTGAATCCATTTTTGGAGTTCTTTAAGCAGAAGAGTGTGTTGCCTTACAATATCCAGGAGTTAGAAGAATTCTCACAGTCAGCGCTACCAACACCGGTGAACATTACTGCATGAATACTAAGCTAGAAGCCACATGTTTCTCTAACCCAACGGCAGAAATATCATTACTAAATCATTAGGCTGAATGGCCTCGGGTTTCTCTAAGATACTCTAATAATTCTTCAGCTTCATTAGACATTTTAGGTCACAGAGACCTAGAACTATTTGCCCTGTTATTTTCGAAGACCTTTTTGCAACCAACAGGCTAAAATGTTTCCCAATAGGCTATTAAGTAATCATTTGCAGTACTTGGATAGATTCTGAATATGGATTCTTATGGGTTTTACCATCACTGGTAGACTGGCTGGAGGAAGGTGTGTACTCCATTCCTATTTCCTGGGTACAGAATGATGGTTTGCTAAGGCAAATGTTTGATGTAAAGTGGGATAGCACATAAGCCTGATGTTTGTTTCAAATGAACTCTGAAATGCCTAGTGGAAAATTACCAAGAAACCAATTGCATGGAGCATAGAAAGTTGGACATGTCTAAAATTCTCAAATTGTAAGCTGAGATATTTTCCAGAATCTTCTTCTTTTCTCTTTATTTACACAATGAAAGTCCTTTGGAATTCTGTTTCTTCCCTCATCATCTTAATTGTTATGGTTCCCGTTGAAGACCTCAGGTCTGAAATTCAAAAACATATGTATGTGTTGTCTTGGTAATAAGACCATCAACTTCAATATGGGAATGTGACATATTTCTTAAATATGTGGTAAGAAAATATATATATAATTAAATCTCACAAAATATTCCAATAGATATTTGTGCATTTTATTATAGGGGGATTGAAGGCAACTTGGAATTGGACACTTTCAAACCTAAGGGGTTTTCTGCAGAAATCAGGCTCTATATTCTGCACCATTTTATGGAAATGTGTCTTTTCTATGACTGTTGGAAAAATTCTAAATGCCGAATCATTGCTTAACTTTGATGCTTTGTGGGATGAATTTCTCCTCCTGAAAAGATGTTTTAAGATCATAAATCAAAGGAAGAAAATGTAATTTTCCTCACCTTTTGTATGATTTTATGGTTCTGCAGCCCCAACTGTTTGATTTACTATTCACTCAAGTAAATTTCTCAGAAAATTCTCTGAGAAATCCAGCAGGGGCAAAATAGTCTATTCTCATGCAGTTTACTTGTGCAAGAGAGAAAGCACATCAACATAAATTGCTATTCATATTGGTTGCAGTTTAAAATTACATTAAAATAAGTATCTTTATGGAACAAAATTCTGGTTCTTTTTTTAAAAATGTAACTTATGATGCCCATTTAAATTCTCTCTGGAATGAACACAGATTTTAAGATTTGTTTGTTTATCAATAAAACAAGTCCATTGTTTTAAAAAAGGGAAAAACAAAAGTATAGAACTGAAAATTAAATAGCACCTTGGTTCACTCATGTACATTCTCTCTGAAACTCTCAATTTCTATCTTGCTTACACATACACACACACACACACACACGGTCTTAGAGATTATTTCCTGAATTTACTGAAAAAATGAATTCATTAAATACTGCCATTAATATGCACTTATGTGTATATGTTTTCAAGGCATATTCCTAGTAGAATTATTGTATCACAAGATAAATACACATTAAAAATTTCGAAAGATACTGCCATAATGCTCTGCAAAAAGTTGTAACTAAATTTTAACTCTGCTAACAGATTCTCCATACAGTTGCCAAAATGATTTTTATCAGTTTCTTAAATATTTCTCAATGTGATGTGATTAAAATAGCATGTAAGCAGCTAAGTGCATCTAAGTGTATATTAATTTGTGAGGAGAATTTGTTAAATATTTTTATGTATATCAGCTCCTTGCATTGCCTTTCTGTGACCTTTCTTCTTGTTCATATCTCTTTACAAATTTTCCAGGAAAATGATAATTTGTAGGATTCCTTTGTATATCAAAGGAATTAACCTCTTTGCCTGTGGTCATTTTTGGTAAATATTTTCCCTGTTTATATTTTATTTTTATTTTGTTGATAGTTGCCATCCATTTAATTCTTGTATGGTAAAATTTATGAAATGTTCCCTTTTAACAGGCAGATTTTCGTCACATTCTCAAGATAATTATTTTTTAATCATTATGATTTTTTTCTAACACTTCTGTTTTTATGTTTTATGTTTAAAATTTTAGTCCATATATAGTTAATTTTAGAGTAAGGGATAAAGACTTACCTACATTATTTTTCAAGTATCTGAATCATGTCATCATTTTTTATGCTAGGACCAAAGAGTAATTACTATGTCTTAATATATCTTAAAATTGTTTATCTTGTCCAATATTTCTTACTCTTCCCTTTCAGGTTATTCCATGCTATTTTTTATATATTTTCTTTTCAAAATGAATTTAGACTAAGTCTATCAAGCAAATAAACAAACACAACAGCCACAACACATCTGTTAGCATTTTGATTGGACAGCATCTGAATTTGTAAATTTAATTCAGGGACAATCATCACCTTTCAAATATTGAGTCTTCCTATTCAAGAGTGCTCAATATCTTTGCACTGTTTAAAAAATATTTTGGTTGTGCTACTATGTGGTTTTCTATTTTATTATCGTTGTTTGAAAGTAATAGTTCCTGGTTCTAGTTATCAATTCTGTTATTCAGCTTACTTTTATGTTTGTTTTAATCATTTTATTCTCTTTATTTTTAATCTGATTTAAATGCTTAATTCAATATTTTATCTCTTCTAGTAAGTATAAGTCATTAGGTCTATTAATTTTTCTATGAATATAGTTTTAGATCAGTCACATAAGTTTTGATACCTAGAGTTGTTATTTTCATTTTCTAGATATTTGGCACTATCAGTTTTTCTTTTTTTTTTCAGTATCTTGTTTTACACAAAAATAATTTAAGATAGCATTTAAAAATTCTGAGGGGTTAAAGTTTTAAATTTTTATTTTAATGATTTCTATTTTTCATACAATTAATGTAATTGATATTCTTTCTATTTATTAAATTTTATTGAAGCAGTTTTTGTGAACTAAAATAGGATCAATTTCTAGAAGTGTTTAATGGAAGTTTAAATATAAGATGTTATAACTGTTCTCAGGTTATTAAATTTAGCATGTACCCATTAAATTGACCTTATTTATTGTCTTTTTTTTTGCATACTTTAAGCCAAATGTTTATTTTTTAAATTTAATCTGTTAGCTAATGTTTCCTGAAAGTATTGTTTTTCTATTAATTTTCTTTTGTATTTCCTGTAGGTTTGCTTCTTGAGTTCTGATGTTACATTACTTAATTCAGAAAGATTTATTCCAGTTAGGTCTTCATTACAGAAGGTAAAATTTATCTGTACAAAGTTCCACTCTCTGTCTTTTGAATGTATTTTTTTCGCGTTACTTAGATGAGTTGCTTGTAAGCAGCGTATAGTTAAGTTTTGCTTTTTGATCCAGTATGAGTCTTATTATTTAACAAATTTATAGTTATCCTTATAATCACTATATTTGGTCCTAATTCTTCCATCTTATTTTATGTTATCTTTTTATGTTTAATAACTTTTTTCCACCTTTTTAAATATAATTTGTATTTTCTGACCCTCTGTCCTCTTGCAATTCAGAAAGTACATTGGCCCCTCTTAGTTTTTCAAGTGTAGTGTAGTGTTTCTATAACAGTGGACCATGGATTAATAGAATCGACTTAGTACTTGTTATACCAGCACATCCCAGACCTACTAAATCCAGGATCTCAAAGGTGGAAAATGTGTGGGCTTGCTCTACACAAGCTAGTCAGGAGAACTCCACCAAGTTTTATCTTGCAGAGTTTCAAACCTATTGACAATGTGTGCAACAAACCCTGGTTTCAAAATTTAAAAGAATAGCAATATAAATACCTGTATACCCCTCATCTAACTGTAATGATTAACATTTTGCTTCCTTTGCATCCCCTCTCTCTCTCTCTCTCTCTCTCTCTCTCTCTCTCTCTCTCTCTCTCTCTTTCTCTCTCTCTCTCTCTCTCTCTCTCTCTCTTTCTCCCCCCTCTCCTCTCCTCTCCTCTCCTTCTCCCTCACTCTCTCCCCTTCCTCTTTCATTCTCTCCCTAAAGTAAAGTATCTGAAAGGGAATTCCACCAATCATGACGAAAATCATGTCATATCATTTTTAACTATTTGAGCCTTTATTGCTTAAGGCTAGAATGTTGTCCTTCATGACCACAATATTAACATCCAAAAATGTTAACATTGATTTTAAAGTATTATATAAATTAATACCTGTGGTTGATTGTTACATTCATGGCCCCTATGAACGCTATTCTTCTACTATGCAAAGCCATGAGACATAAAAGGAGAGAGTAAGTGGAGTGGAACCCAAGCGTGACTCAGTGTAGAGTTGGTGGGTGCTCTGTCTATCTGTCTCTCTGTCATCTTATTTTCACCTCAGTTCCCCCAAATTTTCTATTTTCTTTCTCAGCTCTACTTGTCTTTGTTTGGTTTTACTCTCTCTACCCACATATAGCTCTGGCTACCTATCATTCTAGCTCCAACATCCCTTAAGAAAAGCACCTTCCACATCTGCTAGACACTGAAGAGTCTCAAGAAAAGACTCTGGGTTAACAAGGTTGCAGGGACAAAGCAAGCAGCAACAGTAAGTGGGATGATAAAAGCAATATCAGATACATGTCCAAGTCACAATAGAAGGAAGATAGTGCACCTGTCAGAACACAAAATATTGCCTTGTGCCAGATTCCATATTTGGCATTTTTTCAACCATCTTAGAGCCATTTTTGACAACCTAAAACTCTGTTTTCATAATGTAAAATGAAAACTGAAAATACCATCCCTGCTTAGCACACAGTTATTTGGAGGAACAAAGGACATAATGCAAATGAAAGCATTATTACATTAACTATTGTGCTATAATATTAAGTGCTCATCGTTAAATTGTTGCTTGAATTAAGTATACCTAGGAGAAAGGCTTGACTTACCTCATTATCCTAGAAAATATAAATGTAAGTAGTAATCAAATTAATAGTTATTCTATGTGTAGATCTTTACTGAATAAATTAAACAGGATTGAGACATGAAATCATAGCACTTGTGTTTATACTGTTTAGGATTTGTATATATTCTGTTTGTTCTGATGGGTATTTATCTTTATTTGTTTGTTTTATAGTATATAGCAACTGAGCTTTCTTATACTAGATCAAGGGTCAACAATCATGTATGACAAAGTCGGCCGCATGGAATAATAATCTGTAATGAATTTAGGCTGCTTTACTGCTTCTAGATACCTCAGGATCACTTATGAAAGAGTGTACAATATAGTGACTGGTAAGAATAGGTTCTAGCATTTTATAGACCTGGGTTAAACTCTCTCTCTTCCACTTGATATCCGGGTAACCTTTAGCATACTACACCTCCAAAGCTTCAGTTTCTTCTTCGTTTGTAAATGGAGAAAATTATACCTGCAGAAGTTCAAAGAATGAATGAAATTAAATTAAAAAAAAGTGTTACCAGGTTAATTCTTACTAAATGCCACAAAATGTGAACACAGGTGGCATTGGTCTGAATGATTTGTCCACAGGTGGTTCTGGCTTTCAATCCTGAAAGCTCAGAAACTAAAATTCATAGGGACCCCTGAATAGACTGGCCTCAGCAATTCTGAATCGAGCTATCAAAACACAGAAGAGACACATATAAATTGTTGTACATTATTTTTAATGAGAGTTCTCTGCCAAGTGAATCTCTCTACTGCATCCTTTCCCTAGAGATGAGCTACATGGAAAGCCAATTGAACAGAAAGCTTCTCCCTGAGTGAGGAATCAGAACAAGGAAAGATGGTTATTTGATTTGGGTGTATAACATAACTGTATATATGCATATTTTTCTCCACCAGGTAGCTATCAGAACATACCACCCCAAAATACACCACTTTGGCATATTATTTTGAGCCTAAGGCAGTTGAGAAAAAGCAGATGTAGCATGGCTCTCTAACCTACCACTTTCTACCTAAAAGTGGGCATAAGTTTCCTGTGAGAAAGTTACCCTCCCTGTATCAGAAAGAGAACATTCTTATCACTGGAGATAGGGAGTTGATACCGAGATGAACCCATACAAACAAACCTACCAAAATATCCCTTATCCTCCATTAGTTTCCCCATAAATTTCCTAGTCACTTTCTCACGTATACTACCCCTTTTCCTTTGTCTCATCATAGCTCCATGACCTATTATGGTACATAAGTTCGCAGACCAATTCCCTTCTTAGGGTCTCCATTTTCTACATACAAAAGCCTCTGTGTACATGTAAAAATTATTAATAACATCAAATAAAATTTGTATGTTTTTCTCCTGTTAATCTCTTTTGTCAGTTTCAGACACAGAACCTAAGGGTCTAGGAAAATTTGTAAAATTTGTCATGTTGACATACATGTCAGCCAGTCTGGGGAACTCCTGATTCATACTTAGATGGGTATTCTCAACATTTGACTCCACTTTCTGCCTTTCTCTAAGCCACCACTACTAATTAGCTTCCCTTTTGATTGACATGAGGAAAGGCATATTAACTTTCAATTGATTTATAATCAAGTCTGACAGGCCTAGAGGCCCTGTTCTACTTAGGATCATTTTTCCAAGTCCATAGGTTAGCTCTCTTATTTCTCTGCTTTCATAGTTTTTGGTACATTCCTCAGTGTCATGGTCAGGCATTAACGAGAATACCTACCTCGTTATGCCTGGCATTTAGTAGGTATTTGATAAATGTTAGTTTATGGATTTTTCCCGCCCCATGAGTTTATCTTTCCCTGTCGTCCTACTCTGTGTCAAAGAAATGAAAGTCAGATTTTACCTACAATCCCATTTGTCTGCAGTCTCATTATATTCTCTCGACTGATGGTCATGACCGCTCAGCCTAACTGCCTGCCTTGCAGGGCTTCTGCTCAGCCTCTCAGACAAGCCTCCTCAATGTGGGGAACATATTGATGTATTTCCACTGAGGATAGGATTAGAAATGTGAAGGAGAGTCTTTTCAAAGTAGTTTTGTTTGAAGGAGCAGCAGGGGAACCAGTCAGGAGCAGCTCTATTCAAAATATTCATTTAATAGCTGGTTTCTTCTCCTTCACTACTTATATTTTAAAAAGAAGAGTGGACTAAGGAAGATTGAGGCACAAAGAGAAAGGCATTTTAAAAATTTCAAAGTCACTGGTGAAAAATACTTCCATTTTCCCACTGGAAACGTCCTCCCACAATGTAACTGATAATGGTCCCTGTCACTGTTTCCACCCACTTCTGCATCTGCTTTACCACCACTGCCACCCGTTCCTACACACAAACCATGCCTTTTGACATTTTCAGTCTTCTAAGTGAGAACATTTTCTTCTCTTAGCTTTGGATGCATGAATTAATTCATGAGAAACTCAATAGCTGGTATAGAGAGAAAAAACTCAACGAACAGAAGACACCTGACCTAACAGAGAGCTAAGCCTCGAAAAAGAAGCGATGTCTTTGAAAGTGGGTGGGAGAACTCTCAATTGAGTAGACTTCAGCCTCCCACTGGACATATTTAAGGTGAGAATGCCTTACTTGGGCAGGGGACTGAATACACTAAGCTGAGTTTCAGAGGACAGACTAATTATGACCAAATCTGCACAGTTTGAATCAACCACATTAGAGATGGGTGACAAACAGATGACCTTAGTGGAACCAAGCAAATGGGAATCAGCAGAGATAAAAACCACTCACTCCTACAGAAGTATGAAGTCTTTCATCAGCAGGGTCATTGGCAAACACTCATTAGGAGGCATGATGAGACTTTGTTCTCTCTACTTGGACAACTCTTGAGCCTATTGGTAAGCAAAGGTAATTTCTGAAGAATATAGAGGCTTAGTATTCCTTGATCTTCTGGGGGAAAAAAGCCAAAGACACACAAACACACACACACACACACACACACACACACACACACACACACACAAAACCCAGGAGTATAAACTCTGAAATGCTTATCTTATCTCCCCTTTGAAGGCATTTAGATTCCAATGGGTAAGAAGCTACAGACCTTTCCCTTTTCTTCCCAATACAATTTGTTTACATGAAGGAGATAGGGTTTCTCTTTGTCTCTCCAGAGCAGGGCAGATGTCCTGCTCCTATATAAGCTCCCAGGTTCCTAATTTTAATGTCGCCTTTCTGTATGAAAAAACACCCCTTTCTTTGCACATGCAGATCTGCCCATTTGGCTCTGATCACATTGCCATAGAAACGAAAAGAATTGGTGCAAAGGGATCTGATGGAGTTCTTGCTCCAAGTTATAATAATCTGCCTTGATCGAGAAATGCATAATATGAACAAATATACATATTAAAAACTTATCATATATATCCTTGATAGGTAGAAAAACAGAGATAATATAGATATAGGTAGATACGTAAAATGATAATATATATTGTGGTTATATATTCATGCCACATGAACATGTGCAATTTTCAGTAATTGAACTTTCTATCACGACCATTTGAAAGTAGACTATTACATAGAAAATAATACAAAACACACAATGGGTCTAAAAATGGGGCTTGATAGACATATACAAGCTTTTGCACTTGAAACAAAGGCTACTTAGTCGAGTATATAAAGGAAAGCCATCACCACCCAAGGTAGCCATGACATTAAAAATATATATATTTAGTTTATTCATGGTGTCATTAAAATTGCCAATCAAATATACGCATAGGTCACTGAATTCTTTTTCCTCCTCTTTTTATAGGTATGGGGCAGTGTCTACAAACAGTTATTGTTCCATCCTGGCCTTTTGCACAGAAAGTCCTTACTGCTCTGCTAAAGATCAAGACAGACAAGATTTTCTGGACAGAACACTCAATTTAAGAGATCAGAAGCTTGATTGTGACTTACTTGGAATAGCAGCACAATATGGAGACTTATTTTTTTCACTGTTGACCAACCAAAATTTCCGATGAGAAGTACAAAGTGAATGTGATAGCAATAAAATAGGAACTATGGACACATTTCCTGATGATGTTGTGCTGGGTTCTTTCAGTATTTTAAATGACCTGGTCATGAACAACTCTAAGGAACTGCCTGAATGTTTTGAATAGTCTCAAGAAACATTAAAAAGATAATAAAAGACCTTTATAAATGTTTTCCTTAGTTGGAAGGCAACACGGAATAGAAAGGTAAAAATTTTTTCCATCGTTTTCAAGATATTACCAAATAAATTGATACTTTAAGACAGAACATTACATAATGGGCCACATTTCAGCAAGATTCTTGAAACAAAAAAATTGTTGAATAAAAGTCATCGAACAATTTCAATTTGTTTGTAATGTAAGCCTGGCTTCTCTGTGCTAGTTAATATTTTTAAAACCTGGAATGATCTAATTGAGTTGAGTCTAATTTTCCTCTGACATTAAGAAACATTAAGCTGAATATTCCTTTATTAGTGAGAGTTTAAATAAATCCATTGTTACTCCAGTGTGCATTTTATAAATTGATTAGACTTAGTGTTACTTATATATATTGTTTTATTTAAATGTAAAATTTACTTAAATTGTTTTTGTTTTTGTTATGTTTCGTTTTACTGTTTGTTACTTTCTATTTATAACAGATGATAATGCTTGTTTATTTATGGTAGGGATATAATGTTTTTTTTCCCCAAAGTAAAATTAAATTTTAAAATTATTTGCATACATGTCTCTGATTATGTTACCTTGCAGATTCTGTAGGCATTTGAATTTGGAACCCTTGGTTTAAAGTATATGACAGGAAAAGAAAAACGATATTTCAATAGGAATAGACTATTCCTATCGATGCTTCTTTGGCCTGGAGCGCCCTTTCTATTTACCATAATTGAATTCAGTCTTCAAGGACAATTTCAAATAGAAATACTTATTCTGAAGAAAACTCTCCCCAGGCACTACAGAGGGAATTAATTGCTCTTCCAGTAATCTTTCAATATTTCCACCAATCTTATATTTACCTCACAGTACAGACTATATATATGGAAAGATGACACCAAAATATAATAGATATTTAATAAACATTTGTTGATTTTTGAAAAATGTTTCATTTTTATGCATCTGTATTTTTACCTATGGCAAAAATACTCTCTAACACTATTAGACACATAGGGAAATATTAGGTTGGTGCAAAAGTAATTGTAATTTAAAAGCTTAAAAACAATTGCAAAAACCACAATTACTTTTGCACCAATCTACTGTGTTTCCCTGAAAATAAGACCTAGCCAGACAATCAGCTCTAATGCGTCATTTGGAGCAAAAATTAATATAAGACTCAGTCTTCTTTCACTTTAATATAAGACCGGGTATAATATAATATAATATAATACCAGGTCTTATACTGATTTTTGCTCCAAAAGACTCATTAGAGCTGAGTGTCCGGCTAGGTCTTATTTTCAGGGAAACAGGATAATACATTAATCTTTGCAAGTTAGAAAAGTGCAAATTAATCTGAAGATAAGAAATCAATGCCATTTGTGCCACTCTGTAGCCCCTTAGGCAAATTCAGTAACATTCTAACCAACTCCTCTAGGTTTTATATTGTTTTTTTCTTACCCCCAGCACATACTCTTCATGATTATAGCCTTACATGTTATCTTCCTTTCCTGTTTCTGCCTGTGTCCTGGCAGTTAATGGCAGAGAAGCACCTTTCTGCTGGTGTTCAGACCCACTAGTTGTTGAATCCTAATGCAGAGCATTGCGTCAGTCTGAAAGAACGAATATTGCTTTAATTAGGTGAATGAGACATTGGAGAATCTATTTTCCCCATTAGTTTCTGTGTGCTATTTTCCTATCCTTCTCTCTAGTTCTCTGTAGATATGGCCTACCAATCTATCACTCATTACAACATGTAGTGCTCACTTCAGCAAAATGATTGTCTTTTATTGTGATATAAAAGATTATTTCCATTGAACTTTATATGATTATAACCATTCCAAGCAATTTAGTTTCTGCAAAAACAGCATTGATGATAAATACTAAACTGTTCACAGAAGTGTTTCTAATGTTTGCAAAATGTTAGGAAAGACTGTTATGTGGGAAGAAGTCTTATATTGTTTAAAATTTTATTCTCAGTAATTTGAACAAAAAAGCAAGCTTGTATGTCAACACTTAGGACAATGGAGCTATCAATACACAGTGTGGGCGCACTTCCAGGAAATGGAACACATTCTGGATAATGAGATGTGCTTCGTTATAATTCACAACAATGAGGTGGAAGCTGGGACGAAGTCTGAAGATAAGTAGTTGTCCTCTGGCTAGAAACTTAGAGACACATAGAAGCGGAATATTTAGGGGAAGAAATAAGGCTGAAAGAAAGTCTACATTTTAAACTTTAATGCCATCAAAATTATCCTTTAAAATCTTGCTGAATTTCTGGCTATTAGAACAATATATATTATTCCTTTTCATTATTTGAAGACCAAATTTATTAAAAATCCTTTGTATTGCTTCAGTAATAACTTGATACCTTTAAGTGTCTTATCAATAACAGTATGTACAATTGCTATATTTTCCCTTTTAAACATTTTCATCAATTGTTTTATCTCCATAGATTTTGATTTTTTTCATGTTCTAAGTTATTGAAATAACGACAGTCATTTGAAAGAACCAAGTGTATGTGATTTATTTTGATTTCATTCAAATTTTCAAAAAAGTAATTCATACCAGAATTTTGTGTTGGGCGGCAGTTCAGTTTTTTTGTTTGTTTGTTTGTTTTTTAAGGTGGTTATAGTGTCTTCAGAACTTTTATATGTAGAACTGAAGTTACTCTAATTTTTTAAATTAACCTATAAATTACTTCAATTGCAATCAATCAAGAAAACAAGAAAGCAAGGCTTTAACTAGTTTTCATCCTCCAAAATTATTCCTAGGTTCCAAGATGTTTAAGATATTGAAGTAAAATTAAGAAAACAATAGCAAATGATTCCAAAACACAGAAAAAGACTGAAATTATTGGCAAGCAAAATTACTAAACATGTCACTGAAATTAATTAGAAGAGAAGTGAACAGAAAAGAACAACGGAAGAGAAGAAAAAGGTGCAATTGGGAGATGAAATGTTACACAGGAAACCAACCAGCTTCAGAAGAGATAAAGTCATATCTTGATAATGAATTTGGGGGTTACTTTTACACTTCATTGAAAGAAATTAAGAGTTGATAAGTTATTTAATACAGCTTCATCTCCACTTCATCTGCAAATCCATGATGTGAGGAAATTGGACTATACTATTATCTAAGTCCTTCCGGTCAAACACATCATTATTGGGAGATTATTTTTCATGTGTATCCAAGGATTTCAGGACTTGCCATCCCAAAATATGCCACTCTGGCATAATGATTATTTGTATATGAAGGCATTTAAAAAACAGCCAATGCAGGGAGAGGATTTCTCTGAATTTCCCTAATCTGCTTAAAGACAGAAAGGGACCTCAATTGTCATAAATCCATTCCCAGGAGTTTCATCAAGCAGGGAAGACTGACTCATCACAGGAGAGACTGGAAGTCACCATACTCAGACACACCTTCTCACAAACTATTCTACCTGCCATGAATTCTTCTAAAGACCCATTCATCTTGCCTAAAAAGCATTCAGCCTCCCCATAGCGTCTTAGAGTGCCCTTTTCCTTCCCTTATTGAGATATTACGCAAGCTCCCAGATCTCACTGTTTTTTGGATATTCACTTTTGTTTTCCTGTGATGCTCCATGCACATATTACTAAAAATTCACAAATCTGTATATCTTTTCTCCTGTTAATCTGCCTTGTGTTAGTTTATTTGATAGGCCCAGCTATCAAACCTAGGAGAGTAAAGGAAAGGTTTTCCTCCTCTACACATAGAACCTTTCATATTTGCCCTGGAATTCACAGCTATGAAATTTTTCACACTGAAGTCTGCAGAAATATCTTTAAAACATGGTTTAGTCTAAGTTTATTGAAATTTATATTAGTTATAGTGATAGACGAAGGACTAAAGAAGAGATTTAGCACTGCACACAAGTATCTAGTTAATAGACATGGCAGATTCCTATTCTTAAGGAAGGAATCCAGTTATTGGAGGATATTGGTCAGAGCTGCATCAGGAGGAAGGCAGATGTGAGAGGAGCTAGCGAGATCTTCCTCTAGGACATAAAGCCCTGATCATCCCAGAGTCCTGAGCTGAGTTGAAGTCAGGGAATCAAGCACTTAGTTAAGAGGGTCACAGCAGCACAGAGTCAAGAAGATTGTCACATGTGCTCTATCTTCCATAATTAAAGTCAGGAGTTAGCTCATAAAATATGAAAATGCATTTTGGGAAAACGTGAGATTTACTTTTGCCAAAAAGACTCATTTCAAAAGCTCATCTATTTCTTTTTTGCATGTCTAAACAGAGGTCAAAGGCGCCTTGAACCACATCAGCATAATTGTACTTTTCAAAAAAATTCAAAGTACTAGTCTCCCATAGAAATACGCTTATGAAAATCGATGTTTCAGCAAAAAATATAAAAGGAAGAAGCCGATCTCAACTGACAATTTTAATTATCAAAAGTTTATTGTTATTAAGTAGTTAGATTATTTTGCACAAATTAATGTAGAACAAATTGGAACTGGTAATTAGAAGCAAATATATATATATATATATATATATATATATATATATATAGAGAGAGAGAGAGAGAGAGAGAGAGAGAGAGAGAGAGATACATATACTTAACTGTCGTTGTAACTTACATTTATTTTCTAAACACAGAATGACCTGAACTTTTTAAATGATGGAAAAAAGTTGTACCATTTTCTCCCCCCCCACACACATGTATATCACTAAGCTAACCAAGAATTTAAAATATTTTAAATATAATAATTATATATAATATTTTAAATGTTTCCCTTAGAAGTTATCTCATATTGGGAAATGTCCAAGGAGAGCAAATATGTGATCAATCTTATACAGTAATTCTAAGATAAAATGTGTTCAAGGTGTTAACCTTGAACTGACCAATGATAACCACTAGAGAGTTTCTAAATGTCCTTATCCAATAAAAGGAACTAGGTTTTTCTTAAAGAAATGGCTGACCTGGGGGCTGGGCAGGGAAAGTATGAGATGTGCCAGAAAATAAGGGAATTTTCATGAATGATGGAAACCTATGAAAACGACCCAGTTGACGATATGAAAAGGTTCTAACTGGCCAAAGTTATAAAACTTGAAAATCAAATTAAAGATATAAATGAATTATAACTCACCAAATAAGAGTCCATACTGATATAAATAATAAACAAATAAAAAGGAAAAGCTCTACCTTAGAGCTCTACTAATACATATTGAAGAAATAATAGAATTAGCAAATTATTATTTGGTAGCCATCATAGTAATAGTAATAATTGATTTAAGGTAAGAAACATAAAGGGGTAAAATTTTAATGTGGAACAGGATATTTGTATATATGTGTGTGTATATATGTGTGTACGTATGCAAGTTAACTTTTTATATACATAAACACACATATATATACACACACGCATACATATACATACACATGTGTATACATAGAGAGAGAGAAGGAGAAAGAATGGCAGAGAAAATGTGATAGAATACTAACAATGGAGGGATTTGGACAAAGGAGATATGAATTTCTATGTACTTTTTCCTAACTGTTCTGCAAAGATGTCACTGTATCAAAATTTAAAAGTTACCCCAAATTTCATCAATTCAGATCCTATTAATTCAGCCTCTAATATAGTATCTTCATTTGTTAACTAATGTTTTATTCTTAAAATTACTATTCAGGATTTATGTAGACTTCCAATGGCTATCCATTCAACCCAAGAGAGTTGTTGAGTGCTTTTTTTAAGGAGGATGCAGCTCACAGTGGCCCATGAGGGGACTGAGCTAGTAGCACAACCTTGGTTCTACCAGCACCACGCTCTAACCAGCTGAGCTAACTGGCCACCCCGAAAGTATTCCTTAAATACTTTCAACATCTGGTAAAGATGAAAAACTAACAATAAAGTCTAGAGTTTAATTTTTTTTAGATATTAAATATTTATTGAAAGTTAACTTTTTACAGAACCAGACAGTATTCTAGGCTCTCAGGTCAACATGACGCTTGCCAGGAAGAAAATACCAAGTCGCCATGCATTCAGTGAAGGAAGAAAGCCACTGAGCACTTGCATGTACGGGGGAAGAATAAATCCTTTCTTCGCTGTTTATCAGTGTACTCCTATCAAGTTTATCTACCAGTCCTTTGTGGAACACCTTTAGTGGGCAAAGCCTTTCTTCAGGCTCTGTGTAAAAAGATAATACAAATAAAACATAGACTCTATCTTCCAGGAATTTAAATTTAGAGAGAAAAGATGAGGAGGAGGAAAATGATATATTCATAATTCATGTTAATATAACAGAAAAAAAAATGGAACTATGGAAAAAAAATAAGGAAAAAAAGATTAAATCTCACTGGGAGGTGTGTGTTATGGTTTCTAGAAGGAGATATGATCTGCCCCTTTAAGGATGCACCTTTTATTTACAGCTATGAAGAGGGGATAGGGTGACCTAGAGAGAGGGAAATCTTTAGGAAAAAAAAAGAAAAAAAAAGAATCTGGAAAATGCAGATTATATTTTGAGAAAAGATAGTAAAATCATAGGGTGAAGTTACAAACATAGGCCGTCGAGTGTTCTTCCCTGCCTTGCCATTCTTTGGAATTCAGGATCCTGTAAACTCACAGAGACTCCTTCAGTTACTGGAAGGGTACAGTTCAAGACATCTCTACAAATTAATATGAAACATGTGTTTTGTTTTTTTCCCATAATTCCAGGCTAAGAGTCATCAGATGCAATCGTGAGATCATAAAGATTGAGCCCTGGTGATCATTCTCATAATAAAAAGAAAATTTTATTAGACATGAACCTGGAAATTATATCTGGCATTAAAAATAACTGTTGGCAACAGAGTAAAAAAAATGACATTTTGGTTTATTTTATGTGAACAGCACATCCATTTCTAATCTGTTTTAACGTAACACTAACTGCAAGGATAATGTTTTGTAAGGTTACTTTTTGCCTTGTTTATTCAAATGTAAAACAATACCTGGTTTTGATAGTTGCCATTCATGATAATCTATTATGAGGAACTTTTAGTGTGGGAAACTGTAAAATATCTAAGCATAGACAATGTGATTGATATAAATATTGTGGAGGAGATACTTTTCTAAGGTGTGACCATGGCCTGATCTGGAAGCTGGACCCAGGCCAGAAAGGGGAGACTGCTTCCTGCAAACCCACCTTGTTTTGAAACTGTCTGATGGTAATCGATATTCATTCTGACATAAACCAGCACCCCTCTCCTGCCTCCCACTACTTGTCAGAACAAGGATTTCATGGTAGAGCAAGACCTGGACAAGCAGAGCAGAAGAGGTGGCGTAGTTTTTCATTTGAGAAATCCTACACGAGGGCAGTGGAAAAGTAAAACGCTGAAGAGTTCACTGATTGGACGGGAATGATGAAGGAAAGGAGGAATCCAGGCTAAATACAGGAATGACATCACTGAGTGATGGCGACATTAACAAATAGGAGGAAATTTAGAACGGAAGGTGGTAAATTCATTTTGGTCATGCTGATCTGAACTGCTATAAAGTGAGAAGATGTACAGCAGGCAGTTAGATAACCACCTCTAAAGTTGGAGGAGTCCACAGCACATAATTGGAGATAACCTGAAGTTTATGAGACCACACAGGGAGAGTATATACTGTAGAATAAAAGCATGAATTGTGGGAAATACCAAGATTTAGAGGGCAGGTAACGAAAGGGAGTGTGAGAATGAGATAGAAAAGAAATAAAGGCATGAAGGAAAACCAGGAAAGTTTGAGACCATGGAGTTCAGGGGGAAGAAAGAGTCTGAAGTAGAAAGAAATGACAATATGTGTTCAATGCAGAATCATGTATCACAGTGGGCTGCTGCAATGAAGTCAGTGAGCGATCGAGCCAGAAGCAGCTTTAGAGATCATCTAGTCTAGTCTGAACCTCTCATTTTGCTAATAGGAAATTGAAGTTCAGAGAAATTTGGCGTCCATCTCATAGTGAACTATTAATGGCAGAGCTGGAGTTAGAGCCAAATCTGTTAATAGCAACACCAGGACTCACAAAAGTGTTATTGAAAGTTGGTAGTGAAAACTATACCTAAAAAAAAAAAAAAAAAAACTATACCTGAGGCCAGTACCCAGGTATTCTTAAGAAAACACATAAAGACGGTACAGTTTTTACAAAAGCACTTTTTAATTTCCAGGAATATATTGGCCTGGACATCTTATCAGCATCAACTTTGCACAATTTGCAAATCTTTAAAATGTGCATGAGGCAATTTATCCCAACACAGAAGGACAATGGACCGCTCCACTCCCCTCTGCTTGAGGACCAGACTCGAGGATGAGACACAAGCAGGACTCTTCCAATAGCTCCCGAAACTCCTTCCACATCCAACTCACAGTGACAGCAGCAATCACTGCTGAGGGAGGAGACATGTGCAGCTATGAGACAAACAACGGACAATTACGGGCACCTGCCTAGAAGTTAAGGCATGGCATGGCATGGTCTTCTACCCCTGCCCCCAAAGAAATGTGCGTGCGTGTGTGTGTGTGTGTGTGTCGATAAAAATGTTTACTCTAGATATATTGAATCTAATATCTAATATAATCTAATATAATAATTTTATACTGAGTCAATTCTTATGTTGAATAATCCTATGAAAAATGTAAACAGTTGTTTGGAAAGGGAATGTCAAGTTGGTTTCCACTTTTTATGCCAAAACCAATGGAGTGAATGTATTGCAGTCACTGTAAGTTTATTCCTTTCATAGCTTTAACAGATATTACTGAAATTACACATTTTAATTTAAAAATTTTGAAAATTATAACTTTTGTTGAAACATTTAAAGGTCTGCCATGCGGAATGGTGTTTGTGGCCTTTTTAAAGGGAAATATATGTGTTTTGTATTTTATCTAGAGTAGAATTTAAAGATATATACACTGTAGACTGAGGATTTCATATGAAATAATGCTGTCAGAAAAGAAAGTCAGTACTTGTCCTACAGATTCTGAAAAATGTATGGAACACGATACCCAAAAATATAACAAGCAACCTAGCAATTTTCAGGGGGAAAAAAAATAAGAAAAGTGATATAAAGGAAATTTTGCCTTCAGGTTCCACTGGGATAGTGGAAGCAGCAAGAGTCAAGAGTTGCATTCTGTTATTTTGGCGGTGGCGGTGTGGTTTTCAGGGGAAGGAGGGCTCTTGTTCATTTCCAATGCAGTATTTACTGTGAGATAATAGTAAACATAAATGTTTTGTTGAAATTTTTCATATTCTATCGCATAACCCAGATTTCTTAATTATTATATTTTAAGATAACTCTTAAATGGCAAAGCATATTATAATCAAGATTTATGAAGCCACTGTACAAAGTCATTACTTTCATTCTCCCAGATATTTTTAGGCTTTAGTAAAACATAGTTTTAGTTTAAGCAAGGAGGAGAAAGATGTCAAAACACTATACCAATTTAGACATGAACATAGTTTTCACAAATATAGTAAAGATACCTACTTTATTGCCATATGTTAAAATTCTTAAAGTAAAATGATGTTCAGCCTTTAGAGGAATCTGTTGTGTGTAGCGAACTCCACAATCTTGTCCACACAGAAAAAAGGCAATGGCTTTAAAAATTGACTAAAATACACACATCAACCCAAATATCGCATATGATGCTTTTTTTTTTTAATTTCCACAACGTTACTGCAATCTTGGCATAAAATGAAATAAATTCCCAAATATAAATAGTCAACCACATTGATCTAGAGATCAGTGTTGCTTTGGAACTTTTCTCGGTATTAGATAGAAAGCACAAGTGTTGACTACTTTATAAAAGGCACTGGATCAGTTGTTATAGGATACAACAACTACACCCTGTACTTACAAGAAAACAGCAGAGTGTCTCAAGAGCTAAGAGAAATCTGAGTCCAAGCAGTGTCTCACTGCTGCCCTAATACTGACGTACCAGGTCAAATCACTTCACTTACTCGTTTCATTACCTTTAAAAAATAGAGGTAGTACATTACTGCAAGTGCCCCAAATATAACTCTAATTTTCTGAGAAAGGTACAAGTTCTCCTGGAATTGGTCCACTAACAGAATTCTTCTAATATAGTATTATTAAAGGTAGTTCTTATAGATCGCTAGGAAGATGCCTTGGAAGGATTAAGGATTTATGTATTTGAAAATCTGGGGAATATTTTCTTTCCAAAGACACTTCATTGATACTTATAAAAACAGAACACTCACTATATTTGAAAACATAGATTTGGCCAAACTGAAGTGATGTCTCAAGTTTGAGACCATCTATAAAATTTTGTTAAGAATTAAGAAATTTATTTCTCTTGAGATAGAAGTAAAGTCAAACAAATAGCTAAGCTAAAGACTATTTGGTTAGATTTTATAATGCAATGAATTAGAATAAACAGTAATAATTACCATTGTGATTTCCTAAGATAATAAAAACATAACAATTTTTTGAGAAAAATTTTAATTTGAAAGAAGTTTAAATATTACTAGAAAATAGAAGTGATTGCCAATCTCAATAGTCTTATCAAGAAATTATATAATTAAGTCTTGTACTTCAATCATGGTTTACCTGGCCTTCTGGTTGCACAAAAAATGAAAGTTTCTTGAAATACTGTTAAAATTGTTATTTAACATATCTAAGACTGCCATATTTTCTTGGCAATAAATCATTGGCAGTCAGCAGCAGACATCCAATTCCATAGTCCTTATAGTTACTATTTCCCCCAAACTGTTCAAATGCTCAAGAAATTACACTATTTAATACATCCTCTTTCATCTGTATCCCATCCCAAGTCACCAAGGTAAAAGTCTTTGCAAATCTTATTGATAAGGGGCTATCATTTTTTCACCCACCACCAATAACGGGATCCTTTCTATAATCCGGTTGAGAGTAAGCGGATCCTATCCTTAGGGTCTGTTACAGGTCCACTCCTGGCACCAACTGTCTTAGACGTTCCCTACA
Source organism: Rhinolophus ferrumequinum (assembly GCF_004115265.2). NCBI lineage: Eukaryota > Metazoa > Chordata > Mammalia > Chiroptera > Rhinolophidae > Rhinolophus > Rhinolophus ferrumequinum. The sequence continues at coordinate 27,819,623 of NC_046301.1, forward strand.
AGCAGAGCCTGAGAAAAGCATTCTCATTCAAGACTTATTGAGTGAGTATTCTCCAGAGCAGAGCAAAGAAGTCAGACTAGGGCAGGGGGCAAAGCTAAGAGAAAATATAGTTTCAGCTGGAGACTGGTTTCAGCGTGATCTCATAGGAAAACTCTAGAGCACAAATGACCCTAGAGTTGGTCACAGTGCCCTCTTGTCATTCAGACATTGGCTGAAGACTGCGGCTGGAGGATGGTGCATAACTTTCCAGGTGACGTGTACACCATCATCTCAGGGTATTTTTTTAGAGAAGAGGGTCAGCTACGAACTGTTAGTAGTCAGCACTCATAGTAGCTGGGGCATGGGTATGTTAGTTGAACAAAGAGGATCTATAATACATCATCTATATATCACATTGTGTGTTCACCACCCAGAGTCAGTTCTGCTTCCATTACCATATATCAGATCCCCTTTACCCTCATCTACCACCCCCCACCCCCTACCCTCTGGTAACCACTAAACTATTGTCTATGAGTTTTTGTTTCTTCATTTGTTTGTCTTGTTCTTTTGTTGTTTTCAGTTTTATATACCTGAAACCTATGTAACTCTACTAACATGGTCACCCCAATAAACTTTAGTTAAAAATAAAAAATAAAATAAAAAAGAGGATCTGGACAAGGTAGTGCAGCATAGACTATGGCCACACTTCAGAACCGGGTCACTAAGAGTTGCTACCTCTTCCATAATCAGGAAGTCACTCGTTTCACAACTATCTTTTCACAGCTATACTCTGTCACTCCAGCAAGGCAAATACCACACATAAGAAGCCACCACACAAAAAATCCCTGTATTCCTGCTGCTAATATTATCTCAACATCCAAGCCAGATTGTTCCAATCTGCATCCAAAAAACAGATGCTCTCCACATTGCTTCTCAATATGGACAAAATAGTAGCTCATGGTCCCTGGGGCTTCTGTTAATACTCCGGCAAGGGGAAGAAGTTCCACAGATCTGCTTGCCAACAGAAGCAGCAAAACAGCAAATCCAGATGCCGTATGAGTACATCTGATTGACTAAGCCTAAATCACTGCTGGACTCTAATTGCAAGGAGTTTAGGAAACAGTCTTATGGTCCTTCAGCCTCTTCATTCTGGAAGGTATGCCAAAAAGAGGGCATACCCTCTTTTTGTAATGGATGGTCAGCATCAGTCCACCAAATCCACCTCCATCCACTCTTGTTATTCAAAATCTATCTCCCAACACTTAAACTTCCAAATAAAAACGTCAGTACCAACAACAGGCTGACACCTAAAATAATCCAACCTATCCCCAGGAAACATGTCCTCTCAGTCTTTATATGGCTGAAAATATCTTAATTTTGACTTCATTCTCAGGTTATCGTTTAGCTGTATAAAATTCTAGGTTGATGATGATCTTACATCAGAACACTGAAACTATATTTCACTGTCTTGTAGCATTGATTACAGCTGCTAAGAAATCTGTTGCCAGTCTAATCAACCTTCCTTCATAATGTATCTGGCTTTTCTCTCTGGTGAACTAGGTTTTTCTCTTCTTATTTGATATTCTTCAATTTTACTATGGTTTATCCAGGTGCAATTTATTTTTCTCTTTCCTGATAGATCTAGGTGTACTCCTTCAACCTGAGGACTGTCTTCAATTCTAGGAAGTTCTGACTCATTACCTCTTTTAATACCATCATTTGCCCTATTCTCTTATTCTTTTTTTCCTGGAATTTCATCAGCATATGTTGGTAAGTTTTCAAATTTTATCTTCTATGGACCATAGCATTCTTTTAAATTTTTCATCTCTTTATCTCTCTATGCTTAATTTTACTCTGTTTTTCATCAATCTTTCAATTAACTATTTTTCAATTTGATGATTACATCATTCACTCTTTTAGCTGCCTTTTTAAAAACCTCAGTTTCTACAAATTTTACTACTTTTAAATATTCTTTTTTGGTTTGTTTCCAAAGAAACCTGTTCTTTTTTATATGCTTAGTCATTGCCCTTATGGTCTCAGATATTTTTATGTCTACACTATGCATACAAACTCTCCAGTTTCCTGCATTCTCTAACTCTTCTTCACTCACTTATTCTGCTTGTTATTTATCATTTTTAGATTTATATGGGGGAGAAGCTTATTTTCCAAGAGAGTCGAATGTTCCCTGGGTTGTCAAAGAATCCTACAGAGCAATTTTGAGTTTTCTTCTTCCGAGCCCTGTGGGGCTCACACGTCTAGGACCAACTTGTGTGATTTTTTTCTCTTGGCGCCCTGAGTTGATTGGAAAGTCCAGCTCCAGCTTCTGCAGAGACAACGCCCTCGTCAGGCCTTCACAGCTCATCTAATTCACTGACCTGTGTTTGAATTTCTTCCTCATTAATTTACCTGATGATTCCACTTTCCTTGGAGCTTTAGTATATATGTAAGGGTTTTGTTTTTGTTTTGCTTGTTTTGGTTTTCGTTGCTATATTTTGTTTGTAATTTTCATATATTGAAACTTGGGAAGGATTTCCCATATCTGCTTAGTCTGTCATAGCAATCAAAAATATTCTGTCAATGACTTGTTTGTCTTCTATTTACTGAAGAAGAAAAAAACAAATAAAGGCAGTGTCAATATCCCTCTGGAATTTAAAGCAGAATTGTTAGCAATAAGACTCTTTAGCTGATCTAACTTGTCGTTTCATCGATAAGAGATGGATGCTCGACAGAAATAGGAGAAGCCTCCCCATTATACTTTATTTCCCCTTTTATACACCCTCAGTTGTTACTGGGAAAATATTTTTGGGGAGAAGAATATCGGTCTATGCCAAACACACTGCAGTTAAAATGCAGATGTCATACTGTCTTATGGTAAGAAAATAATTTATTATATAATCGAGGTCTTTGATAAACAAAAAGTTAATGAGCATAAGCCCAGTTACTGGAATTCCTAATAATTTGAAAACGTATTTCTCCCTGGAGAATCCTTTCAGCATCTTGTCATGCTTCAGCACTCTACCTCAGCCTCTTCTCCGTGTTCCCCAGTCAACACAAAAGTGACCTCACGCAAAGGTGCTTCGTCTTCAACAGAGCCTTGTTGGCCCAACCCCCAAATAACAACTGATCAAGAAAAAGCAGGCCTATATTTCTCAATAAGTAAGGGTGCTAATTGCAGGGGTCACTGACCTGCCTCATCCAATTGCATTGAGACTCTCCCCTGGCATTGTTTAATTTGTCTATACCTCAGATGTACAGACTCTAGCTGAGCAGGGACTTCTCTTAGGTACAGAAAATTAAGAGACCCCAGGGAACTTTTCCTTCACATGACATCAAGTGGGCATTACCAGTTCCCCCTTTATAAAGAAGAAGAGTCAATAAGTTTGAATCCTCCGAACCCAAATGTTCCTTCTACCGGTTAGTCATATGTGTGTCAAGATTTTGAGTTACACAGAGTTTTTTCCCTCCTTCACTTTCTATTCTGATTTGATTTTGATACTGTTGTTTTCATTCTTTGTAGAAGTTAACTCACTATCTCTTCTGCAATCTTCTAAAAATACAACATTAGGATCAAGTAAAACAGTAAGGGAATATGAGAGAACTGGAGATTACTCTTCCAAAAGTAGTTTCTTTGCTTTGATTTCAACAAGTTACAGGTCCTCTGCAGGTGTAGTGATGCTCCAGAAAAATCTTAGTAAATGAAGTTTAGCTTTCTTTATATAATATTAAATTAAGGACACAAATGCCTTTGTAATTAAAATGCAACATTTGTTGTTATTGTTGTTGTTGCTTTTAATAGCAACCATTACATAAAGAATGAAGTAATTTTTCAGAGAAGATACTTTGTCCTAATTGAGGGTTGAACATCAGGAATTATTTATAAAATATCTTTCTGTATTTTAAGATTGAACTTCAAAGCAACTCCTTTCTCTATTCTGGGGAAAACACATTAGAACTTGAAAATGAGCCATTTGCAGATGTTTTAGAGTGAGAATATGTGTTTCCTTTGAAAAACTTTTGAATATATGTCTCAGCCAAGATATAATCAACGAAGATCTGCTGATTGTTTTGGAGATTTTTTTTTCCCTAAGTGGATTTAACTGACCTGTGACTCTATACTAAGTTTTATCTTCTTTAAATGTGTGTATGTGATTGGCCAGGAAATTCTCAATAAATATCAATCAGAAGCTGAATCTCCTTCCTGATTATTGATTCAAGCTGGATAACAAACCAACAAATGACTGGATTGGGTTTGGCTACACTTAGCATATTGACTCAGAGATGGCTCTAGATAGAGTAATAAAAACTTTCACATGCCAAACACTCCTCTAGGTTCTGAGGTCAGTGCTGTAGTCTCACACTTGTTCTCATGAAATTTATGTTGGAGTGAGAGACAGAAAATAAACAAGTAAATAAAGGAACACATACACAATACACAAGAATGTCAAACAGCTCTGAGATCAATGAAGATCAAATAGGTAATGTGACGGTGAAAAGGTATATAGAAGTAGGGCTATTTAAATTGGATCATCAGGGGAAGACTTTTGGATGACGTATTATTGTGCTGACTTCTTTAGCCATGAGAAAATCAATGGACGAGCATTCCAAGCAAAGAAAAGCACAAGAGCTTAGGCCCTGAAGCAGAAATAAGGTTGGAATAGTGAGCAATAGGAAGACTGTATGTAACTAAGGTATATGAGTGAGGGAGAAAGTGATTGCAAATGCCATTTGGACAGGTGGGCTCCAAAACCATGCAGGGCCTTGTACATGTCAATGAGCACTTTAAATTTGATTTTAAATGTGACAGGAAGTCATTTTGGGGTTTTGAATAAAAGGTTTCCTTGACTGTATTTATCGTGTTTCCCCCAAAATAAGACTTAGCCGGACCATCAGCTCTAATGAGTCTTTTGGAGCAAAACTTAATATAAGACCCAGTATTATATTATATTATATTATATTATATTATATTATATTATATTATATTATATTATATTATATTATATTGTATTATATTATACTATCTTATATTATATATTATAAAGACACAGTCTTATATTATAGTAAAATAAGACTGAAATCTTATATTAATTTTTGCTCCAAAAGACGCATTAGAGCTGATGGTCTGGCTAGGTCTTATTTTCAGGGAAACACGGTATATGATCCAAGTATAAACTAGAATCAACTACAACCTTTTGACTCTTGTATCTTCATAGCATTTATCATATCATGTATTTGTGAGGTTTTTTGGTTTTGTTTGTTGTTGTTGTTGTTTTACATCTGCCTTCTCCCTGTAAGCTCCATCAGAGTAGGAAAGAGACTATTTTTGTCTACCACTGATTTTCCAGAAGCAAACTGAGAGTCTAGCACATACATGGTGAGTGCTCAATATATGTTAGTTGAATAAATGACTGCATTAAATGTTTATTACCAATTCTTGTAACGGTCAGAGGATACTGAAACAAACCTCTCCATGTAATAACTATAAGACAGCTCCACCAGGTGAACTGTCAGGTCCAGGCACTATCCAACTTCCTCAGCATCACTGTGTCCACTGAGCCCAGAAAAGATACACTTTTATGCACTTTTCAATATCATATGAAATCAGTGTACTTGTTCCTAATAAGACATAGAGAACCCAAAGAATAAAAAATATTGCCGAAGGTGAGGGGATTAGAAAACAATCAGTAACCACAAGATGGCCACGGGGTTTGAAAATTAATCTGGGGAACGTAATTTAGTGGTTACCAGAGGGTAAGGGGGTTGGGGGGTGGGAGATGAGGGTAAGGGGGATCAAATATGTGGTGATGGAAGGAGAACTGACTCTGGATGGTGAACACATAATGTAATTTATAGATGATGTGATACAGAATTGCACACCTGAAATCTATGTAATTTTACTAACAATTGTCACCCCAATAAATTTAAAAAAGAAAGAAAGAAAGAAAGAAAGAAAGAAAGAAAGAAAGAAAGAAAGAAAGAAAGAAAGAAAGAAAAAAGAAAGAAAGAAAAAATATTGCCAACATAGAAAGAAAATAAAACGGTACCAGGAGCTCCACAGGTAGGATTTAAATAGCTATCATTTTATATGGAAAGAGCTCTATCATGATTTCTGTCGTAAGATGCAGTTCAGAGATTGAACAGACCAAAACTACATTAGTAAGTAAAAGAACTAAAAGGATTTTACGGCCATTCCCTACAAGGAATTCTGCACTAAACAGAATCATTACAGCCTAAAATTTTGAAACAATAAAACCGACAGTAGTTTCATTCAAGGAGAGAATCTTTCTGCTCTAAAGACATTTAGAATCATTTTAGCGAATCAGTCTGAGTATGTCTTCCTAGAAAGAGGGGACTATAATAACCACAGCCATGCCCAGCCTCTCTCCTCAGTGGCTATCTGCTGACTCCGACCAAACTTCCAATCTACCTGTGCGTATGTCTGTGTGTTTCAGGGTTGGGATGGAGTATGCTTTTCCAGTTCCCTACTTGTTAAGGAACCGAACTCATATTTGAATTTGCCAAGGGTGACCACTAAAAACAAATACCAAGGAGGTCATAAGAATATTCACATAAGCATTTACCTCTTGTGGTTTCAGGGAGGCAGGGAGAATCCTTATTATCAAAATCTCTCTCATTACTTGAAATTCTCTTAGAATTACACCTTTTCATTTGTCTACTAGAATCAAGACAAATTCAGTGGAAGGGATAATATCCTTTCATATATTTACATATTCTCACTCCGATGTAAATAATTACCTGATATCATGATGTCCAAGTCTTCTCTGAAAAGAAGTTTAGCTATGGAGGAAGGTGGCATACTCAGTCTCTAAAAGAGGACCTGCCTGGAATAAAGGAGAGTTTGAAGGTAGCAGATATAGAATCTTTGTTCTCTCACAAACTTCCTGGGGTCATCTCTACTTAGAAGTTACACGTGTTCCTAGAAATGGCAGCCAGATACCTGAATTATTCAGGAGAGGTGATAAAATAATGTAAATGCAATGAAAGAAAAAACATCATGTAGAGATTGCGTGAGGGCCCAAGATCATTGGATTATTTTGTTGCTTTCATGTTAAAAGGAAAACTTGAAAAAACAATTTCAAAAAAGAATCTGTACTTTAACATCTACTACATTTCTCTGTGATTCAACTTCTCCTTTGGAAACTAGCATACGGTTATTTATTTGTCATAAATTGTTATTTAGCTCTTGCTATGCGCCAGACACTGGGCTTGGTGCTGAGGATACAAAGATAATGAAGACCAAGGCCTTGCTCTCAAGTCGTATACTGACCAGTGGAGAGACAGAGGGAAAATTAACAATTACAGTATAATTCATCTGCTCAAGGGCAGGCACTTTTGATGTTTTTATGTAATTCTCTGTCCCCAGTGCCTAACATCCTGGCAGGCATACAGTATACGCTCAGCGTGTTGAATGTTGAGTGACTATAATAATTGCTATAATGGAAATAACACTAATATGAGAGCTGCACACAGGAGATGGTATTTGGATTGAGACTTGAAGCATTAATAGGAAATTTCCCAGTAGGCAGAATGCACCCAGAGAGAAGGCAGCCTTGGCAGAGAAGAGCTTAGCCAGGGCACAGAAGTGTGAGAGAGCATAGTGTATTCAGACATACAGGTAAGTTAGTAGGGATGAAGCATGAAGTGCAAAAGCGGGAGTGACAAGAGATGAAACTAGAAAGGTAAGCAGGAGCCATATTGGGAAGGGCCAATTGATTTCTAAAATAGACTTGAAATTGAATCTGCACATGATGAAAAACACTGGGAAACTTTGATCAAGAGTAGCATATAACAGTTCATATGTATTGAACATATGAACAGTTAGGACAGAGGGTGGGTGAATTAGAGGGTATCAATACTTGAAGCCAGGAGACCAACTAGAGGCCACCGTGAGAGCATTTGTGATAGACCGTGAGGGCCTGAACTAGGGCAATGAGGGGAGAGAAGAAGATGAGAGGACAAATACAATCAGTGTTTTCAAGTGAGACTGAAGGGCTTGGAAATTTGACCTGGACGTGAAAAACAGAAGAGAAATATAGATTTTTCTCTCAGATTTGGGCTTGAGCTCTGGGGTACATTGTTGGGCGGTTAGTAAAGAGAGGAAGTAATGCAGGCCAGAGATGAACAAATCTGACAGCGTGTTAGGATCCCAATCCCTCCTGATGGGTGGAGTCTGAAATGGATAGAGCTTGGTGTGAACATGCCCACTGAGGCCACAGCCACTTTGCCCAACTCTCATGTATTTTCATACAATACAAAAGTGCTCCTGTACCTGCTTCAGGTTTTTGCTCTAGTTCCAGGTCAAGGCTGGATGCCTGCCTCAGTCTACTTGTCTGGAGTACTGACATGTTTCTTAGGCAAAGGGCATTGTATCTCAGCCAGTGCCTGGGAGTCTTTTGTTGATGCAAAATGACATAATCCCTACTCCTTCTTACCACTTCCTTTGGAGGACAATGATGGTATACTCAAGAAATCTAACCATTTGGCTATTGATATTAATCCATAAAAATCCCAAAATTTGGCACATTATTTGGGTATGATCTGGATTGCTGGTCACCTTTCTTATGGGCCCGGTCTATAGCAAGAATATGACCCATGTTCTCCAAACGTTCACCACAGAGGTGTTCAGTACGTCAAGTTCACATGCAGAATAGAAAAAAAAAAAAAATCACACCTTGGTATCCCTACAAGAACTTAAAAAGTCACATTAGAATGGTCTTAAACTTTCAATAATAAACGAAATATCACATTAAAAAATGGCTTCAGGTAATAACTTAAAAATCCAGTTATCTATACGTATGTTATTAATTTATTGAATCTCTTACAGTATTCTAGTATAACTAAACATTTCATTATATTGAAATATGTAATTTTTACAGTAATCATCTATTTGCTCCTTTTCAACTGATCAGTGACTTGTTAGGTAGAGCCATCTCTCAGAATCTCCTGAGAAAGCTTTTTGTTTGGTTTGGGGTTGTTTTGTTGTTTCCTAATACACATGCCCAAATGCAGTAATTAGATCTCTGAAGATAGAGTCTGGACATGTGTACTTTTAAAATTTTTCATTTTGATATCATTTTAAACTTAAAGAAAGCTGCAAAAATAGTACAAAGAACTGCCATATGCTCTTTATTGAGTTCCTGTTATCTGTTGCTGTGTAACAAACATCCTCAAAGTTTAAACTTAAAATAACAGTTATTTTAAACTTAAAATAACTGTTATTTTAAACTTAAAATAACAGTTATTTTTTAGCTCACAGATCTGCAACTTGGGAAAGTCTCAGGGGGAATACAGCACTAGCAGGGGAAGTGGATCTAACTCCAAGATGTCTCCTCCTTTGGTAGCAAATGAGTGCTGCCATGAGCTCAGGGCTCCACCTAAGAGCTGTGGACCTCAGTTCCTTTCCATGTGGGCCTCTCCACATAGGCTTCTCTGTGGGCTGCTTGAGCTTCCTCTGAGCATGATAGCTGGGTTCCAAGAGTGAACATGCAAAGAAGCAGGCAGTAGCTAGACTGCCTTTTATTTTCTAGCCTGGAAAGTCATATAGCATCATTTCTGCCATACACATGCCCAACCCAATTTGAAGAGGGGAAACAGACCCCTTACACAAGTAAAAGAACTATAGGATGAGAGGTATTATTGTCTGTATTTTTGCAAAATACAATGTTTCACACCCAGGATCACCAATTGTTTACATTTTGCCCCATTTGTTTTATTATTGTCTCTATCTAGCTATCTGTTTCTACATATATAGAATATCTATACATAGAGAGACATATATTTAAGTGTGTATTACTTAAAGGAGGGGCATCGTCTTATATAACCACAGTATAGTTACCAAAAATCAGGAAATTCGACATTGATACATTACTGTTATTTAATCTGCAATTCATGTTTAAATTTTACCAATTGCTCCCACCCTCTCCTTCCAAATCCATAAAATCCATGCATGCATATATTTTTTTAATCTCCTAGGGTGATTCTGGTGGGCAGTCGTAGTCTAGAATAACATGTAAATATTTGGAGACAGATAGACCCAAATTCGTATCTTAGAGTTGTCATTTACCAGCAGCAAAACCTTGAGCAAATTACTTTAGTTCTCCATACCTCAATTTTCTCATTAATAAAAATGAGAACATTGTTGGCTACATCCTAGAATGGAGGAAAAAAAATGTGTAAAGCACCAGCTCCTCAACAAATGTTAGTTTTACCCTCTTTCGATCCTTAAAATTACCAGTCAAATAATCACATAGAATGTGGTGCTACAGGTGGCAGTGTCTACACCACCTTTGTTCCACCTTCACTTAACTCTAACTTTATAGTGAAGCAATTCAATAGAAATTCAGTCATGCTTTTCACGAAGGCTGCAGTCACTTATTTGGGGTATATTGTTTGAGTCTAATTCATGGATTCGAGCCCACACAGACCAATTAGCTTTTGTTTTGTTCCCTGCTCTCAAAACACACCAGCTTTCTTGCATGCACAGGCAACTGGAGAATTAAGCAAGAGCAGAAGAATGAATGGTAAGGAAGTTATACCTGTTACTTAGCACAGAAGTGCCCCTTATCCCAGGGAATGTGTTCCAAGTGGAGGCCTAAAACTGTGTGTAGTACCAACCCTACATATGCTATGTTTTTTCCCCATACATACATACCTGTGATAAAGTTTAATTTATAAATTAGTAAGAGATTAACAATAACTAATAATAAATTAGAACAATTACAACAATATAGTGTAATAAAAGTTATGTGAATATAGCCTCTCTCTCAAAATATCTCATTGTACAGTAAGTCCTCACTTAACATTGTGGACAGGTTCTTGGAAACTGCCAATTGCTATAATGGAGAGTTTAGTTCCTATGGCATATTTTTAGTCACAAAAACATCACCAAACTTCTAAATAAAGACCCAAAACACTTCAAATAGTAAACACTGAAATAAATGTGAGCTACACATACATTTCAGAGGGACTAATAAAAACAACTAAGACAGTAATTTTCCAACTTGCTTTTCCCAGTTCAGGGTCTCAGGTGGCCATAGCCCATCCAGGTGCTCAGGGCTCCAGGCAGGAACCCACCCTGGACAGGACCCCCTTCCGTCGCAGAGCATATCAGACATTCACTCTGCCACATGCACATCTTTGGGATGTGAGAGGAAAGTGGAGTCTCCAGAGAAAACCCACGCAAATGCGGGGAGAACATGCAAGCTCCACACAGACAGTGGTCAGTCCGGGAATCCATTTTTTTTCTCTCATCAATGTTAAAACAAATTGACGATGAACTAAAGAGCATTATTCGAATGCATGATGTACTGTACTCACCCTTCCTGTGATGATATGAGATGATACAATGCCTATGTGATGAGATGAAGTGAGGCGAGTGACATAGATAGACATTGTGAAACAGAGTTAAGCTACTATAAGCATTACAAGCACTGTGATGCCAGCCACAGTTGATCTGATAATTGAAACAGTTGTTAAATGACTGACAGGCAGAAATATCTACAGCATGAAGACACTGAAAAAAGAGATGATTCACATGAGGGGCAGGATGGAATTGACATTGCGAGGTTTTATCACCTACTCAGAATGGCGTGCTTTTTAAAACTTGTGAATTGTTTATTTCTGAAAATTTCCATTTAATACTTTGGGCCAATATTCGACTGCTGGTAACTGGAACCTCAGAAAGTGAAACCATGGTTAAAGGGGGACTCCTGTACATATAAAATAGCACCATCCTCCAAATAGGAAGATGGTTTTTCATGGTGTATTTGGTAAGTACTAAAAAGCAAGTGCAAGCATAGATTTCTCATTGGGTCTTTCATTATCACTATTTAAATATAACCTAAAGGAAGAAAATTCTTATTGCTTTTTTTTTCTTACTGTTCAATCTGCCCTAGGATGTTTACTACTATTGGCTCTGCAATTTAATCACAGCTCCTTAGAGTTCTATGGGTTTTCTCTGCCAGAGATTCCATTCAAGGTGACTGCATTAACTTTTACAGCTTTTGTGGCTATCCCTATCCCTTGATGATACCACCATTAAATAACCCTTTTCACAATATATAGACACTGTAGTTTAAAGGTCCCTAAGCAACTTGGTCCCTTTTATCAAGAGCCACCAGACTTTTGAATGCCTGTAGTCTATTATTTACTATGGTTTATTGGGATTTTTAAAAATGGGTAATTAATTCTTGGCACATTGCTTTAGTCTGGTTCTAACAAGTATGAGTCCATTTCCATGCATGTGTGTTTAGATTAATATGAAGCAATGCTCAGGCTCATTTTCAGACTTTGTTGCTGGGAGATACAGAAGGACCCCTGGGGCTAACTCGACTTCTGTTTATTTTCATAAGAGACAACATAGATGAACATGGCTGGACTGGTCACAGTGTCAATAACAGATCCCAACCCAGAATGCTTTACCTTAGCAGTTGAACCAGGAAAGTCACCTAAATATGTATAAACTTTGATGATGTAGATACCTTTGTCAACACTGGTCCAGCCTAAAAGTCAAAGATCTTTAAGTTCTGGCCAATTTCACAAAATCACAAAACTTGGTACAAAACTGCACTCAAAAGATGTAAAGTTTCACACACAAAAAATCAAGGGATCCATACAGTGTGATAGATGAAGCTTTGCTGTCGATATTTTTTATTCCGTCCTAATGTATCTTGAGGCCAACACCCCTGCGGTGGTCCTGAACTCTGTACTGTCACATACAGAGGCCAGTCTCCTCATTTAGCATCCAGGAACATTAGGATAGCCTAAAACAGCCTCGAGGACACGCTGTGAAGAGCCTCCATGTCCCTGTTACCTCCATCCTGAGTCAGGCTGCACACTTCAAAGTTTGTATGATTAATATATAGCTAATAATTTGCTTCTCTGGTGGTGGAATTCCAAACTGAAATTATACTGCATGCTTGAGCTGGAATGGCTAACTCTTCTGCAGAGATGGTCGTAGCTTAGCATCTTATTTATATACTATGTGCTTCTTCTTAAGGGAGACTACCACCCTTTTACAGGTAAAAGCCTGCAAGTCACATCTTCAGTAAAGTTTTAAAGGGACAATTCTTTTAGCAATACTTCACATTGCAGATTTTAAGTCATCTGCATACTGTAAAATATTTATCATTGGGTAAAGTCAGTTGAAGTTAGAATAGTTTGCCAAGTAATAAGTACAACTTATTCTAATTACCAGTTAACTAGAAGCCTGAGATTTTAAAATCCCCAAATTTTAATTCTATCCAAAACATTTTCAACAGTTATGTGATTTTGTCTTTATTCTTAATTACACTGCAATAGTTGGAAGGTATAGAGTTTCAGAGACAAATGAGTATTTGTTTAATTGAGCCACTACTTTTTCCTTGAATAGCTGTGATGGTTTTACTAACCAGCAAACCCTAGAATATTCAGTACATATATATGAAAGAAGATTAAAGTATACATATAAGAAAAATTATTTTCTTCCTTTATTTTTTTGAAGTTGTTTAGTCAATGCAAAATCAGTAACACGATAGATAATTTGCTAAGCAAAAGCCATACCAAATGATTCTCCTAAATTTCTTTTCCTACTAAAAGTAAATTCTGTCAAATTTTAAATAAATGACTGTTTAGACTCAAGCTTATTTAGTCACATGTGAGCACTTTTATCCTAAAGAGAAAGTTGTAGAATTTTGACTAAGGCACAGTACCAGTTGCAGCTGTGGGTGAAACTGTCCAGAGTGGTCTGAGGCAAAAAAACAACTATTACATCAGTGAATCCTAGCTTTCAGATACTATAAAATTTTAAGGCCAGAAAACTTTTATATTTACAAGAAATGTTTTGAAAGTGAGTGGGAGCGCTGAAATGCAAGAAACATTATATTGAGATTCAAATTGCCCTCTGGTGAAAAGGGCAGTCTGTTTAGAACTTTGTACCTTAATATTTGCTAGATGAGCTCATTCCGTGTACTGAATAAACCAAACAAGCTGCTAGCTGATCGTACTCTCTCTACTAGAGAAACCACAAAATGCCTGCCCCATCCACAGGCTTATTCAGCTCCGTGTATGTGAGAGAATCACAGCTGACTGTGGAGCAGGGAGGGATGTCGGACCCAAAGGAAACCCATGCATAGGGTGGTGAGCAGCCTGTGACATAATCTGATCACAGAGGTCTACCAAGAGCTCAATCAAGTCTTGTAATTCTTTCTGTCTGTTTTGGATGTCTGCCATCAGCAAAAAGAATAAGCAGCAGCTGGTAGGTTTGAAGCATTTTAGATGACCCTTACCTATTATGTTGGATAAAATAAGACAAAGCACCTGATTAGGCACGTAAAGCAGGTGCCCCTGTATTCCATATCAAAGGAATCGTCACCACTGCAAATCTTTTATCCCCTATTTATTACCATTTGTAATAAAAGACTTGGTCACTTGGTGTTACATAAATAGACTTGTATATGCATAATGTATACACATTATAACACAATAATACAATGATCACACATGAAGCCATTACCCAACCAAGAAATAAAATGTTGTTTGCCTCTATTCACGTATTTCCTCCTCATCCCATTTTCCTGCTTCTTGTCCAGGTCAGCACCGATCACTATCCTAAATGGTGTTTATCATTCTATTAATTTTGAAAACTTTGTCATCAATACTATATGTATGCATTCAACATTAACCATACAGAATTTATCTAGGGGGTTATATGTTACTTTACTTTATTTTCATATTATACTTGCTTTATTGTATTAATCTTCCATAATTTATTAATAAATTCTGTTTTTAAAAAAACAATTTTTATAAAAGAAAAAAATATCATGACCTGTGCTGCTATGAGCTTTTTCCTAATTGCTCCTGTTATAAAAGTACAAAATTTTCTCCTTGGCATACCTAGGAGTGAAACTGCTGGACTGGATTGTACTCGTATGCAAAAGTTCTGCTTTTCAAGATAATGCCCAATGGTTTTCCAATGTGATGGTACAAATCTTTACAATGGAGTTTGTGAGATTCATGAAGAGTGAGTCAATGGTAGTACAAGTAAACTGACATGAAGTAGAAAATCAAATAGAAGACAAGTGGCAATAAAGACACAAATAGGTCAATGTAAGCCCAGACCTGCAATAGAGTGCTGTTCCTGGTAGATGCTGGAAGAGTAACAGCAGAGATCCAGAGCTATTGCTAGGTACTGAAACATTCTAATCTCTGAGAGCTGGCTGGGTGGCACAGGGTAACACCTCCAGTCAAGTGTTACATAGAAATGGTGATGTTAGGCATTGTTCTCCCCTTCTCAACTGTAGAGGGAAAGACTTATCATTTTACCATAAAGTGTATTCTTTTTCTGTTGATTAAGTAAGTCCCAGTGAACCCTACCATTTCCCCGAAAATAAGACCTAGACGGACCATCAACTCTAATGCATCTTTTGGAGCAACAATTAATATAAGACCTGGTATTACAGTATATTAATTATTATATTATATTATATTATATTATATTATATTATATTATATTATATTATATTATATTATATTATATTATATTAAAGACCCGGGCTTATATTATAGTAAAATTAAGACCAGGTCTTATGTTAATTTTTGCTCCAAAAGACACATTACAGCTGATGGTACGGCTAGGTCTTATTTTCAGGGAAACACGGTAGTTTCCTAAGGGATTTGTTTTTTTATCAAAAAATAGGTATTGGATTTTATCGAATACTTTTTTTGCACCTATCTTACTATTTTTTCCTTTTTTTTTTTGCTATTAATGTAGTAAATTATTTTTTATATGTTAAAGCAACATTTCCGTTCTTCCCAGAATAAACCTAAATTTGTTGGGTTATTTTCTTGGGGATTTCTGCATCTGTGCATATGAGATAAACTCTTTTTTTGAAATGTCCTTGGTAGGGCTTGGTATCAGTGTTACACTGGCTTCAAAAAATGAATTAGATGTTTTCCTTTTTTCTCTATTCTTGGGAAGATTTTAAGCTTTAATGAGTCTTACTCCAATGTTTGGAAGATTTTATTAGTGAGTCCTTCTGGGCCTGGAATTTTCTTTGTGGGAAGGTTTTTGTTTCTGTTTTATTACTGTTTAAATATCTTTAACATAAAATAGACTAACATAAAATTTAGATTTCCTATCTTTTTCTGTACAAATTTATATATTTCAACTAAATTTTCAAATTTATTGGCATAAAGTTGTATATAATATCCTCTTTTTAACGTCTGTGTGGTTTTATGATAATGATTTTTACCTTCTCTAGTTTTTTTCTTGATTAGTTTTGTTAGATATTTATCAATATTAGTAGCACTGATTTTCTCTGGTATATATATGTTTGTTTACAATTTCGTTAATTTCTGTTCTTTTCTTAATATATTTCTTTCCTTCTACATTCTTTGAGTTTAATTTGCTGGATTTTTTATTGTAACTTTTGCAATGGATGCCTACTTAATAAAATTTCAGACTTTCTCAACTTTTGATACATATATTTAAGATTATAAATTTCCCTCAGACCACTGCTTTAGCTGAATCCCACAAGTTTTAATAATGTATTTTTATTATCTTTTATTTTTAAATATTTTGTAGTTTTTATTATTATCCTACCTTTAAACATGGGCTATTTAGAAATGTATTACTACTTTTTCTGCTCCACCCAGACAGGGGTTCATATGACATTGTTTTGAGTTTCTATCTTAACTTAAAGGGAAACTCACCATTTCCAGGGCCTTTGATGTCCTGAAAATGAAGGAGAAGGATGTCCTCAAATTCATTGCAGCAGAGACAGACTTAAGTGGCACCGACCTTGACTTCCAAATGAAACAGTGCATTTCAAAAGGAAAAGTGATGGCATCAATGACAAATCTGCAGAGAACCTGGGAGAAGTTTCTACTGGCAGCTCGTGCCATCGTTGCTCTTGAAAACCTGGCTGATGTCAGTGTCAAATCCTCCAGGAATACAGGCCAGCGAGCCGTGTGGAGTTTGCTGCTGCCACCAGAGCCCTGCTATTATTGCTGGTGGCTTCACTCCTGGAACCTTTACTACCCAGATCCCAGCAGCCTTCCAGGAGCTATGACTTCCGGTGGTTACCGCTCCCGTGGCTGACTCCCAGCCTCCCTCAAAGGTGTCTTAGGTTAACCTGCCTACCACTGTTCTGTGTAACACAGCCTCTCCTCCGCACTTTGTGGACATTGCCCACCGTACAACACTGGAGGGAGCTCACTCAGTGGGTCTCAGGTGGCGGATGCAGGCCGGCAAGTACCGCGCATGCCTGGCACCATCTCGCGTGAACATGCATGAGCGGTCATACCTGGTTTACTTCTGCAGGGCTCCTGAAGAGACTGAAAAGGAAAGATAGGCCGCTGCTGAAAAGGCTGTGACCGAGGAGGAATTTCAGGGCGAATGGACTGCTTCCGCTCTGGAATTTACTGCCGAGCAACCTGAGGTCATAGACTGGTCTGAACACGAGGTGCCCTCGTGCCTTGTCTGTAGTTCCTTCCCGAAGCCTGGAGCATCAGCCAGCCACTGAAGCCTGGTCCGCGGCTAAGGGGTAGGAACAACCGCTGAGTGGTCTTAAGCTCTTCTTCTTCATTCTGAAACAAAGAATAGAAATAATGGTGATGGGAAAAACATTTTCTAAAGAAACAAAAATGGATTGCTTATTTCTATTCGTTTAGGGATTTGTCTCACTGTATTTTTGTTATTCATTTCTAACTCAGTTCCACTGTGATCATAGAATATACTTTGATTGAACACTTGGAAAAGTTGTTGTGACCTCCTTGACAGTTCAGATACCTATATGATTATTTTAAGTGTTCCATGTGAACTCGAATATAATATGTATGATACAGGTGTTGAGTGCTGTATTCAGCAGGGAGTTTTACCCACACCTGTTCTTCTAGATTTCTGTATGTCTACTGATTATTTTGTCTGTTGTATCAGTTACTGAGACAGGTATGTTAAGTTCTTTTATGATCTCGGTTTTGCCTATTTCTTTTTTTTGTTTATGTCCATTATGTTTTACATGTTTGGAGACTATGTATAAAAATTTAGGAGTGTTATACATTCCAGGTGGACCGTGTCTTTTATCATTTCAAATGCCCCTCTTTGTTTCTGGTAATAATTTTTGCTTTAATGTCCACACTGACTTTTATTAGCATGGTTCTGCAAGCTTTCTTTTTGTTGGTGTTTGCATGGAATAATTTTCCATCCTTTTGCTTTCAACTTCTCTGGGCCTTATATTTAAGGTATATTATTTTTTCATTTCGTTTTGATACAAAATGACAATCCTGGTTCTAGTGTTTTCCTAGAATAGAGAAAGAATTTTAACTGCAACATTTGGTCCATGTACAGTTAATGTAATATTGAAATATTTGAGGTTATATGTACCATCTTACTCCTCCTTTTTCCTTGTCTTGCTCTGTTGATTAAATCTGGCCAGCTACAGGCCAAAACTACCTACATTCATTTGTTTACATATTGTTCATGGTTGCTTTTACACTGCAATATCAGAACTGAACTAATACTTGTTAAGTAATGACCTGTTTCACCATAGAGTGAGGAATAAAGTTTTCTGAAAATTCTTTGATAACGTAAAATCTCCTGGAAAGTTGGATATCTGTAATATGTATATATAATAACGGAATCACATTCAGAACTTCTAAAGTCAATATGTTAGAAAAAGGAGATAAGGAAAGAAACTCCAAAATAAAATGATCAAAAAATTTGAACACGTATTTCATGAATAAGGATACCCAAATGGCCAATAAGCTTATGAAATATGTTTTCAACTTTATTAGACATCAGGAAAATGAACATTAAAGCCACAATTCAATAAAGCCCATCTACTAGAGTGTCCAAATTTTTTTGAGGCAGAAAATAACAATTATTAGTAAGGCTATGGCCAACCAGAATTTTTATACACTGCTGGTAGGAATGTAAATTGATACATTCACTTTGAGAACTCTTTGGCAGTACTTATTGAAGCTGAACATATGCCTACCTTACGATCTAGCACTTCTATGCATACCCAACAGAACTTCATGCACATGTTCACCAAAAGATATAGACGCCAGTGTTCTTAGTGGTGCTATTTATAGATGCACAAAACTAAAAACTACTTAAATGACCATCAACAGCAGCTTGAATAAATAAATTGTGCTCTTTTTCCAGAGAGGACTATTAGCACAATGTAAAGGAGCAAACTCCACATAAGAATGGATATTAAAAATGTAACACTGAGTGAAAGAAGCTGTACACAAAAACGTGCATAGTAGATGGTTCTATTTGCACAAAGTTCAAAACCAGGCAAAACTAATCTATACTGCAAGAAGTCAAGAAAGTGATTTCCTTCTGGAGGGGTGTGGTGACTTGGAGGAGTTTGGAGGCATTTTCTGGGTACCAGTAGTGTTATGTTTCTTGATCTTAGTACTGGTTACAGGTATGGTTAGTTTCTGAAAATTCTTCCATCTGCACACTTATGATTGGTGTACTTTTTTCTATTATGGTATTCTTCAATACGTATTTTTTAATTTTATGGAGACTTAATTTGATTAAGAGCATACTTCTGGATTTAGTCATTAAGAAATAATGTGATTATTTAGACAAAAGTTTAAAATGTGTCTTTACTATGCATCTGATTTTACTTTTCTTTTCTCTGAGGCAAACTAACATATTTAGTATATATAGTACAGAGTAGTTATCAGTGCAATTGCTTATGCCCGACAAAGCTTCCACCACCTCTTGTTACCTTTCTTTACTATATTATTATGCATTAAATGTTTGATTATGAGTAAGAAAACAATATGCTCCAGATGGAAAGAATAAAACTTCATTGTATCTCCTTTCTGAGAAACCAGATGTCAGGCAGAATAAACTAAATACAATTAAAAGAAAATATATAGATGGGGAAAAAAAATCTCAATTACACTGTGATTGCTGGAAGCATAATTGGATGCCTCCCTTCCTAAAATATGTATCGTTAGACTAAAAATACTTGTATACGTTTAGGACCAACAAATTACATAAACCGTATTCAGAAATATTTAAAAGTTAAAGGGAATTGTTTGAGAGTATATTGCTCAGTTCATCATGCATAGAAAAAAAATGAGTGTTTCCTCTTTGAAGTAATTATGCTATCATTTGATCATCAGAAAACTAAAGTGCAAATAATCCAGATTCTCTTATTTCCTTCCTTTACACTACATAAAAGTTCATATTTTTAATGAATGAAATTAGTGGGACAGTAAACAGTGAAAGCAATTGTTGGAAGCAACTATTCATTATAGCAAAATTCCTATGACCAGAGAGTTAAAGAATTTATATAAAGTTTACTTCAGTTTACATTATCATATTATTTGCTACGCAAATTATAACTTACTAAGAATACGTACCCTTTTATCATCTTATTCCCCATACCTTCTAAAGGTCTGCTTTAGAGTGGTAAATGAACATGCAATGAACTGCCATCTCCAAAAGGGGTTCCCTGGAGCCTCTTTATAGTCAATCCCTTCCCACCACCCCCAAAACTCTGGTAACTAATGATCTGTTTTCAATCATTACAGCAGTGCCTTTTCCAAAATGTCATAAAAGTAAAACCATAGAGTATGTAGTCTTATGTGTCTGGCTTCTTTCACTTCACATAATATTTTTGAGATCATGCATGTTATTAAATATACCAATAATTTGTTCCTTTCTATTGCTTACTAATACTCCATTATATGGATTTATCACATTTGCTTATCCAGTCACCAGTAGATTGATATTTAGGTAGTTTCCAGTTTGAGGCTATTTTGAATATAGCCTCATAATACTAAGTTTCCCTGAAAGTAAGACCTAGCCGGACCGTCAGCTCTAATGCGTCTTTTGGAGCAAAAATTGATATAAGACCCGGTGTTATCTTACTATAAGACCCAGTCTAACATAATATAATATAATATAATACAATATAATAATATAATATAATAGCAGGTCTTATATTAATTTTTGCTCCAAAAGACGCATTAGAGCTGATGGTATGGCTAGGTCTCATTTTCAGGGAAACACGATATGAAGCTGTCACAAACATTTGCACATAAGTGTTTGTATGGACAAATATTTTCATATTAGTTAAGTAAATACCCAGGAGTGAGCTCATTGGGTCATATGGTAAATGCATCTTAACTTTATAAGAAAGTGCCAAAATATGTTGCAAAGTGTCTGTACTATTTTGCATTCCTATCTGCAGTGTATGAGTATTACAGTTTTTAAACATACTTGCTAAAACTTGAATTGTCAGGCTTTTTAAATTTTGCTATTTTAGTAAGTGTGTAGAATGATCTCATTGTGGTTTAAATTTGCATGGCTAATAATATTGAATATCTTTTTATGTACTTGTTTGTCATTTGTATATCTGCTTTGGTAAAGTGTTCAAATTCATTGGCCTTTTTTTGAACTGGGTTTTTTTTTTGCATCTTATTATTAAGTTGTAGAAGTTGTTTATATATTCAGGACATGATTTGTATATTCTGGACATACATATTTTGCAAATATTTTTTCCCCAGACTGTAGTTTGACTTTTAATTTCTTAAGCATATCTTGAAGTTTTTCCTCTGGTATCATGCTCATTAATTCATTCATTCATTTATTCATTCATTTACTCACTTGTTCATTTAGCAAATGTATATTGGGTACCTACTGTGTATCACAGTCCAAAAAAATAAATAAATAGAAATAAATCTTTCTCCCTCTCCATGGGAAAATCATCTTGGATTAACCATTTAACACTGATTACCTGGAAATGTGAAATGCCAGCTATGTTACTAGTCAACATTACTTATAGCAAAAATGATGCTGGAAGGACAGGAGTAAACCACACATATCCAGTGGGAACCCACAGGGAAGCTTTGTGGCTTCCCTGAGAGTAGTGCTTTTGTAATGGGTGTACTTTTTCTTGTGGATTACTAGAAGACATTCTCATGGGACAAATACAACAAATATTACAGGACGTGGACCGTCTTAGCAAGTGTAGAGTACCTGCATCCATTGATGGGAGCTTTTTCCTTAAACCTGAGCTGTCACTTGAAGGGCTAGAGTAGAGGTTCTGAGACTACTGTGGGGACTCCTATTTGCTGACACACTTGATACTGTCCTCCCATTGTCTCCCACATATGTCTGGCAAAGCTGAATGAATCTTGTGCCACAATGGCTTAGTGAGTCCAACGAGTATAATTAGCTAGTTGAACCCATGACCACTGCTACTGGTCAAGCTGAGTGAGTTAGTTTCGAACATATTGCACATAATGACCAAAACAAAGACCCTGCTTTGGTTTCAGTTATCTTCCAGTTGTCTTCCGGGGAAGACAGACAACAAATAAATTTAAAATCATGTCAGGTGGTAATGCTCTGTTGAAAATCAAGCAGCATATGGGAGATAATGAAGGACAGTGAGGAAAAGTTGACATTTTATATAGAGTATTCAGGGAGGGCTCTGTGACAAAATAACATTTGAGCACAGATTTCAAAGACATGAGGCAGCAATCATGGTAGATATCTGTGGGAGAACTTTCCAGACAGAGGAAATAGCAAGTGCAGTGGTCCTTAGCAGAAATGTGCTTAGCATGTTTAAGAAACAGCTGCATGCAGGGGCAAAGAGATGAGAAATAAGGCCATAAAACTATGGGAGGGCAGACCTTTTAGACCCTTATAAGCCATCTGAGATGAATGGGAGGCGTTGACGGTTCTGAGCAGGGAGTATGACGGGGGCTGCCGTATGAAGGACAGACGGTGAGATCCAGGATCTAAGTAGGGAACCAAGTTAAGCTATTGCAATAATCCAAGTGGGAGACAGCGGGGGACAGGGCAACTAGAACCCTGCACTGCAAGTGGTAAAAAGTGGTCAGGTTCCAGGTATGTTTTGAAGGCTGGATTTTGTGTCTGGGTTGACTTTTTGACATGAGGAAAAAAAAAAAAGGAGTCAAAGTTGACTGCAAGGTTTTTGATTTAAGCATCCAGATGGGTAAGTTGCCACAAATTGAAATGGAGAAAAGTGGAAGAGTAATTTTGGCGGTAAAATTAAGAGTTCCTTTTGGATATGTTAGTTACTCGTTAGACATCTAAAGAGAGATGTTGTATAGATAGTTGGATGCTGAGATTCTGGAAAGCTTGAAAATAAAGTATAAATGTTGGAATCATCAGGGTATGGATGGTATTTGGAGCCAAGGAAGAAGTCCAAGGACTGAACCCAAATAAGTTGATTTAATTGAGCATAAAAATTTCAACAGATTTACAAATCTGTTCTTCTTAAGAATTTTGTGATTTTCAGTAAAGTAGCTCAGGGGGCCCTATACAAAATATGTGTGTAGTATACATAAACAGTCTTCACTTGCATGTGTGCTACTAACAAAAAGACAACTCCAAAAATGCAGGGCTTCAAGCTGGACAAAGATCTTGGAAAATACTTTTTTCTCAGTTTTCCTCAAAGGAAAAAAAAAAACAGTGTTCTTTCTCGAATGCTTACGTTCATGTCAGGATATAGTTCACATAAAAATGGACTGTTAATTCAACACAAAACATTTTACCCAACTTAATTATTTATTGTCTCCACCACCTGTTGTTATGAAACAGAAAATGAAGTTTGCATAAATGTCACATATGCGGGGTCACCATGACCAATGATTGTATTTACATTCTTTATGAAAACAATCAGACGGAAATCTGCATATAGCCAAAATATTTATATTCAAGCACAGAAAGGTAAAAGTTCTCAGGCTACACAAAGAGCTTCCAGAGTTTGCCTGAGGAGCGGGGAACTGAGTGCCTAGAAATAGCAGAATCTGACTTTTCACTGTATCCCTTTTGTGCTCATTGTGCATACATTCCTTTTTTAAGGAAATATACTATTTGATACAACATAAATCAGGTACAATTAATTAAATTTTAATTAAGCATAAGATCTTAATGGGGCTGGAAATACTGAGATCATCAACTACTACAGAGCCAAAAAGTCCAAATGGTTTCTGCCATCATTAAATTTATTATTTCGGGTTCTATCATTCATATTAATGTTTTTGGGTTTTTTTACCCTGTTTCTATTGCCCCTGAAAAGCAACTTTAATTTTATTGCTTTAGAGCCAATCCGTTTTTTTTTCTTTTCCCCTCTTCTATTAGTTCTTGCAAGACAAACTCCTAACTAGATTAAGAACATTACAGAATATAAGCATTTGAAAGATTATGAGTTCTTACTACATGTAACTCAAAATAAAAATGACAGTGAGAAAAACAAAGCATTATTTTTAAAATGAAAGAAAACATGCATGGATGGGTAAATGTAGTTAACCTCTTTCTAGATTACCTGAATATTGTTTTGGAGATCCCTCTTTGCAAAATGCTTTAAGCACCTGCTTAGTCAGTCTGTTACATAGACCAGTAGTTTGAACTGAGTCATTATCTCCATGTTACTAATCTCTCTTTTATTTATCTTTCCCTTTGATTCTTCTCTAGTATTCTGTACATACTCTCATGCCCCGCACTCTAGATCATAATCTGTGTAAGGCTAAGGGACAGTTAATACCCCCTGCTGTATGACAACAGCAAGCTGCCCATGAAAAGGTTTGGAATAGGGCATTAAAAGTAAGGAAAATATTTCACGATGAGCATATTATAGCAGATAAAACAGCTTATCTCCACAGCAGATTCATTCAAATAATGTGTGATGATATATTTGTATTCATTTAGGAATCCTGATAATATTTAGGGATATTAATCATCCATAAATTTAAGACTTGGGCAGCCTTGCTTCCATCTCCCATTGACTAGAATGACAAACATCTTTGCATTAGATTGCCTTTGTTTCTCTAATTTTTCAAACTAATTATTTTAGAGTGTCCTTGCTGACATCCCATATCTCTTTTTGCTTCATTATATTCAAATTAGAGAATACTGGATCTGCAGATTGAGATATCGCAGCAAACCTGATTGGGACACTGTCACTAAGCTTTGTTGTTCTATTCTTAGAAGTAATAGAAGGCTTGGGAGGACAAGGGTGAATCATAATTATTTAGAGGGAAGCCATGGCTTTGTGGCCTCCCTGAGGGTTTTGCTCTTGTAATGGATGTACTTTGTCATGTGGATTCCTAGAAGATACTCTCATGGGACAAATGCAATAAATATTATGAGACATGAACCTTTTAAGCAAGGGTGGTACCTGCACCCATCAATGGAGTCTCTTTCCCTAAACCTGAGTTGAAGGGCTAGAGAAGAGGTTCCTGGGCTGCTGTGGGAACACTGCTGATGACACACTTGATTCTGTCTTCCCCGGGGTCTCCTCTATGTGTCTTACCGAGTTCCTACCCCAGAAGTTTGTGTTTGGATGTTGTAATGGGAAAAAACTTTTTCAGTTTTGAAGCTTATAAAATCTTTGTAAAAGTCTTTCTCTCTCTCTCTCTCTCTCTCTCTCTCTCTCTCTCTCTCTCTCTCTCTCTCTCTCTCTCTCTCTCTTCTGTCTCAGTCAGAATTGGACTAGGACTTGGCCAGACTCCCATGACATGAGCTTTCATAAGACAACTGAATCTTTAGAATCTTTCCACTAAACAGTCTGTATATTTCTTTAAGTTACTCAGGAACTGAAAAAGAGTCATAGCTGCATGTTGTCTGGATTCTGGTTGTCATAATAGAAAACATCTCTGAATTTTTTCTGTCAGATTTGGCCAGTTTTGT
Source organism: Rhinolophus ferrumequinum (assembly GCF_004115265.2). NCBI lineage: Eukaryota > Metazoa > Chordata > Mammalia > Chiroptera > Rhinolophidae > Rhinolophus > Rhinolophus ferrumequinum. The sequence goes on from NC_046301.1 coordinate 27,845,286, forward strand.
GGAACACCCAGAATAAGAGCATCACCCAGGCTTCTTTGCTCCTTGGAAATCACTTATTATTCTCTAAAATACAGCGGAAAAACATGTATCTGGGTAAAGCCTTTTAAAACAAGAACTAGATATTTTATTAATTCAAAATCAAATTTAGTGACTATACTAACATTTACACAAAAGGGGGGGAGTAAGACTCTTTACCATGATTTTTATTATATAAAATATATGACTATAATTTACTCATATATAATTCAAGAAACGATATACTTATTTACATCAAAGATAATTCTAAAATTCTTTCTTTAAATCAGGTTTATAAGATACTTAAGGCACACAATTTGTATGTTTTAAAACATTTTTACACCTAAGAAACCATCACTATAATCAACATCAAGGATATATTCATCACTCCAGAAGTTTCCTAGTGCCCCATTGATAATCCCACCCTCTTGTTCCACTCCAGTAACCTTGCCTCTATCTCCAAGCAATCAGTGACCCATAACTAATCTGTTATAGATTAGTTTGCACTTACTAGAATTTTATGTAAGTGGAATTAGATAACATGTAATCTTTGTCTGGATTCTTTCATCCAGAGTAATGATCTTCAGAGCCATCCCTTTGTTGTATACACCAGTAGTACTTTCCTTTTTATGGCTGAGTATTATTCTATTTTATGGACATACCACAATTTGTTTATTCACTCACTGTTAATGAACATTTTGGGGCTGCTTCTAGTTTTTGGCTGTTAACAAAAAAAAGATGCTATGAATGTCTGTGTTCAAATATTTGGATGAACTATGCTTTCATTACTCTAGCATGAATAACTAGGAGTGAAATGGCTGGATTATAAAGTAGGTGTACGTTTAACTTTTTGAGAAACTGCCAAAGTGTTCTCCTCCCTACTGCTACCATTTTCCATTTCTACCAGGAAATGGAAATGGTAGCAGTAGGGAGGAGAACACTTTGGGAGTTCCAGTGGCTCCACATTCTTGCCAACACATGATATGGGCAGTCTTTTTGATGTGGACGTATAGTGATATCTCAGTGTGGTTTTAATTTACGTGATATTGAGCATCTTCTCACATGCTTACGTGCCACCCATAGATTTCTCACGAAGTGTCTATTAAATCTTTTACTATTTCTATTCTACTGCTTGTATTCGTATTATTAAGTGTTGAGCATTTTTGTATGTTCTGGGTAGAAGTATTTTATGAGATATGTGTGTTACAAATATTTTTCCCAGTCTATGGCTCCTTTTTCATAACAGTGTCTTTTGAGGAGCTGAAGTTCTTACCTTTAAATAAATCCAATTTATCAATTTATTCTTTTATGGATGGTGTTTTTGGTATTGTAGCTAAGAAAAATGTGGTCACCATCTCTGGTGTCATCTTTAAGAAATCCAAGATCACAAATTTTCTCCTAGATATTTTATAGACTTAGGTTTTGTATTTAGGTCTGTAATACATTTTGAGTTAATTTTTGGGTATCGTACCAGGTGTAAGTCAAAGTTCATTCTCTTGCACATGAATATCCAATTGTTACAGCACCATTTGTTGAAAAGATTATGTTTTCCCCACTGAAATCGCCTTTGCACTTTTGTCTAAACTCAAGTATATATACATATACGTGTATATATATATATATATATACACGTATATGTATATATACATGTGTGTGTATATATATATATAGTGCCAAAAAATGTATACACATTTTGAGAAAGGAAAAAACTGTATTAAAATTATAATAATCAGTATATCCCGATAACAAATGATAAATACAAGTCATGTGTATACCTTTTTTGGCACCCCCAGTATATATGGATTCTTTGTTATGTTCCATTAATGGTTACCTACTTTGCACCATTACTGCAGTATCTTAATTAGTATAGATTTATAACAAGTCTTGAAGTCAGTTAATATATGTCTTCCAACTTTATCATTCTTTCTAACATGGTATAACCTATTCTAGTCCTTTGCATTACAATACAAATTTTAGAATTAGTTTGTCAATTTCTACAAAAATGTCTACTGGGATTTTGATTGAAAATTGCCTTGAATCTATAGGTCATTTGGGAGGTAGGATAATGACATTCTAACAATATTGAATATCTGATCCATGTACGTGGTGTATCTCTCCATTTATTCAGGTCTTCCTTAATTTTCCCCAGCAATGTTCTTGTATTTCTAATGCCAGTGCAGTGCCTGGAACCCAGCATTAATTCTGTTATATTTTGTTGAACTAAATTTGTTGATATAAACCTATAAAGAGTAAAATCAAGCCTTATCTTCAACTTTTAATAAAAGCATGCAATATACAATAGCCCTGCAAAAGTCATTTTAATTATTGATGCATTTTAACAGTAATGCCATTTAAAATTTCATATAACGTTATATTGATTAGACAACATCTACTTAGACAGTCTTGCTAAATTCCCAAATCAGTAGTCCTTTGGTCTTTGGCATGGCTGCTAAATAGGTTTATATATTGAATTACATTTTGATCGTGTTTTACTTCCCATCTTCTCTTGCCCTGGAGAGGCTGGTATAAAGTTAATCTTATTTTATATGAATTTTCATTAATTGTCCTTTTGTATATTCTGACAAACAATAGTCATAGTCTCACCCATTATTTTTCCTCTACCCCCACATAGTTTCTACTTCATGAATAAGTGACTTAATGACTATATATTATCAGACTGTTCTACTCAGCATACCCCAATATTCATGAAGCATAGAACTGAACTTATTTTTCCAATGCTGCAATATGCATTCAATATCTGGAACAAATAGAATAATTCTTGTTTCCCTTCCTTCACTCAAAAATTATACACGTAGCAGTCTCATGCATATTTCAAGTGATTCAGACCATAGTGTTTTTCTTTCCTTAAATAAATTATATTTTGAAATGTATCACTGATTCTTTTCCCTCATCTGGATAGAAATGATATATCTTTAAAAGTTAATTTTTAAATGCCTTAGTTAAGAATAACAATATAATATGTAGTAATATCTAATAAGAGAAATGGGAAAAAAGCAAAACTTTTTTTTTTAAAGTCATTAAGCTATGATATTACTTTTCACAAGCAGAGAACAGAGGAAGTTGGAAATTTTTATATCAAATTTATTTTTAAATTTAGTACAAAGACCTTAAGCTGTGAATTAAGAATCAGATAGAAGAAAAAAAGACTATAGGGTGGTTATATGCTTCCCATGACTTGCTGACAGGAAGGATTAAATTTAGAATTAAAGTGTATAATAGTCCTAAAGAACAGGTTATCTGAAATTGTTACTTTTAAAGAAATATGCTGTGGTATGTTTTAACCAATATTTCATAATAGAAAGCAGAACTAAACAGACTAGAACAAGCAGTTTAGCAAATATTGAAAATTTACTTTGTCGACTAAGTGGAAAATAAGCCTAATTTTATAAAGAATTTTATTCTATCATCCCCTTTTTGGAGTTTTAAAGATTCTACCCTTAAATTTTATTGTTTTCTTTCAACTAGTTTTAGCTATCTTACTGGAGGGCTATTTTTCTGAAGTGAAATCTTGGGCCAACAAGATGGGTACCATCTTGCTTCAGGAGAATTTCCTTCTATCTAGGACTGGAGAACTTGACTGTCATCTAGAGATGGCGATAACATATCACAGGAGAGAAACAGACTTCAACAAATCTGTTAAAAACTATTTGACAGTGGATACAGTTAACTCTACAGTGATATCATTGCCTGTAATCCAAAGTGACATCAAATTTATCTGACTGCTAGCAGTTTTTACTCCGTATCAATGTCCATGAGATTCTAAAACCACTTCAGGGTCAAGGCTTAGTTATTGGCCCAGCTGTGGTCAAGATAGGTCTTTATCAACAAATCAATCAACTCAGGGAGGATGGGAAGATAATATATTTTATGTAGCCAGAAAAAAAAATGAGTAAATTATAGTTTTACACATATAAAAAACTAAAGCAGAATTTTTTTAATTTATTGGGGTGACAATTGTTAGTAAAATTACATAGATTTCAGGTGTACAATTCTGTATTACATCATCTATAAATCCCATTGTGTGTTCACCACCCAGAGTCAGTTCCCCTTCCATCACCATATATTTGATCCTCCTTACCCTCATCTCCCACCCCCCAATCCCCTTACCCTCTGGTAACCACTAAACTATTGTCTGTGTCTATGAGTTTTTGTTTCTCATTTGTTTATCTTGTTCTTTTGTTGTTTTTGGTTTATATACCACATATCAGTGAAATCATATGGTTCTCTGCTTTTTCTGTCTGACTTATTTTGCTTAGCATCATACTCTCAAGATCCACTAAACTATTGTCTGTGTCTATGAGCTTTTGTTTGTCTTGTTCTTTTGTTGTTTTTGGTGTATATACCACATATCAGTGAAATCATATGGTTCTCTGCTTTTTCTGTCTGACTTATTTCACTTAGCATTATACTCTCAAGATTATCCATGTTGTCACAAATGTTCCTATATCATCTTTTTTTACCGCCGAATAGTATTCCATTGTGTATATATACCACAACTTCTTTATCCATTCATCTTTCGAAGGACATTTTGGTTGTTTCCATGTCTTGGCTACCATAAACAAAGCTGCAATGAACATTGAAGCACACGTGTCTTTATGTATAAATGTTTTCAGATTTTTTGGGTAGATACCCAGGAGAGGGATTGCTGGGTCATATGCTAATTCTATTCGTAATTTTTTGAGGAACCTCCACACTGCCTTCCATAGGGGCTGCACCAGTCTGTATTCTCACCAACAGTGTATGAGGGTTTCTTTTTCTCCACAGCCTCTCCAACACTTGTTACTATTTGTCTTGTTGATGACAGCCATTCTGACTGGGGTGAGGTGATATCTCATTGTGGTTTTTATTTGCATTTCTCTGATGATTAGTGAGGTTTAGCATTTTTTCATATGTCTATTTGCCATTTGTATATCTTCTTTGGAGAAATGTCTCCTCAGGTCCTCTGCCCATTGATTCAATTGGGTTGTTTGTTTTTTTGTTGTTGAGTTTCATGAGTTTCATGTATATTTTGGATATTAGACCCTTGTCGGAGGCACTGTTTGCAAAAATCTTCTCCCATTCAGTTGGTTGCCTCTTTATTTTGTCGATGGTTTCTTTTGCTGTGCAGAAGCTTTTAAGTTTCATATAGTCCCATTCGTTTATTTTAGTTTTTACTTCCATTGCCTTTGGAGTCAAATTCATAAAATGCTCTTTGAACGCAAGGTCCGTAAGTTTAGTACCTATGTTTTCTTCTATGCAGTTTATTGTGTCAGGTCTTATGTAAAGCAGTATTTTTTCAGGGCATGGTCCATGACTGCCTTTTCAGAATTATCTGAAGGGACTCTAGAATTTGCATTTTTAACGAGCTTCCCAAGTAATTATTATGCACGTTATTATTTGAGGTCATTGTTGTGAAGTTTGTGACTTAGACCATTAGCAAATAAATAAAGATACTTCTTGTAGCATACACACGATAAACAAAAAAGGAATTAGAGGAGAAATCCAGAAGTTGTCAATGAAAATATGGAACTAAGCTGAAACGTAAGGGAAAAGAAGAAAATGCTACCTTTAGATTTTAGAAACAGAATGATAGAAGGCAAAGAAAAGAAGGGATAAGCCTGTTATGTGAAAAGTCTGAAAGAGAATGGCCAGAGTCTTATATAGAATATAAGGTGGGGGAATAGTGGTGGTTAATACTGTATAGGCAAGATGAAATCATATAAAATAGTTTGGCAAAGGGGTTTTAGTCTTGATGTAGTATTCATCTTCTTAAATTTGATGATGATATGATAAAAACCAGTTTAAGGAATTTGATCTGACAATTGTATAGATAAAATAAAAATAAGTACACACACACACACACACACACATACACGAGTTCTGACAATTAAGTTAGCAAACTTGTAATGATGTTGCTAACCTTTTTTGATATCAGACGGATTATTCATTATGAATTTGTACCAACTGGACAAACAGTTAACCAAGTTTACTACTTGTAAGTGCTGAAAAGGCTGTGTGAAAAAGTTAGACGACTTGAACTTGTCGCCAACAATTCATGGCTCTTGCATCACGACAATGCACCAGCTCCCACAGCACTGTCTGTGAGGGAGTTTTTAGCCAGTAAACAAATAACTCTATTGGAACAGCCTCCCTACTCACCTGATCTGGCCCCCAGTGACTTCTTTCCTTACCCAAAGAGAAAGGAAATGTTGAAAGGAAGACATTTTGATGACATTCCGGACATCAAGGGTAAAATATGACGACAGCTCTAATGGCCATTCCAGAAAAAGAGTTCCAAAATTGCTTTGAAGGGTGGACTAGGCACTAGCATTGGTGCATAGCTTCCCAAGGGGAGTACTTCAAAGTTGATCGTAGTGGTATTCAGCAATGAGGTATGTAGCACTTTTTCTAGGATGAGTTCATGAACTTAATTGTCCGAACTCATATATGTATATATATATATATATATGAATTAGTCATAGAAAACAACAGAAGCAAAAATTTAGCCAAGTGACAGCTTTACTAATAATGCACTAAGAAGAGATAGATCTGGTTTCAGTGTACAGATGGAATAAATGTGAGAGAAAATATTTTCACTATCTCCACTGATTATTCCTTATAAAAGAGAAGAGTACCTTATACTCAAGAATTCACTTTCCTTTTTATTTCAATGGAAAGAAACATAAAAACGGGGGGAAATCTAAAAAGTCAATTTATGTTGTTATCCATAATAAATAACTGCAGATATTTAATATCCAAATGATTTCACAAAGGTTACTCTTCCATTAAACAAATCAGACTCAAGAAAAGTCTTGCTATATAAAAATGGCATTGCATTAAGATAATAGATACCAATTTCTATTCACTGCCATATTCTGCTCTTACCCTAACAGTGCGTCTATTGGTTCGTTAAATTAGAATATAACACATAAAGATTCAGTCAATCTTTAGTAATCCACATATTAGAAATAAACACATTCTGAAAGATTTCATTTTGCATATTACATGCATGTCTAAAGGAGCTGTTTTCTTCATAAAATTGACTTTGTCACACATGTTTTCTTTTAAAGATTAGATTCTTACGAATTCACTGTATTGCCATTATAGTAACAACTCTTGCTATTTTATATCTTTAGGACCTGATGTTGCATATATTTTAGAAACTCTTGAGGAATTCTAAGACCAAAACACTTAGAAAATACTGGGAAGATTGCCTTGGGGAACTATTATATGCACTTCAGGCAAAGCTTGCAGGGGAAGCAGTCAGTCTAAAAGAAAAATCTATGCAAGGGAAGTGGATGAGACTATTTCTAGTAATGCGTATGTGAACAAGCTGCACTTATCATTACGGTTTTAACATTTTTTGTTTACTCAATATTAGCATTATGTATGTAGCAGATGATGTTGATGCCTCTACCTTTCCCTCAGCCCACCTGAGTGCCCCCAAAGCTGAAGTACACGGTATCTAGCACGCTAACGTCCCACCTCAAAGGTCTGTCTCTTCTCAATGTTTTTCGTTAATTTTGACCCAATGTGATGAGGTAGTCCTGGAATGCTGAAGAGTTACGACCCCAAGGGCCATCTTCAAACAAAAGGGGATGAGAGTTCGTAGATAAATGCCCCAACCTTCCTGTCATCCAGAGGGACAGACCCAGGAGTGTTGCATTTATTTCCCAATGTGTTCCCCATAGGGTTGGCCCCTCGTAGCAATAGCCTACTCATTAAGTCACTGTTTTTTTGGCTTTTCTTACGTCCTTTTCCCTCTTTCCAACTTTATTAATTTGGGTTCCCTCAAAGGTTTATCTCTTGGGGAAATCCAAACTCAGCAATGTACTAATTTAAAATGAGACCTTTTTATAGAAAATGTCTCCAAGAAATCCTGCTGCTACACAGAATTAAATTAAATCAGTTCTCCAGTATCTAATTATGTAAGCCATAATTTATTTCCACACTTGTTTACCATTCATAGAGGATATTATTATCCAAGAAATAAAATCATCATGTTTATTAATGGTCTCCAGTAATTTATTAGCATTCCTTATGTATAGTTTTGCACGTGCTACAGTTGTCAAACAGGACCTGAGTGTCAGCCCCTAATGAATATGGTCTAGAATATACTGGGAGAAAATGCTTGCCATATTTCATAGCTAAAATACGAGTATCCATGAAGGCATATGTCAATAGCATACCTAAGCAGCTTGACATTTAAAATCTTGCAAGATGTGGAATTACCTGGTAGGAGACGTATGCTAGTGGGATAGTTATGAGTTAGAATGGAAAAGTTAAAATGAAAAAGAGTGTAGCGAGATCTACCTTATCAGTGTCTTTAAGGTGCTGTATCTGTCTCTCCAATGTAAAAGCACTCTGAGTTGGTAGTTTTTTATTTCCTGTCTTCAGTTGCTCTCTCTTATTCTTGTCCACTGACCTATTCTTTGAGTCAATTTTTTTTTTTTAAATCAGAGCAGATATTAGAAATGGAAAAATAGAAGAATTATGAAGGCAGACGAATATTAGATAGTAGTTTACTCAAACCACCATCTTTTCTTCCTCACTGTCCTATCTCCAAATCTCCATGTTTAAAGCAACTTCCTCACTTTTAAGTAAAAACACAAAACTCTTTCGGTATTGGGGAAGTAGCATTTTACACAAGCAATGAGATACTATTTTAAAATTTTGATAATTCAAACCTCACTTTCCCAAGTTGAGAGTATGGTGGGAAATGCCTACTTAGAATGAATAATTTATAATAAACATACTTTTTTTCTTGCTTTCATATCTCATTTTGATTTTTGCAGCATTATCTCTGATATTTTGCAGAGTTCTCCAAAAGTATACATAGTATATAACGGCAATTATCAGAAATTCTTCATAGCATTTCATCACCTCTATCTTCCATTCCAAAATTACTGATTTTAGAGCTTGTTTTCAGCACTAATGACCATCACTTAAATGTTTGGATGCTTTTTTATGTGATCTAAAATGGCAAAGTAACAGAATTGCCGTCGCCACAGTCCCCAGGACAAAGTCCTAATTCCTATGCACAATAGATCAGCTCCCAGAATGCTACAGTCATGATAGACATGTCTGTCCATCAACTTAAGTGGCATCACCGTTCGGCGGTAGTGTAAACACAATGTGCAAGTTACTTGCCAACCTTGAAATTATTCTTTATTTTGTCTTTTATATGCTATAGATAACACATATGCTTTCACACTTTTTCATAAAGATTTCAATAATATTTTACCTTACTTGGTCGATTTACATGATTCAAATTCCCATAAGACAGACATAGTGTATTTACATTAATTTTTCAGAAAAATTCTAAATCACAATGTGTCTAGGTTCAAGACTGGTGATAAATAAAGAAGTATGGTCTCTAGTAATAAGATGATGCTAATTTTTTTATCATTGTTATGACAAGTAAGTATGAATGTTTACCTATTATATTAACATCTTAAGAACCTGTAAGAAAAAAAGTAAATAAAGACCAGTTAAACAACAACAGAAAAAGACATCTGCACCTAGGTAGAGGTGGAACCATAAAGGAATAAAGAAGGAAAAACAACTGCCTTATTTGTTCTGGGAGATCTGGCAATAAGCATAAGGAGATAGTAAAATATGTGACTATTCGGCTATAATCTTAGCTTTAACTAAACCAAAATCATATTTTACTTGTACTATAATCTCCTCCAATTCAATAAATTTTATATGTTTATTTTGGTACAAACTATAATTTGTTAACAAGAAATTGAGCTCATTTTCACATTTCTTTATTCCAGTATGGCCTGTGAAATTTTGACGAATAACTTGGCAAAAGTAAAATTAAATTTGGCTTACTTCATAGTTGTTATCTATTTTCTGAACACACACACAAAAAAATTATGCAGGGAATGTTTTAACTCTAAAAAGGATACATTCCTCTATAATTATAGTGCTTTATCTTGCTTGACTGAGCAAGTGTGAAAAAGAAACTCTCTGCATGTATGACGATAAATTAAGTGCACAAACTATTAGGAACGGATGGTGGATATTAATAGAAAAGCTGGATTTGAAAAACTATTCTTCATTTAGTTAAATAAGCTACGAAATAACAAAATTATTACAAACTAGAGAAATTGACTTTGCAGGCATCTTTGGTGATGTCTGTTTAAAAAGCATCACTTGTTCTTTTTCCATTTAGTTTTTAAGTGAAATGAATTAACAGTAGAAATCCTTGAACTTCAAAAACCAACCTCTATGAAGACACCAAGTGACTTGAGATCCCCATCATGAACCAGGTGCTATATGAATCACTGAGCCATAAAACTGGGTTTTCCCAGCAGCCATCCACCACCACGTGGAGACTGCACATTTATTAGATGGGGCTCAAACAACTACTGAAGGCACAAGTCAGTGGTATAAGCAATGACTCTGATTGGTTTGGCACACCTCTCTCACGAAGGCTCCTAGATACTCTGGACATAGGAAGGAAGAAGACAGAAAAGAAATTAGCAGAAAAATCCATTAATGGAATGACTGGAAACATGATTTCCAGTGGGAACAGTAGTAATCAACCATGTTATAGAGCACTCTTTCCCAAAGTGCACTCCATAGAACACTAGCTTTGTGACTGCTACTAGCTATTATACATGCACACACAGAGATGAGTTCTGTAGTCAGTTAAGTTTGAGAAACTGTGAGTTCAACAAAATGAAGTTTAGTTTTGGGTCCTTGCATATTCATATATAATTTTTCCTCACCTCTGAGATTTCTGTCCTATGTTTGATTATATCACCAACAGTGAGTCTTCTTAATGAACTTGAAGAATTCTGTGCATGTCTATATGTCTTTAAAACTTATGACCTTAGAACATGTATATCTATAGAATATACTTTGCAAGTATAAGCAAAATAATGAGCTCCGAAGTCATTTGAGATAATCCTTTTCTTGGAATAATTTTGTCTGTAACTTGCAATGCATTTAGATTCAATCCTTTTAGTATATTTTCAATTTTTAAATATTGCTGTTTCAAATTTGTTTTGTGAATATGTACATACTTACACAATCAAGAAGTTGAAGCTGTATAACTAAAAAAGTTAAAGTCTTATTACCATTTCTCCTTTATCTACCTTATTCCCTTTTTCCCCTATAGGCTATTTAAGTTAATTTCTAGTTTCTCCTTTCAGTATTTATTTTTATAAATAAACAAATACACACATGCACGCTCCCCTTTTTCTACCCAAGGTGATGTACACTAGATATAGATATATAGACATAGATATAGATGTAGATATACATAGAGATAGGTATAGGTATAGGTATAGATTTATCATTTTGTACCTTGCTTTATTCACTTAACATTATATCTTAGGACTCACACCACATTGGTGTGTAGAGAATTTTCCTCATTCCTTTATATGTCTACCTAGTATTCCATTGTGAGGTATACCATACCATTTGGGTTGTGTTTTATTTTTCTTTACTACTATTACATATATAAATATATATAGACATATATATATGTAATTGAATTTATATGTGTATATACGTCTGTGTGTGTGTGTGTGTGTGTGTGTGTGTGTGTATGATCTTTAGTATGCATACAGAGGGTGCCAAAGAAAGGAAAATACTGTATTAAAATTGTAATACTCAATATATACTGATAACAAAAGATGAATACAAGTCATGTGTATACATTTTTGTGGTACCCCCGGTATGTAACACATAGTATATACACAAATACCATGAATAATATTTTGGTAATGTCATTTCTATTTATATGAGTATGTTCTTAGATTACATTCCTAGAAGTTGGAATGCTGGATCAAAGGGTAAATTAATATGTAATTTGGCAAAATATTGCCAAATTTCTTTTTATAAGGGACATGACAATTTCGTATTCCCATCAGCACTACACGAGAGTGCCTATTTCGCAACAACATGGCCAACAGAACAAAGTGCCCACCATTTGAATTGTTTTCAGTCTGATAGGTTAGAAATGGTATCCCAACATAGTTTTAATTTGCACTTGTTTCTATAATAAGTGAGTTGAGCATCTTTAAATATCTTGACACATCATTAAACTCAGTTTTTACTTCTTCTTGTGAACTGCCTGTCTTTTTCCCATATTTCTGAAACTATTGGTCTTTTTCTTTCCTGTTTTTGATATTTTCTTTATATATTAGAAATATAAGATGAAAATACCTTCTTCACAATGTGTGATTTTTCTTTGCCTTTGTATATGGTGATTTGCCATGCAGTTATTTTTAAATAATCAGATATACTAATCCTTCCTTAAATGAGAAGACCATGAAGTTTTAGCTGTTTTCCAAATAACGGTGATAAATTTTGAATTACCCCTCAGGATGTAATTGAGCCTCAGAAATGTGTGATGGTTTACCAGCATTCACCCATTGAATTAGAGGAAGTGGTTCTTGGGCTGGAGTCCAGCCTCCTGGTTTTTTCCATTTTCCTACACTGGTTTAACTTAGGGCTCATTGGTCTCTACATTCACAAATCACCATGGTGATGATAAAGAATTATGTTCTGTTTATTCTTCTTTTTAATGAGCAAATATTCCTTTTTTGTATCTTACCTCTTCTTTGGAAACCTAACCAGAAGTAACATGGACATTTTCTTGCTGGGTGGAGAAAAAGCACAGGTGGAAATAGAAAGATGGCATTTGCAGTCCCTTCATTACACATCCCTTTCTACACATGCTATAAAGGACTGCTAGATACATATCATTTTCCATGTGCCTTACTCCAACATTTCCCAATATTGTAGACTGTCTTATTGCACAGTCTCTCCCTCTCCAAATTGGATATTTAAAAGTAATAGGAGAGTTTTCTACTAAAGTTGAATCTTAACATACAATGTAATCATATCATCATAACTTTTCATTCAGTCCAATCATATAAATATTGCTTGCAACAATTACTATGAACACTTTTTAGAATGTGTTAAAAGCTGGAGAGGAGAAAATAAAGCAGTATGAATGTAGGATATTTATACCTGTATCTCTGGACAACAATCGATTCAATGATCCATTTCCTACACACACACACACACGCACCCCTACATTTTTTTCATGTCTGTTTACACTTACCCCAATGATTCTACTTTTTTTCTCTACCACCTTTGTTTCAATTCTGCATTCTCTGATTTCCCTTTTTCTCATCTTTCTGACCCAAAATTGACCGGCTGGGTTAAGAAACCAAAGAAATCAATGTAGCAAGCACTTCTTTACAATGCAATAAATATTTCACGTAGTTTGGTTAGTAAAAAGGGCCAAAACTGCTTAACATGATCTTTTTTACTGCCTTGTCTTTAATATTTTAAAAGGGTTTTGTGCTCACCACTTTTGTAAAGACAAATTATTCAAATAATGACTCATTAGTGTACAATTTATTTAACTAACAATTATACTTTATTCTTTTTTAACCGTGAGAACTCAATTATATATTTGTTAAACACATTTTTAAAAATTTCTTCCATAACCAAGCAAAGCACGTTTCAGTTGCATTCATTAAATCATTGTATGAAAGAAGTATCATAAATCACAGTACTGTGTTTAATAACATATAAATCCAATTCTTCATTTATACTGAAAATTCACTATACTGATCCATCAGTAACCAAGTACATTGTTGAAGGGAATCAGCACTAAAGCTATCAAAACATTATTTAATCATATAAATATCATTGGCCAACAGAAGCTAGTAAAAAAGAGTAAAGTACATGCCTTGATTCTTTCATAATTGAACATTAAGAGTTCAACAAATGTTAGCCAACTGATTCACTCCAATTAATATCTTAAATTGCAGAATTATGGATCAAAGCACAAATTCTAAACTGTAAGAAATAAAATATGTATCTATGGTTAAGTAATTTTGCAGCATTACAAGTCATTTTCACAAATCACCAGATCTTCCAAATGTTTTTGAGCCTGAAAAGTCTTGCCTCTCTGTTCTCTAATAAGTCTCCCTGATCCTAGATGTTACTTTGTCTTTTTCTCAACTCCATATCTTTTAAAGCTAAGTGAATCTGCCCAGAGCGTCATACTAATTTTCAAAGTATGTTTAGCCTAAAATATTTAGCAACATGGGTCTAAATTGACCATTTTCCTGGAATTTTCCAGACAATTCACTTTACTTTGCTTCTGTAATCATATCCTGAATATATACAAAATGTAATATGTGTTTTACATAAATGAAAACGTTTAAAAAAGTCTTAAAAGGTATAGTGGATTGAAATGTACCCTCCACCCACCCCCAAAAAAAATATGTCCAGATCTTAACCCTGGTATCTGTTAATGTGACCTTATGTGGAAAGAGGGTCTTTATGGGTTTAATGAAGTTAAGGATCTTGCGATGAGATCATCCTGGGTTTAGAATGAGCCCTAAATTCTATGGCTGGTGTCTTTATAAGAAAAAGGAGAGGGAAATTTGAGATACAGACATACAGAGAAGGGGATGTGAAGGTGGAACAGAGATGGGTGTGATGTGTCTATAAGCCAAGTGATACTAAGGATAGATCACCAGCAGCTGCCAGAAGCTAGGAGAGAGGCAGAGAATGGATTCTACTTCAGGGCCTCCAGTAGGAACCAACCCTGTTGACACTTTAATTTTGGGCTTCTGACCTCCAGAACTGTGAGGGAAGAAACTTTCGTTGTTCTAAGCCACCAAATTTGTGGTAATTTGTTAGAACATCCCTGGGAAAGTAATACAAATGGTTAAACAATAAGATCAATATTAGTTGCAGAGAATCTAAAACCAGTGATTCACATGCACAGTAGTGTGTATAGGCTACCCCAATTACCTGTTTCCACCTGCAGTTTTACTTCTACAAATTTACAAATCAATGCTTTCAAAACTATTCAGAGTTTTCAAGCTGGATGGCTGGCATAATCCTCCAAATTTTCGAGGCTATTTGGAAAACATTCTCTTATCTTCTTATCATACCATTGTTTCCTTTTGCTCCATCTCCCAAAAAGTTTCACTCAGTTAACTGCGAAGGGAAGATTTGGGAAAAATATGTCCCCTGTTCTCTGATGAATGCCATTTGCAACACAAAGAAAAGGATATTTCTTATGTTGTCCAGTGTGGAAGAGGAGTACATACTACACAGTTATTCTGTTCTCTCAGTCTCTGGGTTGCAGAAGAAACTCCTGGATCCCTGGAAAAACAATATTCCTCAAAAACATGCCTGAATTCTTTTGGTTGAGTTCTTGGATAGTCTATGGCTATTTTTGGTCATAGATGGTTCTCCTGAATATAGGCCAAGCAATATATTCCCAGGAAGGAATAGCATAAATCATAGATTGTTCCCAATGCCTCCATCTTAGAATTCTTTTATTGATTTGCTCAATCAACAATTATTTATCCTCTGTTTTGATTTGGGCACGGAGTTTGGTACAGGAAACACAAAATCATTTAAGAAATGGGCCTTTCCCGTAAGTGGATAGAGGAATTAGAGAGTAATGAAATAAATTACAGTGTGGTATTAAAAAGAACTATTACAGAGATATGGACAAAATGTTATGAAAACAAAAAGAATGGAACAACTAACTCTGCCTGGCAGGACTTAGAAAGACATCACCGTATCACTTCCAGGAAGGATCTTCTGAGGAGGCTGTTGCCACATGAAAGATGTAGAAGGCAGTGGAGGGGAAATGAGAACAAAGGGGAGGGGTTGTGCAATTTTCCAGGATTCTTACACACCTTGTGAAAGAGTGTGTGTTCTCTGGCATAAAAGGGAGATTTCGCTTATTCAAATTAATTCCAATTTATATACTTGCAATGGTGAAGATTAAGTTATTGAAATCTGAATTGGCAATAGCAAGAGGGGTTAGAATCAACCAGAAACAGCCAGGTCAACAAGCTACAGGTCTTCCTGCCAGTCTTGGTGGCTGCTCTGTAGAGTCCCTGAGTGCTGTTGGCTGTTTTCCTAAAGAAAGCCTGGGGCCACATACCCAGCATAGCTTTATATTACTGAAGAAGAAAATGTTCTGGAAGAGAAGAGGAGGCGGCAGCTCTAGTCCAAGCAGAGAAAAAAATCAAGCTCATCACTAAAGAGAGAGATTCTAAAACAAAACATCCACATGTCTTAATGCTAAACACACTGGATTGTTTATTGTTTTATCGCCTTAGTTAATTATTGCTCAGCTCTGCATTTACATGTGCCTGTGTGGGAAGTGTATAGAGACATTTCTATAAAGCAATGAAAGTAGGTTGTAAACAAACCTGCCTGAACCCCCAGGTTTAAATAAAGGGTGTTTTTAATAATCACCCAGAAAAGTCATCTACTGTTGTGGTGAGATGCCCAGCTACAAACAAAACTTGGGTTTCTATTTCTTTCTTTTTTTTATTTCCTGGTTACAAGTGTGCCAGCTACTCTCCTAGGAATCACTGGAGGTGGCCCCAACCTGAACAGTAGTGGGCATCTTGGAATAGTTGGAGGCTGATGCCAAGAATGCTAATTCATTTTTGAGGCATAGAAAGTAACCCCTTTCAGAAACGGGGGGTGGGCGGGAAGGAAGTATCCAAAAATGAAAGCTTGAGGAGTGTCTCTCTTAAGAAAGTGTTGAATAGTTCCATTGTACAGTAAAAAGGGTTTATTTCAACTTTGTTTAAGTGTTGATGAGAAAAAGCTGCTTATCTCCTAATGATCCCTGTGGCTGTGGGAAAGGGGGTTGTTGTTGGATTCCACGTAGGCAGATGCTTAATTCAACCCTGGAGCTTCTGGGATCCTGAGGGTGCGGCAGTCAAAGAACCGGGCACTGAGGAGTGAAGATGTGTTCATATAACTCCATCAAAACGGGTAGGGCAGGTATCGTCACCCCGCTGAATCTCCATCTACCAAAACAGGAAGCCAAAGAGAAGGTCTAAAACTGACCAATAAAAACAACTGTGGACACACAGCATTGAGAAATACGAAAGTAGACACCAGAAGAAACAGCCAAAGGAGTTGAAAATGGCTCGCTTTGGACACCTGGAATGAAGATGACAGCAGGTTCGACCAAGGGACATCCATATATTTAATATAAACCTTTATTATAAATAATGAACATGCATTCCTTTTTTAAAATGTTTAAACTTAAGGAAACAAAAGGCAAGAATACTCTGTCATCTGAAAAAAATCCAAAACTGGTGTTTCATTTAATGATAATTAGGTACATTTCAAATAAATCAATGTATTTTCATCCCTTTTTTAAAAATTCTAGTAATTTTATATTTTTTGCATAACTCCTAATTAGCTGGTAAACACATCCATGAACCTTCATGAATCAGATTCACAATCAGACGTAGAGGCTGGCTGCCCAGGGGCACTGGTCGGGGTTGATTTAGTATCTGCCTCTCAGGACATTTTCCTGGGTTTTGTCCATGTTTTCTCTCTGCCTCCTTGTCTAGGCCTATGTAGCGGTCATTTCTGGCTTTGACTTCATCTCATTATCTCCATGGCTATACATCAGTGGGTCTCTGACATGACTGAACATTAGATCACCTAGGGGAATTTCTTAGAAATAGTAATACCCAGACCCACCCCAGATGAATTAAATTCAAATAACTGGGTGCAGGGCCCACACTGTGGCATCATTTAAAACTTCCCAGATGATTCTAGTGGTCCACCAGGTTTCCTAACCACGGCTGCAGACACTTGTTTCTGTTGTGGCTCTGTTGTCTGGAATGCGCTGTGGTGATTAAGTCATGACACAAAGACAGACAGAGCCTGGAAGAACATTTTCATCCCTGCTTGGCCCTTCCCTGTGTCAGGGCCTTGAAACGTGCTGCTAGAGACTGAACATTTGTGTCTCTCCAAATTTCATATAATGAAACCCAATGTGATGGTATGCAAAGGTAGGGCCTTTGGGAGGTGATTAGGTCATGAGAATGGAGCGCTCATGAATGAGGTTAGAGCCTTTCTAAAAAAGGCCCGAGAGCGCTTCCTTGCCTCTCCTCCCAGGAGAAGACACAGGGAGAATGTGGCCATCTAGGAACCAGGCAGTGAGCTCTCACCAGACAGCAAGTCTGTTAGTGCTTTGCTCTTGGACTTTCCAGCCTCCCAATTGTGAGAAATAATTGTTTGTTGTTTAAGCCAGCCAGTGTATTGTATTTTTGTTATAGTGGTACAAACAGATTAAGGTAGTGCCTACTCCAATATGGAATCTATCTTTATGTCTCTTTTATTAATATTAAAGGGTTTACATTGCTATCTCTTTGCTTTTGTTTTTCATATATCCAATCTGTTTGGCTGAGCCCAGTAAAACAATTAGAGTAGAGAGAAACACCTAGATGATTGCGGGTAATAAAAATGTATACTAGATATATGCAGATTTTTTTTAAAAAATTTCTTTCATTGGAACTTGTGGAAAGTGTTTTAGTTCTTGAATTTATTTTGGTAGCAGAAAAAAGGGACCTGACTTGATTCATAAGATATGGCTTCATTTCAGCTAGTGTCCCAGAAGCTATGTGAGATTTTTTTGTTTGTTTGTTTTATATGAAGTTTCCTTGGTTTTGTCTTCTTAGAAGCAGGAACTCTTCTGCCAAAAGTACATGATTTCTAGTTTATTCAGAAATTTTTTCTCTGAAAGTGGTTTTATGGTTTTCTTAATAAAAACCACAATTCACAACACTTGGTTTTCTGAAAACTAAATTTATATGTATGTACGAGTATGTGTGTATAAAATATGTCTATCTGGTGTTTATTAAGACCTATATGAAAATAACTCCTTTTTTCTATTATCGTTTGACTATTTTTATGAAAATTAAAATTAAGGTACATGTTTACATTTCACTTTTCTTATGAATATTTCTTCAAATAATTTTAGTGAATGTAACCATAAATGTACAGTTATATAATTATGGAAGTTCAATGTTCACTTTTTAAATTCTAAAACCCATATTTTGTTGCAATGAAAAAATAAGATCTAATCCAAATTAAACCTCAAAATTTCATTTTTTACAAATAATTTATCTCATATCAGAAAAAAAATAATTTAGCAGAGCTGCAAGAGACAAATAGATTCATTTTAATTTAGCCCTTTGTCTTTGACCACTTTGATGGTAGGTAATAATAAATGGTAAAATACAGTGAACAATAATGATGCAAAAACAGCAAAAAGACATAAAGTATTGATACTTTCTGTTCCTTTTTTGCATTGTCAGTGGATTTTGTTTTCATGTAATATATAAAAAATGCATATGCACCGGTGAAAGACTAAAGCTATGGTTAACATAATAATAACATGAAATATTTTATAGAATTGGCGCTTCTGGAAGTGAGATGTATCCATTTTCTATACTTAGAAAGTTAACTGTGGTCTGTCTAGTCCAAAGAAAGTGGTAAAATTAAAGACTTTACCTGGAGGTGTGGATTGTCTATCACCTTTCAAAATTTCAAAGTAGATTATAGCAACCTGTTTAAAGAATATATTATTTAATACCATTTATATTTTTAAAAAAGATTAGCCTCTAGAAGCACAAGTCAAATGGAAATTAATTACATTAGTAAAATTAAAATTAGAAACTGAAGACAAGACTGCTTTTTAAAAATATAGCTCTTTTCCTATTTTCTGTGCACCTAGTCAGACTTCTACTCTTACCTAAAAGTGCAAGTTCTCTTCAAGACAGGCTCAGCAGGGACCGTGTTTGGGTCACATAATTTATTGTAATACAGGATATATTACTATAAAGTTTCTTCACAAAATTGACTACGTTTGATACAACTATTTTAAAAAATAGGTAATTTGTACAATAAATCTGTTGCCCTGATTTATGAAAGAAAATAAAAATCTTTTTTCCTAAAAGGATTTCATGTACTATGCTATAATTCTTAAAAATCCCAGTTCTCCTCTTTCTAATCATCTTATGTTTTAAAACCTGTTGCACTGAAAAGAAAAGCTGCCCATCTCAAGTCTCATATCCTCTGAGAGTTTCATATTAATTTCATCCTCAGTGATTTCGTCTGGTTTGTTGAAAAATGAGATGAGATATCTGGGCTGTTATTCCAGAATCTAGGAGTGAAGATAGGGAGGGAGGGATGGGAGTGGCCCATTGGCTGCAAGGAATAGAACCAAGAAATGTCCTCAAGACAGTCGGCAGGGGCATGGTGGGTTCAACTGGTGGTCCATCCAGCATTCAATCCCGTTTCCTCTTTCCTCACCTTGATTTCAATTATTTCAACCTACGCTGAACTCTAGTGATAGATCCTGAATAGTAAGCCAATCTGCATATGGCATTCCTCTCCAAATATTTTTTAATTGTTTTTTTATATTTTTCAATTACAGTTGACTTTCAATATTACATTAGTTTCAAGCATATAGCATAGGGGTTAGACATTTATGTGTATATAACTGACACATGCACAATATTTTTTATCTAGGTTTGGGTGTGCATGAGGCCCAATCAGAATGAAGGAAAGGACATATGCCATGGTTTAGGGAAAGAGTTTTCTATTTTTCTCTATTGTATATGAGTAATGAAGGTGGTGACCCCATCTGCTGCCCGTTGTATCTTACAACCATGAAAGGAGCCAACTGAAGGACGATGCTGACAATGGAGAGTGAAAAGCAGTCACAGAGAAAACTAAATCGTACCTTACCTCTGATCATAGAAATGTTCTTCATTACTACCCTATCTATAGACATGGGTATGTGTGATCAATTATTTAAGCCCGTATGAGCTGTCATTCCTGTTACCCACAGCCAGAAGCATTCTAGTCTTTACAATGTTATAATCAAAGTTGACAGTCCAGCTGAAGCAGCAATCTGAAGGATGTCCATCTAAAGAGAGAAAGCAAGAAGAAGATATGGGACAGAAACTAGAGATGCCAAAAGAGGAAAAGTAGATTCAGAATGGAGAGCAGGGCAAGTCTAGAGCACAGTTTCTCAACTTAGCACTATTGACATTTGAGATGGATACGTCTTTGTTGTTGGAAGCCGTCCTGTGCATGATAAAATGTTTAGCGACATCTCTTGCCTCTGCCCATTAGATGCCAGTAGCTCCCACACACACACACTGACATACACAGTATGACAATTAAAAATATTTTCAGACATTGCCAAACATACCCTGGGAGACCAAATAGCCCTTTGTGAGAATCATGGTCTAGAGGAATTCTCTGAGGCTCTGGGACCATAGATGCATGGCTTTAATAGAACAAACTGCAAGTTTGGCTGGGGTGGGGACAGATAAAATAATGGTATTATTGTTCAGACAATCTCCTGTGTGTCCAGTGGCACTAAATTCTTGTGCCACTCATTTTGGACCTTAACTTCTATGGTCTGCTACCAATTAAGTAACTTCTCCGTGATTTGGTTTCTTCATAAAGAAAATGGGCATGACAATAGCCAGTCCCTGCATCACAGAGTTGTTAGGAGGATCAAACAGGATAATGCATGTAAAATGCTTCTAAAAGTGCCTAGCATGTAGTAATTGTAAATAAATGTTAACTATTATTAATTATTATTAACATTTTTATTATTAGATCAAACCCATCCCCTCAGGAGCCATGGCCTCTGTGGGACCTTCAGGTAATTAGGCAGAGGCTGCTGTGGATTACAGAATCTTGGAAGTTTTTGTTGACTTCATAGCATACGGTGATAAGCAACGAGGATGTCTCAGGTTCAAGGTTCACGTGTAAGATTTTTCTGAGGTTTACATAAGCAAAACAACTTTCCTCAGGATAAAAATCTTTCACCGTCCTTTCTAAGTTGACTTCTTCCTCATTCTATTAAGTGACAATCCACATCTGTAGTGGAGTGCAAGAGACAAGGAGAGAAATCCTACAAATATAACCGTTTTCTCCAATACCAATATTTTTACCTGGGGAGTAGTTATGAGGGGAGAGAATAGAGGCTCAATCTTATCTTCTTTCTGATTCTCTCTCAATTCTCTTCACCTTGCTAAGCACAATGTACATTCAATTATTCAACTCATTCAATAAATATATATTGAAAATCTAGGATGTACAAGGGAGTGATGAGTGTGGTTGTAGGAAATCGGTCACAGAGCAGTGAGAGTGTGGAGGGGATGCTGATCTTGTGACGCCCGGTTGCCCATTGAAGGAACATGGCATTCTACTCTGAGATAGATAAGTTGGTAGGTTTTAAAAGCTTTTGCCAGAAAAGTGATCTGATTTCATGTTATGTACCTAATAGGCACTTTATTAACACTTGTATAAATGGCATTATTAGCCAGTGTTTACTAAGAATTAACTACATGTTAATGGCTATACCAACTAAAAGCAGATCTTTGGAGGGACTTCTGATTTGGG
Organism: Rhinolophus ferrumequinum; assembly: GCF_004115265.2. Classification (NCBI taxonomy): domain Eukaryota; kingdom Metazoa; phylum Chordata; class Mammalia; order Chiroptera; family Rhinolophidae; genus Rhinolophus; species Rhinolophus ferrumequinum. The sequence goes on from NC_046301.1 coordinate 27,867,555, forward strand.
GGTCACGAAGAGATCAGTAATTGTTCTCCCTAGAGAATAATATAAAACTAGGGGGAAATGTCAAAAATAATTAATTTTGGGGATTGGAAATTGCGAAAGGCAGACAACAAATTGAAAAGAATTTATACTTGATAAACTGTTAGCAAGAAGAGTCTGTGGCAGGAGACTGTTGCCTGGATCAGCTCCCTTCTTTCCCCCCAAGCTTGGTGGTTAAAAAGCTGCGGCTTTGCTGTCAGAGGGCAGACTCAATTTGGGGCAAAGTTGTGAATTGAGTTGAGAATGAACAGGGAAATCCCACAGCTTTGTAACTTCAAGGTTTCACTTTTGCAAGTAATTTATCAGCGTGATTCTCAAAGTGAGAGATCCTGGAAATGAGTGATCCTGGAAATGTGGCTAGCGTAAATGAGGAACATAACGTTTGATATTTTATTTTAAATCATTTAAAATTTAAAAGCCCTACATGGCTACCATATTGGACAGTGCAGCTTTATAAATCAAAGTCAAGGATGAATGATCAGGAACCTGAGGACAGCTGCCCCAATTAAAAATTGGGATCCACTGCCCAGTTTCAGACCGTCAGCCAATATTTATATCTGGAACTCATTGATTGAAGGAGAGGCTCAAACACCATGAATAAGCACCCTGCAACATCACAGTAAAAATATATGATAATGATCCATCCAATCGTTCCTCAAAGGAACCTACAGCTTTTTATGAGGTATGTCAATTAAATTCACAAACTCATCCTAGAAAAAGTGCTACGTACCTCATCGCTTAATATCACTATGGTCACCTTCAAAGTACTCCTCTTGGGAAGCTACCATGTTTCCCTGAAAATAAGACCTAGTTGGACCATCAGCTCTAATGCGTCTTTTGGAGCAAAAGTTAATATAAGAACTGGTCTTATTTTAATACAGTATAAGATGGGTTATAATGTAATATAATATAATACCTGGTCTTATTTTAATATAACATAAGTCCAGGTCTAATATATAATATAATATAATATAATATAATATAATATAATATAATTCAATGTAATATAATATAATATCGGGTCATATGTTAATTTTTGCTCCAAAAGACGAATTAGAGCTGATGGTCCGGCTAGGTCTTATTTTGGGGAAAACATGGTATGCACCGTCGCGAGCGCCTAGTCCACCCTTAAAGTGTCCTGTGAGCTGGTGTATTGTCATGATGCAAGAGCCATGAATTGTTGGCGAAAATTTCAGGTTGTTTTTGTCTAACTTTTTCACGCAGCCTTTTCTCCACTTCCAAATAGAAAACTGGTTAACTGGCCAGTTGGTACAAATTCATAATCAATAATCCCTCTGATATCAAAAAAGCTTAGCAACATTGTTTTGACACTTGATTTCGACTGATGCAACATCGGTCATGGAGAACTGGCTGACTTCCATTGTGCACTTTGATACTTTGTTTCAGGGTCATATTGGTACACCCATATTTCATCAACAGTGATAACACAGCCCAAAACATCGTTTTGCCTCTCCAAAAGGTCTTGGCAAACTTGGTATTCTCCTTTGCTTTTGTTCATCATCAGTGAGCTCCTTCAGGGTCATTTTTGCACACACCTTTCTCATGCCAAGATTTTCAGTTAAGATTTTCCTAACTGTTTCTCTATCGGTGTTTATTTGGTCTGCTATGCTTCTCACAATCAGCCGACAATTTTGATGTACAATTCAATGAATTTTTGCAATGTTTTCATCAGTTCCGCTCATTACTGACCACCCTGACCTCTCTTCATCAGTGATGTGTTCTCTCTCCCCTCAGAGAAACGTTTAATCCATGTTTACACTGCCTTTTTCTTCATGGCACCATCCTATAATCTTGGACTAGCATGTCCCTGATTTTACTTCTACTCTTGCCAAGTTTAACAAGAAATTTAATGTTTGTTCATTGCTCTAATTCAAGCTCAGACATTCTCAGGACGGCACAGAAAAATACACAACAGCAATAATGAATATTACTCAGCAAGACACCTCCACACGTCGACATGAACACAGCTGAGACACTGCTATACCAAGGTTATGAAACCGTAGCGAGCTGTTTGTACAGTGCTGCCAATGTAAGTGCACGGTGGCAAGTTCGTGAACTTAATTGGCAGACCTCGTATTCAGGTGACTACACTGGGAAAAAGGGAACAGTGAGACATTGAGGATTGTAAGATTCAGAGTTTAAGTTGACTTCATTTTTGTAAACAATGACAACAGTACAGTGTCACACACACAAAAGCAGTTCAAGCCTACTGGAGATACATAGGTAGGTTGTAGAGATGAGGAAGTACAGATAATGTGTAACATACTTTTTAATGCAGAGCCGTGTTTCTCAATCTTTTGTTCATTGTCACCCTTCTAAGGAACCTTTTTCGACATCTTTTTTCCTAATAGCCTCTTCCTCCATGAAATTAAATACTTAGCAATAAGATTTTGTTGGGTACAGTTGAGTTTTGTAGGGCCACAAACCATTGTAATAACCAAGATATTTTCACCCTCCCCTACCCAAGAGCCAACAATCATTGTATATGGACAAGGTGAAAAGTACTATTGTAGGCGCTCTAAGGAATAAAAGTCTAAATTAGACACAGTCTCTTCAGGACTCTATTAGCAAGGAGAGGATCAAGCATAATAATACAGAAGGCCATAGAAAGTAGAGTCTGACAGATTGGCAAGATGCAGTGAGAGATTCATTCCAAGTGTGGTTTTTGCTGCAAAGACCAGTGCACCTAATTCTCTGATTTATGACAACATAAACCCACAGACAGATGATACCCCACAGGTTTGAGGAGAACATTTCTCCTACTTTACATGAACAGAGCAGCTCTTCAAATAACTACCTTCTTTTTCACCCGTTACACATCAATCAGACACCACCCATGAGACCAATAATGTTTTATTTTCCAGTAGGCTATGGGACAAATTGTACTTTTAAGTGTTTCAGAGGTTTGAGTAGGGATTAGCTGGCATTTCTAGGAAATGATGAGAAACCTGTTCTTTAGAAGTGACTATGCTCTTGAAATGGAAGCCTCAGGTTTCAATGTTTAATTGTCGTATGGAGAAGTGGAAGCATGGAATTTCTAAAATTCCCATACTTTAAAAGAATCAGAAGGAAGTAAAAAGAATAACAAACTACTGTATAGCTTGGGGAGACGGGCTTGTAACAGGGCAACATTGGTGCTTCCTGCTGTGTTGCGAGGCATCAAACTGTTATTTTTCAGATACCACCAAATTCCCTCATTCTAAATTCATAAATGCCAGTATCTTTAAAAGCAGTGGATCTTACAGGCATTGACTGAATTATTTAATATTATAACCTCTCTCTGAAAACCTCTCAAAAATATTGATAATAAGCCTTCATGGATCGAATCTATTTTTTAAAAACCCCTTGATTTCCTTCCACCTTTGGTAAATAAAGCTACTTTGCAGAGCAGGTAGGTCTCTAATCCTGACTCCTTATCAGCAGCCACTAACCAGATGGCGTTGAAGGATGCTCAGGAGAGTGCTAAACTGAGGCTCAGAGGACCACTTGGGGCTCCTCTGTAAGCTGCTCTTGGAAGTTCCTCTCTGGGCTCGATTTTCCTCAGTTCTTCACAGTTCATGTTCTTCTACCATTTCAAACGTTCCCGAGGATAAAATTCCAAACCCCTGGCAATATTTTTTAATTTGAAATCTATTAGCTTTTATTGTAAAATAATACATGATTCTTAGAGAACGTGAAAAAAAATAAGCAAAAATAAAATACACCTTAACTACTTATAATTCCAAGTACCCAGAGGAAACTACTGTTAACTTTTTGTTATATATCGTTCCAAACTTTTCCATGGACCCCCCCAAAAAAAATCTAACACTATATACATAGTTTTGAATCATAATATTCAAAACAATTGTCATCTAACAAATATACTTGCACAGCACCATCTATTCAAACAACTGCATAGCATTCTAATTTGTTTAACAAATTGCTACTATTTTTATAAATACAAATAGATATGCCCTTATTTTCCCATTGCAAACAACATTTAAGGACGCTATCTTGTGCTAAATATTTGTGCATCTCTTTAATTATTTCCTTAAGAAAATCTATATTTTTAAAACACTAGATTTTTTTAAAATACTTTTTCCTAGTTGTTTAAAAAAGGGAAAAAGAATAAGACAAAAAGTCCTAGAATCTTTAAAAGTCATGTGGTATATTTGAATATGGCTGTGTTTCATGGTTAATGATTTATTTGCGGTTTTTAAGCCATATACTTTCAAAAGGTCATTGAAACTAGTTACAGGCAAATTTATATACATGCATATAGAAAAGCATTAAAAGTAAAAGAGAGATGAGAAACCATATAAAGAGATGAGAAACCATATAATGTAAAGAAGCAGCCATGAGTTAATTTTCAGTTAATTTTTATATTCTAACAGCCAAGGTAAAAAGAAAACATTACAGGTGAGGAAATTCTCATTGTCTGATAAAAAGAAGCACATCAGTTCAAAAGAGTCAAACTTTTCTGGCACTAGGGATAAAGAAATGTACCCCGTGTGTCTTTATATGAAGGCATTGATCAATGACAATTTTTCATCCAATATTTCTTTTTTTATAAAGCGAAGAGGACAATATCACACTTTACTTCAGGGAAAACATTTTGATCAGAAAATCTAGTATAGTCCAAGTAGATGGCTTTTGATCTAACTTGCTACAAAGATAGAACCTAAAGGAATGTATCACAATGGTCCCATAGATGGCTTGCCCCCAGCATCTCTCACTTTAATCATACATGGCAGAAGCTAAATAGTTGGGGACTCCAGGACTCCCTGACAGCAGGGTCAACGTTGACCTCACATCTTTGAATTTGTTCAAAAGCCTGCATGACCACGGAGGTGAAACCCCTAGAGCCAGACGGAGGTGATTGGCTCTGGAAATGTGTGAGGTCAGCTCTTGTGGGCAATGGGCTGCCTTGACCACAGAGGAATCTCAGGAGAATTTAAGTAGAAGGAAAGCTGCCAACACAAAAGCCCTGAGGTTTCACTACATGTGTAATGAGGCCTTGTGTAGACAGTGGGAAATTGGAGATACTTACCCCAAGGCAGCCGGTTGGGACCCCTGCTGACAATAATTAATTTGGAGCAGTAGTGCTTCCTGCTCACCCGGCCAGAATGAGTTCACTACAAAATGTACAGCCAAGTTGGCTGGATAAAAATATTTAAGATATTCACTATTTGAATGTTGGATTTCATCAGCCAAGAAAACTCCTTTTAGTTCTTGTCACAGTATCAGGCAACCAGGAGGAAGGGCTCCCCCAAGCCATGATAGTACCACCAGTATAGAGAAGTTGTTCACTTTCCTGTTTGCTACAGCAGAAGGATATGCATCCAAATGATCTGAAGAATAATTATCAGGCTATTGGGTTATGTTGATAAGAAGAGAGGGTAGAACAGCGCTTTCTTTTGTCTCTATCTGAAATGAAGCAGAATACCATCGTACCCATCTTGATTCTGGCAGGAGTATTGTGAAGAATTCCTATGCACTGAAAAGGTCCCTATCCAACTGTGGCGTTCTTAACTCCTTAATTTAGCCATTCAAACTGAAAGACAGAAATGTTGAGGAACAGAATAAATTTAAGGGAGAAATGATTATTTTAAACTTTACTTCAAATTCAAGGTTAAAGTGAATATTTCTGAGAAAATGACCTATGGGGAAATTATCTTCAGTAAAGATTTTCTAGAGCTGTTTTTTGCAGTTGAATCCAAGCATTTCATTCTTTCAACACTTGCATCATTGAACATGTAACTTATTTTTAAAACTGTAAAATTTTTCTTTAGATTGAATTAAACTAAGTCCTAGCAAAAGCAGTATACATTGATGCTTCTATACTACTCTTTTTAGAAAAGAATAAATAAATAAATTCACAGGAAAAGAAAAATACCCATTAACATGGAACTTTTTTTATCTTTACCTTTGCTTCTACCCCAATTTTTTTCAAGAGTCTAGACCAGCGCTGTTTAATATTTTTGCTACTAGCCACATGATACTATTTATACTTAAATGTAAATAAAAATTAATTAAAATTAAATAATATTAAAAGTTCAGTTCCTCAGGCTCATAAGCCACGTATCAAATGCTCAATAGCTACATGTGTCTACTGGATACACGTTGGACTACAAGCATATCAGACATTTTCATCACAAGAAGTCCTGTTGGACAGATGTGGTCTAAACAACTTAAAAAGCAATCGAAGCCTTGCCTATAAAGAAAATTACATGAAAACTTGCTGGGGGAAACAGTTGGCTTATAAATATACCTGCTGATAAGAGTCTCAATTTGTTGGAGTTTAATTACAAAATGGCTTTTTTCTTTCAACTGTGCCCACAAGCAATACTAGATCAAATTTGTTTCTCTAGCTAGGTGATTGCTACTTTAACAATGTCTTAAATTGGTTCCATCGACATTTTCAGTTACTAGAACCTTCTTTTTGCCAGTATTTAGGCCTTGATGCTATTTGTATTTTTAAAATTTGAATCTCACACGAGACTCAAAGCTCTTGTCGTCTCTCATGCCTTTCCACAACCCCAAGCAAGAGTTAGTGTTTGAGGTGGAGAAGAGCGTGTAGTTTGTCTCCGAGACACCTCTTTTTCTTCCTTCTGCAGTCATTTGCTACTCTGGATTTGGGAGCAAAATGGGAATGGAATAGGGGAACCAATATTCTCCTTATTTGCGAGCCTCCATGGCATTGATGAGGAGGGTCCCTGTTTCTAGTTTAGGCTGATTTCAACTGGTTCCGGTGGCCTCTCAGGACATGGCGGCTTCTGTATAAGTGATGTACACGTGAAGTTTCACGCTGGACCTCTCTATGACTGAAATCCTCCCAGTCTCCCAGGGCCCATCCAAGGGGCAACTTATTTACTTTAACCTCATCACATCATGTTTTCAAACGCAGTCGAGCACTTCCCTCTTCTTTCCCGTAGTGAGGGAGGAGAACTGAAAAGAAAAGTATCAGGAAAGAACATCCTTTCCTCTACCTGCTTAGGTTAAGTACCTGAGGGCCTGCAAAGTAAACTAACAAGAACAGATTTAACAGGAGAAAATATACCCAGGTTTTATTAGTATTTACATAGACAGGAACCCACAGATAAGAAGTGAAACTCAAAGAAGTGGTTAGATTCATGGGGTTATATATCCTTTCAAGAACAACAAAAAAACGGGTTTGGGCGTCAAGAGATGATAAATTATGGGGAAATAACTAACAAATATATGGGACAACTAATGGAAGATAAGGCCTATTTAGTAAGATCAGTTTATGAAAACCCATTTCAATGTCTACTCCCCACCTACAGTGACAAGAGTTGCTCTTCTCACCCTGGTTGGGGGGAGGGCAGGAACCAAAGGAAAATTTATGCCCTGCTTTGAGGTAGATAAATGGACGGCAGAGAATTCTCCCTGCATGTGTAGATATTCAGTTGCCTTTAGCTCAAAGTAATCCTTATGCCAAAGTGACATGTCCGGGGGCCGTGGGGGAGTGAAAGCTATTCTGATACCATTCAAAAGCTTTACTATACTTTAACAACGGAATCACTCTCCAGATTCTGCAGCTAAGTAAATATCCAGGGGAAAAGGGTGTCAGTCTCCCATTTTTTTGCAACACCCCCCTCCCCAATCTTCATGAAAATTTTATTGACTCAGCTTGGCTCAATGGATGGAAAAGCACCACTGTCTCCTCCTCCTTCAAGGGAAAGGGACGGAGGACCCTCCAACCATAAATTGTGAATGTTCTTCCTCCCTCAAGTTGCGGGACAGCAGGAGGAAATTGGGTGTGGGGAGTGGAAGGGAGGTGGGAACCAGCAGTGGTGGTAGGGACAAATGCCACTTTATAAGCCCCAGCAGTGATTAATGGTTTACAAATACTTAGTGCCTTGTGTCTTCAGCTTTGGGTTTCAGCCACAATTCTAAGACAACAGGAGAAGTCATACTCTACATTCTCTTAGTCATGCAATAAATATTAAAATCAACCTTAAATTTATGCCTTAAATTTTCCATCCTACCACAGTAAAGAAGATTGTTAGTCATTCGGAGGTATGTTCCAGAACAATTTCCAAGTCATTACAAGTAAAACAATTTACCTTTTGATACTTGATATTTTATGGTTTCAAATTTGCTGTTTGCAGCCAACCCTAGGGGTGCAAAGCTATAAATCATCTGGAGAGAGAAATAGCACAGCCACCCAGTTTCTCACAGTGAGACTATGTTGGCTTCTTTGACCAGGCTGTTTGAGATGGAGCCAGCCCATAACTAAGAATGAGGATAATCAGTTCATCTGAGAGGAGGCCCAGTGCAGGTCAAGTTCTACCTGAACACCTGAGGATTGCCCCTGAATAACAGGTATTTGTATTTGTATGAATCAACTCTAACATGGTGGCTAAAAGCATGTGCTTCAGAGTAAATGCTTCAGCTGATAGTCCATTGCAAACCCACATTAACTCTGTGAAAATAAGCCAATTGTGAACTTTTTGAGGCCCTGAATAATCGTACCGAAAATGATGTCTCCTGTGTAGCTCTGATGGTAATACATGGTGATGCAAATGTAAGACTTGCATTGTACTTAAACAGTTATTATTAAAGTTTAAATTTGCCTTCTAACAGAATTAGAATGAATTATTCTAAAGGCTTTGGAAGGAAGGGGGCATAGAGGAGGAGGGGGAAGAGACATTTCAGGAAATATTTGGCATGCTAACTTGTGATCAGTAATTTTACCATATACTACACACACTGCCCAACTTCTGAATGGTACTGCTCTCCACCACTAGACTGTGCTTCCCAAAGTGGTTTTATCTTCAGGCACCACAGCATTTTTGATGTAATACTCTTTTTTTGTAAAATCACATTGCTGTATGACATTTATCTAGATTGCTTTGTCCAAAGGAACTACTGAGACTAATTGCCTTTTGGAATGTACATCTCTTTGTGTAATGTGCTATAAATGATAAAATCAAAAAGAGTCAGGTCATAAAATTTTACATAGAAACAAATTTAATACTAAGAAAGACCTCCTACATATAAATGTCTTTACCTCCAACACACTGTTGGTAACAGCACTAGAATACAGGGAAATCTTTTCACTGAAATGGAAATTGGATAGCAAAATCATATTTTTTAAAATTTAAGTAAAAAAGGAATTTACTTTTTAAATTCTTGTTCACGTGGCAAAAATCTTTGAATTAAGTTTATTTTCAATGAGAAGGCAACTCTGAGAAAGTGATGTAGGCACTTGCTATGGACTGACCTGTATTCCTCCAAAATTCATATGTTGAAGCCTTAAGCCCCAATGTGATGCTATTTAGAGATGGGACCTAGAAGACAAGTCGGTTTAGATGAGGTCATGAGTATGGGGCCCTCTTGATGGATTAGTGCCCTCATAATAAGAGAGAACAGAGAGCTCTCTCTCTCTCTCTCTCTCTCTCTCTCTCTCTCTCTCTCTCTCTCTCTCTCTCTCTCCCCGCCCCCCTCCCCTATACCTACCAAAGCTGCCTGCCATGTGAGGACACAGAGAAGGCAACCATCTACAAACCAAGAAAAGAGTCCTCACTAGAAACTAACCTTGCTGGCAACTTGATCTTGGATTTCTAGCCTCCACAACTGTGAGAACTATTTTTTTTGCTCTTTAAGCCAGTGTGTGCACACCATGGAAACAGTGAGTTCTATAGCATCATGTGACATGAAGAATTTTTGTAGCATATACCAGGGGTGCCAAAAAAATGTGTAAACATTTTAAGAAAGGAAAATCTATTAAAATTGTAGTACTCAATATATACCAATAACAAAAGATGCAAGTCATGTGCATACATTTTTTTGGCACCCCCGGTATTTATTCCTCCACAATTTTGGATGAGAGTTGAAGAAATTTAGGAAAAAATTGCTTAATGCTCATATGTGATTAGTTTTGTCAACATACAGAAATAATTGAAGCAAATATAATGTCATTTTGATATAAGTTTTGTAAAATTGTACGAATCTTCCTAATAGTCATGGATCAGATTGCATTACAGATTTAAGGTGATTTTTTTTCAATTCAGGCATATAAGCTTTGATTTAATATTAAAGTGTTAATATGAATACCTTGTTCTGTTGAAGTACCATTTTATGTTTCAACTATACTGCTTTTTTATTCAATCTGAGAACGTCTGCTTTTTAATGGAGGGTCTAGACTATTTGGGAATTATTCCTTTGGAACCTCTTGAATGTTCCTGTCTCCTTGGCCTCGGATAATTTCGTCACATAGAAGCCTTGATCCATACTCAGAGGAAAACTCTAGGAAATTCTCTGCAGATCTCTGAAGTTCTCTGCAGCTCCCTTCCCTTAATCAAGTACTCTGCCCTATAAACATTTTTTTAATTGAGATATAATTGTCATGTAACATTGTGTATGTAAGGTGTACAATGTGTTGATTTAATACATTTATATAATTGCACTATGATTACCACCGTAGCATCAGCTAACACCTCTATCACGTCACATAATTACCTTTTTTTCTTAATGGTAGGAACAGTTAAGGTCTAATCTCTTAGCAACTTTGAAATTTATAACACAGTATCGTTGAATATAATCACCATGCTGCGTATTAGATTTCCAGAACTTATCTACTAGTGGCAAGTATGTACCTTAGACAACATCTCCCCAATTTCCTCACTCCCCAGTCCCTGGTAACCTCCATTCTACTCTCTGTTTTATTGAGTTCAGCTTTTTTTTTTTTTATTCCATATATAAGTGGTATCATGCGGTATTTGTCCTTCTCTGTCTCTTTTATCTCACTTAGCATAATGTCTGATAACTTTTTCCATCTTAGCCTACCTGATTTCTCAGCTCCATCTCCTCATCTCAGGGGCACCATCAACTTCCACCTAGGTTCTTCCTCCCTCTGCCCTGGCCTAGAAACTCTCTCAGCCATTAAAATGGGACAATCCTAGGGCTCATTTGTTTCTCCTCTCTCAGGAACTCCTTCCTTGTTTGTTTTATGTCGCATGTCTTCATAAACTATTGTTTCATGTATTTTGTTCAGATTTTGTGGTTCGAGCAAGAGGGTAAACTCAGTTCCCTGTTACTACAAAGGCCTCCTGCCTTGATTTCTAGCAGGAAGATTAAAATGAGCACTGGTAAAGCCTTGTTCGTCCTCTCCCAGTTGATGGACATGGAATCCTTAATTACCTTCAGCTAATTCCATGATGCTTCCCGATCCACTAATAGATTCCGATCCACTAATGGACCAGTTTCACTTCTGCTCCAACTAGACAGTGACCTGCAGCCAGGAATGGCCCTTCAGCATGCCGCCCACTCTTCCTGACTCCAACTAAGAACACGCTCTGGGTAGACAGGAACGCTCTTTGGGTAGGATCTCCATGACCTAGGAGAAAGGAGCTGACAATTGATTTGTTATCTTGTCATTGTACTTTCATTTAAGCTCAATGTATTCAAACCCTTTACACATTGTGCATAAATTGTCTTAGAAAAAAAGACATATGACCTTCAGGCTTTTATGGCTTCTTCCTTCCCTATCCAACGCCCTCCCCTATCATTCACAGACGAGAAAGAACACAATCCAAGGTCCTAGGCCCCCACAGTGCCCCCACCACCACCCAAATCCACTTGGTACCACCAGGGGCCTCAGTGGACCCCTGGGGAGAAGCCAGTTCACCTCCCCGTGCCCTGATGTCTCCTGCCAACAGTGCCTCTCAGTCCTGTGCACACAGGGGTGAACAATTAGGGTTCAGTTGGGCCTTAGGTGATCTATTTGGGGAAGATGTCTGAGCAGTCGTCAAAAGCAGACTGGGGGCTTAAAAGCATGCCCTTGCATTTGTACAGGGAATTCTGTGGTCCTAGAGAACATGGAGAGGGTGTAGCAGTGGGGGAAGGAGGAGAACAGAGACTCCCAGTGTGCAGGTGCCCTGGCCCAGTGAGAAGAGGGCATCGGGAGGACCGGGCACCCAGGGCAGGGGCTCCAGCTGGAGCTGGAGCTCGGTGGTGCTGCCCCATTATAAAACTCTTATTAAGGAACCATATCTGAATGTATTTAATTATTTAAATACTTCTGGTAAGAAGCCTGGTTTTCTGTAGCTAAGATAAATTACTTGGACAAATCAGACTCATAAATTTAATGACAACAAATAATTTTTATCTAAAAACACCAGAAGATTTTAGCAGAAAAATTTTACCCCTCCTTGGTCAAGTGGCTTTGGGGCAGACAGTGACTAAAATACCAAAGAAGTGTCTGGGGAGCAGATTGCCAGAACGAGAATGAAATAAAGTACACGTCTTCAAAAACAAAATACTGGAAATCCATTTTAACTAGCATTTGTTTATGAGAGCTACAGTTGTATTTGTCTGCAAGAAATTCGTTCCAAGAAATTTTGATTCCGGTGATGGGCTTGGACATTGAATGGATGTCCTCATATAATACGTGACTTATTAAGGAAGATCTTTATGCAACCGTAAGGTGTCATGGGAAGGTAAAGAAATGCTGTCTGCCAAGGCTTCCTTCAATTCATTTCACCTCAAGCCTTTGTTCCAACTTCGCTAGAATATGAATTTGTCGTGTGGAACTAAAGGGAAATTGTCCAGATAAAAATCTGACCAAACCCTGCCAAGATAATTCCTCACTAGATTTGTTTATACACATTTGCAGCTAACTGAAAGGCAGTTTATTATTTCTCAGGGGGAGGAAAGCTTCCTATTTTGTAGAACTACTCCCAAAAGGGTTTTTGTAAATTAGGAAGATCTTTTTATTATCTGGGTGAGTAATAAAATTAAGAGATTTTTTACATGTTTCTCTTATGACATCCTTAAATACAATTCACAAACCAAATGGGAAGCATAGCTTCATTAACACATGACAGAAGGAAAAGTGTCATATCTGAAAAGAGCTTGGAAATGTTAAAAACTGTGATATAATTTTTGCAATGTGCTACAGTGCCAGTAAAAGACAGAAACCAGGTTTGATTCAAAGTCATACAATAACAACACAGACGGAGAGCTGCCCCTTGTCTGATTCAAACTAGCTTCAGGTGATGGCTCTAAAAAGGCACCTACATTCTGAAAATTAGAGCCTCATCATTGTGTTGAAATTCTGATATGGAAAAGTTCGTGTAGATTTCAAATCCATTAAGAGTAAAAATAATTTCAATGTTTTTATCTCTGAGGGGCAAAAAAGAAGAGCTGCTTTAAATACAATTTCAACTATTACAAATACTTTCCATAAATGATTGAAAAAATGATTTTAATTGTTTTAAATCACATACCCACATGAACAAAATTTTTCTTTGACAGTGACTATCAAGAAAGTGAAGAGATCAATATCCAAAAGTATTAAATCGGGAATTAAATATAGCCATTGAAAACGTTAAACCTAATAGCAAAATATTACGTTTATGAAAACAAGTACAAGTTCTTTTTTATTACAAACCCTGAAAGATTTTATTTGGAAATTTTAAGCACATTCAATATTTAATATCTACAAAGTATATATTTAAAACATACAAAATAAATGTAATGGATCTTTTCACTAAACATCTTATAGATGCCCCAGGTCCCCTTTTGTTTACTCCAGTGCATTGTACATTATAATTTAGTAGTTTTCTATGTATTATATAATGTTAAGAATAGAACTGGTCATGAAGGACTATTTTGAGAGGTTCATAATGCGAATTTCTTTGGAGTCAGAGAGACCCAAAGGAATCAGGCAACTCTAATTCTCTATATCCCAATCCCCCCAAGGACAACTTTGGGGACTCAGAATACATGGAGTATTCAACTGCTCTGGGGGTCTGTGCCCCTAACCCCGACATTGTTCAAGGGTCAACTGTAATAGTAATTCAGGCAGTAATAATTCAGGTAATGGTTTTTTGAGATTCAGAAAGTGTTTTGCATTTTTTTGTGTGTTTTTCCTCTGGACAGGTTTGTAAATACTTTTGACTTCCGAGACTGTATATGCCCCTGAGCCTAGACTTGGGAATTGCTTCATGTTGTCAACATATAAAAGCATTGACAAATATGTTGGACTGCAATATGGTTTTTTAAAAGCTCTTTTATGCTTGAAATCATTTTCAGTTGTAGTATTTTCTTAAAAGGATTTTTCCTTTTAAATGTAATAAGTGTTCAAAGTAATGATATTAGCTCTGGACAAATAACACAGCACTAAAATAGAAAAATCATGTCTCTTACAAAGTATCTCTATCATTCATTGCCTCCATGAACTGAGAAGTCATTAAATAGTATGTTAGCTTCTGTGTTACAAACAAACGTGAAAATAATCCGCCATCCTGCTGAAGGTTAACGGTTGAGAAAACGGTAAAATAAAGTTGTAAGACAATATGTTAACGTTCTGGTTGGGTTGCAGATGTGATAACTTAGCATGAGCAGAAGTCTTGGCAGTACTGAACTTCATTCTTTCACAATGACATGAATATAATGGCAGAGAGGGAAATGTCTTTCAAAATGCATCCTTGATCAGGACAAATGAGTCCATTGAGGCAAAATATGATCCCTATCAAAGACTTTTCTTTCTAGGGGTTTACACTATCATAGAAAAAAAAATGAATGTAAATGTCTCAAAAATTGCAGCATTACATATTCCATGAGACATAAAAGAAGCAAGCAATACTTCATTGTTTACTTGAAATTGTAGACATCATTACAGCCTTCTTTCTCATGTATTATACTATTCAAAGGGATAACCGTACTTTCTTTGTAAAAATAGAACAAGACCAAAAATTACCCTCTGTGACTTTGTAATAGTTTTACTATTTTAATGATTGAAGTAGGTCATAGAGATGGGAAGAAATGGAGGGAGGAGGCTAATAACTGGTAAATTTAGTCCATTTTGTTTGGTATATGGTTAGTCATCAGAAAAATTGAATCAATAAATTATAAAAAGCTTTTGCAATTTTACATTTAGAAGAAGACCACAGGTGTCATTTTTATGGCTTTGTTTTTTTATTCAGTTGCAATTTACATATAATAAATTGCACATATTTTAAGTGAGTTGAGTTTTGAGAAACGTATACATCCATATAACTGAAATGCATACACATGTAACTTATCAGAAGGGCCCCACATTTAGTTTATAGTGCTCTGCTATCATTTGCTGTCTTGAAATTCTTAATAATTTTATGTTGAACTTGTGTTTTATAAATTGAGTCTGTTTGGACAGTGGAGCAATATGTATGTGTGCCATTCTTGTCGCCCCATTCATATACGTCCTTTGCAATGCCCCATGAGGACAGAAGTCCAGAAAACAAATTATGAGTGGGAGATCAGAGGGACTCAAAGTGAGATAAGCAGGTTACCTCTAGAAATGAATAAGCACAAGCACCAACAGCCTTAGAGGCCATGCTTTCCATTCCAACCAGAACTTCCTTAACACAGAAAGAAAGCAGTGGGGTTCTAAGAAACATCAGCGACCAAGGAACCTTCATTAGTTGGTGCATGACTATAGATCCAAGAGCAAAATTTAATTATTACAGCAGATCTGATACAGAGCTTCATAACTCTTCTATAAATTGGTATTCCAATTTAGTCCATATACATATATGAGAAGTATATTTTAGTCTAATTTGAGTAGGTTTTATACTATCTTATTCATTGGTTTGGCATTCTTTGAAATAAAGTGCTCACTTTACTGTCAGCAGCAGGCTTTCCTGTTCATTCTCAATCCAAGGGACCTGACTCCTGGGAGGTGGGAAATCACCTGTCTTTCTCACAGCTTCTTACCACAAACCCAAGTACTGTGTTGATCTAAAGCAAGATGTGCTATAATAATAGCCTTTGTCCTGCATCCTTCACCTCCTTCAGTTTCTCTCTCTCTCTCTCTCTCTCTCTCTCTCTCTCTCTCTCTCTCTCTCTCTCTCTCTCTCTAGGCATCACATACATTTGTACTGTAAAAAGGAACAGAAACAATATAGAGTCATTCATTATAGGCCATGTGTTCATTTATTTTGTTTTTTAAGAAAATGTCTGCTATATTTTCAAATAGTCCATCAGTTTATTTGTCTGATTAGTTTCTTACCTTGGCCTTATAGCCAAAAGTTACATTTCGGATTTAATGTGTAAAAATCCAAAAGACCATATCGATGTGTTTAACTCTGGGATTCGAGTCTTCTAGGAGATTTTGTTTACAAGTCTACAAGTTTGGTCATTAAAATGATTTTTAATTTTATATTACACATATACATACATAAACCAATATCTTCCCTCCCACAAACACCTGCGCCATATCCAACTCGGAAACTCTGTTTTTTGGGACTTACAAAACAAAATAGATAAAAATTTTCTTGTTAAATTCATTCCTTGATTTTCAGTTTTGAACTAAACATTTTTGAGTGTTTTTAATTCAAAGTTGAGACTTTCACCACACACACACACATGCACGCGCACACACACACACACACACACACACACACACAATACCAGCAACCTCACCCTGTGGCTGTGAAGTGGTCTCCACCTTCTTGCCCTCCCAGCCTCACTCACATCATCATTCTGACTGAGGCAGAAAAAGAGGTCATAGAAGGTCATGCTATTGAAGCTTCTTCCAATTTTAGACATCCTCAGTCATTTCACAAGGAATTGGAATTTCAAGCACACAGATTAGATGGGTTTGAAGCTGATTGCATAATGCACTGCATAGCAATCGAAAAATTCTGTGAAATTGTATCATTTGCAAAGCAACCTGAGTCTCTCTAGACCTTTTTTTTTTTTTTTTTTCAATTGGGGAATATTGGGGAACAGTGTGTTTCTCCAGGGCCCATCAGCTCCAGGTCGCTGTCCTTCAAATCTAGTTGTGGAGGGCACAGCTCAGCTCCAAGTCCAGTCGTCGTTTTCAATCTTTAGTTGCAGGGGCGCAGCCCACCATCCCATGTGGGAATTGAACTAGCAACCTTGTTGTTGAGAGCTCACTCTCTAACCAACTGAGCCATCCGGCCGCCCTGTAGACATTTGTATTTGCATAAGCAGAACTAGAAAAAATACTGAACAACTTTTTACCAGTTTGAGTCACATTCAGTAGTTATTTTTCATTTATCCTTTTCAGAGATAGAGTAGCACACAGGCTAAGAACACAGGCTTTGGGGTCACACTGTCTGTTCAGTCACTTGCTAGTTGAGTGGGGTTAGGCATATTACTAACCTCCCCAAGTTTTAGATTCCTTATCAACAAAATGGGGAATCAAAGTCTATAATTTGTGTAAAGCATTTAGCATAGTGCCTGGCAACAGTAAGTATTCAATAAATTTTATTTATTAAAATAACAGAGCAAATCACACTTAACAGTCTTTGCTAATATATAGAGTATGTTCAAATCACAGATCACCAGAACAGTGGAAAGTACGTTTTAGGATCATCCTGCAAATGGTCTGTTGCCATGAATTAGACAGTTTGAGGAAATGTATTTTAGTCCAGGTTAAGAAATAAATTCCTCAGATTAATTGAAAATACATGAAGGGCAAGCAATGCAGGTTTTACACACTGTGATTTTTATTCTCTATAACTTTCTGAAAATTGGAATTCTTTCTCCGAATGGTCAAAAAGGCTTGCAGTGAATACAGGAGCATGTATTTATAAAGTACTTAAAATTGGGTTAAATATTTCTAGGTACTTGAATCATACAAACTATAACTGTATCACATATTTTAGGTATCACTTCAAAAATTTAAACTAGTGCACTAGAGACTTTTGAACGGGCCATTACGAAACTCATAAAACATCCATCATGCCAGAGCATTTAATGCTATAAAAAAATAACACCATGATTCATTGACATGTATAAACTTTATAAAGAATTCAGTGGATCTCAAGTTGCATTCTAGGAACTGAAAACCATTAAGATTAAATCCAAGCCTTCAATGAATTCATAATCTAAAAGGAAACACACAAATAACTTAATCTATCTATTAAGTGCTATAATAAACATGTTTAAATAGCAAAAGGAGAGACAAAGGAAATGAAGTGGAATGGGGAAATGGTAGGAACCTAGAAAGCTAGAGAGAACTGAGGAAGAATGAATGTATATGGCACGCTTGTTTTCCCTTTGACATATCATCTTTTAGAACAGACCAAAACACCCATACACAATTTTCCCACATGGCTCAGAAACGCAGGTTTAAAGATAAACAGACCTTCTTGACCTTATCTCTCCTCCCATACCAATCACTAATTCATCCCTGACTTGTCTATCCCTGCCCTTTCATATCTACATCTTTCCCCATTTGGTATTTGTGATCCAGTCTACCTGCAAACTTTTGGGTTTCAATGATTCCTTTCATGCATAAACAATCACAACTAATACTTTAGAATTTTCTTCTCCAATTTAGTTTCTAAATAAATAAAGATCTATATAGATATTTATTTAGATA
Organism: Rhinolophus ferrumequinum; assembly: GCF_004115265.2. Taxonomy (NCBI): domain Eukaryota; kingdom Metazoa; phylum Chordata; class Mammalia; order Chiroptera; family Rhinolophidae; genus Rhinolophus; species Rhinolophus ferrumequinum. The sequence goes on from NC_046301.1 coordinate 27,885,952, forward strand.
TGTACATACATATATGATGAGAAGGAAAAAAAAAACTACTGATTTAAAACACACTGTTGTTCAACCTGGGCGGATCATGGGAAAATTAAGACTCATTTGTTTCACTAAAAACCCTGATAGATTGGCATATATAAATATGAGACTGGGAACACTTCAGATTTAATCATAGTGAAATATGAAGTGTGACAATTAAGTTCGTTGTCACCATGTGCTTACACTGGCAGCACTGTACAAACAGCTCGCTAAGGTTTCATAACCTTGGTATATCATGTCTCACAGCTGTGTTCGTGTCGACATGTGAAGGTGTCTTGTTGAGTGGCATTCATTATTGCTGTTGTGTGTTTTGTGTGCCATCACGAGAACGTCTGAGCTTGAATTAGAGCAACGAACAAACATTAAATTTCATTAAATTTGTTGTTAAACTTGGCAAGAGCAGAAGAGAAATCAGGGATATATCAGTCCAAGTTTATGGGGATGGTGCCATGAAGAAAAAGGCGGTGTACAAATGGATTAAATGTTTCTCTGAGGGGAGAGAACGCATCACTGATGAAGAGAGGTCAGGGCGGCCAGTAATGAGCGATACTGATGAAAACATTGCAAAAATTCATTGAATTGTACATCAAAATCGTTGGCTGACTGTGAGAAGCATAGCAGACCAAGTAAACATCGATATAGAAACAGTTAGGAAAATCTTAACTGAAAATCTTGGCATGAGAAAGGTGTGTGCAAAAATGGTCTTGAAGAAGCTCTTGCATCACGACAATGCACCAGCTCACAGTCTGTGAGGGAGTTTTTAGCCAGTAAACAAATAACTGTATTGGAATACCCTCCCTACTCACCTGTTCTGGCTCCCAATGACTTCTTTCTTTACCCAAAGAAAAGGAAATATTGAAAGGAAGGTATTTTGATGACATTCAGGACATCAAGGGTACTACTGCGACGACAGCTTTGATGGCCATTCCGGAAAAAGAGTTCCAAAATTGCTTTGAAGGGTGCACTAGGCATTGGCGTTGGTGCATAGCTTCCCAAGGGAAGTATTTCGAAGGTGACCTTAGTCATATTCAGCAATGAGTTATGTAGCACTTTTTCTAGGATGAGTTCTCGTACTTAATTGTCAGACCTCATATATTAAGCATTGCTTTTTCCATAAGTAATATAAGAAATAGAAATAGAAATTTATCTTTGATTAAACTAGAGAAATCTGAACCTCCAAATCAAAAACAAAAGAAGGGTTACGAAATCTTGTGAAGGTCAAACAGGAAGGACAGGAAGATATGAGGAGAGGACAATCACAGCTGTAAAACTCCAAAAAACCAGAGGGCATACTTCTCTAAGTAAGTGGCATGCCCTAAGATATTATGAAGAATTATTTCATACTTGAAACAAGATCAATGAAGTGTGTAAGCTAATACTGGAAGCCTCCTTGGTTCCTATTTGGCATCAAGTCTGAGAGAGTGGAGCTAATTTAAGAAACGTATAGACAAGCTATGTTTCAGCAATCTTCGGAGTGGGAGACGAAGATAAAGATAAAAACGGCCTAAATGCCATTTGTAATTGATGAGAAAGAAATAATAGCTAAAAGAATTTGTACAGCCTCTTGTCATAAGTAGAATTCCTGTTAGTCTGGATCATAATGCTGTCTTCTCTTTTTCAAGCTCTCCTGAAAATAGATTATCCAGGAACAATTTACCTCATTCAAAAATAAAGAATAGTTGAAAGAGAAAATGACAAAGATCTGTTTTTTAAAGGAGGAAAGCAACAAGGAAAATAAAAGGTGTGTAGATCAATTACCCAAGAAAAAAATGACATGGGGCAAATACAAATTGTAGGAGTGTGAGATGAGTATCAAGGTTCACTTTTTCCTATATTTTTACCAGTTATTTCAACCCCATTTGTTGAAACGATTTGTTTTTATGTATCCTTATGTCAATACCATTGTGTCTTGATTACTATAGCTTCATAGTAATTCTTGAAATCAGATGGTGCAAGTCCTCTAACTTTGTTCCCCTCTTGCAGGACGTTTTAGCTATTCCAAGTTCCCTCTCTCTCTCTCTTTCTCACTCTCTTTCTCTCTCTCTCTCTCTCTCTCTCTCTCTCTCTCTCTCTATATATATATATATATATATATATATATATATATATATATGTATATGTATATGTATATGTATATATGGATATGGAGATATATCCATATATATATATATGGAAAGAAAGAGAGCAAAACTTGATAATTCAAGAGACAAAACAATTGTTCATGGTATTTATATGGAATTACCCACAATCACCTCGAGTATTGACTATACTTTCTTATTTTCTGTATTCTTGATCTTCTGGTATCTGGGACTTTGCTGATCAGAGAGGAATTGCCCCTCCTACAGTTAGCTATTTCCTGGGGATGATGCAGGACTTGCCTAGGAGCACTTTGATATGCAAACCAACCAATTCAAGTGCATACCCTTGTCTGCCTCATTTTATCAGGTTCCTGCAGTCTGGGAACACCATCCCCCTACCCTAATCACCGCAAGGTTAGTTACTGGACAACTAGGAACCACCCCTAACAACCCAGAGACAGTTACTGTGAGAAATAGGAAAAGGAATTGATTACAGTTAAGTCAGAGTGCTGTTGAAGACCCAGATAAAGTAGGAATTCATAGACATATAATGGAGTCAATCATTATGGTTTTGCAATATTCTCTACCAACATTCAGAATACCAGGAAAGTAAGCTCTAAGTTAAAATGTCCTGAATTCTCGGTTGTGATGTTTTCTCTTTTCTAACTAACCAGACTATAAGGTCCTTGAGAGTGGAGATGTGTGTACACAACTTCTAATGCTTTCAGCTCCTCGCTCAGTGCCATGTACAAATGAGTGCTTAATATGTAAATATTAATAAATATAATATGGATATTTCCTATTTCTTCAGGTGCAGACTATAATACTGTTAAAAATATCTAATGTCACAGGCAGTTCATTTTTTCATTCCTATCATATGAACTAAAATATCTTTCCTAATTTACTAGCACACATTGTAGTCAAAGTTTTCAACTCTTAGCAAAATACAATTAATATAACATAAAAATTCATATAACATAACAGGCATATAAAGAGTCAAAAACTACTCTGAACTCCTTCACAAATGTATAATAGCAGCTATCCAGCCTCCTGGTAAGAATGCCAGTCAAAATGGGGAGCAGGTAGAGGAGGTCTACTAAATGGAGAAAGTAAGAGATCCAGATGGATGGATAGAGAGACCCATAGATTGAACAAAAGAAATTCAGAAGAATATCCATCAAATACCCTGAACAACCAAGGTAACAAGGCAGCTCAGAAAGAAAAAATAAAAATCTCCAGAAAGTAAACTTAAAGATATGGAAATATGTGACTTAAATGACAGAGAATTCAAGATTGCAGTTCTGAAAAAACTCAACAAGACGCAAGAAAACTCCGATAGGCAGAAATAAACAAAACTAAAATCAATGAACAAAATGAATATTTTACTGAAGAGCTTGAAAAAAATCTGAAAACATTTATCCATGAAGATATATGTACCCCTATGTTCATGGCAGCATTATTCATGGTGGCCAAGGCATGACAACAATTGAGGTGTCCTTCAATAGATATTGGATGAAGAAAATGTGGTATATATACTCAATGGAGTACTATTCAGCCAGAAGAAAAGGTGAAATACTGCAATCTGCGACATCGTGGGTAGATCTTGAGATTATCATGCTAAGTAAAATGTCAATCAGAGAAGTTGACAACTGTATGATTTCACTCATATGTGGGATATAGAACTGAGCAACAAACAAATGAGACAAACAAACAAACAAAAACTCATAGAAACACACCACACTTTAGTGGTTACCAGAGGTAAGGGGGGATGGCGAGAGATAGAAGAGGGTAAAGGGGATCAGGGGATCAAATATATGGTGACAGAAAGAGATTTGACTGGGTGGTGAACATACAGTGCAATATAAAGATGATGTAGTATAGAATTGTACACTTGAATCCTATATAATTTTATTAACCAGTGTTACCCCAATAAATTTAATTTTAAATTTGTTTTAAAAAAAGAAAGAACCTCAGAAAAGAAGCAAAGAAGCGTATTACTAAATCGAGGAAAGAGAAGACAAGAAGTAGAAATCTGTTTATTATAAAAGCGTGGTCTCCAGGCAAAGAGATAGAGCTTTAGGACAAACAGGATGGATTTTGAACTCTGGGAATTTGAGGATGTTGAGGTGGGTTCTGACCATGAGCCATGTGACTAAGACTCAAAACCAACCTAATTGAATAATAGATTATCAAATTCATACTGCAAACAATAAGAATTCTATTCATTTGAACTACACAATAATTTTGCTTATTTAAAATGCTCCAATTTGGGATCAATCACACTGACATATTGTGTGAGTCTTAGATATGAAAGAAGAACTAAGAAAGTTCATAATGAGCATGAACTGAAATCTAACTTCAGAGATAAGCTTGACGTCAAACTCCGAAGATGGTATTTCATTATCAGTAACCTGTCTGTACCACTGAACCATCAGAGCTATTTGTTTGAGGTAACATTGTGTACAGCCTTTGTGTTTCACAGACAATCTATTCTACAGAAATAAGACATAGTGAATAGGAAACATCTGAGTCATTTTGACTGAACTGAGCTCCACATAATCTCCATTCCACAGTGTTCAGAGCCTCTGAAGCAAACCGAATGTAAGTGGAAGGTAGAAAATGAAGATATGTGACATCAGTGCATGAAACAGGGGTGACCGATGGTTACATATATTTTGGATCAAGTTCTTATTACAGAAAGTGTAATGTATTATTGTCTTTTTTAATTGTGTTTTATAGGAATAATTAATAACTATGCTATTATAGTTTTCAAATGCTATATTCTTTCTAAACAGCACATGAAGAAATGGCCATGGAGACTTGGCTATATTCTGAGGCAGTTACAAAACACAGATGTGGGTACAAATCTTTTAAGGTAGTTGTTAGTATGTTGTCTTCCTCCTCCTCTTGTATGATCTCTTTTCTTTGGCAAACAGTAGCAACTACTATTGTAGGGGTTTTCAATTCTGGATTTGCATCAAAATTACCTGTAAAACTTTGTTAAAATATTGATGCTGGACCCTTATTCCCAGATATTCTGATTCTGTGGAAACCATGCAGGGTCTAGAAATATATACCTTTTTCCATAGGATATTCTGAGGCACTGCTAGGGATGAAAACTCCTGTCTTAACTTTCACCCTGAACAATCTATAGATACTACATAAATTAAAAGCAGCAGGGGACCCGATGGTTTCTACGGATATCATTTGATTCCAGGAATGACTCCAACTGAGATGTATCTAACAGTATTAATGACCTTATTTGAGAGTTGGTAGGTTAATATACATCGAACTCCTCACACATCCTCAGACCTGGTTGAGGATGAGGGCTCAATGAAAAGATTTGATACCAAGATTTGATACTGGCTACATTCACCAAGCCAGTATAGACTGATAACCAGCCTTCTCAAAGTTCTTTATTAGTAGTAGTAGTAGTTTCAGGTGTACAGAACAATGTAATAGTTAGACATTCATACCCCTCACAAAGTGAGAACCTCCCTCCCTCAATCTACTACCCCTCTGACATCATATATAGCTGTTAGAGTTCCACTGACTCTATTCCTTATGCTGTCCTCCACATCCTGTGACGATAGATAGATACATACATACATACATACATAAAGATATATAATAGTTGACATTCATTATTATTCAGCTTCAGGTGTACAGTGCAGTGGTCAGGCATCTACACCGTCCATGAAGTGGTCTCCCTAATAAGACAAGGGTCCATCGGATACCCTACAAAATCTTTATAACTTTGTTGATTATATTCCCCAAACTGTCTTTCGTATCCCTGTGGCAATATTATGGTTACTGATTGTGCTTTGTAATCCCCTCACCTCTCCCTCATGCCCACCCTCCTCCCATCTAGTAACCCTCAGTTTTTCCTGTGTATCTCTGAGACTATTTCTGATTAGTTTGTTCATTTATTCTATTCTTTAGATTCCACATATAAGTGAGATCATATGGTATTTGTCTTTCTCCATCTGACTTATTTCACTTAGCATAATGTTCTTTAGGTCTATCCATATCGTTGCAAATGGTAAGATTTCATTCTTCTTTATGGCCCAGTAATACTCCATTGTATAAATGTACCACAGTTTCTTAACCTAAAGAAACAAGAAAAATCTCAAATCAGCAGCTTATCTTTA